>NW_017728910.1:35271347-35358786 GCF_001723895.1 Crocodylus porosus
CTACTAACTATGAAACTATGAAAAAAGCATTGAGCACTTCAGCCTTTTCTGCATCCTCTGTCACAAGGTTGCCTCCCACATTCAGGAAGGGACCCACATTTTCCCTGATCCCCTTTAAGAACCAATTGAAAAAAGGGGATTTTGTTCATCAATGCCAAGGTTGTCTCTGTATCTGGCTCCCTGGACTACTGACTGACAGGTCTCCAAGGAAGCGTACCAGAAAATAGCAAGAACCTGCAAGGACAAAATCAGGATGGCAAGATAAAGAACAAACTGCACCTGATGAAAGAGGTTAAAGACAACAAGAGCTTTTGTAAGTATGTTGGCTAGAAAAGAAGGACCAAGGAAGCTGTGGGTCCACTGTTGACAAGCCAGGGGGAACTCTTAGCAGAAGATGTAAACAAGGCAGAGCTACTCAATAGCTACTTTGCCTAAGTCTTTACAAAAAAAAAATCGAGCTGCAGCCAGACACCTAATAAAGACTATTAGGTGATAAGGGATAAGGGAGGGGATAAGAAGTTGGTGGATGTGGCATGGGCCAGTGGCTTGCTGCATAATCCAGGGACCTTGGGCCCCAGGGGCCATGGTGATGGGACAAGGAGGGAGACCAAGAGCTGAAACTGCCCCAGTTGCCCTCCAGCTGCCACAGCCCAAGCTCCTTTCCCACCCCCCTGCGGCCCCTTATGCCCCCACTGCCTATCTTATGCACCAAACCCAGAGCTAGAGTTGTCATTGATTGTGCTCCGTGCCAGATTCAGAGCTGCAACCCTGGCATGAAATACATGGTGACATCAGAGGCTTCAGAAATACATGGGGCATGTGGCAGGAGCTGGAGCCGCTGTCACTGCTACCACTTTATGCACTGGGGTGGGAGCTGATGCAGCTGCCACTACTGGAGCCACCTCGTGCCCTGGGCCAGATCCAGCCCACAAGGAGCCTAATGGTCCAGAACCACGCCAGGACGTGGGGTGAGTTTGACACCACTGATCTATACAACTACAGTACTGCATTGCTACAGGGTATTTTTAAATATTTTATAGTTTTGACATTTCCATTTTCTAAGAATAAGTATTTCTTAGAAGCTAGCCATGCGTAAAACTGGTGACAGCAATGCATTCTGCTGGTTGACATCTTCAAGCAGAGAAATGTTTTTCTATAAATTGTAATAAAAGTGGAAAATATATGTTATTTATTATGTTTGGGTGGACTTACATTATTAAAGTAAAATACGGTATTTTAAAGAGTACAAACCATTCTTCTTTGCATTTTTTTGATTCACACTAAGAGGACTGAATCTTTCCATCTGCTATGCTGGCTGTTACTACAGATGGTCATATTCTGTACATATGGTATGTGCATACATAAATTGAAAGCAGTGCTTCAGGTAAAACCACACACACAACATGAACCAGAATGTCTAAGTACAATATATTGATGAGAAGTAGTATTTTAACAATTTCTTATGTTTCTGCGTGAATGTTATAGCTCTTGGAAGTGAGGGAATATATATTTTATTTCTATATATACTATTTCCCTAAACAGTTTCATCCAGTGCTATTAAGTAGATAGAGTTTGGATCTAAATCTGAGTTAAGTCTTTTCTGTGGTTTGAATTAGAAAATCCTGAATCTGGAGTGTAATTTAGGTTAAGATGAGGTAATACAGAACTCTTTCAAACTGTTGTCATGAGATTTCTACAACATATAAAATACGAGGAGCTAGCCCAGTTTGGAATTACTGATTTGGATCTCACCCAGCACCAAATCACAAAAGGCAGTTCAGAAAATAGCCCTCCTTCCCACAAAAAAAAAATAAAACTAAAGGGGCTTTGTGTATAAGGTTCCAGTTTTGTCAATTTTGTAATGCACCATGCAAGCACACTGTTGGTAGTTAAATAATGATTAGAGCTGGTCATCTGACAATTGAAAAAACCCTCCCTTCTAGGTAACACAGGTACTTTCCAAGTATAAGCTTACTAAGTAAAAAATGTTCTGCTAACTGTGGTAACTGCAGCGCCTGGTTAAGGCTACAGAGCGCTCATGTGCCACTAAGGTAAAAATACTTAAGCTGTTATGAATATGTAAGACCCACCCAGACTCTTAAGCCATGTCACCCCAAACCAAGGCTCTATAAACTCCTTTATTTTTATTTCAACCAGTTGATCAACCTGTGTAATTTTTTCTAGTTTTCCCTGTCCCAGTTGCTGTTCTCACTAGGAAATGAATTAAAACTACATGTTATAATGAGTATCTCTCAGACTATTTCTCCAACTTTTATATCACATACTCCTTTTTAAGTTTGTTATACAGCTGTATATACCTACCTATGATGCTCTGTTATGGATAATAATGTAACACTTTTAAACCACACTGTAACTGCTCCAACAAGTTATTAGATATTGCAGATGTGTTCTTCTTTTTATCTTTTTTCTTTCCTTTATATCATTTATATTTCCCTTTTCTCATGCCTTCCCCTGGCTTACCTTCTAGAAGTTTACTGCATGCCCCCAAGGGTATATATTCCCCAGTTTGAGCAGCGCTGCTCTGAACCAAAGCTTTTGAAAGCAACCACATCATCCAAAGTGAGATTACCACCAAGGTTGTAAAACTTGGATCAACCCTGTATTCATTATTCTGGCAAAACTACCCTTTGTCTTAAAACTGTGGACTTAATCCATATCAGGAAAATGTGTGCTTTGTTCCATCCTATTCAGGAAAGCATTTAAATTTATGATTTTTTCCTGCTAGCTTCAAAATTCAGTGCTTTTTTATGGGGATGGACTATAGTATGTTTTTCAAGATAAATGTTTGCTCAAGACTTTACCTAGAAGCTATAGAAGTACTGCAGTATCTTTTTCCTGTGTGAGTTGGAAAAGATGAGTTGGTAAAATCTTTACCAAACGAAGAAGATGCTCAATCATTTCTCTTTGATTTCAGACGTAGTGTATAAAAATGGCAATGTTGTGTGCATTTGTCCTTCAAAAGCATCAACTTACTAAACAAAATGTGCTAGCTGTCAAAGGAAGTCAGCTACAGTAGTTGTCTTTGTGTTGCCAGAGTGCTCTGCTGTAGCCCAAGGCATTTATAAGTCAATTGGAATATTGTGCCATCTGATATATTCTACTTCTTTGAAAGCAGTAGAAGCAAACAGGACTGCAAAGGTACAGATACATTCTGGCAATACACAGAAGTATGATAACTGAGCAGATTTTGGTGTTAGATGTTGAAAAATGGTCAGTAGCTCATTTGAACAGAAAATCTAGTAAGTGTTCAGAGAAAGATATTTCTTAGGGTAGCAGCAGACATCGACAAACCAAAACCAATCAGCTGCAGTGGGACATGTCCTGCTTTCTGGGGCAACACGTACATCACCCCCTGTCCTGCATCAGGTCCTCTACCTAATGAGGGATAAGAGGAGATGTATTCCCTTTGCCTGGGGATTCCCCAGGTCTCTGCTGCCCCTTGTCAGGTCCTACACTGACCTCTGCTTCACACAGAGGCACAGGTCCTGAGGCAGCATGGGAGCTGGTGAATCCCTGGAGCTTCATGCCTATGCATGAGGCACAGGCTGGTAAAGATCATGGCAAGGAGGCGTGGGTTGCCAGTGATTCTCCAGCTCCCTCATTACCCCTGGTGACCCATGTGTCTGCTTGAAGCACAGGTTAGCACAGGTCCTGGCAAGGGGGTGCAGGGCAGTGTGGGAGCCAGGGAATTCTGTAGGGGCCCATGCCTCCATGCTGGACCAGCACCAAGTTCTGCCCCAACCCTACGTTACCCTTCAAAAATTAAAAGCACCTCTGAATTACTTAACAAAAGCTTCTGGGGAAGTTTTCATAATCTTCCATGGGATTTTAGTTGTACAATATATACATAATGATAACTAGACTTCCCAAGTGTGAGATCCAAGCCAAAACCAAGACCACGCTGACCTCAGTCATCAAGCTCTAGTATGCCGATGATGCTGTAGTGTGTGCTCACTCTGAAGCAGACCTTCAGACAGGACAATGTCTTTGCCTTTACCAAGGCATACAATAAAATGGGACTGACACTTAACATTCAGAAGACTAAGGTCCTTCATCATTAAGCTCTTAATTAGCAGTTCCCAGCTCCAGTAATTGATATTCATGGTGAGACTCTGGAAAACACTGAGTAATTCCCATATTTCAGAAGCCATCTCTTGCAGAAGTCTAATATAGATGAAGAAATTCAACATTGCCTCAAACGTGCAAGGGCAGTCTTCAGATGCCTGAAGAAATGGGTGTTCAAAGATTGCAACATCAGATCTGAAACCAAGCTCATGGTTTATCAAGTAGTAGCAATACCCCATCTTACTCTATGGAGCTGAGACATGGACAAAGTACAGGATACATCTTAAGCCACTGGAGAAGTACCATCAACGCTGCCTGCAGTGATCCTTCAAATCCAGTGGGAAGACAGCTACCAATGCTAGCTAGCATCTTCTCCCAAGCAAACACCATGAGCATCGAGGCAATGATCATCTAATATCACGCAGATGTCTGACTCCAGATTCCTTAAGCAAGTTTTATTGTCCCAGCTTAGTCAAGGTATATGCTCAAGAAGAGGGCAGAGAAAGTGCTTCAAGCATGTCCTCAAAACTAATGTGAAAAAATGCAACATTAACATGACTTTGTGGGAGACTGTCACCCAGGACCACCCCAAATGGAGGAAAAGTCTGCTACAGCCATCTCAGTATTTTGAAACGTTATGACAAGAACAGGAAATGGAAAAATGGGAGTGGTAAAAACAGCGTGTTAAAGACCAAATAAAAAACCCAGAGCCACCCACCTTGCACAGAAGCCTGCCTAAAATGCAAGTCTATCTATCCCAGATAGGCTTCATCAGCCATCTTTGGACCCACAGATAAAACAATCATCCTCGACTGCAAGGGATTGCCAAATGATGAATGATAACTAGATTGTGTGAATGAAAGCCTGAATCCTGCTAGTTCTTTACTAAAATCAGTTCTAGAAGTAGAAAAAGAGAGGGGAGGGGGAAGCAAGGTTATAATTACAAAGCACTGATGATTTTCTTTACATTGAGGAGCCTGTTTTAGCATGCATTTCTTTATGAAAATGGTAGCTCTGACTGTTCATAGTATGAAACATTCCCTGCACATTTAGGTTTAAAGCCTCTTAACATGGGTTGTGCTATACACAGTGTTTAACTTAGACCAAGGGAGTTTGCTATACCAGATTGGCCAGCTATTTTAGGATGAAAGATAATTGTTTGCATACCTTTTGATAAGCTCTTCTCCATGAAAATCTCTTTGTTAATAGCAGTGCTGGACAGAGTAACTGGCCACCACAGCATTCTATTTCCAATAACTCCTTGCCCAGGTGAATCAGAGAAGCCCCATCTTACTAATGTGCATTTTAGTCCTTTGTGGGAGTCATGCTGCAGGAAGTGTGGAGGAACAGTGTAGCAACAGCAGTTGCCTGAGGCATTCAATATTTCCTATAACTTTTCCTATATCCATTGCATACTAGTTTATAGGGTAACTTTAGCAATTTGACAAAGACAAGTGAAGTGTCAGAATAGATAACATAATAGCTCTTAATTCTCTTCCTTTTTTCCTCCTTCATAATACACTGTACATTATTGCTGAGTGGTTGGCCATTTGACCTTTTTGATAGTTCTCCTTGTTTGATGAAATGGTGTCATGTGCAGCCCTGAGTGAGGAAAATAAATTTAAATGCATTCTAAAATGACTTGCTAAATTTTCTAAAGTAATGATCCTTACCAGGGTGCTTTGAGATCCTTTCAAGCATGCCATATGGTGAGACAATGTTAGCAAGTTAGGTGTGCAAACATGAATCACAAGATAAACCGATATATTTCAAACAGGAATCCATAGTGTTAAAAGCATTCTAACCTGTTGTGGGGGGGTGGGGGTTAGTTCCTTGGAACAAAAAAAATGCTCTATTATTTCCCTGTAGTCAAAAAATGAGTGAAAATTAAGAGCTGGCATTTTCCAAGGGGAGCCTTGAATCTAAAAGGTTCAGAACTACTACAGCAACTTTAGAGGCTACCATTTTTCTCTGTCTCTTTTTCCAGGTTTGTTTTGTGAATCTAGATGCAAAGAAAGATGACTGCAGTGATGAGCAGTTAAAACAGGTAAGAAGATTTATAAGCTTTATTAATGTGTATAGCACTCATGCTGACATCATTCACAAGGTATCACAAGAACTGGAGCGAAGCCTATGCTCTATTCCTCAATACAGTTTTCCCCTGTTTCCTGCCCCATTCTCACCAGGACTTTTGCATCTATGCATGGATCTAAATTTTACAAAAAGACCCCTTTTCTAATAGAGCCTGAATCAAAACATCAGATCTGACTCCTTCCAAGCAGCAGCATTTGAAATCTGG
Organism: Crocodylus porosus; assembly: GCF_001723895.1. Lineage (NCBI taxonomy): Eukaryota > Metazoa > Chordata > Crocodylia > Crocodylidae > Crocodylus > Crocodylus porosus. The sequence goes on from NW_017728910.1 coordinate 35,277,733, forward strand.
ATTTGACTCCACATCTACTATTTGTGACCTACATCCAACTCAGATAGTATCTACCATAAAATTGGGTTTTAAATTCGTAATGACTGGCTTGTAAGTGGACTTCCTCCTAAGCCTTGGGTTTATTTAGAAAAACACTTGTGCATGTGGTATAGTAGTTATAGGGTGTAATTGTTTAATTTGACGTTCTAGTACATAAAACAACACTGTTGAGGTCTTTTATAGGGATCCTAGAAAAGTAGATCTGGAAGGGAACTCATAAGGTCATCTAGTCCAGCTCCCTGCACAAGGCAGGATCACCCCTGATTAAAAACCATCCCAGCCATATGTCTGTCTGATATGCTTTTGGAAGTTTCCAAAAATGGAGAATTCACAACTTCTCTAGGTAGCCTGTTCCAATGCCCAATAACTCTCATAGTCAGAAAGTTCTTCCTAATCACCAACCTAAACTTCCCATGCTGCAACTTCAGGTCATTGCTCCACAGCCACAGAGAAAAGCTTATCTCCATCCTCTCTATAGTCACCCTTCCGGTATTTGAAGACTATTAGAAAATCCACGCCCCCCCAATCTTGTCTTCTCCAGGCTGAATAACCCTAGTTTTTTCAACCTTTCCTAATAAGCCTTGCCTCCCAGGCCCCTAATATTTTTTGTAGCCTTGTTCTGCATTCTTTCTAAACTGTCCACATCATTCTTGAAGAATAGGGCCCAAAACTAGACACAGTACTCCAGGTGAGGTCTCACCAGTGCATGGTTGCACCTTACTAAAATTGCACCATTATGAAAGTTACACTTTAAGAGCATAGCACAAATACGCTTTTAACTTAAACCTTCCCTTACCCTTCCCATTTCTATCATCCCATCGAGGCATGTATGACAAGCATCCGGCTACCAAGGTGAATTAAGTTTTTGGCAAGCGAATACATTAGGGGTTCATTGTCCATTTGCAATGAGCTCCTCCATGAAACATGGAGAGTGGTTTGCTGAGGTAGTCTTAGTTGAGCGATAGTGGGGCCTAATTGCCTTCTGATAGTGATTCATTAGCAGGAATTACTTTCACAAGAAATTCTCTGTATCCTGGAGCTGTGAAGATGCAAACATCAGAAATATGTACAGCTTCCAGAACAAATTATTTTTTTCTGTTGAATAAGCTGTTTAAATGTGCACACCAGATTGAGAAGTTTAACATCACGACATCCACAGAAGTTCTGGATTATGTCATGAAGTCTGGGGAATAATTGTTGTTGTTTATAAAGAGCCCATATTTATTCCGTATTGTTAAAGACCTAACACTGTATCAGGTCATGAGGACTAATGAATGACTAAGAGATTGTTAATAAAGGCTAAATCTGGATATCTGTTCAAAATCCAAGTCTAACATCTTTCCCAATTGTACAGTTGGTCCAATAACAGCTGTCAGGTAAGAGATACCATTGAGAAACCCCTGCTTCTTGCAAAACCCAAGTTAAATATACATCTTTTCTTTGCAAGGATCTGGGAATAGAATCGTCTCCCACAAGCAAAACATAGCTTTGGAAACACTCCACGAATGGATGGGTTTTCTCCAGGTAGTCTATTCACTGGTCGCAGCGCTTACATTGCCTTAAGCACACTGCTCCTCATAATTCTTCTGCATGGTCACTCCGTGGGATATCCCATGCAGCACAACAGATACTGTAGCCTTAGAGTCCCTGTGTATGTAGGCGTTCTTCAGTCTATAGAATTTGGCCTTTTAGAAATCTGGTTTCCAGTATATATACAGAATGCTTGAGAGGTATAAACAGAGAAGACTTCTTTTTCCTCTATTGGTAGCATACATTTAAAAACCTATAATACCAAAATGGAAGTCTGCATTTTCTGTCAGCCTTTAGAAGAGAAGCTTGTCCATCTAAATTTCTATGCATAATTTATAATATAGGTAAATGCAAAAGTGGTTTGTAAAAATACTACTACAGAGGCGTAGTGAGCTCACTGGCACCCAGGGTAGGGTGGGGGGATTCAGGAGCATGCTGACCACTGTAGAAGGAGTAGGATGTGAGTAAAGGGAAGGCAAGAACGTTTCCAGCCTAGTATGGTCACCGCTGCTGGTGCTGTAGCAGCATCAGTTCTGCTCTAGTTGCAGCAGCTCTATGTCCAGGCTCACTGGGAGCCAACCGTGGTGCCCCTTTTGCTCCCTTCTTCCCCCACATATACGTATTGGGATGCATCTGCTGTGACAAAGGCTCTTTGTGGGTCAGGAGCACCATTCTGCTCTCTCCACTAATGCCTCCACTTACCCCCTCCCCACTGCCAAGTAACACTATTTAGTGTGGTGCTGCCTTTCACAGTTCCTAAAGCTGGGCAGGGGCAGAAAAGGGTTGCCCTTGCCGTGGCAAAAACATCTGAGGGCATGATTCTGACTCCCTCTCATAGTCAGAATCCAGGGCTGGTGTCCTACTTTCCATGCCTCCAGTTCTTAGTTATGAATTTAAAGAACTTTCTTCCTATGTTTTTCCTTTTCATTTCAAACAGGGAAACAAGAGAGAGAGAGAAATTCTAAATGTCATATTTTCCAACCCAAGTAAGCTGATAAATGTAGAAACTTAAGTAAGAGAAAATATAGTCACCTAAAGAAATGTGTATAACAGAAAGGTTATAATTTGAAAAAAGAAAAGGAGATTTTTTTTCTGCTAGACTAAAATGTCAGAATGAATTGAAGCACTGAATTTAAGTTATGTCAAATATAAATACTTAGTCATACCAAAGATCAATCTACTGAAAAGTGGATTGTTCCCCAAAATTGAACTGGATTTGCCAAGCCCAAAAGTTTTATTATATCTAATTTAATTTACTCTAAGGAATAATATCAGCAGTATAAGCTTTATCATTTTGAAAAGGTAAAGCATAGGATTGGATGCTGAGATCTGGATTACACTCATGATCCTGCAAGTTGACTCATCATGTGCCTTTCTGTATAATGCAGCAACAATAATTCTGACAATGCAGTGACAGCCTGCCTTATAGAGGTTTGGTGATGCTTAATTCCATAGTATTCATAAAGCATGGCAGGAAGGTGTTATGTAATCATTTTGGGTGGGTTTTGTTCAGTGTTTGTATGATGAACAACAGCAAATTGTGATCCTGGTCTAGGACAGTGCCCAGGATACAACAGCTCTACAAAGTATCATCATCATCATCATCATTTATCCTAAATTTGGTCAGATTTATTGTGTGTCTTGTAAAACACATGCCAGAGAAAGCTGGTCTCTTTTCACATCCCAAACAGTAACCTATCAATGTAGCCTGCGGAGCATCTTAAATCTAAGACATGGCCATTCCATCTGTGTATTAAATGCATTATTATAATTATGCCAAAAGCATAATGCCAGATTAATCTGACAGGACAAAAATCAGGGTCTCATTCAAGTAAAACTAGTTTCTTGCTAATCATAGGGCTAGGTAAAAACTGCAAGATTTGGCCCATAGAGAATTAGTGAATCTTTTCCTGCTGTATAGGCTAATGCTGTACAGTGTGGGGGACAACCTGCAGCATAAGTACTACTAGTGGCACAGACTTCCTCTGTTTGTGGCATGCAGCAGCTTGGGGAGGGGACAGGCAGTACAGTGGCAAATAAGACAGGAGCTCGGGAAAGATTCCAGGCTGATTTCTCGCAAGAGTGCCAAAAAATTGGCCCCTACTGCTCCCCCACTCCATACAGTGTTCTTGGTCTCTTAATAGAAAAGCCAAGGATATTGATGCATGTGGAAACTGAACTACTTTATCTCAAAGTGATTGTGTCCAGATTGCACTTGTAGGGCACTGCATGAATTGTACTACCCTGCTGTAATTGTTTGGTACATAAATAGAGGATTTTCATGTTCAGCGCTATACTTATTCTTTATTCTGAGTATTAACTTTACTTTAGAATGCTTTTTTAAAGGAGTCCCTACAAACTGACCTTAATGCTCATGAGTTTGACAGCATGACTGACTTGAATGGAATGACATTGCCTCAAACCTATTTTTCATACTGCAGAGATTGATCAGTGTCTCTCCAAATCTCCCAAAACTTATCAGCTCTATGAATGTACAACCACCTAAAGAAAATGAAATAATCCTGCTGAGCGGACTAACATCAGGAAACCTTCAGACTGATTTTGAAGTTCCCCAGGTAGGAATTGTAAATTAATCTTTAGGAGCATATTGCAATCATTGGGGATAGCATCCAAAATTTGGAGAGGGAAAAAAAACAAGCTGAAAGTACATAGCTAAATATCAGCTTGAGAACCGCACAGGTATACACACATCAGGTGAATACATCTGGTTCTTTAAAATCTGTACAATTATTTAACTAGTAGCCCAAATCCAAGAAACAGGCAGTGAGGAGTCAGGGATCAGCCTGCTAGCTCTCTAAATGCCATGGGTAACTATGCAGCCATTAATACTACTTTAAGCTACATTAACTGTGTGTCCTTTGAAAAGGCAGGCAGTGGTGGTAAACCTTGCGCAGGGCCAGTGGGCCATTTGGAGGCAGCAGGAAAAAGAGATGTAATGCTTTATTCCTGGTGGAACAAATTAGTTCTACAGATTTCCTTTTAAGTAAAGTCTTCCTTCTCCCACCACCTTCCGCTGTGCTCCCTGGTTCCTTCCCCAGTCCAGGTTTTCTTACAACGCAACACTGAAAAGAACTCATAATAGGCCTTTAACATCCCTTAGACTGAATTCTGTCTGGAATTCAGACATTCATGAGCACACGCAGCAAAAGAATGGAGAAGTCCTAGACTTAATAGCCTAAGTGCTGTTTCCAGGTTCAGCCATCTTGTGTTTAGTTTCTCTGAGCCACAAAAATAAAGAGCTAGCATGGTTGGCCCTTTGTTCTGATGATCGTGGAGCATTCTGCTCAGCAGTGCTCTGTATGCCAAGAATCCCATAATTTTCAGTACCCCATAGAGAAAGGAGGAAACTGGACCTATAATCATTTTTAAATGTACGCCTTGGGGATGCTTGTACATGTGAGGGTCATCGTGACGTATACGTGATGGAAATGTAATTTGTGTGGCTTAATGGCATCATGCATTACACGTGTGCCAGTTTTGGCACTTTTAAATGACTTTACATCATTGCAAACTAAACTACATTTGGATGTAGTTTAGTTTGCAACATTGCAAAATGCAATGATGCAGCTGTCAGCTTGCCCCAAGGCCATGGGAGAGGTGGGCAGGCTCTGTTGGAAAAAACAAAAAAGTCAGGCCCCTTGCCACTGCTGCCTTCAGCAGGAATCTGACTGAAGTCAGAAGCAGTGAGGGGCCTGATCCTTTTTCTTTTCTCGCAGAGCCTGCTCGATCCCCCGCAGCCAGGAGGTGAGCTGCCAGCAGGTCAAGCGGCCCCTGAGCTGTGGGAGGCCCCAGTCCTTCCTTGAACAGCAACAGCACTCCCCAGGGTTGCCCCAGTGGGCTGCTAGTGGGCTGGGGCTGCCCCAACTCAGAGGCAGCACCCAGACGGATCCAACTCTTCCCCGAACCCACTGGGGCTTCTAGCACTCCATGCACTGTCCCTGCCACCTTCCACTGCCTGAAAGCACCTGGAAACAGACTGGCTTGCCCCTGGGGCAGTGCAGGGAAGCAGCAGGAGGGCAGCTGGGTGTGCTGGCAGCCAGAAAAGGTGGCAGGGATGGTGCGTGGGGCACTGGAAGTGCTGGCGGGCTCAGGGAAACTTCGGCTTGGCAGGCTTCCAGCGCCCCATGCACCATTCCCATCACCTTCTCCAGCCTCTAGCACACCCAGCTGCCCTCTTGAAAAAAATTGAAAACCCACCATTTCAGTTTACAGGGCATAAAATAAACCTTTGGGAATTAAACCCCCATCACATGTACAAGCACCCTGGAGCTCTAACCACTTACTGTGGTGAAACAATGTCTTTTTGCTCTACCCTTTTCCTCATTATAGTTGCTGGCTGTGCCAAGAAGAGTTACATGTTAACTCAATATATTGAGCCTGATTTTAATATTTTTCTTCCAGATGTAAATCAAGAATACTTCATAAAGTCCATGAAGTTATCCTGAAGTAAAACGTACATAAATTAAGATTAAAATTAGGCCACATATCTCTTGTTTCACTGAGCTACAAAAAGCAGGTCCAGCTACAACATTCTAGTGAAATGTGCATGCACATAAATTATCAAGACGCTGGCCCTGTAGTCTCTGTACTACGGAGATCATTGTATTTCATGTTGCACTGATGAACTTTTAAGAGAAAAACTGGGTGATTAGATTGTACTTGTTTTTTATACTTAATGGCTGTGTGACACAGGCCTATTTGTTGCTTAAGAGACTGTGGGCCAATGCCCACTAAAAAGCATACTGAGGAAGATGGATCTATGGACTGACCCAGTAAATGGCAATTCTTATGTTCTTATGGCCGCATTTAAAACATAAAGTCCAGCATATTTTAAACAACAAAGGATTTGGTTTTGCAGCTAAGGGCAGACCTGCAATGAGAGGTAGGGACTCCAAAAAAGCCCAGGGCTACTTGGTAGCCTATGTGAAGTGAGCTTGCTGCTCTTGATCCAGTTTTCAGAACATCAATAAGAAAGTATGCACATCATAAAACAGTTGGCACCCTTGCTGCCAAGGCTGTTGGAAAGGCCAAAGCTAGAGTATGACTTTGAGATCTCATCCAAGAATTATGTTTTCCACATCGAGGTGAGGTGAGGTGGTGTACTGGCAGTGAAACACATGTAGGTTGGACTGCCTCGTAAGTGGATTTCATTCTTCACTGATCAGTCCTTTCACATATATTAAATCTACACATGCACCCAGATGCCTTAGTTTCACTTTGGTTTCCAGTCAGTTTCACTTTCTAATCACCATACCAGGGTGTGCAATTATTTAGACTGAAGAGCCACTTAAGGAGTTTTGGTGAGCCAGCGGGGGAAGTGCTGACCCAGGAGTCAACAGGGGCAAGGGGACGCTGACCCAGGAACAGCCAGGGCCAGGGCCAAGATTGCGGGACAGTGACAGCTCAGGGCTGGGGCCCAGGACAGAGCCACAATCTGCTCTGAGTCCCTGCAACAGACGCCAGTTCCACAGGCAGGGATGTATGCAGAGCATATCATGGTTCTGCCCTGCGCCCCCACCCCACAATGTCACTGCCCCATGATCCTGGTCCTGGCCCCACCCACCCATCCTGCTCCTGCATGCCACTCCGTGCCCACCTGCAGCCCCATCCCATGTGCCCAGCTGAGCACAGTCTGCCTGCAGAGGTCCTGGGCCTGTCTCCATGGAGATCCCACCTGCTTCATCTGGTGCTCCCAGCAGTGAGCATGGGACAGATTGACAGCAGTAACTGGGCAGAGTGAGCCATGGGGCTGCCAGGAAGTTGAGTCCGGGTGCTGGGCTGATTCTGCCCTGCTTCACACCTGGGGATAGCAGGACCAGGCACAGGCACCACACCCCATGCTGCCCTTAATTCTAGGTTTTAAATTCAATAGCCCCTATATAATTAGCCAAAAAATATGTCCATTAAAGAACCCCATTAAAGTAAAATTTTACTTTCTATTTAAATTCATAGTACCACAAAATATAAACTCATTCACAGTTTCACATTACTTCATTATTTTGCATTTTCATAGTAGTCTGGCTGCTTACAGACATTCATATTCAATGGAAGAAATTTCTTCCAGTAGAAAAATAGCCCAGGAGACAAACTGAACAGATGTTCCTCCAGCCTTCTGGCTGGAGAACTTCACAGGCAAACCAGGGGGCACTAGAGCAGCATTTCTCAACCTGTGGGTCGTGACCCAAAAGTGTGTCTCCAGAATATATGAAAGGGCTGTGAACAACCTTTAAAAATGAATTCTTTTTTAAAGGAAAAAAACGTGGGAAAACATGGGTTTCACCTTGCAGGCTGGCAGAGTTCCAGCCTGCAAAGGGCTGCCTGTTGCTGTGGGGAGTGAAGGAGGGTGATCAGGTAGGGGTTGCCATGTGCACATGCACACATGAACGTGGCAGCCAGGTGGCATGGAGAGCAGCTCCTGTGGCTCCCCACAAGTAAGGCTATGAGGCAGGGACAAGGTTGGGGCATAGATGACGTATCAGAGGTGTGGGGGGCACAGGCGACACTACCTGCCACCCCACCTCTTCTCCGGGGTAGAGCCGTGGCTTGAGGGGAGTGGTGGCCAGGTCATGGCAGTCAGGCAGAGCAGTGGTATGGCACACAAGCGGCTAGCAGCAGGAAAAGGTGAAGACCGCGCAGTCCCCCTCCCCACCATCCATTACTCCTTGCCCCTCCCACCCCACCTTCCTTGCACTGCTGGTGGCATGGCTTGCATAGGGGCTGCAGCAGCAATGAGTCTAGCTGCCCTACTAAACCCTCCCGTGCTGAATCCTGCCCACTGGGCCACAGAGGCTCATGCCGGTTCAGCCTGACTGCAGCCCTGTGTCCACTATGGGTGCACAAATCTGGGGGAGCACATCCCTCGCCATGCCCCACACTCCCCCTCCCTGCACACCTACCCCCCGGCCCCACACTTTGGGGTGCTAGGGCCTGGGGTTGGTGGGCAATGGGTCAGGAGTGATGGGTACTAGTGGGGTGAAGGGGTATGGGTTGGAAGTGAGGGGCACTGGCAGGGCCAGGAGGCTGTTTTCTATTTAAACTATTTACTGGGTCAGGGGTCAGGACTGACCATTGATGTTTCAAATGGGTCCTGGTAAAAAAAAGATTGAGAACCACTGCACTAGAGAGCTACTGACGCATTCCCTGGGCACTTTGGGGAACTATTAACAGCCTGTCCTCTCCCCTGCCTGGGAAGGGGCAGGCTGTCAAGTGGCAAGTGCCAACTGCAGACCAGCTGAACTGTGGGGTGGCAATTTAAAGGCCCATGGTGCTCCTGGCCACTGGTTTTTAAATCACTGCTCTGCCGCTCAGGTGCATGATGGGGCAGCAAGGGGAAGCTGGCAGAAGGCAGCAAAGTCCCTTGCCTTTTCCCCAAACCAGGGACTGCCCAGGAAAAGAGACAGGGAATGAAGGCTGCTGCTCCTGTCACCTCCCAGTTTATGGGAGCAGGGAGCAGCTGCCCCCTACACCTTCTCAAGACTAGTGTGACCCAAGTCTTGGAAAGGCAGACAGCCTTTCTCCTGGCTGCACTCCCCCTGGTCTCCAGGGGTTAAATGTGTAAGGGACCAGGGTGTAGGTGGTCTGGTGTAATGGTCAGGCCACTGGGGGAAAGCAGGGAGAGTAGGAGCCATATTACAAAAACCAGAGGGTCTACAAAAGTCCACGGTCAGGATCTGGGGGTCAGATGCCAAGTACCAATCCAAAGGGTAATCCACAAGGTAAAATCTGAAAACAAAGCCAAGCTGAGATCAGGAGCCAGAAACAGATCTGCAGGAACATCCAAAGCTAAAATCCAGAAATAAGTCAAAAACCAGAGTCAGGAACCAGAATGCAGGAACAAGGAGCCTTGCCATAGCAGAACTGTTTACTGGCCTGCAAACCCAAGTTCCCAGCTGGTGTTAAATGGATAGGCAGCACTCCCAGCGGCCAATCGAGATGCTCACTGCTCCTGAACTGGGGCAGATTTCTTTAACTGAGGCTTAACTGTAGATGTGCCTGCTGAGGTAGTTGGGTCAGGGTGACCTGCCTGGTCAGAGTCCCTGACAGTACTTGGGCCCAGGCTGATCTGCCTGATCAGAGTAACTGAGAAAGGCAAGGGAAAGCACGCAGACATTCAGTCTCCCAGGAGAACCTCTCCTGGGAGTGATTTCACCCTGGTTGTGGCTGTTATTTTTCTCCGGGAGCAGCCAGATTTGCTATCGGGATAAAAAGCCTGAATGTCCGCACACTTTTGGTTTCTACCAGGAGAATGGTAATTCTCCTGGTGGAAACTGAAAGTCTGTACATAGACTCTGTACATTACACTAGAATTCAGCAACAGCTACTTAGGGTTGCCATTGTCTCTTACTGTGCAGATGTGCAAAACCTAGCATAGCGGGGCCTTGATGTCCACTGGAGCCTCTGGCTACAACTGTAATATAAATATTAAAAAATACTGACACAAGGCCAGGGAACAAAATCAAAATCAAAGCCATTTTATAGTATTAAAATTCAAGCTTTTAATAGGTCATCTAACTCAGCTGCCTTGTAATCTGCAGAAATAGTCATAAGGAGGAACTAAGACTGCCTTAAACTATTCCCTAAAGATTTAAGCAATATACAGCAGTGCATGTACCTACTGCAGAGAGTGGCAAACTCCATCACGGGCAAAAGTAGATGAAGCAGCATGTCAAATAAAGGACAAGAAACTGACTGAAAGCAGGACAAGAAACTGACTGAGAGGGTAAAATATGCATGTGATAAAGGTGCTTACACCTGATAAATCCTGATACAGCGTGTTTGTAACTGAAAATGTCATTTCAAACCATGTTACAAGCTTCTTTACAGCTGACTATTCCTGAGAAATTTATTGCGGGGGAAGTAAGGGGAAAAAACAGGACCTCATTTATTTAACTAACTCTTGGAGATTATTTTCTCCTCTAGTGTTCTTGGCTGACAGATGTCTGCTTGGTTCAGTGTGCAAGAGGGGACAGGAAAAACAGCACAAGCTGCATTATCTTTGAAATAAACAAGTTTCTGATTGGACTGGAACTTGTGCAGGAGAGACAGCTACAGATAGAAGCCAATGTCTTAAAGCCTGAGGACGATACAAACTGTTCAGTATCTTCAATCGAAGAAGATTTCCTCACGGCATCAGAGCACCTCGAAGATGAGAATGAGACTGATGAATATACAAATGGTAAATGCAATGCAATTTTCCACTGTTCTGTTACTGTCCATACTGCAAAAAACCTCAAGGTAATGCTCACATAAATTGCACCTGTAGGGTTATTTTCATGCATCCATGTAATTGCAGTTTAGAAGAAGGATTATGAAAAAAATAAAAATAATTTACACTTTTTAAAATCATTGCTCAAGAGATGGGGTAGACAGTGTCTGTGCAGCAGTCATGCAGTCCAAATCACTCTAGTGCAACTGCATTTTAGAAAGTGACAGATGGTTGTCTACTAATAAAAACTAATTATTGGGTTTTTTTTCCCTAGGCCATGAAAAACTAAATGTCACAGAACTTGTGTCAGATCCCAGGAAGCATAAAGGAAAAGGACTTGAGAATCTTCAATATAGGCAGGCCAGATTGCCATTTACTCTCGATAAGAATTGTGTTAGTACAGAAAATGTGGCTTCTGCTAAAACCTTAGGGAATTCAGAAGCAGCAGTGACTGTTGTGGCTGAAGACCACCTTTTACAAAGTGGGGATAAGTTAATCCAGCAACTACACTGGAAGAATGATTTAGCTGGAAGAGCAAGCTCCTCCCACAGTACTAAGAGTGCAGAAGATTCTTTAACAGGTGAGGTTGAAAATACTTGCCCAGTGTGCCCCTCTGAAGATGCATCTCTAACCATAATGGCCAAGGAGGAACTGACTTCTCTGCACGACACAGTATCAGAACAAAACAGTAAAGTAAATGCAGAGGACATTACATGTGAAAGGAAACCTCACTCTCCTTTACAAAATGAACGAGCAACTACAGGACAGTATGCTACAAACTTAGCAGAATCTGTTTTACAAGATGCATTTATTAGATTGTCCCAATCTCAACCCACTTTTATGGAGGAGGCTGCTGTTAGCATCTCCATTGGAAATTCCTTAAATTCAGCCACTTGTACAAATGAAGATGTAACAACATCCCGATCATGGAATGAACTTCCAAAAATTGTCATTGTACAAAGTCCAGACAGTTACGAAAATACATCAGAATGGCCTGGTTCTGGTTTTCCAAATCTATGCCATTGGTCTGAATCAGAAAATTCTGAAGTCTCAGATTACTTGGAGGAGGACAGTTCCAACGGGAACAGCCAGGGTGCACTGGAAGTGGCTTTAGCTTGTGCAGCTACAGTGATTGGAACCATTTCAAGCCCCAAGGCTGCAGAGAGATTCAAAAGAGAACAAGAAAGCACAGATTCTCAGGGTGAAATAGTTGATAATGAAGAGCTGCAGACAAAATCTTCACAAGGGCTTGATGGCTGTGCAGAGCTGGAATATTCATTTCCATCTGCTCTCTGCGGCATGACTCAAGTAGCAAGTGCTGTAGCAGTCTGTGGTTTAAGTGAAACAAAGGAAGATAAGTACCCTGTAACTTCAAGTGGACTCTTGTCTGCAGCTGAGGCCTCTGCAGCTATTACACTCCATTGTAGCATAGCCATAGGAAGCAGCATGGAGAAGCTGAATGATAGCATTGCAGAGGCACTCCTCAAAGAGGCATCCATAATTTTAACAAAGCCCAATACATACAAAAATATAGGAGACTTTATGGAATCCATCAATGGGAGAATTATAGAAACTGCCACAAGCCCACAGATTTCACATGTGGATGAAATGATGAGTGACGAGCTTGCACAAAACCTATCCAACATCATTCTGAGGCATTCTGTCGAGGAAGTTAAAAAGAAGAGGCAGCTACACCCTAGACCAGATAGTAAATCAAATGCATATGACATTTTTATGGAAACTGCAAATGAACTGCTTTTTAATGTGATATATTTCACATGCAAGAAGATGAGCGATATTGCACAGGTTGATGAGTGTTCACTTCTCTTTTCTGAGGATTCAAGTAGAGAAAAAGATGCAGAAACAAAAAGCCAACAGACAACAGCTAATCAAGCATCACAGAATGCTCCAGATCACTCTAACCACTACCCGCTTAGTACCCCTTACAGTGCTACTGCTGGCAGAGACGATAGTAACATACCAAATACGAGAGTTAGAGAGAGTGAAATAGTGCCAAATAGCATGAAAAGTGCCACACTACAGTCAGACCTGCCAGGTAGAATCCGTGGGCAAAATTCACTAGTTGCAAGAACATCCCCCAAAAAAAGATATCTGAAAAGAACCACAAGAGATTGCTACAAATCCCCAAATCTGAGTAATAACCAAAAGAAAAAAGATCTCAGATCTTTTTCAGATAGAGATAACACACTTAGAGCCAATGAATGCAGACACCGTGTTCAAGAACAGCTGTTTTCTGATGCCATTGTGAACAGAGAAAGTCAGCATAAAGTTAAGTATGACAATGTGCTAAACAATGAAGTCCAAGTTAATGTGTCTTTATTAGGTAACCATATCTTGCTTCCTTCTCAGCCCATGCTACAGGTAAAACAGTCAAGGGATAAATACTGCATAACAGATTTTGCAGAAGAATTGGCAGAAACAGTGGTCTCTATGGCAACAGAAATAGCGGCCATTTGCCTTGAAAATTCAAATGGCAAGCAACCCTGGTTCTGTGCATGGAAAAGAGGAAATGACTTTCTGGTGACCCAAAGTTTATCATGCAGAACCATAAAAAGAAAGAAGGATACTCAACCTAATGGCTCAGTTGTTAGGAAGCACAGGCCACCTAGGCTTAGTGAGATCAAAAGAAAAACAGATGAGCACCCTGAGCTAAAGGAAAGACTGATGAACAGGGTAGTGGATGAATCTATAAACCTTGAAGATACCCCAGATTCTGTCAATATCTTTGCAAATGAAGTGGCTGCTAAAATTATGAATTTAACTGAATTGTCCATGGTTGATAATGTCTGGCAGGGTCCAAATCATCCCAGGAACAGACTTTACTGTGAAAGGTGGAGCAGAGGTAAGGCCTCAAGCTGTGAGAGCATACCAGAGGAGGATTCAGACTCCAAGAGCTTTTTGAATATGCTGGGCCCAATGAATACTTTAGGCCAGCCAGTGAGTCGGACCAGCTCTGTCTCCAAGCAGTCTAGCTGTGAAAGCATTACAGATGAATTTTCAAGATTTATGGTAAATCAGATGGAAAATGAAGGAAGAGGGTTTGATTTGTTACTGGACTACTATGCAGGGAAAAATGCAAACAACATCTTAACTTCTGCCTTGCAACAGGTAGCCAGGAAAAACGGCCACCTCAGCATAAGGCCTAGTTGCCCATCCAAGCAGTCTAGCACAGAAAGCATAACAGAAGAATTTTATAGGTACATGCTAAGAGAACTTGAAAAGGAAAATAAAGATAATTTATCTTCCACCAGGAGTTCAAGAGACTGGAGTAGCAGTCTGCTACCACCTCCTCTGCGAACACCATTTTGTTTTAGACAATCTTCTATGCCAGACAGCAGATCATCAGGGTCCAGGCTAACAGTGAATGCCCCAGTAAAAGCAAACTCTTTAGATGGCTTTGCCCACAGCAGTCACTTGGACTCCTTAAGCATACAAGTCAGTACTGCATCTTCTTCAGGTCTTTGCAAGTCAGATTCATGCCTATACCAAAGATGTAGGACTGACCAGATAACTGACATGTTAATTCATGAGACATGGGCAAGCTCAATTGAATCACTAATGCGTAAGAACAAAATTATAGTGGATGATACAGAGGTTACAGATCCTGATCAGTTTTCCAGTGATTCCCCACCGCATGTAGAACAGTATGCAAATAGACTGGCTGCAAATATTGTCGAAAGTGGGAAAACTTTAATTGCTGTCCATCAAGATTCATTTGACCATACAAGCAGAGAACATGTCACAGAAAACAGACATCTCCCAAGTGTAACACAAGGTCACTCAAAACCACCAAGGGACAGAATACATTTAGATGGGAAAAAAGAACATATTACAAACCCTGGATCCCCTGCTTTAAGCCACATAAGCTCCTTTCCTTGCCCAAGGGATGTCCCTTTGATTCAGATAGAAACTGATCAAAGAGAAGACCTGGATAAAGACCCAGAGCCATTAACTTCTAGTAGCATCCCCTGTGGAAAAGCTAAACAACATGCCAACAAAGAAAAGCCTCCAGAAGCATCTTCTGGGAAGCACGTGGTTTCAAGCTGCTTAATGAACAGCAGGTGAGTGACAGAACAAGTTAATGGTTTGCTTTCTTTTTAACTCTAACAGTAAAAACCAGCTTCTAGTGGAGGAATCCTACCTTTTCCAATTTAAGAATACCTCTGGGTCAGACCAATGGTATGCATACATGTTGGGTCAGACCAACAGTATATCCAGCCCAGTATTCTCACTCCGACAGAGACAGAAGTAGATCTATGCAGGGAGACCATTGCACTGGATATCTCTAGAATAATCTATCCCTGGCATCCACCATTATTGGTTTAGAAATGTCAGCAGAAACATCTCCAACCATACTGTTCAATAGCCATTAATAGGTCTATCATCCATGAATTTATTGAGTCCCTTTTTGAACCTGGCTATGTTGTCTACCTCCACCAGCTCCTGTGGCAATGAATTCCATAAGTTAACTATGCATTAATCTGTTCAGGATAAAGTGCTATTACAACATCCTAGAGAAACAAACAAAAACCTACAGCACAGTGCTAACATTGTTCACTTTAGAATGGCATGATTTTTCCTTTAGCATGGGCAATGCCTCTAGTAGTTAAATGTCTATACACATCCATGTTTTAGCACACCCCGTCCTACTGCAACTGCACACTCTTAAGAGCCCTACACCTGCCACTTTCTCCATTTAGAAAAAAAGTCCTGCTGCATTATGGGGCAATGTTTATAGCAGTGGTCACTCACTCTCCCTCTAAGAATTATCTATTTTAGCCAGGTTTCTTCTGCAACTTCTTGACTAGTAGCTGAAATGCCAGTCACTGTCATATGGAAGCATCATAGTATCTTAGGTTATCATTGCTAATGGTAGAAACTATTGGATTAAATAATTGCGTTTCCCCCCACAAATAAAAGGCTGTGTTTTGGCTCCTAGGCAGACCTCTATATTGAAGTGGAAAAGCATGTACACACACCTGTTATGTGGATAATTAGCATACTGCCTCTGCTGTATCATGCTGATTCCTACTAACAATGATTCTTGCTTCAAGCGCAGCCACCTTGTAATAGGATTCATTAAGAAACCAATCTGGCTGGAATCATGGCTTTCTGCCTCTCAGTAACTTAGGAAACTTTTGGATAATGGCTTTTTCTTCTGCTCTAAGACAAATATGCAGTGTTTTCTTAGTGCCTTTAGTGAACAGTTCTCAATGTGCTTATGTGAAATTTACAGAAAAGGTGCTTGTGGAGTAGATATACTCCTAAATTGATATACAGATCTGCCATGCAAAGCACTGAGCATGCACTTTCATGTTCTCAAGAAATACAGACTGTTGCAGGCTTTGAAAAAACAGCAAAGTGCAACATTCATTCAAGTCTACTTGTTTAAAAGCCCGAGAAGAAAAGTGGTATTATTCCACTTGCTCTCAATGCCTAAGGTAACTCTTTCTAAAAGAGTTGTTTCATGTTTTGTTAGTTCATGCAACAGGTGAAGAAAAATACTCAGGGTGGGGGGAAATGTAGCACATTTGAGTAGCTGTAAAGGAAGTGTGCAGGTAACACACGGCACCTGATCCTGTCACTCTCCACACACCCAGAACTCCCTGCAATTCCAAAGGGGTTTCAACATGCAGCAAAGCTGTAGGATCAATGAGGAAAGAATTATCTTTTAGTATGAAATTTTTATGTTGTGGTTTCCAGTTGCTTGACTAGAAAAAACACTCATTAATAGAAAAATCAGAGCTAAATATTAGATGCGGCTGACACGGTAATAAAGGATATGTGTTTCTACTGTCCTCTCTCCCTGTTCAGCAAGCAGGCTGAATGCTGTTTTAGGATGACTGGGTATAGGTAGAGGTGGTCAAAAGTTTTATGTCTACACAACATAACACCATAGGGCATCTTTACATGTGCTCAGGGCGAGAGGGGGCGTTAACTAGAGTAGATCTTAGGAGCTCTAATTAAAATGCCTGCAAAGTCTTGTGTATTCAGCATCTCACACTTCAAAATGGCGGCAGGGTGCTTGAACTAAAGGTCAATCAACAAGCTTCACTTAAAATGCCCCCCACCACCATTTTGAGGTATGGGATGCTGAATACATGAAAAGCCAAGGCTGCTGGAGCGTTCTAATTAGAGCCCTATTTAGATTAATCGGGTCTGCTCTGGCATATTGTAATTAGCATGTGTCAGAGAAGGCATCAGGCATGTGTATGGGTGCCCACAAGTATGAACCTGGTTGGTGAACCAAGCAAATGTGGTAGGTTTTGTTCTCTGCAGTCCCCTGCACTTCCTGACTCTCAGCTTCATCTCCAGCATTGGCACAGGAACTTCTCAGAAGCTGTCCTAAGTGAGGCAGCAAGGCAGGAGCAGATGTCAGTAATGGTGTTTCATTCTATCCCAAGCCAAATTAATCTCTTCCAGGGTAGTGAAACTTTTGAGTGATCTTTCACCTTCAGTATAAGGGGCCACAAGGCTAGGCAGCTTATCCAAATCTACTCTGGAAAAGTGGTAGCATAGCAGTAGTCCAGCAATTATCAACCAAGATGCCAGGGCTCAGGCTTGTACTTGCCTCTGAGCAATCCTCTATACCCACTGCCTAGTTCCTCTTCAAGGAGATAAGCACTGTAATATATACACTAGTTTTGAAATTGGGTATCACTTAATTCACAAAAGTTATAGAGGAGTGCCTTGAGTCCAAAAAAGGTTGAGAACCACTGCATTAGACAAAGTGAGGAGAAAGACAGAGCACTGGGCTAGAAAATGACAAGAGGCAGCAATTAGAATGTACCTGGAGTTCAATTTAGTTACACCTCGGTTCTGTTCCTGAAGCCATTGTGTTAGTTTTTTTTCTAATCAGCAACACTTATACAACCACATACTCTTTTATTAGAATTACATTGGTGCAAGCAAAGACAAAATGTTTGCCCTATTAATCTAATGTGCATACTTTCTAAGGCATGTTAGCTATTCAGAACAGACAGGAGTTAAAGCAGCAACAGTTCGTGTGATTAAATATGATTCTGGATATACACAGGCATCCTATTGGGAAAGAACGTGTTTCCTAGGCATGCTCCAGAGGTAGCTGTAACACAGTCCATGGTTGAATTTTCCCTTCACGTGCCTCTGTGCTTCATTCAATCAATCACTGTCCAAAAAAAGAGCTGGCTGGGTTTCCATGAGATTTGTTTATAAATAGGAAGTTAAGCACTTTGTGATCCTTCATTATGAAAGTTGTTGTTGTTAATTTTATTGTACTAATTTCCTGTAAATAGAAACAATACTGCCCTGAAGGTTGAACATTATAGGGATTTCCGTGTGTTTTTGAAATGGCCAAGTTTTGTTCAAAAGTTGGGGACTGCACTACTGAGCAAAACTGTAGCTACATTTGGTTTATGTAAGCAAGATGTTCTGTTTTAAACAATTCAGAACAATTTATGTTGGCAAACATATAAGAGAATTTTTGGATAGTAAGTAGTTAGAACTCATAAGATGGCTTTGCACAATGCTTCTGCACTTTCAGTATCAGATAGGTTTGGGGATATGAATGTAAATATCAAATTAAAACATTCATTTTCCAATTAAAGGTCCTACAGAGCTACTTAAGATGAAATGGGATCCATAGTTAACCTTAATTTTGATATAATTTCACATTGAAATATGTTAATATTGCTTTTTATCATACTAGTATTACTTTCCACAGATTTTTATTTGACCTAAATGTAGATTCAATCTGTATCTGCATTGTACACTTTGTTGTTTAAAAAAGGTTTTTTTAAAGTTAATGTATAAAAAGTGATACTTTTTTAGTTTAAGAAATTTTTAAAATTCTGAAAATAATGAAAAAAATTAATATTTATACAGTGCTTTGAAAGTAAAACATTCTATATTGTATCAGTACTAAGAATTATTCAAAGGAATGTAAGGGCATTCAGAATATATCTCGGACAATGCATAGTGTAAATTTCATCCACTTTCTTCTCTAGCCAGACAAGCACATATTTGCACATATGGGTTTAAATAGCTAATTTATAATTAGAGACTTTCATCATGCTGTAATACAGTACCACGTATTCTGTAATATGACAGTTCCTTCTGCATGGCTAGGAACAGACATTGCATTTGTCCCTCAACAAGTTGTGTTTGTATTTATCTCAGAACAGAAATATCACGAAATGGGTGTGTACACCTGCCATCCTTTTAATCAGGGTTTAGTGAGTGGCAGAATGCACAGCCATTTTTCTGCCATGGGTTCAGTAATGAAGTCTTGGGATAACCATTCAGATGCACTTTGCAGTGTCTCAGGCTAAACTGTTAGTACTTCTTATTCCAGGAACATTTTAGGATTTATCTCGGGACAATGGACACAGATGTCTGAGGGTAAAAATAGACATCAGATTTATCCCAGGAAAAAGCCTTTTATCCTGGGATCCTGCAGATGTACAAATCCATATTTTCACTTCAAGTACCTGTGAAATATCCAAGATAACACTTTTTCCTGGAATAATTGTGGCCAAATCAAGTTAATTGCCATTCATTCCAGAGACAAACTGCATGTGTAAAGGGCTATGCCAGTCCTAGGTTTTGATTGGAATTAACCAGAACTGAATCAAATGCAACATTTGTTTTTAACCTGAATGATTATACTTCATCCTGGAATAAAATGGTTTATCCCGAGACAAATGTGACTTTGATTTGTAGCCTAAACAAAATCTTTTGGAGAAATATTATTACCAACAAATTGAAAGATCCAGTTTGTTTTGTGTTTGTATTTACAGGAATATAGTTAAAAGGACTTTTTAAATGGAATGTTATTCCATATACTTAGCTTCATTTTGTCCACAAGCTGAGGGCTTGATTCTGATCTCCCACGAGTTTGCGCTGCTGTGATTCAGCACTCTATGAGGAGCATAACCTGAATCTACACTGATGTGAGGATAAAAGAGTGTTGTACAGGTATCCCACCATAGACAACTGCAAATCTGAATCTGCCTAAAATACCTTCCTGCTCTGGCTTTTTTGAAAATCAAGAACAATAAGACACAGCTCAACATTACCTGAAAATTAGAGATTCTAGTTTAGGTTTGCTTGTGTTATATACTTAACATCTCAGTAATGCCTTGCTGTTTAACCTTGCCAGCACTAGTACTAGGAATGGAACAGATGCTGAAACTGTGGTGGAAACAAAAACAGCTGAAGAATTCCCAAACCCTCTCAGCAGCAGTGATGAAAGCATGGGCAGCTGGTCTCAGCTAGTGAATGATGAGGATAATCCTGATGATACAAGTAGCTACTTACAACTCAGTGAGAGATCCATGAGGTACCTGATTTCTGTCAGTGTTTGTTGTACAGTAGGAGCTAACCACCGAGTTAAAGGTTTGAATATGCAAAGCACAGACTCAAGGTGTAGATGAAATGTTCCAAAAATGGATAGGCTGCAGGATGTTGGGGTTTTTTGTTTCTGGTTTTTCTTTTTGCATTATATATCACTCTTATTAACCATGACATTGTACCCATTAGTAGTTGGAATCATACAAAGAAGCAACTACTCAATCCCAAGCAACTTCCTGATGACCATTATAGTGAAAGGGCCATCAGACAAGCTAATTACTGCACACCTTGAAGTGATTTATCTGTTGCTGTTTGCCACCATCTGCTGGGGTCATTTGACATTCTATGATGTAGTCTAAAGCTTCTGATTGGGATGAACACAAAATTGAAAATTATGGCTAGATTGTGACTAGTCCTGTGTAAGAGACAAGAGGTTTCTCTATTCTGTAGAATGCTTGAGTAGGAGACTGCTTTGCAGGACATAGACTAAGTGAAATAGAGTTATACAATCTGCCTAACCTTAGCCATTTAAAGATTTCCTATTCGCAGGATTTTTTCACAGACTTTTGAGATCAAGTTTAAAATGTTGCCAATCAGTCATGTCAGTCTCCTAAGCCCTGTAGAGGACATGAGAAACACACTACATTGTAATGAGAAAAGGAAGAGAATGCATGAAAGTTGTATGGCATTGTTGGGTAACTGAACACTTGAGCATAGCTGTGTATATTAGTCTGGGTGAATGTTCATCTCATCATGTACACAGTGGCAGCTATTAGTAGGTTCCTCAGCATGGGAGATCTAATATATTGTGCCTTACGGCTCTTTGCACTAAAAAAAAAAATCAGTATAGCAAGCCACAATGCACTGAGCATTGACACACTGACTTTGTAAAACTTGATGGAGAGGTACTATGTTTTTCTCACAGCAAAGTGAGCAACTGTAATGTTAGTAGCCTTAGTTAAAATAGAGTAGTTCAATTTCATACAGATCCCAAGTGTAAACGTGTAATACACACTAGGTTCAGTAAATAAATCACATATTGGTCATATAGTTGTGTTGATCATATATACTCTATTGTGTGATTCATGGCAGTGTCATAAGGTGAACAGGTATTATTATTCCAGACAAGCTGAGAGTAAGAATTTAATTCTTGCAGTGTAGCCAGAGAGAACTTCTAAATGCTATTGCCCTTAATGAAAACAGCATCTTTAGTTGAAATCTCTGTCTTTCATACTGGGCAGGAAGATAAGAGGTTGCCACTGTATCTCTAGGTTCCATCAGATTTTCTGCAGTATTAAGCTGGTTTGACTCCTACACCGAAACAGTCGCTTATAATATGAGCATGGCTTCCCCTAGCAGGTAAACAGTAAGACAGGAAGTCAAATATCTTGCCTTAAAACACCACATTCAGCGGTATCTGAATCTCTGCAGGTGTGTCAAAGACATCTCTAACCACTTGCTAGTCATCCTGTACAAGAACTCATGCAGTTGTTTTTTTTCCTATTAAAGGCTAGGAGTTGGATTGAAATTCACATATCACTGCATAAACTATTAACAAAAAACCTGAGTCCATCTTTTTTTTTATATATATCACAGCATCAGTAGATGCATGACTCATCCAGGAGTAATTTAAGAAAAGTCTCATATTATTTTAAACATGTCAGTGCCCTTTTTCTTGGGAATCATTTGTTGAGCATGATTGGAGTTGCATGCCCTGATTTTGTAGAATCTGGGGTCAAAGCTGTAGCTATGAATTCCAGGGGGAGGAGCCCATTGACTTTTCCTTGCATATTAGAAAACGTATGGGCACATGTAGGGGTGGAGGTTGACACTGATATTTAAACTTTTGCTTTGTCAGCAATGGCAACAGCAGTACAACTAGCAGTCTTGGCATTATGGACCTGGAAATTTATCAGGAAAACATGCCATCTTCTCCCATGATTAAGTAAGTAGCTACTAAAATGAAGTCTGGTATTTAGAAGTACTATTCTAATGTCAGCTGAAAATAATTTATATCATACAGAATGTGCCAAACCCGTAATAACTGTGCTTCTAAGCTGCTGCCTCAGCAGTTGTTAATCTTCGATAAATGTACATACAGCTAGCTTCCTGCAGACTGGCCACATCAGCCTATAGTAAAGCTGTTCCATGTGGATGTCTCAAGGAGCTACATCGCCACCATGTGCTTTGCTTAAAGGTGAAACTGAGATACCCACTTCCCTTGGGTGGGCACTACTCGCTAGGAAACTTTGCAACTATTACTCAAGGCTTACTGTAACAGTTGTAAGCTTAAGTACAATAGAGCCAATTTAAGTTGAAGAAAGAGAAACACCAAGCTTCTTTTTTTAAAAAAAGTGATCATTTGGCCCAAGATACTCCTTGTCTGCTGTCTCTGGGCATGTTTCTACCAACCTTGCTCAATAGGAATAAAATGAGAGAGAGATGTGCAAGTACCTGCCTAAAGATTCTGGTACCCTGAAACATGGTATGACCTGCTAGTAGATGGTGTGATGCAGTAACACCCGTGGAAGTAAGTATACTGTATATCATTCAGAAAACATGGTACAGTGTGAAGTCACTGTGACCACCCTCCCCACAACCCTGACCCCCAACATTTCTAACAACCTATTAATGGTTTGTAGCGTATCTTCATCTCAGGGACGCCATCCTGCAGCACTAGCTTCTCTTGCTATCAGAAATTCTAACCTTTTTGATAAACACACTGGACAGTGATATTTCTGTAAAGTCATAAATATTTTGTTGCAGCTGTGATTGCTAGCCTTAGTAAAACATGTACTCCATTCCCTCAACAACATGGAGTGCTGGTTGCTGCATGCAGACACTTCAACCCAACATCTCTCAGAGTCCAGATGATCAGGGCTCCCAGCTAGGGAGCTCATGGTGTGTTTCCCCAACAACCAAGCTTGTTACCTGTCAGTCCCGGGATCTCCCTGCACCAGCCATATAGCAGAATGGGATCCGGTGCAAGAACCCATAGTTATGCCTTCAGATTCCATCATGCCATTTACAGACTGTAGGGGCCCAAAGGGCAGATAATACTGTTCTTCCATAATAGCAGCCAAAGTCTCCAATGTTTAACTCTCCTTGATTGATGAGAAAAATGGAAGCTTATGTAGTGAGTGGTTGTTAAACCTCTAGGAATACTAGAAAAATCAATAGTATCATTACCAGATTGACAGCCTTCTGCAGAATGTAGATGTGCATAGCCTTACTTCTCAGAGAAGGAGGGCAGGAAAAGGCAGATCTCTGACACTGTACTGGAGTTTGTCTGCTATAGTGCAACATACAAAGTATAGATTGCTTGAGATTTTTGGATGATTTTAATATAATCCAGTTATCGGAACAGAACTAAAATCCTAGAAAATAGCAGCTGGAGGTACTAATGCGTTATTATTACATTCAGCTATGACAGACAGAGAGAGTACAAGAAAGCAATTACAGCAGAATGCGACATCAAAAGGTACGCACATAGAAATTACAGTATTTCACCAAATCACAGGGCTTGCAGTTTCCCATCAAGATAACACAACTATCAACCATAAAAATATACTGTCAAACTTAAAGAAGGGCAATGTAGATTATACACTGCAAACAGTTCACTGTACTCTTGTGGTAGTATTGTGTAGTGTCTAGAGCCCTGATGAAACTGTTGTGATATACAGTACCCTGCTGTATCTTTTCCATTTATATATTTTATCATCTTTGTAATATTATAGATTCAAATTGTGCATTATAAGATAAATATGCCACCTCACCTGGCATGAAACTATGCTTTTATGGTTCCAAAATATTACTAACAGGTTTTCTTGTTTTTTCCCCTTAAGTGAATTAATAGAAGAAAAAATGTTCCTTAAAGAACAGCCAGAGAACACAGAGGGTAAGCTGAACTGTTTAAACTGTAGTACTGGCATCTGACTTGCCATAGAGTATTTGAGGTTAATAAAAATAATGCCATCATGACTGTGTTTCAGAAAGCACCTCTGGGCTGTCAGTGGGGACATCCAATTGTCAAAAGGATCTATTAGTGATCAACTTTGATCTGGAGCCAGAGTGCCCTGATGCAGAGCTCAGAGCAACACTTCAGTGGATAGCTGCCTCTGAACTTGGAATCCCAACCATCTACTTCAAGAAATCTCAGGAAAATAGGATTGAAAAGGTAGTATTTTCCTTTCCTGGGCATAGAGATCAGTGTTTTTTAAGCTCAAAAGCTCTTAAACAAATTTGATTGTATTGAAGTCACTGAAATGGTCTTAAGAGTAGATTTAATGGCAACAGATCTTTGTTAGAATAGTTGTAGCACTGCTGTCTACCAGTGATGAGTTAAGATTATTTAAATGCCCCATTAGTTTGAGTGCACAACAGCAGCTGCACAAATGAATAATCACCAATTAAAATCACACTACTTCAAAAATAATCAAATATTCTCCAGCAATTAGAATGCACCTCCTGATGTCAGCCGTATCAGGGACAGCTGCTTAAATTCAGACACTATTAGTCAAAAAGAGCTTAACAAAGGGGGTAGTGTCAAATGTTATGTGGAGTTTAACAAATTGGTAATTGATCACTCCAGTATACAAACAAAGTCTTATTTACTGCTTAGGGGCCACTTAAACCTGTTTAGCAGAACCTCAGCCCCTCTGATGTTAATGACAGCAGGGGCAGAATTTGACATGGGCCTGTTCTGGCCCCCTCTCTCTGCTTCAGCCCCCAATACAAGTTAGAAATCTCACTTAATTTGAGTTTGCTGTGCTGCCCAAAGATTTCTATACCTGAGAATAGTTGGAACACAGTGATGCCTTGAATGGGCCATGGCAGCTCTTACACTCAAAGATTTCTACTGTGGCCAGATGTATTGACTTCAGACTATCCTTGGGCTGGTGGAATTGGTATACAGCGCTCCAGTGTACTGAAGAATTTGACCCACCGTGCTCAGATATGTAGGGAAGTGTTCTGTGAAGATTCAGTGCGACTCTTATATTGCTTATGTTGCAAAATAAACTATGCTAATATATCTGTTAACTTATTATCAGCAGGCAGTCCACCAGGGCACCCGAGTTAAAACTTACAGTCACCATTGTATTACTAGAGTCAGCATTTCCAACTGAACCAGTTTTGCAATGGCAAATCTGTCACTTCAGAAATGAGGCTTACTGAAGGGTTCTGTGAAGTCCCATGGACATCAGGAATTCCTGCCAAACAGAATAGCAAAATGGTGGTAGGGCATGTAGAACTGGGCCCTTTACTACTAATCAAACCTTACTTACCCTACTACCCACTGCCTTGAAAGCATAGCTCCAATGGAGAAGCATGCAGATTTCAAAGACCTTTTAAATGCAACTGTAATGTTATTTCAAGCCACCAAATCACTGAGATCAACATGGAAGCCCCAAATGCCTTCAAAAACTGTAGCTCCTCAGGTACAGTGGGGCTGTTCCTTCTACTAAGGGGTTGGAGCTGCTCACAGATTGCCATTTCACACTGTCCATTTTCCATGGAGCGTGACAAACTCCATGAAAGTGTTAGAGTATTTAAATATATTAATGAAGAAAAATTATTGACTTCAATATTTTGGACTTTTAAAATAATTTCTATAAGTAGATCATTTTATGTAGCAGAGATATTGTTTGGTATTTCTTGAGTACATGCATTTGGGAATCATAAACATAATTTAAAATGCATTCAGCAGCAACTGTCCAAATTGCATCTTATTAAAAAGCAGCTGTCAGCTTTACCCATCTGCTTTTGCGAACAGTTAATTCAATTGCTAAAATGCACTAAAGAATAATGAAGCATATCCTGCCTACAATGCTGCTTCTGGAGATTGCACACCTATTAAATAGTATTAAAATACATATTAAAAGTTTAGGGTGCAGCATAAAAATGGCAAACAGCTACCCTAGCTGCAGATATGCAATATTTTCTCATGTGGTTTAAAACTGGAGGCTGTATACAGAGGAACCTAATTAGTTATTGATTGTGAAACTCAAGGAAATGAAAAGCTTTGATTTTCATTTCCAAGCCAAAGAAAGGATAGGACCAGATGCATGACATTATGAAGCCCATTATTAAAGTACAAAAGTGGACATAATGTAGGATTTTCCAGCTGTTCAAGACTAAATGAAATGCAACATAACAAGACCAGTGATGATGGTAATGAACAAATATATTTTACTTCAAATATAAACTCTTCATGTTGGCACTCTCAATTCTCAACATTTACAATACCATTATTCTGATACTGAGTTATCAATATCAAAGATGGTTGCATTTCTTTCTCGGGCTTAAAGTTACATTGCAGGAACTAACTTGATTACACAGGAGTTACTATTGATTTAATTAGTATCACTGAGATCACAATCTGGATCTTGTAGATTACGTGGGTTCTTTGAATTGAAATGCAAAATTCAAAATAGCCAAATGAAAATGGATTTCAGATCTGTGTTTTATAAATGACAGAATCAAACTTATTTCAATGCTATTTGTTACGCACAGTGGGGCCGTGATTTTATCATGCTGACAAACACTGTAGAATGGTTTGTGTGCATTTAATGAAAACTACTTAAGAAAACTCAACTGAACAAATCCCTAAGTATACCATTTTTATTTAGTTTCTAGATGTTGTACAGTTAGTTCACCAGAAGTCCTGGAAAGTGGGTGATATCTTTCGTGCAGTGGTTCAATACTGCAAGCTACATGAGGAAAGCAGAGAGCTAACACCAAGCCTCTTTGACTGGCTTCTCGAATTGGGATAAGGAACCTGTTAATGTTCAGCATTTAATTTTTAAGTCCCGCTTAAGTGGCTGTGGTTTGTGTAATGCTCTAATTTTCAGAAATCAGTACATAAAATGAGCACAAATATACAAACTCAACTGGCACAATACAGGTCCATTCCACACGTGTGCACTGAGCCAGGTGAAATCAAGGTGTACTTATACTGTTACATCATGTGAGGGACTTTAGACGTGTTGTGTTTTAGAGTGTACTGTACTAAGAGAAGAGGAATTTTGCCTTTTAAATGAATAAACTATAAAAATGACTGGATGAAAACAGGACATATGTCTGTAATCGAATATTCTGTTAATATCCTTTGGTTAACTTAATCAACTGCGGTGGAATTATAGACTTAACGTTCATTTTTAAAACACTATCTGTACAGTTTAACTATTAGACTACTAGTGTTTTCCAGATGCTTAGGAGAATGTGTCTCTAGATACATAATATAGAAATATATATAATTATTTTTTAAAATCCCAGCAACCTACAAAAGGGGCAGAAAACTTGGAGGACTTATATCTTTACAGGTAGATGATTAAAAAAAAGATTTCTGTTTAATGCATTTAATTTTCTTCTGAGAGATGTTTATTTGCTTCCAAGCTTTTCTATAATTGTTTTATTCTAAAGGAACTGAAATCCAGACACTCAAAATATTGCTCTTTAAAAACAGTCTGTGACCTTTTCATTTTATTCAAAGGCAGCACAGGCCAGTGGAGGAAGCGCAGACTTGTGAATCAGAAGATCTAGGTTCTTTTCCCAGCTCTGCCCCTGACCTGCCATATGACCTTGGGAAATTTACTTCACCTCCGTGCCTCAGTTTCCTTAGCTACAAAAAGGGGGTAC
Source organism: Crocodylus porosus (assembly GCF_001723895.1). Lineage (NCBI taxonomy): Eukaryota > Metazoa > Chordata > Crocodylia > Crocodylidae > Crocodylus > Crocodylus porosus. The sequence continues at coordinate 35,305,517 of NW_017728910.1, forward strand.
TAATAGTAGCTTTCTTAGGTAAAGTGCTCTATGATCTTTAGAAAAAACACTTATAAGAGCATATTATTTTATTTAAATTTTAATCTAACTTAAATAAATGGGTTATTAAGAAGAAAATCAGCCTGAAGAAACTAGACGGTGTTGTCATAAATATACATTATGCATTTAGTTTTGTTTTTAGTATTTACAAGAATAAAGTATTATTGTTAAATACATGTATATTTACATTTGGATTGAACCACTCATTTTGGATGTAGATGTTTGGATGAAACAGGATAGCTCATGTTATGAAAACATTTATATAACTATTTGCTAAGATCTAACTACAATATCTTGCAGCTGAAATGATCAGTTAGTTTTATGCATTTAACTATACTCTCTCTCGAATCTGCCAAACAGATTCGTTTCGAATTCAAAGGAAAAAGAACTTATAGTAAAGAACTCCATATATATTGTGATTTACTTAGTTGAAAAAACAACACATTTCATGTTTCCCTAAATAAAATACTATAAGAAATTCTGCTTGTATTTCCCTGAGAAAATATATAAGAGAACATTTATTTTCCTTATCACAGTATATGCTTCCATAATATGTCCTGGGAAATTATCCTTTTGCACTAAGTATTTTTGAAGATTTTGAAATAGTTTTAAATAAATTCTAACAAAAGAGCCATAATATATTAGCATTAAATTCATTTCCACACTTGCATGTGTTTTCACTCATATGTTAAAGAAAAGATTGTCAGTGTATCAACATCTACATGCGATAAAAAGTTACATGGCTAACTTTGCATCTACTCTGCAGTACACACAGTACAGTAAAAGTCACTTTACTGTCAGTATAAAGGTGAGTTTACTACGTACACTAAATGTGAATGGACAGCTTTTGGACCTGTTCCTGGCAAGTGCTAGATACCCACAACTCCTGCAGACATCAATGGAAGTTATGGGTATTCAGTACCTCCAAGAAACTGAATGTTAATAAAAAAATTGCTGAGTATTCCAGACTGAAAGTACTTTGTTTGATCTAATAAATAGAAAAATGTATTTATTTTTAGACCAAATACCATTAGTTGTCAGTATGTAAACATTTTGCTGTGATAGAATAAATATTTACTTATCCTAAAAAGCACAAATAACTTGACTGAGTTGTAACAGTGTGATGAAGTTTCTTCTGTACAGTAGTTCTGTCGCAAATTATTCAGAAATAAATTTATGTTACAACATGTGTCCTCTTTGTCTTCCTAAAAGTTACAAAAGAGTTTTATTGAAAACTAACTGTATGATGCATTTTATCTGACCAACTACACAGCATTTATGATGGTCACTGGATCCACATAAAGCTTCCTCTGTGGAATGCAATATTTGGCACGGAGCCTTTTACAACAAAAAGTCAGTTAGAGTTAGGGATGCTCACTTCATGGGGTCAAGCTCCTAGCTTTATTTTTGTACCTTTCTTTTCAAAGAAACTAATTACCTTTAGCTCACAATGACATGAGACTCTTTAGATTTGCAGTTGCTCAGCACCTTAGAACCCACTAATTATATCTATTTGTAGTTCTCTTTTTAAAACTCTAGGTAGGTGATTAGATTGTATCAGAAGCCAGAACAGGGTCAGACTTGTGGATATGTAATGCAAGAGAAATAAATGCCATAATTTCTTATAATGCCATAAGAAAGTGAATCAGCAGTAAACCTGAATCCTTGCATTACATGAGAGGGCACTGTCCTGCTGCAGGAGGATGCCTTCAGGTGAAACACCAGGCAGTTCTGCCTACACTAAGGCTCCACAGCAGTCCCACTAACAGTATCTAAAGCAGGAGTGGGCCAGATCCAGCCCACCAACCCATTCTATCCAGCCTGTGGGGCCCTTAAAAAAATAAGAAAATTAATATTTATATGCCCCGCCTACCTGTCAAAGATGACATGAGCCAGGGACAGTAGGACCCAAGGGAAGCCGGTGGCAGAACTAAACAGCTGCAGCAGCCACTCAGTGCTTCTTTTGCCCTGCCTCCTGGAGCCATTTCCTCACCCCCCCCCACCCCGACCCACCCTGCTCCAGCATCACATGGTTCCCAGCTGCAGTGCCGGGAATGTGATGCCAGAGCAGGTGTAGTGGGAGGAAAAGGGGATGACGGTGGTACAGGGAAGTAGCAAGAGAAGGGCAGCAGTGGCAGACAGGACAAATGGCAGCAAGCAGGAAGACGAGACCCTCACCAGTGCCCCAGGGCCAGGAGTGGCAGAAACGCAGAGGCCAGGCTTGCAGAAGTGCTGGTGAGGGCTCTGCCTGCCATGGGGGGGGAGAGAGGGGCAGACTGTGGGCAAACCCTCCCTCTCCACACAAGCCACAACCCTCCCCCAACACATGCATAGCACCCCACAAAATCCATACCAACTCACAGATCCACACATACCCTCCACCCCCCCAACACAAATCACACACACACGCACCTTCCCACACACTCCACATACCCACAAACATATATCCACCCCCCATATCCCCCATACCCTCCCACAATATACAAGAGTAAGACTTCCTTTTAAGATTTTATACTATCACCTCTATGTACACTATACAAACACAGGTAAATCAGGACAAAAATATTTTTTGAAATGAATGAATGTTGTATATTCAGAATAATTTTGTATTTTTCTGGTTCAGAGATGGCAAAACCCCTTGCTGAAAGGAACAATTCTGGGGGGCAAGGGAAGGGATTTCTGGTGGCAAAGGTCAGGGGTTAGGGGGTAGGACTTCCGGTCCCAAGATTGCGACCAGGGGGTGGGACACCTTTCAAGGGGTGGGGCTACCCATGAGGCCATCAATGGCTTGCCAAAACTCAGTAAGCAGCCCTCCACCCAAAATAATTGCCTGCCCCTGATCTGAAGGCACTTTTACACATGCTTCAGGGGGGAGCAGCGCTTTAATTAGAGTAGCTCGGAGGCTTAATTAGAGTGGCTCAGAGGCTTAATTAGAGTGGCTCAGACCAGCGCTTTAATTAGTGAAGCAGTGCTTTAATAAGCAGAGCGGCGCTTTAATTAGAGTGGCTCCCAATGTAACACATTGGGATACGTTCCAAGACCTCGACTGTACTGACCCCCAGACTCATTTCTACCACTTTTACAACACAATTTTGATACTTACCAACAGCAGACAGTACACACAAGCACAGGGTGGTGTTGAATGTTTAGTTGGTGTAAAGAGTGAGAGGTGAAGGCTTCACTGATGGACCAGGAAGAGGGGTAGGAGGTAAGGTAGCAGGATAGTTAGAATCCATAATGGGGGTGGGCAACTACAGAAACACATGTTGCAGACAATAAGTGAGGAGTACAGATCCATACAGGAGAATATAGCTTGGTGCATATCACTCCCACAATGCACCGCACAAAGCAGCTGACTTTGGGCTTCCACCACACTGATAGCATACGAGTGAATTTACATTGCATATAACAAATTTTTGGTATAAAAAGGGTCATCGCATAAGAGCGAATTTGCACAAGCAGAAGCTGCATAAAGTGAGGGAAACCTGTACACGAGATGCAGGAGGCTGCTGAAGCACAGTAATTGCCACTCCCGATTTGATTAATCAAGTGCTCCAATGCACTGTAATTATAGGACATTGAAGCAAATAAATAGCTATATAAAAGATTCCTTAAAGGATGGGTTGATTTCATTGCCATTATGAAAGCTGTGGCTTTGTTTCAAGCTTTTATTTACGTGATATGGAGCCTCATGCTGAAATACCGAGCACCTGCACCTCCACTGAAACAGAAGAGAGTTCAGCACTTTGGTATTTCAGTATCCAGCCCAGCATAATCCCAGCTGCACCCTACTTTTTACCCAGCTGAGGAAAAATGCAAGGAGTTAAGGCAAGTTTGTAATTGTCATTGTTCTATGAATACAGAAAAGCCCAGGTGAGCTTACTTAATTTGCTCAAACGCTGCACACGCCAAAGGCTGGGTCTGACTGACTTGAGTTATCAGAATATTATGGTCCATTTTAAATGTAATTAGTATTATGGAAATACACCAGAAGTGAGACCTTCATACTGTGTACGACTTAAGTAAGAACCAACACCTGCACTCTGAAAGCACCACAAATCCAAAGTGTGGTTCTGCCTTCCCTTTGCATGGGGTCTGTGGAAAGAGGATAGAGATTCTTAGACCTTTCTATTCACTTTATTGCACATTGTATATTCAGAATAATTTTGTATTTTTCTGGTTCAGAGATGGCAAAACCCCTTGCTGAAAGGAACAATTCTGGGGGGCAAGGGAAGGGATTTCTGGTGGCAAAGGTCAGGGGTTAGGGGGTAGGACTTCCGGTCCCAAGATTGCGACCAGGGGGTGGGACACCTACATAATGACCAGACAGGATCTGACCTGCAAAAAGATTCTCTGAAATGCAAACCTAGCCCACATTTGTATGACTATAGAACTAATTACTCAAGTCACTAATGGCGTCAAAATTAAGCACATACTTTTGTTTAGTATGCCAGATCTTGGTGCTGCATTGGAAGTGTAAGAATTTAAATTTTCAATATATACAGGAACCGATTTTATGTTTATTGGCGCTAGTTTTTGACAATTTAAATCTTCATTCCTTGTGCCAATATCAAAGATTATCCTCGCATAATACCTTTGATGTATTAATCAAGGCTGGATACATTTTCCTAGGTTAAACAGTATAAATTCTTGTCCTCCACCCACATTCATTCAGTTAAATTCAAGACACAGCTATTTGCTATAGAGTGATTTTCCTGCAGATACAGCTTGTTTATGTCTCATGGCCTTAATACAGGCTTGGGTGACACACCAAAAAGAAATTTAACCATGAATCATGTATTCACACTTTCAGAATGTCAGGGGAAATGCTGAAATGAATACAGCTCATGTGAGCTATTTTATAAATAGAAATCATCTCCCTCTTAGATAGACAGCGTACACACAGCTGCTGACCAGAACAGGAAGACATTTAATTCAAAACCAAGCCACTACTCATGGTTGTATTCAACATTTGGCAACTATAAGCAAACATAAAGCTAGTGGTTTAAATTTTTCAGACCCAGTCCTCTGAACAGTATTATAATTGGGAATAGACCCTTAGAAAAGAATTTGATTGTAGCTGTAAAGTTGTTAACATTTAAACAGGATAAACAGTTATATGAGACAGCTGGTCTACCAAGCTAATTAAAATGATTTGTAGTGAAGATTCTCTATGGGTTTTGCAGCCATTGTGCCCCCAACCAGCTGCAGAGAAGACAAAGACAGTGGAGAAAGTTGCAGGAACAGCAAAGGAAAAAGGTAAATTGGAATGGACCTCCCATCCCTTCATTAAGTTTCAGCACCCCCAAAATGAGAATGCCCAGGTTGATGTATTTATGGTTGCTTTTGAGGGAAGGAAGCTCGAGTTGGAGAATAATGTGAAAAGAAATCTCTTTGTTGTAGTTGTGTGGAATTTGTGGGGCTGAAGTATAGCTGTCCCATGAATCTGACTCTCTATATGCCCTTCTTATCATCTACTCTCTCTTACACACATATATACACACACCATTCTATTGTCCAGGATGAGGATACTGCCTTGGCTTTGCAGCTATTGGAAAAGCTCTAAAGTCCTTGTTTTTCTAAATTTATGCCCTTCAATTACTGCCTGGCTCCATGGGTCAAGAATACCTGGACATAGTTAAATGAGCTGCCTTGCAACATTTGGAAGTCAGAAGGAAGTAGTACTTTGCGAAGGGGTCTACTGCTAGTTTTATCATGGAGCAGGCAGCAATGTTTAAAAAATTGACTATTTTAATCCAATGAAATATGTTCATCAGGAAACACGTACGCTATCTGGCCCCACCGAATATCCCCAATAGATTAATAGGATTACAGATGGGGAGCAACTCTTCCACTTTAAATGTAGGTGGACTGACAAGTGTCTAGTCATTATTCTCCCCCTTTTACAGCTAATGAAGTATTATAACCCCTGAGCCATGGGTACTGGTGCTGTATTAGTCGGGGGGGAGGGGCGGCACATGCCCCCACCAGAGACCAGTAAGCGGTCGCCAAATCTCGCTGATGGGGTGCAGGCATCCCCTCGTGGCTGATATTGAGATGGCCAATCGCTGTGGCTGACTGCAGTGGCCACTTCCAGAAGTGGCTGCAGCTGCTTCTGGAAGTGCCATGGCACTCCACTCCCCGGCCAGTGCTTGCAGGGGGGGGCATCGCCTGTAGTAGTAAGAAATCTCTTCCCCATCCCTCTCTCAGCCTTCAATAAAGCAATAAACTTTCAATAAACTTGTCCATGGTCACACAGCAAAACTAAGTCAAAGTTAGAAAGAAAACTCAGCTATCCCAATTCCCAGTCCCATACTCAAGCTATGAGACCACAACTGAAAGTTTTGCCATAAAAATAGGACAAGACCTGAAATGCAAAGCTTCTGAAGACATGTAATTTGTAGAATCTCTCACGTATGGTAGGGCAAAAAGAACAGTAATGAACAATAACAGCAGGAGAAAATGCAGGATGAAAGATTAAGCAAGAATTACTGTTTAGTTACAGTGCCAAGGAGTTTTTCCCACTGCATGACAGCTTCATGGGAGATCAAACCTGGGGGTTAACTATTTGATGACATCTGTATAATGTGCTTTAAACTGTTTTCCTCAATTTCTCTTAATTAGCAGCTACTTATCTCATCCATCTGATTATACACCCAATCCTGCAAATCCTGTACTAGAGGTACATCTTAGATATCAAAGGGATTTATGCATGAAGAGTTTGCAAAAGTAGATCTTCTAGGCATGACTTCAACATCTATGTCAGTAATTCTATTCAGCAACAGATTTCTTTAATTACGTAAGTTATATTACCCAATAGTTTCACAAGAGAGCATCTCCTGAAAACAGTATTTGCCCAACAAACCACAGGCAATTCTGTTCATTGATTTGCACACATCTAATTTATGCTTATAGATACCCTATATAGGATTAAAAATACCAACCAAATGCAACACACATGCACACACCTTTTCCCAATTGATTCTTCCTCTTCATACAGAGACACTTTAAACACCCCTCTCATTTCACTGCCTATTTGATTCCTTTCTTACCTCTTCACAGGTTCCACCATTGCTGCTAGGACTGTCTAGGCTGGCCTCTGCTCCTTTCACTTGCCTTGCCCTTCTGTGAAAAAAAAATATTCCAGCTGTTCTGCTTGGAGGAAGGTGGGATGGGGAGGGGACAGGCAGATACCACAAGAGATTGCAGGTGGGGAGCTAAATGAAAAATATTTTTTTTATTATTTAAACAGAATAAAGTTTCATATTTAGTAGCAGCAACACAGCTTAGAAACAACTGGTCATACAGGATTTTCTTCCAAGATAGAAAAAAATCACATTACAATGAACACAACTTGACATTTTAGGATCACAGGAAAGCAGGCCTGAAAGGGACCTCACAAGATCATCTAGTCCAAGGCAGGATCATCTCTGAATAAACCATCCCAGCCAAGTGTCTGTCCAGCCTGCACTTGAAAATTTTCCGGGATGGACATTCCACAAATTCTCTACTTAAGCTTTTTATCAAAGGTAAGCTTTTTTTATCAAAAGCATTAATGTAATATAGAAACACTCAAAGATGTGTAAATGACATCTTAGACGCATTTTGTAGAATCATGATTCTATTTTTTATTAAAAGTGTTACAAGAAAAACAAACATGGACATACGAAAACATGCACCTAAACCTTCTATAATAGTGCTAGCAGTGGTATCTTTCAAATAATTAGCTGACTTCAGCAGTCCTAAGGGTTGGACCTGTCAAAAGTTCGGGTAATTTGTCTCCTTTAGCAAGGCTGAAACCTGGCAGAAAAAGACTGAAGGAAAACAGATTCTGAAAGAGTTGCTGTTTATTGGCTTCAAGAAACTCCTGATGCTCATCAAAGCTTCTAGCCAATCAGTCATACCTCATCTTCAGTCAGCGCCATATCCGACAGGTGTTATCCTTGCTCCCTAGTAATAAATACACATTATAAGGGATTACTTTTGCCCTTCCCATTTATGTCTTTGTTAATATCAAAATCATAGTTACTGGGTGCAGCCCACACAAGTAGTTGGTTTGCAAAATCCTCCAACCCCTCCAGCTCCAGGCTGTGAAGAGACAGTGGAGGTATGCTGCGTTTCTGCACTCATCCCTGAAGCCTAAGTGGACATTTCCGCCAAATCATTGCAAAGTCACTATTCATGCCTGATCTTGGAAAATGGATGGAGCCTACACAGACCCCAGGTCCAGATATATAGAGGTATGCAGCCCTTTTTCAGAAGCTTTCTGTATCCTGCCCATCTAGTATCTCCTCACTGCACATTCAGTATGAGAACAGGGGTGACGGTTTGTGGGTATACATGCTGATACAACAGGTACAAGTGTTCAGTCCTAACACTTTCTCCGAAACACATTTAAATTTGGATTGCAACAGTATGACAATGAGCCATATATCTTAAGTGAGTATTTCATTCAACCTTGGTTATACTATGTTTAATAGTAGTGACCCTGAGCACAGTCTCAGCACATGATCTAACATCAAGCCCATGGTCTAACTTTTCAAGCTCTAACAACATTTTAAAAAAATAAAAACAGTCTCACTTCTAGGTGTCAAACATTAGTTACCTGTAATAATTATATTGCCTTTGTAGTTGAAAGCACATGAGAATATCTCATCGGTGTGTCCCTCTAATATTTGAATGCACTGTCCTGTACTGGGGTCCCAAAGTCGAGCTGTTTTATCAGAGCTGGCTGTTAGAACACGACTCCCTTGAGGATTGAAGCAGATCTTTAAAAAAAAGTTGCAAGACCATGTAGCATCCTTTAGTATGTCAGCCTGTATAGCTTTCAGAGGGAACATGGCCTAGTGGTTAGTTTTGCAATCCCTGATGTAGTCTGCTGCTGGATTCACACAGGCAGACCTTTGCATCTGAAGCTCCCTGTAGATCCAATATCAAGATCTAAACTTCAGATATTAAGCCCCAAAAATAATGACTGCTCTGCTACTGCATAATTTATTTGTATGCCACAGTCATACAATAATAGGGTAGTTCTCTGTTATATCTAAATTCCCAGCAATTTACTTTGGCTGACTTTTTGCTTTCTTAAATGTATGTTGACAGTTTGCTTACATATTTTAATTCCTAGCATGTATAATCATAAAAGTAGCCTTACTGCATCAAGTTTATTATTAATTTAATGTTTTCATTACACAGACTGTTGCTGAATTATTGATGAGGAATGATATCCAACATATCCTGTTCCCCACCCCCACCTCATAATCAACCTGCAAAACAGTAAATTCCCTGAATTATCACATCCATCCTCCCACAAAGAACTGTGTAAAAACAGATCCATCTTTTAACATGCCCAGCAAACTACAGCTCCCAGATAAAGAAATTCATTCCAGAATTGAAGACCATGAGGATGTCACTGGCCATTTCCTTTGTTAAGAATATGCCTGTGGAAATGTCCCTCAGGCCCCTGCTATGTTACATATATTAGGCAACTAACTGATTAAATCATGCAATCGATTTAGACCAGCCACATGTACAAAGTAATTAACATACCATAAAAATGACTATCCAGCTATAAAAAGAGCCAACCAGCTACAAAGTTAGTGCTTGAAAATGTGCAACAACTCTATAGCTGTTTTCTATCCAGCTTTAATTTTACCATGCAGCGAGCCCTCAGTCAGCAAGCCTGAGGTGAGCCTAGAAGATGTACTTTATACATTATATTAACTCAGATAAAACTATCCCTCCTGAATCTAACATCTTTCACTGAGGGATGTTAATATAGTACATTCCTCAATAATTCTACCCGCTTTGGAAAGCTTCGGCTGATAACCCATTCAGATAGCTGGATTTGTTCAGATGAATGAATGGGTACAAGCTACTATATCAAACATAAGATTTGAGTTACAGTACTGTACTAAGTAAGGTGTAAAAGAGAATAGGATAAAGTACTGAAATCTCAGAAGGTAATATTCTAAATAAGAACTTGTCAAAAGCACCCTAACAATCCCCGCCCCCCCCCCCCAAAATCTGAACATTGCTTACATTTTTCATCGTTTCTGGGACACCTAACAATTAATGGTTAGCACATCATTTGGAAATAATATAGATAAGCATACATCACCGCAAAAAAAGTCACCTTTGAAATTTCTCCTCCATGCCCTTCCAGTTTTGCAATGCATTTTTTTGTTTCTGCATTGTAAACTCTTGCTGATCCTGTAGAAGTAGAAGAGGGGGTCATCTGTAATTGTTTTGGATTTTCATAAATGGTTACTTTTACTAGAATGAAGGGCCTCATACTCAACCTATTGAATTTAATAAGAATCTTGACATTAACACTAATGGAAACAGAAGTTGTTCTGGAGTATAAATAACTAACTTAAGGTCCAATGCCGCACATATAAACGTGAATCATTTTTTCCCCTCACACAAGGAAACCCAATGACTTCTATCATGTTTTCAAGGTTCATCCAAGCAATAGTTACTACTAAGAAGTCATTATTTACCAACACTGACATTTTAAATCACCACAAATTTGCCATATACACAAGTAAAAAAAACCCATGGCCTAGTAGGAAAATGTTGGCTTTTTACTACCTTTGATTGTGCAACCTTTAAATTTATACCCACAGTTTGACCAAGCCATTTGCACTCTGGATAAAACATGAGCAAAAATACAAGCTAGCAAATGGTCCAAGTGATAGTTTTCACCAATCTATTGTTGTCAGAGTTTAACCACTGACGAGTTATCTTCATAAACTGCATTATTTTACCTCCTAACACAGGAGCTACCAAGCTAGACCAAATAAGTAGCCCATCTAGTATAGAATCCTTTTTCTGACAATGATAAACATCAACTATTTCAATAGAATGGGCAAATCAGTACAACCTAGTAGTATGCAGTATCACATGGCTTCATTAATATGTATTATGGGAAAAATCTTTTGGGTATTGGGATACTTTAACATTGAATATTAATATTTTGAAAAATAATATGCCTAACAAAACCCTCAAGTACCAGAAATGAAACAAAATCATCTTCCTCCACTCTAGAAATCACCCTAGGGCAGAAAAGCTGCTTTCATTTTTTGTTAACTACCAGCATGTGAAAGCAGTCCAGCCCTGATCAAGTCACCTACCATCAGCAGAGGCAGTTGCAATACGCTGGCCTGCATAATCAAAACAGACATCTAATACTTCGTCATCGTGACCTGTTAAAGTAGCCACACGTGTCCCAGTCACCGCATTCCAAAGCTGCATAAGGATAAAAAGCAATAAATGAAAACCTATCCAAATAATTACATGCCATCAATAGTAATCTTGCCATTTATTTTGAATAAGTTGCTTGATATGCATGTAATCAATCAGTACCATGACTGCTGCATATATATGCACTGCCTTGGTGCCTAAGAGAATGTAAATATATTAAGAAACCTGTCAATATGATATTCACCCAGATACAGAAACAAATAGAAAGGAAAATGTACTGGCTTAGCACAAGGCAAAACAAGTATCATTAGAGGTCTAATTTTTTTTTTTGCTTTGTTTTAATCTTAACAGGCACCTATCCATGTGCAGGGAGGCTGCTCCAATGCCCTGTAATTACAGCATGTTGGAGCAGACTTAATCCAGTCTTCTGGAGCACGGTAATTACTTCAGCGTAATGTGCATCAGCATCCCCGCACTGAAAAACAGTTGTGGGGGCGCTTTAACTAAAGCTTGTTCGATGATCTTTAGTTAAAGCACCCCACCACCATTTCTCAGCGCAGGGACACTGATACACGTGATGCTCCGGGCGCTTTAATTAGAGCAGCTCTCAGAGCCGCTCTAATTAAAAGTGCCCCCCTCCTGGACCCTGTCTATAAACTCCCAATATGTTTGGGACATACCATTATTTAAGCAGAATTCTCTACTGAAATGAACAGGGCATTCAGGTCTAAAAACTGATGTTTTATTCTTCAGAATAAGAGCTGGACTGATGGTACTACATTACAGTACTAATTAATTAATGTTGCTCATTTGTAAGGAATGCATATTTCTAAATCAAGAAGCTGAGTAAGCTTCAGTGGAAATCACACTGTCAAAGTCATAGGGATGCAGGGATAAAACAGATCTGTATCAGAAATTCTACATCCTATTAATGTAATCTAAAGAAGTGAGGGAAGGGAAAGCTGCAGCTATTTAAAGCTAGTCAAGAGAAATGTTATTTTCAAGGTAGGTAATGCAAAATGTACTGAAGATGATGGAAAGGATTTTTAAGTTAATCTAACTCAATTAGTTCATCTCTGCACCAAGTCTATGAGCTCCATTGAGTTAGGAAACAAAAAACAACATTACTCAGAAAAAAAAACACCCCACAGGATTAAATGCAGTGTAAAGATCACTGTTTCACTGTAGTGCTGTGATAAGTATGCACCAAATCATGACACTGCACAAAAAAGTCACAGAGCAAGAAAGCCCCATAACCTTTTGTGGAATTTCCTCCAATTCGTCTGCCAATTCTTCTGCCATCAACACAAAAGAAGTTCCCAGGCCACATGGATTTTGGACATCTCTTTAGAAAATCTGTCCTACCCAAGGGTATCAAGGAAGTTTGCAGCACACCCAGGAGATAATAGCTCTTCTGAGTCAGAATCCAAGGTCAGACCACACTAATATCTGTCCTCTCTTCTTTATGCTTATTTCACCAAATTAGCTGTAACATCACTCAAATCCTGTCTTCTAGTTCAACTGCAATGGGTACCCATTATAAATCATTAGGCAGTCAAAATGTGCAGTATGCAAAATGATTCTGAATAGGTTACAATGCTTTTCTGAAACACACAACAAATTTTTAAAGTATTCATCTTAAATGAAACCCAACAATAGATTATTTGCTGTATGGCCCAAGCAGCAATAGACAGAAGGCATTTGGTATAGTTCCAATTATCTTACCATGCATGTTTTGTCCATTGATCCAGTAACAATTAGGGAACAGTCCCAGTTGAACTGTGCACTGCTGATCTCTGCCCGATGACCTATTAAAGTATGTAACTTCCTACCAAAAGAGAACTAAAATTTAGTTGTGCATTTGCTGGTAAAGTGATAGTAAAATACAAGTATATGTTATAGTTGGGAAGACAATATAATTAATGGCTAAAACCCTTCCTGCCTCATCCACTAATATCATTGAGAGTATTAGTGCTGAGGGAACAAGATTTGACTGACTACATCCAGAAGGCAGTAAGGTTGGTTTAACATACTAGTGGCATATCAACGCATGTTTCTTCTCTCAACCCAAAAGTGATGGAGAGGGGGATAATGGAATGAAGTTCCTTTCATACTGGCTTCTCTTTGGAGTTTCCTACTATCTACTTTCATGTTTCTAGAAATCATTTTAGAAATAACTCCTCAGAGCCACCAGAAAAAAATTATAATTTATTAGTATGCTTCTGAATAATCAAAATAACTGTACTGTACTTCTCTTCAGATGAGCTACCAACAAAACTAAATACAAATCTAGAAGACCCCAAATCAATTCTAACATCAAAAATTATCAAATCATGTTCCCAATTCTACACAAAATCTCCATTAAAATCCCGGATAGTTTTGCCAGAGTAGTGAAGGTCGGATCAGGATCATATGACAATGCAAATAAGGATTCCACATTATTATAGTGGCCCAGATCATGTTAAATTCAGGATATCTTATCAGAACAAACGTACAACACCAGCAACACTAGTTTTGTTAAATGCTTCAAGCAGCTTTAGCTGGGAAGTGCTGAATAATTAACCACTGATGCCTGCTTTAATTAATGATGTGCTATAAAGCACTAGAACTAAGAGAAGATTAATTGACAAACATATTGAAGGGACTACAAATTAAGATATATATCACATTATACAGCTACAGGTTTAACTAGTAATCAAATTAATGACCAGACAAGCAACAGAGTGAATCTGTGTAATCCAGAATACTTGTTTTTCAGTGGCTAGACCAGAAATAGAAAGACCTTAATTAATGTATATGCTAAATGAAACATTTACAACAGCAAATCTTCGGAGTAACTGAACATTATATTTGTTTAGTGTAACAACAACAAATAAAGCTATTACCTTAGTGTCTGTTTAAAGAATTAGTCTATTTTCTAATTACATGTTTCCTGCTTTGTTGTTACTGAGTTGACCTTTTTACACTAACTAGACGCTGAGGAGCATTTTGGCTCTGTGAATTTATTACTTGGCCATCAGTACTATTGTCATATTATAACAGAACCCAAAATCTCACAAAAGGATGGAAAACCCAGGTTTACAAAGGCAGATTAAAGGAAGATTAAGTCTTTGGTCAAACTTCTATGTGCCCCAATTGGATGGAAAAGTAAACCAATATACTTAATAAATTACACTGTTTGGAACATATCACTGAAACTAACCAGTCACCGATTAGATATCTCATTTTAATTTAGTTACATGCATACCTCTGTTGTGCTTACTTTCCATGACCATTAGAGTAGCCAACTCCTACTGGTACAAAGGCCCATGGATAGTGAACTGTTTAATTGTTGCACCATATATGATGCATCTCACATGATGAGATACTACCTCATAGTCTCTCATGAGCCCCAATTATAGGCAATTAAATGAGACAATGTATCATTTTCAACAGAGACTAGAGTTGGTTGAAAATTGTCCTTACTGAAACACTTCTGATGAAAAGGATTTTTAACAAAATGAAAATTTTCATCTTTTGACTCATCAATAAAATATTAAGGTTAAAGTTTTCTGAAATTCCTTCATCTTGTTTACCTATCTTGTGTGAATCTAACTTTTAGAGAGATTCAAAGTCCACGTGTCCTCTCAAGCTTTCCTAATGATAATAAAGTATGTGCTTAGCCAGTCGGATAACAGAATTAGATAACATGTAACACTGATATCAAATCACAAGCAGCCAATAAAACTGAAATTTAGAATGTCAAGTACCAAACCTGTTCTCCACAGAATGCAGTTAATCACATTTGATGAGATTAAAAAAAAAAGAAAAGAAAAGAAACACAAAGTATCTGGTGCAAATTAACAGAAAATGACTAAGAAAAAAATTACAAGCCACAGATTAATTTTAGTGGACAGAAAACGAGGTCAAATTAGTGGGGGTTATTTTTCACAGTGAATTATTGTATCAGCTAAAATAGTATTTTAAGTGTTTCTTTCCTTCACCACTGCCCTAAATCGTGGCATGGCTATGCTGCCCTCTAGCGATTGCAACCCATGCAGAATGTAAAGCAGGTTACTATTGCTACTACAAGCTGCATGGACACTACTGGGTACTCCTGATATCTCTAATGTCTGTGTGATCATCTCACTTTCTAGTACTTCTCTATTCAAAGGAGATATGTTCTTAATCTACTACACAAGCATGATTATTTCACCAGTTAACATTTTAGCCTATAGTTACTTATTAGTCACTTCTTAGCAGTTTCACTGCTGGTTCCTACTCCATTTTGTGCAGTTGCTTTCTACTTATGTTATTCCTTTATAATTAACATGCCAAGAATCACTGATACATCCAGCTGGAAAACATCTTTCATGAACATGGCAGCAGTCAACCAGCTCATAAGTGATTTCTATACTGGGGAAAATTTTAATGCATATCAAACTAAACAAATTGACTTTCATTTTTTTATTTTTTCCAACACTGCTAATTACCAGAGTTACTGTTGTTTAAACAAGAGCTTCCTCCTTACCAGTCCATCTGTAATGTGATCCTGAAGTGAAGTCACAGTGCTGAACCTGTAACATCGCAACCATTTCTGTAGAAAAACAATGCAACATTAAAATCCAAAGACTCTGACTTCACTGCAGGATCAGACAAGAAGAAGCTGAAAGAAAGACCCACTTCAAAATACAAATATCTTCAATAACAAAAGAAATAAAATAATAAAATTACCACCCAGAGACCCAATCTAGTGAGCTGCTGAGATCTTGTGAGGCACAGTGGCATAATTCTTAGTGTTTCAGGATCAGGCCAAAAGATCATTCACATGCACACTATTTTCTCCCTCAGCAGGATTACCTTCAGGGTTGCAGTGTATATCACCCAGTTTATTACTACTCCCTTCACAAGCTAATTTCAGAGAGATTCTGCCTTGTTTCACATTGAAAGAAATCCCTCATGAAAATGTAATGAAGTCTTCATATCAACAATAAAAAATAAATTACATTATCTACTATAATCAAGTGGTTTAGAATGTCATTTGTATTGAGTCTTCCGCTGAATAAACTAGGACTTGTGAAAACAATATAACCGGCAGGGGCAATGCGTGGGGGATCCACGGGTGTGTACGTGCACCCCCTGTCCAGCCATGCTCCCCATTTAGCCAGCAGGCAGGGGGTCAGGCGGAAACATCTTTTCCCCGCCTTGCAAGCACCAGCTGGGGAGCGGGGATGCCAGCAAAAGCCGCGGGAGCTCCACAAGCGGCATGGCCACTTTTACAGTGAGTGAAATCAAACCCATCCCCGCCCCCTCCCCCCAGCCAGTGGTACTGGCCACTGGGGGACACTCCCCATCCCAGATCACTGACTGCTGTCGGGGGGGCACATGTCCCTGCCCCCCGACTCAAGAGGCACCAGACACCCATGATTACCAGCCAATGTTCAGCTATTTTTATCACATCATGCCAGGTATTGGCATAATCCTGAACTCTAGCTAAAGCACCTGATTCTTCTATCAATTACACCAGTCTTTGAAATCAATAGATTTATATTGTCACAACACCAGCATAAGAGGGAAATCAAACGTTCTCTATTTATTAAAGACACAGTAATAAGACTGATTTCTTTAGGGTTGTTGGTTGTAGCCATGTTGATCTAAGAATTCCTCAAGAACTGCACCAAATTAGTGCTATACCTAAGATACACAGCTGATATCTTCATCATTTGGACCAAAAACCTGCAGTCTCTGATTGATTTCTATCACAAATTCAATAATCATCACCTCTCCATCACACTACCTCTCGAATACTCCAGCACCAACATTTCCTTTTTTAGACACCATGGTCTATCCAGAATGGTAAAATACAAACCACCATATACAAGAAACCCAAGGACCAACATACATATCTACACAAAACCACCAATCACCTAAACACACCAAGAAAGCCGTAATACACAAGCAAGTCCTCTGATACCACCAAATTTGCACTGAGGAGACTACCCACAATCGTCACCATGCAAATCTCAAAAGGGCCTTTCACCTGACAAGGACACTCCTCCAGAGATAGATCACACTTTTGAAAGAGCCACCTGGATACCACATAAAGAACTGCTGCAGTACAAAAAAGAAAATCCCCACAAATCACGCACCATTAGTTATGACATACCATCCCTCCCTGGAACCTACACGGAAAATCCTCAAACAACTGCAACCCATAATAGAAGAAGACCCTACTCTTAAAGAGATCTTTCCAGAACCATGCATCCTAGCCTTTAAACAAGCAATGAATCTCATCACCAGAAGCAACTTCCTATGGCCCAAAGCACACTGAACAGATCCAGAAAATGCCAGGACAAGAAATGAAAAACCTGCCAACATTTCTCCACCACTCCCACAATCACTACAGCCCACAACAGAACCATCACCATTCCTGGATCTTACACCTGCATCTCCAGTAATGTAATATATCTCATTCACTGCACTAAACGCCCCGCTGAAAGATATACAGGAGCGACCAAACAACTGCATACCAGAATGAATGGACACCGGAAATCTATCAAAGACAAGAATACCCTATTACCTGTGGGGGCACACTTCTCACAGAAAACATTCTCTCTCCAGTCTCTCAGTTCTAATCCTCAAAGGCAATTTACAAAACACCTGTCACAAATGAACCTACAAATTTCACTTCATCAACCTACCAAATACAAAAAAAATCATGAACTAAATTTAGACACTGGATTTATGGCACCTTATTAGAGATGCACCAGTACATTGGTCCATATCGTATAGGCACCGATAAAAAGGAAAAATCGACATTATCGCAAACTGGCTTTTTTGGCTGTTGTGGCCGATAATGTTGCCAATAAATGCCACGTCCATGCACGTGGGATGGAATTTCTAGCAGCTCACCGGAAGGGTATGGGGGCAGGGCTCTCACCACTCTGCACACCCCCAGGGGAGGGATGAAGGGCACATGCATGGGGCAAGGGCAGGCTGCCGCTGCAAGCTGGTACTGGGGGTGACTCCAAGCTCTTCCTGGTGGGGAGGGGGGGCAGGTCTGCACTCAAGGCAGATAAAGGAAATATAAGGACCTGAATATTCAAAACAAAGCAGAATTGCAAGGTTTAGAATTTGTAGTCCTTGGCAGTACCCCTTTAAAAGAAGTCATTAAAACAAGACAGTGCAAAGTAGGCTTATGAATCTTTTAGTACCTGCCAGTGCCAACATCCCACACTGCAACTGTATAGTCAAAGGAGCCAGTGATTATCCTATCTCCTGTGGTATTAAAGGACAATGCAAGAATTTCTGCTGAGTGCCCCTAAAAATATTTACAAAAGGTTATTCAGGATATACATTAAACTTTTGCATGAATCTCATCCAGTAAATAACTTGTGTAGTAGCATTACAAAGAATAACAAAGAATACTAGACTTTATTTATACACACTTATATATTGCCATTTCTATTATACCATATAACCCTTTGCTATGACAATCTACTGTATTTATTAGTGTCTTGTAACTTTGTCTTTACCACAGCCTGTTAGATCTTACTGCCTATATTACAAAGGCATTTAATAATTAGCATGTGTCACCTAAGCATACTGCAAACAATTCTGTGATGACAGGAAGAATAAATTTTAACTGTGATCTGATAGGTCTTTTCTACATCTAGTTCACATGTAATAGCATTTGCTAACCACAGTATAATCAGATGATTTAATTACAATGAACTAAGGGTTGGATTGTCAGTAGCCATAGCAAGCCAGCATGAGAGAAAGCATGCAAGTATGTGCAGACACAAAACAACTGAAATGGTCCAAAACGTTAGTGATTGGGAACAAGTTCACAATTGCTGTGGAACAGGCTGCAGGCACATGTAACAACTGAACTGTTCCCAAATGTCACTGATTAAGAGCTGGTCTACAATTGTGTGAAAGGCTGCGGCTCCCAGGGGGTGGGAGCAAGCAGCAGTCCAGGACCACTCGCAGGGAGTGAGTGTGCGTGGGGTGCAGGGTAAGTGGGACAGAGGCCGGGAATGCTTGTAACCATGCTTTGCAGGTCCCAGGAAGGGGGTGGCAAGGTTGACCTGTGGCTGGGTTGTTTTTACTTTTCTGCTTTATCTTGTCAAACATGAGTTCAATAAACTTCAATAGCCTGCAACAGACCAAAGACTTCAGTGTGCCTAGCTGACTTGGGGATGGAAGGGGATAGGGGAGGAGTGAGGTATGCGTTATGGTTCCCAGGGCTGCCTGGAGGAGCATGATGAGTGAATGGCTGCAACTGGTTGTTAAAAAGATGTTAGCTTTTACTGAACAAGTGAAAGGAAGCTCATTGATAAAAGGTGCCAAAAAAAGGGGAAAAAAAGGGGGCAGGAATGTTCTGGCCACGTACTAGAGCAACTAGTTGCAGCAGTAAAGGGGAAAGGGTGATGCAGTGTGAAGGACTGTGCAGACTGGTATCACAGAACACTTAGTGTCCATGCATAACGTTGAACCAGTTCATAGTATACCAGCTCAAAACAGTATTTAATAGTTCAGGTACATTTCTGAACCACTCCAGGGGGGCTTTAAACAACTTTAACAAACTTGTATGTCTGTCTGCTCCAGGTTTAAACTGCATTTAAACTGTTCAAAGTGTTTTGTGAGTCCATGCAGTTTCCTGCATGTCCCCTGCTTATCTTAAACATAGGCCAAAGACATCCACATTTTCTAAAGCCCCACCTTTCCCAGGCATGCTTTTCTTCAAATAATATGGGAAAGTGAGAAGGTGGTATTGCCTTCCCTGTTCTACAGGTCAGACACTTGAAAAAGGATAACTATGCACTTATATTTAGAATTTATGCGAGGGACTTGAATATACTTATAAGTTTAGGCAGAAGTATTTGAACAGCAAGATTTTAGTAAGTCAAACACAGGCAAGAGAAATCACAGCTTAGACAAACTTAGTAGGCTCAGTACCCTACACACATTCTGAAAAAGATGAACTGTAGTCTCGAACATTAAAATTTTTGAAGTTACTTTACATTATCTCTCAGAATAATTACAGTGCAGTATTCATAATGATAAGACCATGTTAATGACAGAAGTCAGGCATTCTGGCCTAGGACAGTAATTACACTGAATTGTGACAATCTGACATTTGATGGAACAGGCTTTTATGGTTTTTAATAAAAAAGCATAGCTTTCTTACTCCTTTTGTATTTTCTTAATCCACTTTTTAGCTACAGTAATTAAGGGACTCAGATGGTAATAAATTATATGCCTAAAAGTACTAAGAGAGATAATTAAGTACTTCTGCCCCTTCTATCTCAATTAGTAACTTTAAAAAAAAAAGCAACCACCTTCAGAACTATAAAGAATGCAAGCATACATTTAAAGTGACCACTTCCTCTCCATTCTGTATATCCCATAGTTTGGCTGTGGCATCCATGCTTCCAGTTGCTACCAGAGTGCTCTGAAGATTAAATGATAAACACACCTGTAACAAAAAACACATGGAAGAGGGAAGTGGTAGAAGAAAAAATATGCAATTAAAAAAAATTAAGTGGGTTGAAATTACTATTTCAAAATACGGCAATACTACAGCTTACCAGTCTGTGACCTATAAACACAGCAATGGTACTTTAAAACTGTGATCACAACTGGAGCATCCTTCTGAGATTTTATTAGAGAAGAAACAAATCTTTATCAAAGCTCTGGGTGATAAATCAGTGGACTGACCTAACTGGTTCTTTTATAAATGACTTTGTGTTGAAAAAGTTTATAAGAACATATTTGAGCCTAAATTCAAATTAGACTTTTCAGATATAGCTGCATTTTATATTGTCGAATAACAAAAATGAAGCAAAGTCCCCAACTCTTCTCTCTCACTGAAAACTGATATAATCAACATCTAGTCCTCAGTAATTATTCAGTATGGTAGTTCTATCCCATACCGTATTTACTCAAATATAAGTGGAGGTTTTCCCCGCCCCCCCAAAGAAATCTTCGTTTACAATTGCATGTAAGGAAACCTTATTAAATACACTGTCTATCATTAAACTGCTGCCAAAACTAGCAGGTGCTCAGTAATGGAAACCTACTATGAAGCTGATTAAAATACAGCCAACACTGAGCATGACTATAAAACACACAGCCCATCATGGGCGACTGTATCGATGGGAACCTTTTATTTTTGATGTGGCCCTTAAAAAACAAACAAAAACAACTGGCAGTTGCTCCCCAAGGAAGGAATGAGCACTGGGTCTGCAATAACAGGTCAGCACCCAGAGAGACCAAGGCAACCTCCAACATCCTCCCCACAGGTGTCAAAAATGCTCATGGGAACCTTTTTTTTTTGTTTTAGCTTTTAAACAGAAAATAGGTGAATGTTCCCTCCACAGGGAATGGCACTGGGCCTGGAGGTACTGCAATATCAGGCAGGCACTGAGAAGGCCAGAAGCAGCCCTTTCCCCTTGGTGCCAAAAATGCTACATTTGATATCAGCCAAAAAGGCTGAGATGCTGATGGGAACCCTTTTTTCCCCTTGTTTTATCAAGACTTCACATCACAGAAACAACTACGTATCATAAACATACAACTGTATTAAGCCCTTAAACAACATACATCAACTTCTCACAAAAAAAAAACCCTTACAGAAATCTTTTTCTTCATACAGAGCCCCATGAAAAACTGGTACACTTCAGTAACCACCTGAAATTCTCCACCACTATCAGTCCTCTCCCTTTGTTTAATAAAACAAGTGTGTCCATCCTTTTCCCTCCACTTCTCTGCCTCTTCCTCTCTATCTCTTCTTTGTCCTGATTAATGTAGTGTTTCAATACATGCAACCGCAACTTCAGGCACTCTTTCAGTGAAAGCCTACCCCTTGAACACCCAGAGGTTTTGTATGTTCCATAAACTAGTTTTAACCATGTTAATAAAGTCCTTAATGACATTTCCTCTGGTCCCTCAGGTATGTCCATATAGTACCACCTCCCACACTAATAACAGGTTTATTTTGGAGACACTCAGAAAGCGGTAGACCCTTTCCCACATGGACTCTTCAAAGTGGTCTGATATACTCCCCATTTCCTCAAAATTGCAGCCATGTGAAATTGGGTCATACGCACTGCTTGCCCCTCTGCCTCCATTATGGCCTCGCATATCATGCTTACATATTTCATATAGACGAACAGTCCCAAGTCCTGCAGCCCCCACCTCCTCATCTCTCTTGCTCTGTACAAACCTCTCATTTGGCATTCCATAAGAACACACATATTTCCCTCTGTACTTTTGCTATCTACTACCAAGTTGGTGGGAATACAATTCCCGTATATAGAATGATTGGCAGTAGCAGAGCCTTAAATGCCACAACTTTTCCAACACAGAGCAGTGTCTTTCCAGACCATAACCAAAACATTTCCCGTAGCTTGGCTTTCACCTTTTCCCATTCAGTATTACCTTGTCCTTTGGTGTCTAACAGGATCCCTAGTATGCAATTTCTCTCTCTCTTATTACTTCTCCAAGTCCCTCCCCCCTTCTTCCCACTCTGCTTTAAGCTCTCTTTCTGCTGCCTTTCCTCTGGCAAAAACAGTTGGGACCACTCATTTTCTCCCACGCAGGGTGCTTACGTTAAGAATATTTTCTCTCTCATCTTTCTTTTAAACCAGGTGTCTAATTCTTGCCTTGTTTCTTCTACCTCTTCTCATACCCGTCTTCCTTCTGTGGCTGCCATTAGCAGCTCCTGCATTTTTCTTTGCAGCTCTCTTAGTTCTGTCATTCTTTTCCCAGCACATCCTTCAGCCTTCCTTTCCGAAGAATTCTCCTACCCTCTTTACCTTCTTCCACCATTCTCTGATACTCCTGAAATATTTCTTCAAGTGTTCACCACCCCATATACTGTCTCATGTATGCTTAACATCTCTTCTTCTTGTAACAGCCACATATTTAACTTCCATAGTCCCTTCCCTGTCATGGGTCTCTTACCAAGACTCATTTGCACCTTCAGCATACTGAAAGCCATATGCATGGGGTTTTTTCAGCCTTTATTCCTTTTCTTTTGAAATAAACACAAGTCAATTCTTGATTCTTTCCACTGGAGTCTGTCCTAGTGAAAACTTTCTCCCCTGCCTATGCATCTCTTAGCAAGTCTTATTACATTTGTAAACTGTCTGGATGAGCTATCTAAAACTCCATTTCCTCCTTCCCCTGTTTTGACACCCACTTCAATTATACAATTGAAATCTCCTGCTATTATGGATGGTCCTCCTCCAACCATGTAAACTGCTAGCTTTCTAAGCAGCATATTCCTTCCCTCCCTCTCCAGTGATGCATATACATTGAAAAATTCTGATTCTATTCCAACTGATAGTTCCATTTGTTGCAATCTGCCACCGATGACATCATCTACCTGCTCTCGGTTTTTGAAAAATATTGCTATCCCTGCTGTTCTGTTTTCATTTGTCCCTGACCACCAAGATAGATCCCCATCTCCACCTTTTCTCAAAGCATTTATAATCCCTCTCCCCTGATATACCACATCATTGTAGGCAGATTATGTCTCCCCTTACTTGGCTCAATACTGGTTTTATCTGTTCCAATCTTTTCCTTGTTAAATTACTCCTGATGTTAAGCAAAACTATTGTTAATGCCATTTATGCTTGTTTTCAAATGAGTGTGCCTGTCCCTCTAAGGTTTGTCCCTGCTTGCTTTGAGCTGAGTGTACCTGTCCCTTAAAGTCTGTCTGCACTACTGCTTGGGTTGGTCGACTCGTCCCCCTTCCTCACACACCTTCCTGTAGCCTTTTCAAGCTGCCGAATCACTTTCCCATTTAGGAAGGCATGCATATTCCCACCTCCCTGCTTCTTTCTGCCTTATGATCTCTGCTCCAGGCTGGATTTCAGAGGCACTGGAGACAGGAAACTGCTTTCCAGCTCTTCCTCCAACTCACTTCTGTCATTATCAGGTTTCTTCTTACTGGTCTTCCGCCCTGCATTTTCTTTCTTTTCCTGGCCTTTCTGGTTCTCTCTCTTGTTCCATCTGCACTTTTGTTGTCTGTAGGGTGTCTTCCTTCTTCCCCACCACCACCTACATGTCTAAGCTGTTTGCTGTACCCGCCTTCCCTTCCATTCTATCTCCTCCTCCACTGCCTCAAAACACAAAAATTTTGCCCCCCTCCTCTGTTTCACTCTCCTGCAGGATTTCTTCCAAAATTTCTAAGTCAGTGTCCAACCTCTCCTCCTCCAGGTTTTGCTGTTCCCCAGGGGGTCTGACTATGTTTTCAAAGGCTTTGGGACACCTACAATACAAGTGTACCTCTCCCTTACAAATACTGTATGTTAGGGACTCCTGGCACTCTGCTGCTTTATGCCCCATCCCCTCGCATGTTTAGCACACCATTAGGAGACAGTGTGCAGACAGGTGCCTCACCTTTCTGCATTTGCTGCACTGTTCCAGTTGCCTGCATTACATTATAAACCTGGTTTGCCCCAATCTTGATCACCGATAGGAGATGCAGTACTCCACCTGGGATCCACTTGCTCGTTTGTAACACTATTCATGCCCTTCAAGACCCCATCTAGATACCATATTGGTCCCATACTTTCTCTATCAACATTACCCTTTGGAAGTACTTTGGAAGTTTCCATCCATCTTTCTGTCT
Source organism: Crocodylus porosus (assembly GCF_001723895.1). Classification (NCBI taxonomy): domain Eukaryota; kingdom Metazoa; phylum Chordata; order Crocodylia; family Crocodylidae; genus Crocodylus; species Crocodylus porosus. The sequence continues at coordinate 35,330,385 of NW_017728910.1, forward strand.
TTCGTCTCTAGTAAATGTGTGTATATTCAAACTATAATCACTCTCTCTCTTCACTTTTCCCCTGCTATGAACTTTATCCCTCCTAATTCCTCTCTCTCGCATTTCTCTGCATACTTCTTCCAAAAATTCTCATACCCTTCTCCATCCCATTAAGTCAGTTCCCAAGTCTTTTGATTTGAAAAAGCAATCAGGTGGGTGAGATGCTCCAATTGCACCTCCAAAATCTCAAACAGAACCTTTTCCAGGAAATAATATTCATTTCATTATCGATCCCATCTGCCTCGTTTCCAGTTAAAGTTGTCTTTATCTGCAGCCTCTACTCCTCTTGGTCCCACTTCCATGTTTTCCCACCATGCTAACCCTAGTGGGCTGGCCTGCCATTGTATTCCTGCTGCCCCCCGCACTTCTTGCCTGATGTACCTTTTCCTGCAGCTGCCACTGTCTCCCACGCTCCTCTGCTCCTGTCTTCCTTCTAGCATCATTACACTCACCATTACTGCCTCCACTGTTGTTCTCACTACCATTTTCTTTCTTCCTTTCTTCTCCACCATCATCCACTCTTCATCTATCTCCAGATCTTCATTTCCGCTCTTCAGCTCTTTTACCACCCCATGTTTACTTGCCACCACTGCCACTGTTTTGAGCTTTGGGTTTCTCTCTTCTATTCCTTACACCAAAATACTCTATCAATCCCTTTCTCTGCCTTTAAGGCAGGGGTAGGCAAAATATAGCTTGCAGGCTGAATCCGGCTTGCCAAATGATTATATCTGGCCCCCAGGTCAATAGCCACAAAGTCATGGGATCTGCCCTGCAGGGAGCCAGTGGCTCCAGCTGCTGCATCGTGCCAGGTGGGTGGGTATGTCCTGGCCCCATTTGCAGCTTATACCAGCTTCTGCCCCATGTGCCAGAAGCAGTGCCAGGTACACGTCAGCATGAGCCATGGACACTTCCAGCAAAAAAATTCTCACTGGGGATCAGGGTGACTGTCCGAGATCACAGCTGACATGCTGGTGCAGCAGTTTCACCTGTGGACCAGGGCAGATGCTCTGATCCTCAGCGGGAACCTGCCAACTGCATCCACAGCTGATGCTGACATCCACCCAGCACTGCTTCCGATGCATGGGCTAGGAGCTGGTGTAAACTGATACATGCTATAGGTGGGAAGGGAGGTGGGAGGGAGGGAGGGAGAGACAGAGAAAGATGGTCCTGTCCACACTCTGCCCATGATGAGTGGCAGCGACTGGTGCTGGGTGCCAGAAAAAAGCAGGACCTGGCGGTGGGTGCACTCGCTGCTGCTGGGGCCCTTCTGGCTACAGCCACTCAGACCCCACGCTGGGGCTATCCTGCAGCTCCTCCCCATCGCCACCCCATGAGCCTGGGGTGGCCCAGAGGTGGCACTGGTGGTAGCAGGAAGAAGCCTCAGGGCAGCCCTGGCAAAGGCTCCAGTTGGCCACAGCCAGAAGGGCCCCAGCAGCGGCAAATGTACCCGCTGCCAGGTCCCACTTTTTCCAAACACCCAGCACCAGCCACTGCCACTCATCTAGGCAGGGGGTGGGCAGGAGGACCTCTCTGTCTCCCCACCCACCCCTGCCCCAAAACCATCCTGCACCTACAGGACATCTCTGCAACTCACACTAGCTCCTGGCCCATGTGCCAGAAGCAGCGCCAGGCAGGTGCTGGCATCAACTGTGGACACAGTCAGTAGGTTCCCACTGGGGTAGAAGGGCAGCCTGAAGGCAGTGCTGGTGAGGGACCCAGCTGAGCTACTCCTGCTGAAGCTGCTGCCTGTGCCAAGCCAGCTCCCCACCCTTGGCCCCATCCCATATAAGGTGGTTTGGTGAACTGTTGCAATGAGAGAATTGCTGATTTTGTCTGTAACAAATTCCACAAAACTCTCTACATGCTCCATGGGCCCAAAATTTGCCCACCCCTGCTTTAAGGCATTAATCAGCTTTCAGAACTGATAGAAGACTATCACAAGGAAAGGTTAGCACAACCCATCTAAATTAGATATATTGTAGTGTCCATTTTGCCCAGTCCCCCTTCAGTGCTGGCTCTGTTTCAGGTCATGGTGAGTTCAATATATTCTGACATCCTCTTCACTCCCATAGCTGAGCTGCACCTGCCTTTCCCATTTTCAGTGATTCCCATTTCTTCACCAGCTTTATATGTCTTGCAAACATCAAACAGGGCCTCAAATAGTTTAACCAGTCTCCCTCTGTTGGCCCCTGTCTCAGCCTAGCACATATGATTAGTGTGGTCTCCTCGTCCGTGAGCAGCAGTTGGACCAAGTTGCCTTGCACCTCATCTACATATAAATTATTGGAGGATTTCCATACTTATGACAAGAACACCCAGTTCCAGTCATGAGTAAGGGGCTAATTAACACATGAATCCTTTGGGGTGGGGGAATCTGGAGTATACACACATACTGAGCAGTGCTAAGGTATGGGGTCACCATGGCTTGAAACACTGTTAACTCTAACCAACCCCCAGATTTATTTCCCCTACTGTACTAGTGTGAAGGGGACAAAAACCAAAGCAAATCTCTAATAATTAGATTCTATTCCTGGAACATTTTAACAAATTTATAAATTTTCCATATGTAGAATCTAACTGTTAGGAGTTCATCTTATAATAAGGGTCATCTTATATTTGAATAAATATAGTAATACAGAACAGCTGGCATCTTTGAAAAAAAGAAAATGCATGCTAAAACCAAGCTGCATTTTCAATTATATATGATGGTAAATTAAAACATCATGTTTCATATTTCATTACTAAACAGAGCTAGACACCACAGACGACAGTTGTTCAAGTGTAGTATATACACACTCTTAGAAACGCAGGCCTGAGTTGGAGAACTAACTTCCGTTTATGCTAGCATAATCTTCTACCAATTTTTTTTCAGGAATAATTCATACAAATATGGGCCTTTTTAAATTAACACTGAAGTCAAAGGAAATTGATCAGACCTTTTGATATCTATTTACCTGATTTGCAAACATAAAACTGCTAGAAGTTAAACTGAGGCCTTTTTTAAAATATCAGGTCCTTCACGGTACCAGAGGGGAAAAACACGAAATACTGCACATGCTCTATACATCAAAAAAAAGCAGCATAGCAACATTTTTCTCAAGCCATTTTTCACCTTTGCTACTTACAAATTAAATGCATGCCCACTGTTTCTAAAATTCTTTTTATTGGAAATTCTATTGAATGATAAATTAAAAATTTTTTTAAACTAAAATATTATCTCAGTAGAAAAAAGCAAGTGTTTCAATAGATCCACACTAATTTTTAACTGAAACTCCCTGAAGAGGAAACAAGGCACCCTAATTATTAAACCACGCTGTTTTCTTGCATTGCTGATGCTTCTGAATTTTCTGTATACCACATTCAATGTTTTCAGTGCAGTTTTACATTAGAACTTAAGCTCTCTCCTACAATGACAACAAGTCTTCCCACCCCATGCTCAACACTGGAGTTGGAGCTTCTGCTGCCAATACACTGTATGATAGGGTGGCAGCTCTGGCTCCAGTTGGAGCACATGGAGATGATGACACTAGCTCCAGGTATAGCATGGAGTGTGGGACAGTGGCAGCAGGGCCATGGCAGTGGCAATGGGCAAGGCAACTGAAGGGCAATTTGAACTGTAACAACCGTTCTGTCGCTAATCACCATGTCCAACAGGGCCCAAAAGCCCTGGATTCTGTGGCAAGCCACTCCCCCCATCATGCTCTGCCAACTTCCTGTAATCCATCAGTGGCCCAGCAGGCCAGATACAGCAGCCCTATGGGCTTGGCCCATGGCCATAAGTTTGACTCCACTGATACAGAAGATGGCAACAAATATGAATGAGAACATATACAGAAGAACATACAGAACAGAAAACATGGATCAGACGATGAACAAGAAAGGAACATTCAGTGAAACAGAGGGAACTAAAAAAAAGAAAAAAAGAAAACACAATTTGAATACAAGATATGAATAGGATGTGGATCTCATTGCCAAAGAATATCCTTAGCACCAAGTTCTACCATATTTACCCAAATCCAAGACAACTTCACATTTAAAATGACCTCTGCAATAATTTGATTCTGTACATGGAAAATTATAAATCTCTTATTCCATGTATACAATCTAATGATCAGAGGGTTGTATCAAACAATTCATCCCCACAACAGGATGAAAGCAGCAGGGATGGGGGGTAAGAGGCCAGGACCCCTTGCTCCTTTCCTACCTGCCCCCTGCTTTTTACCCACCTCCATACCTGCCTTCCTGCCACCTATCTTCCCTTCATGCCCATGCCTCTTGCCCTCTGCCACTCACCTTCTGCCCTTTGCCTCCCCATACCTGTGCCTGGCCCTCCCTGCCACTAGGAGTCTGGGAAAAACCCCTGGGTGACAAATTGTTCTATGTCTTCCTATTATGGGATTGTTTAAACCTTTATTTGGAGCATCTTGTACCAGCCATGGTGGAATCAGGTTGCTGGACTAGATGAACTATAAATATGGTCCAGTGGGGCAATCCCTTTGTCCTTAAGAAAGAGGTGCTCCTTTGCCTCAGATCTCTAGACTGAGAAATAAAGCCCAACATGTGTAAGTAGGTTCTCTTTGGATTCTGTTCTCCTGTGCAGTTAAGGTCAAAAGCAATACAGTCTGAAAAAACTGAAAGGCTGCTTACTAACGGTGCTGAACAGGAAAAGAGTTAGTATTAATTACAAATAACAAGGCGCAATTCTTTAAAAACCAGCAGAGCTTTAGTTCTGAAAACAAAAGTAAAAGACCTGCCACAACAGTGCTTGTTAAAGAGATGCTGTTACAATCTTGATTATATCAATGTCCGAGGGAAATATGTATGTAATAATTAGCATCTCTTGGCAGAGGAATTTGGATTACTAAGGCTGGAAAATGAAGGTTACACAATATATGAAGATACAATCGGAGGCAAAGATTTACAATTTTAATTCAGACACTCACTATTTCTGCAGTGTGTCCTCTAAAGGTATGATAACATTTTCCTGTTTCTGCACTCCATAATTTGCAGGTCTTGTCAAATGATCCAGTGGCAATCTTGTCACTAAATGGGAAAACAGTTTATTTGTATTTAAATGAAAAAAAATGTAACCCCCTCACATCCTCCCCCAAAAACTTGCAAAATACCCCCAGTCTTTAATGCAGTACAACATCTCATGAACAATACTAGGAATTAGTAATAAACATTATGCACCAAGTTATGGCTGACCATATCCTGATTTCAAAGAGGACTAATAAGGAGTCCTTTCCCCTCATTCTGCAAAGGCCATGCCTTCCTTGATTCAGTGGTGTTACATGGTCACTCTGTCTCACTTCCATACCATCAGAACAAAATCAATGTAAGGGGCAGCAACTGAAGTAGCTGCTGTTCTGGTTGAGCTCCCTCATTGACCCAGAAACATTTTGCTAGATAACCAGATCCTGAAATGTGCTTTGAGACAAAAGTTTTTTTTAAGGAAAAAGCTACAAGAAAATACTAGAGTCTCACAGCTGTTTTGAAACCTATTTACATTTACAAATTAGAAAAGCTGACTCCAGTTCCTTGGTACGCTGGGACAGCTTTGTGCCAACTCATCAGTACAAAGGTGTCCAAAGCCTAATTTACAGACAATCTAACTAAAAATTGAAAGGGTGTTAACATACGAGAAGATTATTACATATGCCATTTTCTCATATGTAATATCAGAGTTACCTTTAAAGGTCTGATTCTCTTCCTATAGAGAACAAAGGAAAATAATCATGATCTCTCTGAGAGAGAGACTGGGCCTAAAATATCTTCTGCTTAGTAAAAATTTTTCCTGTATCTGTAGCCTTCTTTCACTTTGACATTATAAAATACTTCATAACAAGTGCCATTAAATGCTCTTCTACCATAGCAACGGATATAATATATACCTAAAGATTCATGTTAAACTAGTTATTTTGCATTTGACATAAGCTTTTAATTTTACCCTGCATCAAGATCTTTAACAAGTTCATTCTCTCATTAGATCATGATAGTCTTAGTTGATTACAGACTCAATATGAGGCTGCAGTATGCTACAGGTGCACAAAAGGTATATGTGGTTTTGAAATACTTCTATAGAAGTGGGTACAAGACATTGAAGGTGGGAGTGTCTCTTTACTCAGCACTGGTTGGGCCTCATCTAGAGTGTTGTGTTCAGATTTGGGTTCCATATTTTGAAATGGACACGGAGGCCGCATCCAGATGAGCATGGTCATTTGGTTCCCCAAGGACAAGTAGCAGCAGCACACTTTGTGCCTTGGGATCTCCCAGGGTCAAACCCGCCCCCCTCCATGCTGCAAGGTACCAGTGCGAGGAATGCCTGAATGTGCAGTATGTGGCACTGCATACAGGTGTGCAGCGCCAGACTGCATAGCTGTGCTAGTCTGGACACAGCCAGAAAAGTTAAAAAGAAGGTCCAGAGGCAGGTGAAAAAAAAAATGATAAGCAGCTTAGAAGGCAAGCCATATAAGGAAAGGTTGAAGGAAATAGGCATGTTCAGCTTATGGAAAAGGCACTTCAGAGGGGACATGATAGCAGTCTTCAAATATCTGAAGGGCTTCCATAAAGAAGAGGGAGAACACCCTTTCTCTCCTGCTGCAGAGAGCAGGATGAAGAGCAGTAGCCTGAAGTTGCAGCAGCATAGGTTTATATTGCATATCAGAGTACATTTCAGGATGTGGTTATCTAACAAAATGTTTCTAGGTCAATGAGGGACCTCAACCAGAACAGCAGCTACTTATTTGCTGTCCTTTATGTTGATTTTGTTCTGATGGTTGGTATGGAAGTGAGACAGTGACTGTGTAACACCACTGAGGCAAGGAAGGCCTGGTCCTTGCAGAAGGAGGATATCAGGAAAATCTCTCTCACTAGGAGGGTGGTGAAGCACTGGAACAAGTTACCTAGAGAGGTGATGGAATCGCCATCCTTGGAGGTTTTTAAGGCCTGGCTTGACAAAGCCCTAGCTAGAATGATCTATTCGGGGATTCATAGATATTAGGGCTGGAAGGGACCTCGGAAGACCTTCGAGTCCAACGCCCCACCTGAATGCAAGAAGTCAGCTGGGGTCATAGGATCCCAGCAAGATAAGCATCCAATTTTTTCTTGAAGGTGTTCTAAGTAGGTGCTTGAACCACCTCCGATGGCAGGTTATTCCAGACCTTGGGGGCTCAAACAGTAAACAAATTCTTCTTTATGTCCTGCCTGAAATGGTCTTGCAGTAGTTTATAACCGTTCGACTTCATCCCTTGGGGCGCGCTGGTGAACAAACGTTCCTCCACATACTGGTGGTCACCCCTGATAAACCTATAGGTGGCCATCAGGTCACCCCTGAGCCTGGGCTTTTCCAGGCTAAAGAGCCCCATGGCTCTCAGCCTGTTGTCGTAAGGTCTGTTTTCCTGACCTCTGATCATGCGTGTGGCTCTTCTCTGGACTCTCTCAAGCTTCTCCACATCCTTTTTGAATTGTGGGGCCCAAAACTGGACGGTCCTGCTTTGATCAGGGGATTGAACTAGATGACTGCCTAAGGTCCCTTCCAACCCTAATTGTCTATGATATAGTATCTGATCAGAATTCTGTAACAATTTTCACACTAAATATCTAAATATTTAAGTTAATTAATAATTTATAAATGTCAATTTATAAAGTCAAGCTGAAAACAAGTTTGACCACTTATTTTATACAACAAATATACTTTGTCTTCCTGTGGCGACTGGCCAGTTTAAGTCTTCTGGTTCAGTTTGTCACAAAGAATCTATTTTACTTTAAAGTTCTGATGATGGCTCTGTAACACAGCACAACTGGTAATAATAAGGTGCCTCAGACATTTTGAAGACATCTTTACCCATAGGGATTATTGAAAGCTATTGCATAGACAACATTTTTGTGTCCCTCCAATGTACGTAGTTCTTCTCCTGATGCAGTGTCCCATAATTTGCATGTTCTGTCATAGCTTCCAGTGATAAAGCTAAAATGAAAAAAGACAAAGTGAATTCCTGAACACTACAAACTTCTGAAATAAATTTCAGTTGGCTTTGTATTGGATCCTAAACCTATTTTCCCTTTCATGTTATCCTCATAAATACTGATTACGGCAATTATCATACATTAAGCAATTTTCAAAAATATAATAAATATTGCATTCTTGAAAAGATAATACTAGTGTTGAATTCATCCTATTTGCCAATGAAAAGCTAACCTTACTTTTTAAAGAAAATAATGAAAGAAAAGTTACAGCTTAAGGAAGCAATAGTTAGCTATAGCAGAAATCCACTTATACTAGAATTGCTACTTTCTCTATGCTGATCCTGTTGGTATGCAGCTATTGTCAGCAACTCTGAAAAGAAAGAGTACCATCTATTAATCTTACCCACAAGTTTGGCAGTCCCCATTACTTTTTTCATAAGAGGTCTAAAGAGCTGATTTCACACTCAAAGCCTTCTTACATATAATATTGAAGACCTCAGTTTCCAAGCTAGATCTGAGCATAAAATCCACTTACAATTTTATTTATACATAAAAATATTTTTCTATTAGTCATTACATATTTTAAATTAGAAACAAAACTTACCAAGAACCAGATTTGTTAAATGCTACATTTGTCAGTGGTAATATATGTGCCCTAAGAACCTGAAATATAGGAAAAACAAGATTTGGTGAATTTTCAAAGAAAAAAAATCAAATTACTATGATTTTTTAAATTAACCTAACCTCAATATTTTCTTCCAATTTGAGTCAGACCAGCTCAGTAGGTGTTACAGTAGCATATTAACCCCTAGGTAGCAGAAAGCACATCAAAGCAATTACCACTGAAGAATCCATATAAAGAAAATATTTGTGTTCACGTGGATTGACAGCTGTGCAGCTATGCCGCTAAGTGGCCACCAAGGCTATGGTCAGAAGATGTATTCAGTTTATATGAGAACTGACTAGACTATCTTTTCCGCATATTTCAGCATGCTGCCTTCTCTAAGAAGAGAAAAGCAACCACAGGTCAAAGCTGCAGAGTGTGGAAATTAATGAGGTCTTATGGATCATAACTGAGGACTTTATTGGAATATATATGGCCCAGACTGCTATTCTTTGATATTTGCTGTTGGATTATACATTGTGGGCCATGAGATAAAATAGTGGAAGATTTCAAATAAGTGTAAGATGCTGTTTTTAAAAATGGGGAGAAAGGCAGACCAAGTCACAATTCCACACCTAGAGAGTCATCTCATTGAGTGCCTATGTATGTGCAGAGAGGCTGCTCTCTGCACCACAGCAGGTTTAATTAATCAAGTCTGCTGGAGCGTGGCAATTACTGTACTTCAGTAAACTCTAGCATCACATGTATCAGCGTCCCTCTTTTGATCAGCTTTAGTTAAAGCACCCCCACCCACCATTTTCCAGCACGGGAACTCTGATACACATGACGCTCCACCCCTTTCTAGAACACATGTATAAACACCCATTAAATCTAATCATCTATTAATCTGGTATACTTGAATAGAATCAAAAAGCAAATTAATGTCAGAACAGAAAACCATCAGGATAAAACTCAAAAAGATTTCAGACATAACCACTTCCTGCATCATTTAGATTATAGAAGCCAATATATTTTTCTAGCATAAGCTATAAGAATTTTGGGCCAAAGAACATTTATTTTTATACTTTCTGTTAATTGTCAGGGACATCAAAAGTGAAGGCTTATTTAAAATAAGTATTAATACTGATAAACAAAAGTCACTCTGCTGCCACATATAAGAATAAATTACATTGCCAACAAGTTTCTACATTTCTTTGCCTAGTCTTAAAACTGGTTCGTGTTTAAATAAAATTTATTTCTCACAAACCAGCTTCATACTGATCTTGTTATTCAGTCACAACATAACCTTATTTGTTAAATGACAGCATTTGGTGACAATGACACAACGATGATGTCATTACTTCAGTAATGAAGCATTATATTTTTTATATGTGGAACTTTAAGAATGAAAAAAATGGATGATGAACAATGCTTCTTAATCTCTGGCATATACCCAGAGCATTTAGCTTTGAGTTGCTCTCTCTGGTCCCCTACCTAGCTAACCACTTGTTTAATGAGGGAAATAAGCAGGACTCATGGATCTTAAAGGAAGATGAGGTGATGAAATAGAGGAAAAGTGATGATGAATAGCTGAAGGGGAAAAAGAAAAGGCAAAAAAAAGTTAGACACACACACACACATTTCCTTCAGGGATAGCAGGATAAGCTGTCTTTGAAGGTTCTGCAATGGGAATGGACGATAAAGATGGAGAAATAAAAAAAAATGCATTTTGCTTTCTTTAAAACACTCTGAATATACAAATATAGGCTTATTAGTATAAATGATTATGGAAATATATGGAGATTTGATCTCCAGCTTTTTAGGGTTCTCTCCAGGCTGCTCTTATACTGAGAAATAACCCCCTCTTGGGGGTATAAATGTATCTGGCAATTAACAGCAAAGTAAAGAAAGTTAGACGGATTTACACTGAAGCATGGACCAGAACGTTTTCCCTGTTAGCTCTTCTTTGTTGAGAGGACACGCTGCAGCTGAGCCATTTATAGAATCCCCTCTGATGACAATGAGAGATGTCTTTGCAAAATAGCCATAGAATCAAACTCTATTACAATGTCGGAAAATATACATAATCCATGTAGTAACAGAAGTTATAAATTATAGATGCTCCGGAACGGGAGACTGAGGGAGTTAAGCACTGGGAGATGGTCCCCCAAAGAGCAGCTAGTTAGGAGTCAGAGTCAGACATAGGGGCTGCAAGGGTTGGTTACTGCAGAATAAAATCTGTTGTTTGTTTTACGCATTCATGTATGTCTGTTCATTTATCGAATGCAGTGATCACAACAATTAGTACTGAAATTTAGGCAACACTAGTTCATAAGATTAAATTGCTAGAACAGTATATAACATGCTATTACCATATAACAACCTCCAGCTCCTAAAAAAGTGGGTGTAATAACTGTTTGCCTAACACAAACAACAAAGAAAACAGGTTTATACCACTGCCTCCACCTCCAGGATCAAATTTAAGCTTGACCTCCTTCCATGATGTAAAACTCCAGCTTCCAAAACAGTGCAAACAAGTACAAGTACTCCTTTGACACTTTTGGCTTTTTTACAACAATGTAACAGCAGCTGCTGACAGCTCTGTAGTATTTATGTGTGCTATCTGAGGCTGAAAGATAAAACTGAGTGTCTTCACTGTCATAATTAACATATCTTCAGTTCCTTTTGACAAACAGAAAACATGCCAAAACCAGTCAAATTAGCCTGGATCTTGTACTGCTAAATAAGATAAATCAACTGCTATACTACCCCTAACACAGTCTAAATACATTTTTCCTGTTGAAATACGTGTATATGATGGCCTGTAAATATCTGATATGTCAACAAAGAACAATTGTAAATGACAAGTGTGGTTATAATTATCACCACACAGACAATATGCCTGGAGGTACAACATTATTTTTTATCTAGATGATTCTATTATTGCATGAGGCTACATTTCCAAAGAGTTAGAGAAAGAGACCCTGTCACTGCCAGTAGGATTGGTCATATGTACTAAATCCCCAAATAAGTCAAGAAAGCCCACACACCTTCAGGCTGCTGTAAGCTATATATTTTTAATCAACTCTTCTCATAAATCAGTTTTGTAAATGCTGTAAAATTAAAAGTGCATTTCTATAAACCTTTTACCTGAAGATTAAACACTAAAATCACTTGCATGACTGACCAACAATTTCTAGTAGTTACACAGTGCCATCTGCTGATGAAATGCAACAATATACAGTAAAAAATTATTTTGGATAGTAAAATGTAATATTCAATCAAGATTTCAGTGTGATTTATTGCAAGGACACAAGAAAAAAAAATCAATACTGCTGACTTTACAACAAAATACAGATAACATTGGTGCTCTTCTGTAGACTTGGGGATGGGACTTAATGATGCAGGAGAATCCTTTCAGCACTATGTCATTAAGACCGTACAGTGGTAGGGGGCATACAGGGAAGACCCACCTGTGCAGCTTGGGGAGGAGCTTGAGGAACACTCATCTGTGAGGGATTCAATGAAAAAGCCTGACTAAAAAGTTCACTTCGCTGGCAAAGAAGAACTGACAATTGTGCACTGTGGTATTTAGTATAAAAGAAAAAAAATGCTTCCATTAAATGAAGTAGAAAACCGTATGCGTATAAGCCCTTAGATGATTTTCTCTTTGAGACTTTTGATAACAGCAGCTCTGTTACGAACCTCTGAGATTCACTCTCAAAATTATATGTAAACCTTAACCCTGAGGGCTACTCTAATCTGCACCAGTTAACAATGGTCCTCAAAGATCCATATTCCAGATGAGTATATCTATCCTCCCAGGCCTCCTTCTCCAGCCCAACCAAAGCCTTGTACCTCAAGCTGATTGGATAGGGGATTTAGAAGCTTTTGCCCTCCCTTCAAATTGGAAGGATCTCAAGCAAACCAAGTAGGACTAGATTTGGTCCCTATTATGCCACCACAGCAGTTCAAAGGTAATGGAAAAGGCCAAAAGATCTGGCCATGGGAATAAAATTCTGCTCTGTTACTCTAATTAAATCTAACGATGAAAACAGTATAGCCAAGACCAGAAAAAGCATAGAAATTATTCTGAACAAACCTCTTACCTTAAAGAGATAGAATTTGTGATCCTCTTGCTCCCCAAGCTTCTCTTGTAACCTTAGTATTAGATGTACAACCTGCTCTTTACGTGAAGCTGTAATAAGAGGCTCTGCTTTTCGGATTTCTTCCGCTAAGGCAGCAACGTCGGTGCTAAAATGCATAGAAAAAAATCTCCCTCAACCTCTGGCTACAATTAGTTACTTACAGAGAAAGTGAGGAAGAGTCAGATGCTATGCTGCTATTTTATCTCACAATGTTTTAAAGACACTTAAAATATACATTTTATATGTAAATCTACTGGTTTCTCATAACTTTTCCACTTGTAGAAACAAATTATACAAGACCTTTTAAAAAAAAACCTGTAGCTTGCCAGAGATCCTTAATTTTTTTAAAGGTTCCAACAATTAGCTATGAGTGATATGCAGCCAAGACCCACCTGCTACTTTTAAAATGTATTGCAAAATTAATTTTAAATTTAAGCTGATGCCTCTTGATATATAAATTAAGCAACCAATAGCAACTATATGGACAACATTTAAGCTATTTCTGTTTGTGAAAATGAATCGTTTTTACATGTGTTCACATAACTAAAACCTGAAAACCGAAAACTAAAACTGCTGGTAGCCATGTGTCTACCAACAGTCCCACTGAAAAAGGTATAATCTTCTGTTGGCATACCAATCATGTGATTTCATAGAGAACTTTGTAGCCGAGTTCTCTAAATTGATATTCCGGAAGCCCATATGAATTTACTGTCTTTTCAACACATGTACCAGCTTTGCTGACATAATGAGCCAATTTGCAGTTTCCTGTAAGCAATTGGACTCATTGTAGTCTACCCACAGTATTAAGGAAAGCTCTCAAGGTTCAGTCAATCAGCCTTATGTTTAAGATTCAAGTGAAAATTAGGGCTGTACAGCCCACCCCACTCAATTCACGTTCTACTGCAGACGCATTTCCACACCAATATCAGCATCATAGTCGTCTTATTCTTGATGGCTTCTAAGTCTAAAAAGGTCCACAGATTTTAGAGACCTCCATAACTGGTGCTATGGCATATTTAATCTTTCTTTATATCCCTTTCTGCCAGAACCAGTTGATTTCAGTTAATTTCACTGATTGCTCTTATCAGCAATGTTAGAGGGCTCTCAGCTCTCATTCCTCATCATTTTTCATGCTTGGAGGCCACCATGGTTTGGCAATGATCTGAAACAGCTGAAGCATTTGGAATGCAGATGGGAGAAGAGATGGCTGGAGAGCTGCATGAAATCTGATAATTTTTAAAGGATAATCATATCCTTGAACATAATGCATTGGTGGGATAATTTTAAAGTCCCAAAAACTGGATTTCTATGCAGGCATAGAGAATCCAAAGTACCTGAAGGTACTAATCGCAGCAGAACAAGCCCTTATAGCTCTGGAGTATGCAGAGCACTTTTTGCCTTGTCACAAAGAGCCTCCAGAAGAACTCTTTCAGTTAGTGTGCAGTCTAATTCAGTCTGGTAGCCTACTAGATTGATATGTCCCTTCAACTGATTACTATAATGAACACATCACATTCTTCAGAGGGAAGACAGTTCGGCCTCAGCCTGGAGTCAGTCTTCCATCTCAATTTGAGAGCCTGAGCTGCAGGCCCTTGATGATGTTCTTGTAACAGGAGTGCCGCTTCCGGAGCCTCGCTGGGCGTGCGGCTCCAGCCTCCTGCAATGGGCCGATCGCCCGCCTACTCTCACCTGCCACGTCTTGATCTTGCTCATAATTGATGAATGGTTCAAATTAGCGGGAAGCTGCCCATTTTTGTGCGCCCCAATGACAGGGGGCGCCGTCTGCAGCTCCTTTTCCTCCCCTGCACCGCAGCCCAAGCCTCGCAGATGGTGCTGGTGTGATCCCTCTAGGGCCATGATATTAGGTCCCGGCCCTCTGCTTGCCTTCGGGGCTCATTGATGCCCCTTCTCACTCTCGGGGCCCCTCACTGCCCACTCACTCTGAGCTCCTCGCTGCTCCCTAACTCCAGGGCTCCTCGCTGCTCCCTAACTCCAGGGCTCCTCGCTCCCTAACTCCAGCGCTGGGCCAACATACCCCCAAACAAAGCTGTGCCCTCTTCGGCACCACTCGCTGTGCCCTCTGGGCACCAGGAACCCCCAGATTACTGGGGAGCTCCCATGAGGCCGCCTCACACCCCTACAGCCTCACCCAGTCCTCCGGTTGAACAAAACACAAACGCAAAGTCCCCAGGCTACAACATAAAAACTAGACCATTCTGGTCCGAAAAACTAGAAACCTCTCCTTACCAGAGAGAGAGAGAGAGAGAGAGAGAGAGAGAGAGAGAGAGAGAGAGAGAGCTCACCCACCCCTAAGCAAGGGACTAGGGTGTTCCAACCATCCGAGCTCTCCCCTTGCCCAGGCTGAGTTCCTCCTCCTTCAGCTACTGGAGAGGAACTGCCCTCCTGGCCTTCTGCCTGGGCTTAAGAAGGGCTAAGCTCCGCCCCTTCTAGGCTTCCCTGGTTGCTAGGGCAACCAGCACCTGCACAGTCCTGGTGACTGGCAGCTGTGCTTCCGCTTTCCCGCCGCTAGGGGTCTCTCCTGAGCCATTTCTACTCTCAGTCACAGGGCGACTGAGAGCCCTGCGACAGTTCTGTACTGTGTCTAGTAAAAATTTCCCTGTCCCCTAGGCTGACCAAAAAGTCTTATTATCTTTTGTTATAAAACTAGTTTTGAAACAATTTCTATACTTTAATTTCATATTTAGTCTGATTTTTCAGACATGTCAAGCATCTACAAGTGAAGAATGGAACACGAGGAGTTTGGGATGATGAACTCTTCTAAAGAGTCAGGCCACATCCTTTCTGCTGTATGACCCAATTATGTCAGCAGGACAACTTTTGTTAAGTTCAATTGGAACAGGACAAGGTGCTTAGCTTAGCTTAGCTTCCCTGCCCAGATAGAAAGGAATAATTGTTAATACTTATCCATCTCACAGTGTTGTTAAGGAGACTGACTGTGAACTTACTTGCAGCAGTGTAATTTCAAGGACTTCAATATGGCTAAATTAGAAAATCATGACTAAGAGCAGAATCAGGCCTATTCTTTGGGAAAGATTCTAAAGATAAGAATGCTATGGCATATAAGAACTAAACATAATTAAATGAACCATTACAAATTATGTCACAGGAAATTCTGCTAATTAATAAGCACTATTTCATAGATTCATAGATGCTAGGATCGAAAGGGACCGCAACAGATCATCAAGTCTGACCCCTTGCCTAGGCAGGAAAGAGTGCTGGGGTCAGATGGCCCCAGCCAGATGCCTATCCAGCCTTCTCTTAAAGACCCCCAAGATAGGGGAGAGCTTCCCTTGGAAGCCCATTCCAAATTTTGGCCACCCTTACCATAAAGAAGTTTTTCCTGATATCTAACCTAAATCTGCTCTCTGTCAGTTTGTGACCACTGTTCCTTGCTACCCCAAGAAGCGCCCTGGTGAACAGAGCATCTCCAATCCCTTGCTCCGATCCCTAATGAATTTGTAGGCAGCCACAACATCACCTCTCAGCCTTCTCCTGAGGAGGCTGAAGAGGTGCATGTCTCTCAGTCTCTCCTCACCTCTTACTTGTCCTGTAAGCCTCTGAGTGCTCTCCTCTGGACCCTCTCTAGTCTATCAACATTCTTCTTGAAGTATGGCACCCAAAACTGGACACAGTACTCCAACTGCGGTCTGACCTCCTTGGTTCTATTTGTCACGCATCTTCTGATGCATGATAAAGTGCAGTTAGCTTTACTGAGGATTTCATCACACTGACAACTCATGTTCATCTTGGAGTCCCCTATGGCTCCGAGATCCCTTTCCGCTTCTGTGCTGCTGAGAGGGTCACTTCCCAGCCAGTAGGTGTGCTGGATATTTTTGTGCCCCAGGTGCCACACTCTGCACTTGTCCTTGCTGCACTGCATCCTATTGTGTACTGCCCACTTTTCTAACCTGTCCAGGTTTGCCTGCAATTGTTCCCACAATTTAGTATTGTCCACAAACTTGGGCAGAGTACACTTCACATCCAAGTCACTGATGAAGATATTGAAGAGTACAGGTCCAAGAACTGAACCCGGCAGGACCCCACTACCCACATCCTTCCAAGTCAGTATCGACCCATCTACTACCACTCTCTGGGTGCAACCGCTAAACCAATCTGCCACCCACCAGACCATGTAAACATCTATATGACAGCCTCTTAATTTATTTATGAGAATGGGATGAGATACCATATTGAAGGCCTTGCTAAAATCCAAGAAAACAACATCCACCTCTGCTCCTGTGTCTAAGCATTTTATGACCCTGTTATAAAATGAAACCAGATTGGTCAGGCATGATCTACCTGCTACGAATCCATGCTGGTTGCCCCGCTGCATTATTTTTCCCGCTGGACTCCCACTGACTGGCCTATAGTTACTTGGATCCTCCTTCCTCCCCTTCTTGAAAATAGGAACCACATTGGCCCTTCTCCAGTCCTCCAGGACCTGACCCAAGTGCCGTGAACACTCAAACAGCCGTGCCAGTGGTTCTGCTATTGACACTGGCCAATTCCTTCAGTACTCTCGGATGACGCTCATCTGGACCTGCTGACTTGAACACATCCAGTCCATGCAAGTAACTCTGTACCAAGTCAGCATCGACATTCGTGGGCTGGTGTCCCTCTGATGCCCATCTAACAGCCCATTAGGAGACTTATCTTGACCCCTGTTCAAGAACACTGAGGCAAAAAACTCACTGAACAGCTCAGCCTTGTCCCCCCGTCTGTCACTAATTGCTTCTTCTTGTTTAAGAAGGCTGCCCCGCGCCTTCCTTTTATTCCATACATACCTAAAAAAAGACTTTTTGTTGTCTTTAATTTGTGTTGCTAGCCTCAGCTCTGTAGTTGCTTTGGCCTTCCTAACTGCCTCCCTGCAAGTGCGGGCCAAGCTGGTATATTCCTCCTTGGTAGCTTCCCCCTGCTTGCATTGCCTATATGCCTTCTTTTTTGCTTTTAGGCTCCCCTGGATTTCCCTGTTTAGCCAAGGAAGTTTTTTGGCTCCTTTCCCCCTTTTCCCTCGTACTGGGATCATCTCTCTCTGCGCCCAAAGGATTGCCTCCTTTAGGAACGACCACCCTTCCTAGACTCCCATCTCACCAATACTCCTATCCTGCAGTGCATCATTGACTACACTCCTGAGCACACTGAAGTTAGCCTTCCTAAAGTCAAGCACTTCCACCCTACTAGTTATCTTACCCACCCTATTCCAGATGGTGAATTTGATTGATTGGTGGTCACTGTCCCCAAGGTGACCATGAATCTGCAGCTCTCCTACCAGGTCCTCCCCCAAAGCCAATACCAAGTCCAGTAAGGTGTTCCCCTAGTGCGACCATATACCTCTTGCATTAGGTGAAAGTCCCGCACATAGGTTAAGCACCTATGCGAACAACTGGATTTGGCCAACTGCTACTCTCAGCAGATGTCTGGTTAGTTTAGGTCCCCTGTGACAACCATGTCCCTAGACTGTACAGCCTCCAAGAGCTGCCTCAAGAATTCCAAGTCTAGCTTTTCTTCTTGGTGTGGCGGTCTGCAACAGAGACCCACCAAGTCCCTTTCCCCTCGACCTCCATGTTACCTAACCCACAATGCCTCAACTTTCTTCTCCTCTGATTCCATTTTGATTAGGGTGGATGTATAACATTCCTTTACATAGAAAGCAACCCCACCCCCTTTCCTCCCTACTCTGTCCCTTCTGTACAACCTGAAGCCCTCAATGTGTACTGCTCAGTCATGGGTAGGGTCCCACGAGGTTTCCATTAGCCCCACTAAATTGAAGTTATTACCTGTGAAGGTACCTTGATTTTACAGCTCTATAAACTAGGTTCACCAGGGGATGCAGACCAAAGCCATTAGGTAAGTGGGGAAGCAGGACACCTGGAGGAAGAGCAAGCAGGAGGGGGCAACAGGATAGATGTTCTCATGCTTCCTGAGAAATCAGGACAATCAACTAGTTACTTTAGGTGTCTGTATATGAATGCAAGGAGCCTGGGAAACCAGCAGGAAGAACTGGAAGTCCTCGCATAGTCAAGAAAGTATGATGTGATTGGAATAAGAAAGACTTGGTGGGATAGCTTGCATGACTGGAGCCCTATCATGGATGGGTACAAACTGTTTAGGAAGGACAGGCACAAAAGAAGAAGAGGAGTTGCACTTTATGCAAAAGAGCCATGTGATTGCTCAGAGCTCCAGTACGAAGCTAGAAATAGGCCTGTTGAATGACTCTTGGGTTAAGGTTAGAGGAGACAGCAGCAAGGGTGATGTTGTAGTGGGTGTCTGCTATAGGACCAGGAGGAAGTGGTGGATAAGACTTTCTTCAAAAAGCTAGTGGAAATTTCCCAATCACAAGACCTAGTTTTCATGGGGGATTTCAGTCACCCTGACATCCGCTGGGAGGACAATACTGCAGTACACAGGAAATCAAGAAAGTTTTTGGAGAGTGATGGGGCAACTTCCTGGTGCAAGTGCTGGAGCAGCCCACTAGGAGCCATGCTCTTCTTGACCAGCTCCACACAAACAGGGAAGAATTGGTGGGGAATGTAGCAGTGGATGGCAACTTTGGCAGCAGTGACCACGAGATGATAAGAGTTCAGGATTGTGAGGAAAGGAAGGATGGGGAGCAGCAGAGTAAGGACCCTGGACTTCAGAAAAGCAGACTTGGATTTGTTCAGGGAACTCATGGGCAGGACCCCTGGGAAGCCAGTCTGATGGAAAGAGGAGTCCAGGAGAGGTAGCTGTACTTTAAAAAAGTCTTAGTGAGAGTATAGAAAGAAACCATCCTGATTAGGGGTGCATCAATAGAGATTTTTCGGGATGATACCGATAGCTGATATTTAAGGAGGCATATCAGCCAATACTGATCCGATTTCCAATACAGCCTCCAGCTGGTAAGTCCGGTGTGGTAGAAGGAGACAGGGGAGGAAAGGGGCGTGGGGGGGAGGGGTGCAGATCAGTGCTCCCTACAGTGAGAGAGGGGACAGGGGCAGGCACTGCCCAGAAAGGGCTGGGGGGGCATAGCCACGGCTTGGGGGAGATTGGTGGGGGTGGTGGCTCCCACTGCTGCTTGCACCCCAGGAGGGCATAGTGGGATGTGTGGCCCCCTGGATCTGCACAGGACAAGGTGGGCTGCAGCCAGGGATCTTCTCAGTGGGGGCTGTGTTTGGAGCAGGTGCCGGCGGTGCTGGGAAGATGCTGCTTCCACCCCAGACTTTGGTACCACTATACTCCCAGTGCCACCACCGCCAGCCACCCAGAGCAGCTCCAGTTCAATGCCCCATCTCTACCCATGCTCCAAGAAGAGATGGGACTATACCAGGTGGCTGGAGGCAGCACTGCTGGAAGCCCCAGCTGCAGCCCACCCTGCCCAGCCCTACGCAGATCCAGAGGCACACACACTCCCCACACACCCTATCAGTAGCAAGAGGAGAATCAGGGAAACTGTGGGTCCTTTACTGAATGGAAGCGGTAACCTTGTGACAGAGTATGCAGAAAAGGCTGAAGTGCTCAATGCCTTTTTTGCCTCAGTCTTCACTGGCAAGGTCAACTCCCAGACTACTGCAGCACAGGCAGCACAGTTTGGGGAGGAGATGAGCAGCCAACAGTGGCAAAAGAACAGGTTAGGGGCTATTTAGAAAAAACCTGGACATATGTATATCCATGGGACTGGACAGGAGGTACATAAGGGTGCTGAGGGAGTTGGCAGATAAGACTGCAGAGCCACCGGTCATCATCTGAAAATTCATGGCCAAGAAAAGGGCAAACATAGTGCCCATATTTAAGAAAGGGAAAAAGGAGAATCCTGCGAATTACAGACCAGTCAGCTTCACCTCAGTCTCTGGAAAAATCATGGAGCAGGTCCCCTAGGAATCCATTTCTAAGCACTTGGAGGAGAACAACGTGATTAGGAAAAATCACCTGGTAGAGGGTGAAAAGCACCTTGCTCAAATTCATCAATGACACTAAGATGTGGGGAGAGGTGGACACAATAGAAGGGAGGGAACAGGATACAACCAGATCTGGACAGGTTACAGGAGTGGGCGGATGAGAATAGGATGGGATTCAATACTGACAAGTGCAGGGTACTGCACCTAGGGAGAAAGAACCAGCAGCATACCTGCAGGCTGGGGAACTCCCTTCTCTGTGTCAGCACAGAGGCAGAAAGAAATCTTGGAGTCATTATTAATTCCAAGATGAACATGTGCCGCCAATGTGAGGACACAGTCAGTAAGGCTAACTACACCTTGTCATGCATCCACAGATGCATCACAATCAGGTCGAAGGAAGTGATCCTCCCCCCTCTGTGCAACATTGGTCAGGCTGCAGTTGGAGTACTGCATCCAGTTCTGGGCACCGCACTTCAGGAGGGATGTGGACAGCATTGAGAGGGTCCAGAGGAGGGCCACTCACATGATCAGGGGGCAGCAGGGCACTATGAGGAGAGGCTTCGGGACGTGAACCTGTTCAGCCTCCACAAGAGATGGCTGAGCGGGTATCTGGTGGTCATCTACGAACTTGCTAAGGGGGACCTGCAGGGAACAGGAGAGTGCCTGTTCCCCCAGGCACTACCAAGAGTAACTAGGAATAACAGCCACAAGTTCACTGAGAGTAGGTTCAGGCTAGACATCAGGAGGCACTACTTCATAGTCCGGGTGGCTAGGATCTGGAACCAACTTCCAGGGGAAGTGGTGCTCGCTCCGACCCTGGGGGTCTTCAAAAGGAAGCTAGATAATCACCTAGCCAGGGTCATTTGACCCCAGCATTCTTTCCTGCCCATGGCAGGGGGTCAGACTCGATGATCTGCTCAAGTCCCTTCCAACCCTACCAACTATGAAACCATGGATTTCCCAAGAGCAACTCATGCCTGACCAATCTGACTGCCTTCTATTCAGTAGGGATCCCTACTGAATACTCAGGGGCAGCTAACAGGCAATCCCCATGAAAAAAAAGAACTCCTAAATACCTACTTCACATCAGTATTCCTTAAATCAAATGGGACTGTTCTCCTTACCAGAGGCCCAGGGTATATGGGGAAGACAGCAAACTACATGAAATCAGTCCTGAACAGGCGAGGGATCTCCTACAACACTTGGACATTTTCAAGTCTGCCAGGCCAAATGACCTGCATCTGAGAGTCCTGAAAAAACTGGCTGAGCTTATAGCAGCACTGCTGGCAAAGTTGTTTGAAGAGTTGTGGAACTTGGAAGTGGTCCCTGATGACTGGAAGAGGACCAATGTGGTGCCCATCTTCAAGAAAGTAAAGGATTCTGTCAGTGCCAGAAGCCAAGGGTTCAATCTTGGCCAGACCCCCCTTTTCAAAATGCTTGATCTACTGTTGTCAGGTGTTCCAACACAGTGGAAAGATAACTACCACATAGGACAAATGTGGCCACACAAGGAGCTTTGTCACTATATCAAAACTAAAAGACAAACATAGTCAATGGAAAGGGCAAGTTACTAAGGAAGTATACCAACAAGCAAGAATTCACAGAGACAAAAATCAGGGAAAAAAGGGGAAAAAAATGAGATTTAGCTGGCAAACAATGTTAAAAACAACAAAAAAATTCTGTCAGAAAAAAGAAACAGACGAAGGAAACTGGGGTTGAGTGTAAGCTATTAACAGAAGACACAAAGGAGGCAGAGCTGCTCAAAG
Organism: Crocodylus porosus; assembly: GCF_001723895.1. Taxonomy (NCBI): domain Eukaryota; kingdom Metazoa; phylum Chordata; order Crocodylia; family Crocodylidae; genus Crocodylus; species Crocodylus porosus. Next base: position 35,352,805 of record NW_017728910.1, read on the forward strand.
TCTACTTTGCCTCAATCTTCACAAACAAAAATAAATTGCAAACAGAAAGCCAACAAAATTAATATAGACAAAGATTAATATAGACAAAGGAGAGGTCTACATATCATGGTACATAAATAGTGTGTCAGAGAGATTTACAGAAGAATTGACTGAAGTTGGCAGGGCCTGATGAAATGGACTTGGTGCTGACCAAAAAGGAAGACATGGTAGGGGACCTGAAGATTGGAGGTGCTCTGGGCAACAGTGACCATTACCTGATTAGGTTCACCATCCACCAGAAGGCTGGGAACTCAGCCAATAGAACAGAAGTGCTAGCCTGCAGAAGGACAGACTTTGGTAAGCTCAGGAGCCTAGTTAGAAAGGCCCTCCACAACCATCAGTTGGATGACTTGGGAGTTCAGGTCAGTGGAGCTTCCTTAAGGGGGCAATTTTCACTGCCCAAAAAGAGGCCATCCCCACACAGTCAAAAAGTGGGAAAGGGGCCAAAAGACCTGCTTGGCTTAACAAGGACATCAGGGAACTTTTGAAAAAGAAAAAAGAAGCATATAAGCAATGGGAAAACAGTTCAGCATCCAGAGAGGAATATAATCACATGGCAAGGGTCTGTAGGTATGAGATGCAGAAAGCTAAGGCAGGCATGAAGATCAAGCTGGCAATCAAAATAAAGGACAACAAAAAGTCCTTCTATAGGTACATAGGGAGCAAGAAAAAAAAAAAAAAAATCAAGCTGCACTGTGGGACCCCTACTGAATTCGGCAGGGGGCAGGGGCAGCCTACAGCTGATACCCATGAAAAGACAGAGCTCCTAAATACTTATTTCACATTGTGCTCCCAAAATCAGATGGGAGCTGTTCACCTGCCCAGAGGCCCAGGGATTATGGGAAAGACAACAGTCCACATAAAATCAGTCCCAAACAGGTGCAGGTACTCTTAGATCATCTGGATGTATTCAAGTCTGCTGGGCCAGATGACCTGCATCCAAGAGTCATGAAAGAACTGGCTGAGCTCATAGCAGAGCCTCCGGCAAAGCTATTCAAAGAGTCAAGGAATTCAGGAGTGGTCCAGAATGACTGGAAGAGGGCTAACATGGTACCCATCTTTAAGAAAGGGAAGAGGGATGACCCTGAAAACTACAGACTGGTCCTGGGAAAAATGTTTGAAAAAATTGTCAAGAAGGCCATCAATCACAAGCTTGTAAGTAGCGGGGTACAGGCAGTCCTTAACTTACAATGTTTTGAGTTACAATGTTTTGCACTTACAAGGTTTATAAATTGACACCCTGCCTGTTTCAACTTTATGATGTCAGTTTCAACTTTACAATGCTTGATCTGATGTGACGCCATGCCAGAGAACAAGTTCCCTGCTTCACTCACCTCCCTAGAGAATATCTGTCCGAACTGCCTTGGACACTTTCTTTAAGAAAGCAGACAAGACTCCTGAAAAGACTGCAGCCAAAAACCCTTCAAAAAGTCCAATCAAGAGCCTTTCAAAAAGTCCAGCAGCGTCACCTCAAATAAATCCTTTCAAATCAATATGATTGCTATTTACAATATAAACACATTAGTGTAGCTATATTACTCATCTATAATTGATCGAGTACAAAATTCTGGGGTATTTTTGGTGAAAATAGGGTATCGGGCCTTGGTTCAGAAACAAATCCCCCATTTATAACATTGTTTCTTATGAGAAAATTGGTTCCAAGTTGCAACGTTTCAACTTAAGACGTGGTTGTCAAGAACTAATTGTGTCGTAAGTCTAAGGACTGCCTGTACTAAGAAGCAACCAGCACAGATTTGTCGAGGGCAGGTCATGCCTAACAAACCTTTTATGACCAGGTAACTAATCAGCTGGACAAGGGGTGTAAGGTTGACATCATTTACCTAGACTTCAACAAGGCCTTTGATATGGTTTCCTATGAGATCTTATCAATTAAGCTGGAGGGTACTGGCCTAGACCTAGACCAGCCTACAACGAGGTGGGTTGGCAATGGCTCAGGGGCGATCCCACAAAGTTGTAATCAATGAGATGGCCTCTTCCTGGAAGGCCGTCTCCAGTAGTATCCCCCACAGATCAGCACTTGGGCCCACGCTCTTCAACATCTTTATCAGTGACTTGGATGAGCAAAGTGGAAAAAGCAATGATTAAGTTTGCGGATGACACCAAGCTGTGGGGAAATACAGGCACATCTGAGGATAGGGCAAGGATCCAAGTTGACCTTGACAGACTGGTCCTATGGGCTGAACACAATCAGATGAGGTTCAAAAGGGACAAGTGCCGAGTCCTTCACCTAGGTAGGAAGAACCTTCACCATATCTATATGATGGGTGGTGGTCCACTGGCTGGCACTGTATTTGAAAGAGACCTGGGGGTGACAATCAATCAGAAGATGAATATGAGCCAACAGTACGATGAAGTCACCAGCAGGGCAAATAGGATTCTGGCATGTATCAGCCAACATGTTGTGAACAGATGCAGAGAGGTGCTCCTGCCCCTCTATTCGGCATTGATAAGGCCACAGCTGGAGTACTGTGTCCAGTTCTGGACACCTCACTTCAGGAAGGATGTAGATAAACTTGAAAGGGTGCAGAGAAGGGCCACCTAGATGATCAAGGACCTGGAGGATAGACCTATGAGGAGAGACTCCAGGAACTGGCTTTGTTCAGTCTGAACAAGAGAAGACTTGATAGTCGCTTACAAGTATGCATGGGCAACTGGTGCCTCCTGGCTCTGGAGGAGCACCAGCAGCTGATCGCCAACCGGGGGGGGAGGGGGGGGCGTCCCCCAGTAGGGAATTGCCGATGCGGGGTGGGTTCCCCCAGCAGTGATGCACCGATGGGGGGTGGGCAGTACCCCAGGAGCCAATCACCAACCCCAGAAGCTCCAGCAGCAAACCGGAACTGCCATCAGTGCTTCTCAGGGGGGCACCAGCCAGTGCTTCCCATTCCCCAGCCAGCAAGGGCCAATTTCAGTGAGGGTATTCCCCCCCACCCCCCGTCGCCAATGCAAGTCCTCTGATTCTATGATTCTAAATTCTTCAGCAGCCTAGGATGAATCCTTGGAGCAACTTGCAACAATATGTGACCAAAACAGCAGGACAATGGAACAAACTAGCCAGAGAATTTATAGAATTTCTGTCATTGGAGGTCTGCATGAAGCTGCTGAGACTATGGACACATTACATTTACAGCTTATACATTAAAGCATTTATATGCTTGTAGCACTATAAACAAACATATACCTACAGCCTGAATAAACATTTGTCTGAGATGGTTTAGGAATAGTAAATCATGCATCTATACAGAGACCCTATGACTCTATGACTAAGGCATGGCCATAACCAATCAGAATACATTATTTTTAATGCCATCATATAATTGAAAATATTAGGATCATAACTTGACTAAGTTCTCTTTTTTAAAAGAAAAAATTAATTCCAAAGCATGTTTAAACTAGGCAAGAAAATGTTATCATAAACTTATGTGAAACTTATGTGAAATTCTACAATACAGTAATGTTTAACTCCACTGCTTAAATAATCTCATACTTACCCAGTGCTGAGATCAAGTAAATCAATGGATTTAGTCTTCAGTTCTCCACCTTGTACATATTCCAAAATAATGCCTTGAAAGAAACATAATAAACAATTCCATATTAGATGTTTATTATGGTGGCTAGCTTCTCAGGACACATATTGTAGCTCTAACCCTTACAGAGGTATGAGTCATTCCTAAATGACATCACTGTAACCAAGATGAAAATTAGGATAACTACCAAGTAGGCCCTCAGTGTTTAAATAACAACATAAAAACATTGGATATTATCATTCTAAATGCTGTATTCCCAGTTCAAATAAAGGAAAGAAAACAATATCAGAACAATCATGGGTAGAGCCTCCAAGGAAGATGCAGAATTAATATACAGCACTTTTTGTATGCTGTCAAGCCACTACCCTGTTTCTCTGCCTCAGAATGGAACTATCTAAGGATTCTCTCAACCCCTGTTCAAGTAACTTAGAGCTGATTAAATATTAGCAGATAATGTATGGTGCGCTCAAAAATTGCCACCATTTGTCAAATTAACTATTACAAATAATTTATTTCTTCTGCATATCATGTTTTTGCCATATTTGACCAGTTCTAAACTCAAATGCTGTGCTGCTCTGAAGTATGTAGTACTAAGTGTTTTGTAGTACCTTTTTAAAATATATCAAAAATGTGTTGTTTACTTCTCAATTTGCAAAGGTCTACATGAAGAACCATATATATTTGAAAACACACTTCCCAAGACTGAGAATGATATAGCACCACTGAGCTTAAGAATTAAGGTGTTTTGCCACATTCCTCATTGGCACCCATCGGCATTGGGAGACCATAGAGATTGCACCCTTGGTGGGTTATCGGGTACAGCTTCTTGAGTGCCTGAATCCGATGTGCGACAAGCAGACCCTGTGGCAAGTTGCACATACAAATCCAGTCGAGCTTCCACTGACATGCCAAGTACTGTTTTGTTTTGCCTGCCTCCGATGCCTCTTCTCTAGTGCATCATTGACCCTTTCCATCTCAAAGCAACATAGACCCTGCTTCACGACTTTCCAAACACAGCAGTCCAAAGTCTGTTCCCAATCACAGTAGTCTGTTTCCTGCCCACAAACTACTACTGCTCCAGCTCCCTGGTACACCTACCTTAAGCTTTTAATTAGTATCTAATCACTCACAGCTGAGTTCCTAATCCAAGGCTGGCCAGACCGCCCTGCTACAGGTACCTTTTTATTCAAGAGATATGTGTCCTGATTCATAGCTACTCACCTTAGGGACAAAAACCAAGTTCACACTAGTTTTCCTTTATTATTACTTATGATTATTCTTTCAAGCCACAGAGTCAATGCAGCTACGGGATTGTGATCTGGATTCTGTCTTGGTTGACTACAGTCCTGATCCTGCAATTAAACTCTAGATATGTGAAACCTTCCACCTTTGTGGCATCTCACTGATATTAGGCAGGACACTTAGTTTCAACTGTAGAATCAAATACTACCCTCACTTTTACCTGTTCCATCCCACAAAACACAATACAGTGAGGCTGGAGTGAAACTGGTATTCCTGGTGATTATGACCATGGGCACATCATCACAGATAATACAAGACATGTTTCTCTTCAGTTAAACAGAAACTAGATGCTTTGTTTTAAAAAGCACAACAAACGAGCCACAAAATAGCCATAAGAACTTGTTTCATTAGTCCTGCTGTTATGACAGTTAAATGCACATATCTTGTCCAGTTTCTTCAGACAAAACCTAGCCTTCTTGAGCACCTTGGCAGTGGCTCCAATACTTCACTAGTCATTTCAACATTTAAGGGAATCTCACCACAGCTGAGCAGTGTGCAGGGCTGGGGAACAGAAAAGGAGGCAGGGCTGGCTCCCAGGGAGCAGCACTGCAGGATAAAGGAGTTTCCATAGTTTGGCTCCAGACCAGTACAAGGTAAAGGCTAAGGATACCTGTGGTGTAGAGAAAAACTAGCAGGAGGTGACAATGAACCATGAAGTAAATGGAGCCTCTCACAGTGCCACCTGACTAGAAATGCCACCGCCTTTCCCAGACCAGGTTCTCTGGGTAGATAGGATATCTTTTATTAAACCAACTCAAAGAGTTGGAGAAACTCTTCTTTGCACACTTTAAAAGCATGCAAAGAATTTTTTTTCCAACTATTTGAGTGGGTCTAATAAAAAAAGATTACCTCCCCGTGTCCTCAACACGGCTACAACCAACACCCCATCGCTGTCCCACAGGCTGCTGGCCTGGGTGGAGCGGGACTCCGAGGGGGCGCAGGGGCCGCGGGGCTGCCCCCGGGGAGGGCCCGCACACAGGCCGTGGAGCTCCAGGACCCAGGGCTGGGGGGGGAAAGGAGGGAAGGGGAGGGGAAGGGGGTCTTTTAAAATGCAAACGAAACCCTTTGCTCCGGCCAGTGCAGCGGAGCAGACACC
>NW_017728910.1:35359066-35362231 GCF_001723895.1 Crocodylus porosus
CGGCCGGCGCGTCCCGAGCCCGCGGGGCAGCCGCTCTCGGCCCGGGCGGGGAGCACCCTTCATTCACAACAGCAACCCAGCGGCTCCGGACGGACGTGAGATGTGCCCGTGGGCCCAGCCCGACACAGCACGGTCCTGTAAGGGGGACCTGGGGGCGTCCGGTGACCAACTGCTTTCGCGGGACAAATAGAACAGGGAGCAGAGCAAAGTCATCGGTTAGTAACAAGGGATCCCGAAGAGGACACACGGGCCAGCACCCACTGCCCCCTGAATGAGCGGAGGGAGCCCGTGGACCCCAACGTGTGAAAAGGGGCTTGGAAACATGAACAGAAGAGTTCGCAGGGCAGAAAGATGGGTCTGGATCACCAGGGTGCTGCCCCGCCAGAGCCTCCTTCCCAGTCTTCGATGGCAGCTTGCCCAGAGCCAGAGGGAGGTTGACCAGTTGGTCCCAGAGCTTGGGGCCACAGACATGGGGCATGCAGCAAAAAAGTTGGGGGAGAAAGACATTTCAGACAGGAACCCACGGAGTTAAAAACCTTCTGCTCTGCTTGGGGCTTTGCTGAGCTCTTGGCCACAAAAAAAAGCTCTATTACTTTTCTGTCCTCAAAAAAGAGTGAAAGCCAAGAGCTGCCATTGCCTGAGGGGGACCTTGAGTCTATTGTAGGCACTTCAGATCTCGACAGGGAAAACCCCTGGGACATAGTGATCTAGGGCTCCTGGGTCAGAAAGAGGCAGCATGAATCACTTCAGTTTTTAAAGTGGCATAATCCAATTGCAAAATTCCTCCTCAGCTTTGTAAACAGCTATTGTCATCTGTGCACATGCCTGACAGATTCAAAGCACTTCCAAGTTCCTCTGAAGAATTGTTACACTTCTAAATAACATGAAGGGTGTCCAGATGCTGTGGTCCTACGTGACATCCCACAATAATCATCATAGTAATAAAAATAATAGCTTACATTTATGCATTGTGGTGTAATCATCCTTTGCAACCTGGAAAGGTCATGCTCATTAGTATGCTGCATACCTTGGCCATCTGGAATTTCTTGACAACAGCAGCTGTCATTGCAATGTTTGGTGATGTCCTACATCATAAAAAAGTAAAGTGTATTGCTGATGAAAAAAACATAAAAAGAAAATCAGTAATAAAATGTAGGGAGCTGGATTCTGCCATCATTTACATCCTTATTGAATTCGTTGGTATTACATGGGGATAACTGAAAAGAGTTTGGTTCCTAGGTTTATAACTTTTCTAAGAAATTGTAGACATTTTTAAAACCAGTTTAAGCCGACAGAAGAGAACAACAATGCAGTAAGTATAGATGAATTGGTATCATTTAAAGAAGAACAAAGACACCGTTCTTAACCATTGCCTAATTTTTTATGGTGTAAATCGGTGATCTCAACCAGGGTGCCACCAGATCTTTTGAAGGATACACTAGGTGTGCAAATGTAAGTGAGGTATTAGGAGATAAGCAGACAAACTAAGTAGATAAGGCCCTGCATTGACCATCCCCAACCCCACTGTCAGACCCCTGTACAAGGAAGAACTGTTATCTATAAATGAGCTCTTGAAATTGGGTGCCACTGAATTCACAAAACTTATGGAAGGTGCATAGAGTCCAGAAAGCTTGAGAACCACTGGTGTAAATAGTAATGCAAAATAAAATTGCCGTAGAAATGAGAAAATACAGATGCTTAAATCAGGGGTGTAGGTTGTAGCCGTGTTGGTGTAAGGACATAGGCAGACAAGGTTCTTTGGGTGAATCTGATATCTTAAATCATATATTTTAGATAAGGCTAAAGATATTCAAAGTACTCCTATTCCAGGTTGGAGGATTGATATAAAAGACAAAAATAGATCTGAAGGAGAAGAAAAATAGAAGTAATTTCAGTTCACACCAGAATAAGGGCCCAGTCCTACTATCCATTCATTCACAGAAATAGCCATTTAAGTCAATTCAGACATTTCCTATAAGAGCTGCAGATTGCATTTCATAATAATGAAGTGAAAAGTGATAAAACATATGACATGTAATGGCAGAGAAGCACCATTTCAATAAATATTTAAATGGGATTTAGGAACCAATGACTAAGAAAGAAATTGGGGGGGGGGTGTATATATACACACGCGCACACACACCAAATATCTAAACCACTTCTATTTCAAGTGTGTGGAAGTATGGTAGATCTTGATCAGAAGCAAATGATGGATGACTTTAATGTATATTGTATGAACAGAATAATCAGTATGGAATCACAAAACAATGATTCTTAGTAAATCTGATAAACGTTTTATGAAGAAATAACACAGAGGACCTACAGGAGGAAGCAATGGGTATGTTTTGTTTTAAAAACTCTTCCCATAGCAGATAAAAGACCATTCAAATAGGACAACATAAGTCAGAGTTTAATTATTCACAACTTTCAAAACATCCTTATGGTTCCCTGCAGCTTATTTTTTTAATACAGCCCTTTGTGCTTGAAAGACAGGAAACAAAACAATAATCAATTCTAGATTTACTTGAGCACAAGAGGTTCCTTTGTTTTTTGTTTAACTTTTGGGTTTTTTTAGTGTTTTGAATTGTCTTGTTTGTATTTTTAAAATTGCTTATTTTGGGGTGGATGAAAACACATTTTAATTTCATTACTGATTTATCTGAAACAGATTTCCCTTTGAGTTAATAAAGAGGGAACAGAGCTATTCACAAATAATTTCCTTGGACAGCTTCCATATTCCTAAACTTTTAACTTCTTTTTATTATCATCATAATCTGCAGTCTGTCATATTGTTCATTTCCAAGTTTAAACAAATTTGCCATCCTTAAGACTGTATTTTTGTGTTATGATCGTAAGAACCAGAATGTCACAAACACCATTTCCCAATTAACTCCTCCATTTTGCTCTCCTGACAACACATACACCTTTATTAATATTTGTAAACACTATGGGCCTGATTCTTCCTTTCAGTGATATAAATTAGGCCTACTTGCCACTCCACTGAAATAATTTATGGCAAACATTTCTCTCATCCATATATTGAATCATTTCAATTTTGTTCCTGTGTTTTTACTGTGCTGTTCTCGAGAAGCATTCTTGCTTCATAGGGTACGTCCAGATAAGCGCGCACGTGCCTGTTGCCCCGCCTCAAACCCCTTTGAGGTG
>NW_017728910.1:35362511-35365796 GCF_001723895.1 Crocodylus porosus
GATGTACCTGGGGCTGCAGGGAGTGAGGACCTGGCCCAGATGCCTGAGACTCACTAGTCTGGCTTTGCACCGGAGTGGGTTGCATGGCTCTGGGAGGTGCGCACAGAGGGACCCCAGGACCTGGCTAGGCCTGGCACGCAGTCCCCACATGCCGCACTGAGTCCTGTCACCATGGGCCCAGCCCACCTGGGCTGCAGAGGGGACCCAGGACCCGGCTGGCGAGCCGCAAGCTGCACCAGGTCCTCCTGTCACAAGACCAGCCCTGCTGGGCAGTAAGAGCAGCCCCAGGGCCAGCTCAGCTCATGTTCCCCCTGCTGCTGCTGTTAAAGGCTAGTTATGGACCCTGGGCAGGGGGACTGGGGCCCTGTGGCTCTCCAGGGTAGAACTGGGACCCTGGGCAGGGGGTCCTCTACGGTGCCTGGGACCCTGGGCAGGGGGGCTGTGGCCCTCCAGGGGGGAGCTGGGACCCTGGGCAGGCAGGGGGATTCCATGTGCTGGGGGGCCTGCACCCTGTGGGGGCCAGGGGACCCACCCCTCCTGAGCAGCCCCCACACAAGGTCCCCCACACCCACAGTGCCCCCAGCAACTGCCCCACTCCTACCCACAGACCAACCCACATCCCTCCACATCCACCCACCTGCCTTCCCCCACACCCCTTATCACCCCCTTTCTACAAACACCACATCCCCCCATCACACACCCATCATGTATGAAGAAAACCAAAAGCACACATCAACACATATAGGCATTTAGAATTTATTTTTTCCTGATGATAGAGACACTGGTAGGCTTCCAAATTGCTTTAACATTGTAAATATACCAATAAAGCATTACCCAACTTATCACTGTCTCTCTATATAGAGTGATTTTTTGTTTTAAATGTGGAAGAACATGGATTTGGGGGTATTTTAAAACATGGATTTGGGATGCTGCTGCAGCAGTCCAGCAGGCACAAGAGGTAGTGTCCCCAGGTATCAATTGGTTGGGCCCCAGAAGCTCCAGAGAGCAAGTAGCCCTGAGCTGCTTGCCAGGGCAGGTTTTTGTATGGATGGGGCCAGGACAGAGCAGCTTTTTATACTGCTGGGGACAGCACAGGTGCTGGCCCTAGGCTCTAGCTCCCCCTGGCTGCAGATCTGGGAGGAGCCAGGCAGGGTTATTTTGCCCCAAGTGGCACAATTTGCTCCACACCAAAGTGTATGTCTGAGCACGTGCGCTGAGGCAAAAAGCCCCAGCTCAAATTTGCACTGCTTCTATTTGAGCTGCTGCACGCACATGTGCTTGCATGTGTAGATGTGCCCATAATGTCCATAAATCTAGGACAACATTTTCAGAGGCTACACTACCACCAGCATTACAGTCTTTTATCACTGGTACATTAGGAAGATTAGTTTATAGTAATTTGTCACAGCAGGAGCTAAACTGGCCTTGGCTCTTACCTTTTTGTCATGTTCCCATGGGGGCAAGAGTAAGGAATGAAAGGTGTTGCAGGAATTGCCCCCTCTGAGTTACCCCTGATGTGCAAACAATTCAAAAGAGGAGTAGTAAATACAGGGCACTAGTTGCCTTGCTTCAGTGCACTGGCCAGAAAAATTACCTAAGTACACAAGAGGGCAGCATGCTGCAGCATCTTAAGATATACCTTCTGAGACAGAGTTTTCCCCAGATGGCCACCTGGAGAAACAGAGCTCCAGACCCATACTTAGTACAGGCCTGTGTATACTGTATACAATCTTACTCTGATTGGATAGTAATTAACTCAGTGGTTATAAGCCAGAGTGCCACAGCACACTGTGGTGCCTTGAAATTCTTTCAAGGGTACTGCGGGATGCTACACACACTTAGGTTTACAAATAGGATAAACCCAGAAATTTCAAATATAAATTAATAGCTGTGGTCTTTTTTAGTTCTTTGGAACTGAAAAAAAACTGCTATATTATTTTTCTGTAGGCATAAAAAGAATGAAAACTAGGAGTGCCTCGAATCTATCCAGGAATGCCTCAAGTCTAAAAAGTGTGAGAAGCACTGAACTATAGTAAATGTCTGAGTGATTCAATTAAGGTACCCCATTCAATATAGTTTGGCAAACTTTCATTCAGTCTCAGAAAATCCTTAAATTACAATAGCACTCAGAACATCACTTAGGAGACCATCTCCTCCAACAGCATTGGTCTTGCTAGAAAATCATTACATACTAGCTAACTTATTGAAGCAGATCAGCCATTGTAGGAGTTGGTTAAAAAGTTCCATCTAACTTGGTTTTGAATTTTAAAAAACTGGATTAAATAAAGGCACATACACATCAATAACTTACTGTGCCTTGCAACAGTATACTCTTAGTATGCTACCTCCCAAACCAGAAACAGTATGGCCACAGGTGATGCTGTGAGTGGGCTAATGACAATGCTGAGTATCTGTGCTAATTAGCCCAGCTGTAACCCAACATGAACTTGGTTACACTGTTCCTTGTTACACTGTAGCCTGAATGGAGCGGTATGGTCTTCCCAGACAGGCAGTCCTTTATTTACAATGTTTTGACTTACAACATTTTGCACTTACAACATCTATAAATTGACACCCTGCCTCAAATTAATGATGTCAGTTTCGACTTTACAATGCTTAATCCGATGTGATGCCATGCCAGCGAACAAGTAGCTGTGTTGCTCATCTCCCTGGAGAACATCTGTCCAAAATTCCTTGGACGCTTTCTTTAAGAAAACAGACAAGACTCCAGAAAAACCTGCAGCCAAGAATCCTTGGCTCTAGCCAAGAACCCTTCAAAAAGTCCAACCAAGAGCCTTTCAAAGTCCAACAAAGTCACCTCAAAGAAGTCCTTCCAAATATATATGATTGATATTTACAATATAAATATATTAATGTAGCTGTATTACTTATCTATAGATTTCATAGATTTCGTAGACATTAGAGCTATAAGGGACCTCAGAAGGTCATCGAGTCCAGCCCCCTGTCCCAGGGGCACGAAGTCAGGTCACAGGTTCCCAGCAAGATAAACATCCAATTTTCTCTCGAAGGCATTCAGAGTAGGTGCTTGAACCACCTCCGATGGCAGGCTGTTCCAGACCTTGGGGGCTCGGACAGTAAAGAAATTCTTCCTTGTGTCCAGTTTGAAACAGTCTTGCAGGAGTTTATAACCATTAAACCTTGTCATCCCTTGGGGGGCTCTGGTGAACAATCATTCCCCCAGATCCTGGTGAGCACCCCAATAAACGTATAGGTGGCCATCAGATCACCCCTGAGCCTGTGCTTTTCCAAGCTAAAGAGTCCCAT
>NW_017728910.1:35365926-35370504 GCF_001723895.1 Crocodylus porosus
AAGCTTCTCCACATCCTTTTTGAATTGTGGAGCCCAAAACTGGACGCAGTACTCCAGCTGCGGCCTCACCAAGGCTGAGTACAAGGGGAAAATTACGTCCTGGGATTTGCTTGAGAAGTATCTATGGATGTGTAACAGGGTGGCCTGCTCTGATTCCGTCTACTGGTGGCCCTGCCCACCTGTTATGGGCCAACCACCTGCCTTCTCACCTGCAATGCCTTGCTAATTAATTGTTGTTCATTAAGTGAGAGGCTGCCCACTGTATGCCCCAATGTCAGGGATCACTATCTGTGGCTCCGTTCCTCCCCTACACCACAGCCCAAGCCTCGCAGATGGTATTTGTAAATTCCTCCTTATGTTGGGGTCTTACCCACTGTGGGCCTACCCCTTCTCTCTCCAGCTAGGCCTGTCAGTCAAAAAAAACCCCAATAATCAGGGTTTGACTTCCAGGCTCTAGCTCTCAAAAAAAAAAATTCACTCAGGCTCCTACACCCTCTGTGGCACTGGGGTCTGCTCACCCCAAAATACTGTGCCTTCTCTGGTGCTGGGGTCCCCTCACTGCAGTGGGCCCCCACTGAGGTCTCCTCCTTCCCCAAATAGCCTCACCCAAACCACCGGTTTTAACATTCAACACAAAACACAGGCTTCTAAGGCCATATAATGGAAAAATTATAATACAGAAACAAGACAGCAACATGCCTACTTACTTTAGATGATCATGAGGATGGCTCACAGCATGGTGTAGTCTTCCGACAGAAGCTGCAGCTGCGGCATTGTGGTCATTGGGAGCCCACCTCCCTGCTGCCCCTCTGGCCTTCTCCACTTGCCATTTGTAGGATCCTGGCCTTCCTCTTCCTGTCACCTGACCGGCCGGCAGGGCTTGAGCCTTAACTCCTACTTGACTGGCCAGCCATGACTGGAAGGTTCTGGATTTGAAGAGACCACCCTGTCTCTTAGTAACAGGGCTAGGATTCCCTGTTACAGGATGCAAGCCAGAATTTTCCTCACTTTACTACCCACAGCATCACACTGAAGGCTCATGTTCATCTTGTGGTCAGTCATGATCCCCAGGTCCCTTTCATTTGTAATGCTAGCCAGCGTAGCACTGCTGAGCTTATAAGGATGCTGCAGGTTTTTCTTCCCAAGGTGGAGAACTTTGCATTTTTTGGTGTTAAACACCATCAGGTTCTCATCTGCCCATTTCCTAAGGCTGTCAAGGTCAGCCTGGATCACCCTCCTGTCCTCAGGTGTGGATGCTTTACCCCATAATTTGGTATCATCAGTGAACTTGGCCAGTCAGCTTCTGACTCCAATGTCCACATCATGAATGAAGATGTTGAACAATATGGGTCCAAGGACAGGGCCTTGAAGGACCCCACTGGTCACAGGGCACCATGACGATTGACTTCCATCAGCCATCGCTCTCTGGGTCCAACCACAGAGCCAATTCCCCAGCCAGCGGATCGTGATGGACCCAAGGCTGCAGTTGACCATTTTTGCCAAGAGGTCATCATGAGATATCAGATCGAAGGCTTTTCTGAAGTTAAGAAATACAACATCAATCTCTTCTCCTTTGTCCAGGTGATAGGTCACCTGGTCGTAAAAGGAAATAAGATTGGTCAAGCAAGACCTACCCGCAACAAACCCATGATGGCTGTCCCTCAGGATGTTGCCATCAGCAAGTCTATTAAGAATGGCCTCTTTGATGATTTTTTCTAAGGCCTTCCCTGGGATAGAGGTCAGGCTGATGGGCCTGTAGTTTGCAGGATGCACTTTCCTCCCTTTCTTGAAGATAGGCACCACATTGGCCTTCTTCCAATCTTCAGGCACTTCACCAGAGCACCAGGAGTTCTCGAAGATCCATGCCAGGGGCTGAGCTATGATGCTAGCCAGCTCCTTGAGTACCCTGGGGTGTAGATTGTCCGAGCCAGCTGACTTGACGGTGTCCAACCTCTCAAGGTGTTTCTTCACAAGGTCAGCATTTATGGAGGGCAAGGAATCTCCCTCACCCAGACCTCCCTGTCCCGTAATGGGCAGGGGCGTCCCGTGGGATTGATGAAAGACCGACGCAAAGTACCCATTTATTAGTTTGGCTTTTTCCTGGGCATTGGTTGTCAGTTGTCCCTTCTAGTTTAGCAGGGGTCCAATGTTGCCCTGGCTTTTCCTCCGGCTCCCCACATATCTAAAAAAGGACTTTTTATTATCCTTGATATTTGTAGCTAGTTGGAGTTCAGTTGCAGCCTTGGCTTTCCTTGTTTGCTCCCTGCAGGTCTGGACCATTGTGGAATATTCCTCTTTGGCGGTGGATCCCATCCTCCATCCTTTGTAGGTCTTTCTTTTTAGCTGCTGGAGGTCTGCTATTTCCCTGGAGAGCCAAGGGGGCTGCTGTGCCCTTTTGCTGCCTTTCCTCTGAGATGGAATACTATTAGCTTGTGCATCAAGGATCGCTTCCTTGAGGAGCAACCACTCTTCCTGAACTCCCCTCCTCTTTGGATCACGGTCCCTTAAGGCCTCACTGACAAGCCTCCTGAACTTGTCAAAGTCAGCTTTCCTGAAGTCAAGGACTTCTGTATTGCTGACTGTCTTGTCAGCTTTACGGCAGATGATGAAGGTGATCAGCTCGTGGTTGCTGTCACCCACCCTCCCTTCGATTGTTAGGTCACTGATTAGGCTGTCCCCAGTTACCAGTACCAGGTAGAGCAACGCTTTAGCTCTCATTGGCCCATAGACTTCTTGTGTCAGATAGAAGTCATCCATGCATGAGAGGAAGCTTTGCAACCACTCAGATTTAGCCAAGTGCTCTTCCCATGAGATGTCTGGGTAGTTGAAGTCTCCCATGACAACCATGGACCAGAAGCATGCAGCCTCAGCCAATTCCCTGGTCAAGCTCTTGACTTTGGGTGGGAGGTCTGTAGTAGACTCTCACCATTGTGTCCCCTGTGCCATGTTCCCCATAGATTTGAACCCAGAGGGCCTCCAGTTATCCACCCTGGTCACCAATATCAGCTTGCAGGGACACTTAGCTCTCCTTGACATAGTGAGCTACACCTCCATCCCTTTTATCCACTCGATCTCTCCTGTACAAGATATAGCCATCTATACCTGTGGTCCAGTCATGGGTGGAGTCCCACCAGGTCGCCGTTATCCCTATGACATAGTAATTATTTGTGTTAAGCAAGTTCCTCCTGTTTATTCCCCAAGCTCCAGGCATTTATGTACAGGCAAGCAAGTGTCCCCTTGGGGGCCCCAGCCTTTTTACTGGACTGCAGATTGTTCCAGGGCTGGGGCTGGGGTGGGGCTTTTGTGCCGTCTTGCCCCCTTTGATCCGTGTTGGGATTACCTCCCTTTGGGTTTGAAGGATCATCTCCTTAAAGAACGACCACTCTTCTTGTATACCCGACTCCTCTCCCCTCCAGGAACTCAGTGCCTCCACAAATATTCTCCTTACCTCATTGAAATCCGCCCTCCTGAAGTCCAGGGCTGATGTCTTGCTGCAGGCCTTTGCCACGTTGCGCTGAATGGTGAATTCCAGCAGGCGATGATCACTGTTGCCCAAGTGATCGAGCACCTGCTGACCCCTCACCAGCTCATTGCCCATGGCCAGGGCCAGATCCAACAAGGCATCTCCCCTGGTGGGGCTGTGCACCTCCTGGGTTAGATGGAGGTCCTGTATCTCGGCTAGGAACCTATGTGAGCAGTCAGACCTGGCTGATTGATTGAGTACAAAATTCTGGGGTGTTTTTGGTGAAAATAGGGTATTGGGCCTTGGTTCAGGAACCAATTCCATATTTATAACATGGTTTCTTATGAGCAAAATTGGTTCCAAGTTACAACATTTCGACTTAAGATGCAGTTTTCAGGAACCAATTGTGTCAAAAGTTCGAGGACTGCCTGTATATAGCTCAGCTAATTAAAACTTGTATCAGTGCTAGTATTATAAACATATTGCCTCATAAAAATGCAACCTCCCCCGAGATGGAAGATAACAGCCAACCAGTATATATAGCGTTAAGAAAAGAAAGCTTAGCCCAGAACACAATGGGGCAAAACTGATGCCATCTAGTACTCAGAAGGTGCATCTATGTGCACTTTAAGGGCATTTGTACATGTGACAGGGATGTCCTCATGGTTTTATTCTGTGCCTCCTAAATTGAAATGGTGGGTTTTTAATTTAAACCTACCATTTCAGTTTTTACCTTACATTACAGCAAGGGGCCCAATCATAGGTGATGGAAGAGGGGGGCTAATGGTGCTTAGCTCCCCCAAATGCAGGACAGTGGTAGGGGCCACAAGGTAGCCCAGCTGGAGGCTTCCAGCAGCTGCAGCAGGAATAGGGAGGGGCACACAGGCAGTGGTGAGGGAGGGACTGGGACAGGGTCAGTCTGGGGCTCAGGGAGGGGCAGGTGCTGCACAGCCGGTGGGGCGCGGGACTGAGCCATGAGCGGCTCATCCAGAGGGCACGGCTCCTGCTGCTACATGCACCCTGGGAGGCATGAGGGACACAGATCTGCATGGGGCACAGCAGGCTTCTGCCTTTAGGCTGGGGGCAGGATGGCTCCAGACTCTTCCTAGTGGGGA
>NW_017728910.1:35370604-35390922 GCF_001723895.1 Crocodylus porosus
GGAGGGGGTTGGCCAGGCTGTGCTCAGTGTGTGTGGCAGTGGTTCTAGGAGGAGGCTATGGCAAGCAGAGCTGCAGCCACCTCAAAATTCAACTTAAGACCCCCAACCCCCCGCCCAGAGCGGCCACCACCCACCAAATAGAGCTCAGGACTGCCCCAGAAGCCAGCCTGCTGTGGCAGTCTGCCCTGCCTCACACAGATACAGGGGCATGTGACCCCTGTGCCCTCCAGGGCACATGCAGTGACGGGAGCCACCCCTTCCTGCACATCCCCCAGACAAGCTACAGCTCCATCCCGCACCCCACCCCAACAGGGGAGCGCCCCTGCTCCACTCCTTCCAACCCCATGGCCCTTTCCTCTCCCACCACAGACTCTCCTGCTGCGGAGGCATGAGTGAGCAGTCAGCCCCCCACCAAAAAGTTTCTTCTTCTGTCTATGGGCCCAATCACTTTGTTTTGTTTCATTTTATTGAAGCCAGAGCCTGCCCATGGCCTGGGGAGAAGATTCCAACAGCCCTGATCCTTCCCTCCATGGTGGCAGTGCCCCCTGGGGCCACCCAGGTGGGCTACTAGCAGGCCAGGTGCTACCCCAGCTCGGAGGCAGCACCCAGTCCAATCCAACTCCTCCCCGACCCCAAGCTGGGGTAGCACCCAGCCCATTAGCAGCCCTCCCAGGGGGCACCACCACTGTGGCGGGAAGGACTGGGACCCCCCCACAGCTCATGGTCTGCTCGGCCTACTGGCAGCTCACCCCCAGCCACAGGACAGGGGCAGGCAGACTCCACCAAAAAACCCCCCCAAAAAAACACTGGGCCCCTCACTACTTCTGCCTTCAGCAGATGCCTGTGACTGGCAGGATGCCTGGGGCCACACGGCAATGGGCTAGCTTGGCTCTGGGGCAGCATGGGAAGGTGGCAGGAGGGTGGCTGGGTTTGCTGGTGATGGGCACAATGCATGGGGTGCTGGAAGCCTGGGCAGGCTGCTAGCTGGCTGGGTGGTACCTCAGCTCAGAGGCACCCAATCCAATGCTTCCCCAAGCCTGCCCAGGCTTCCAACACCTCATGTACCATTCCCACTGCTTTCTCCAGCCACCAGCACACCCAGCGTGCCCCTGGGTCAGTGCAGGGAGCCAGCAGGAGGGTGGCTGGGTTTGCTGATGGCCAGAGAATGTGGTAGGGATGGTGCATGGGGTGCTGAAAGCCCAGGCATGCTCAGGGAAGTATTGGATCAGGCACTTCTGAGCAGGGGCAGCATCCAGCCAGCCTAAGCTTCCAGCCCTTCATGCACCATCCCTGTCACCCACTCTGGCCACCAGCAAACCCAGCCACCCTCCTGCTATCTTCCCACACTTCCCCAGGGCAGGCCAGTCCATTCCCAGCAGGCCTCAGGCATCCAGCCAGCCACAGGAGCTTGCTGAAGGCAGGAGCAGTGAGGAGCCTGTGGCTGGGAAGCGAGCTGACAGCTGCATCATTGCTATTTGCAACATGGCAAACACTACATTAGGATGTAGTTTAGTCTGCATGACACAAATTTATTTAAAACCATCAAAACTCTTCAAACACCCTAACGCACATTAAGGCATCAGAAAAAAAAACACGTGCCCTTTCACTAATGCACATTAAAATAGGCTAATGTGCACTTTTCTTGTACTTCAAAATGGAGTGTTCTTATACATGCTCTAGGGCTAATGGGGGAGGGACCTTTAGTTGGAGCTACTCCAAGAGCAATATCTTGTGTATCAGCATCCCTGTGCTTCAAACTGGTGGCAGGGACGCTTTTATTAAAGCACATTTGATAAGCTTTAGTTAAAGTGTCCCCACGACCATTTTCAAGCATGGGAACACTGATACACAAGACACAGAGGCTGGCTGGAGCGCACTAATTAGCACACTCCAGCAGACTCAAATGCTACCTAGAGGTACTAGATTTAGTGCACATTACCTAAAGTGCATTAATGAATGTGTAGACATGCTCACAGAGAACAGACATTCAGTTTCAATTTCTTAAGGATTCTGGCTGAAAGCCATGGTCCCAAAAACAACATAACAGACATACAACCATAATATAAATTTAAACAAAAATAACAGAAATGCAAATATAATAATAAAATTGGGCCAACCATTCTAAAAGTATTATTCCTATTCCTAGAATTAAAATAATCAAGTACAAATATGGTAATAAATCAGATCATGAATCTATAAAAATGTGCATAGGTCCACAATTAACACAGTAAAAACAAAGTGATAAAGTATATTGGTCATAACAACAGTAAAGGATGTTTAACTCTGATCACTTCAGCCTTGTAAGCAAAAATTGCAAGACAGTTTACTAAATATGAATCTGTTTGCTGGAGAAGCCATATTCATTTCTCTCTCTTTGAGAAGTATGTCAATTGTTGCAAAAACAATGATAAATAGTTTCTCCTACATTGTTATATAGAGGAGAGTCTAAGACATTATGAATAGTATGTTCCAAAACTCCTAGACAGACTGGGCAACATCTTTTAGCCCTTGGAATGGGAAGTCTACGTCCAGCCAAAACAGCTGTGGGCATCCGTTCGGTCCCAAGTCTAGTCAAAGAAGTTTGCCATTTATTGCTGAGATCCACCTGTAAGTACCTTTCTCCCCTCCCCCACAATCTAATTTCCAAAGAATATATAGAGGGGCGATGCAAGTCGTCCTGGCTACTGTAAAATCATTCTGCCTGGCAATCTCAGAGAGCAGACATTAAATACCAAAAGAATGGCAAACTTGAAAGACGCATTCACTATGTGTAATTCAAAATACTGACACCAGAAAGAAATCTAAGTTGCTCAGACACCCTGGGCATATCTACATATCAGGTGTGGCTGGTGAATTCAGACTGGTGGGGTGGTGGAGCGTCCCACAGGAGTTGGGCGGGGGCGCTGTGGAACATCCCACGGGGGTGGGGTTTGCAGCCAGCTGGGCACTCCAGCTGGTAGCAGGGAGGCTGCAAACACCCCCACTCCCAGCTGGCTGCAACCCCCCCCAACCCCACCCTGCCACACTCCCAGCCAGCTGCAAACACTCCCCCTCCACCATTCCTGTGGGGCGTTCCACTGCCCCACCAGTCTGAGTTCACCAACTGCACATGCTATTAATGAGAAGCAATAAAGTCTGGAGCTTAATTGCTCTGGAGTTTTTTGCTCCCAGGCACACCATTTGAGTGTGTGCCCAGTACCACAGCACGTTGACCTGTGTCTGAGAAGCCCTGACTGGCAGAGGGCCCCAGGGGTCAGCCTCGCAGCCTGGTACTACTGTGCACTGTCTCAGAGTGCTGCAGAGGGACTGGCTGGGGCATGAGGGTGCTGCAGTGTGGGGCTAACTGGCAGGCAGGCCCTGCACTAATGCACCCTTGCGCCTCTGCCAGCTGGGGCAGCACCTACACATGCACTGCTTTGGAGCAAAAAAAAAAACCAAAAAAAAAAAACTCTACAGCGGAGATAGTACTTGTATTTAAAAGTACCATCCTGCTGTGGAGTTTATTAGTTTATTCAAGCCTAATAGGGGCTCAGGTGTAGACATGTGACATTTACTGTAAAGCTAATTAGTCTACTGCACAGTAAATGTCTCATGTAGACGTGCCACCTGTCAAGTTATAAACCAGTTTTTAATCTATGGATGGGGTTATCAATTGGTATAGCATGTAGATCAAAAGTATTGTCATCAGCACCATATAAAGTTAACTTGTAAATCCATTATTCCCTGTCCACTGTTGTTGCATTTAAGCCTGCACCAGTTCTGTAAACATTACAAAAAGTTAAGATGGATGTTTCTCAGTCAACATTTAAATGCCTTTGAAAGGCTGCAATAAAAACTCAGCTAAAGTAGTGAGAACAACTGAATTTAACTATGTAGAACAAAATGAATACAACTATAATGAATAATATCTTCCTGAGGTTCCCGCAACTCTTTTATGCTCTACAGTACACACTCCAAAAATCTCTCATTCTTAAGCCAAAGTGTTATTCTAAGAGGAAAGATAAAAAAGAAAGTGTTTCTTACTCAAACATTTTTTTCTATTTTTTTGAATAGAAGAAGGTGGTTTATAGGCTTCCTGATTTAAACTTGAATCATGACCCACTTGTTCTCAAGTAGGTCACTCTGTGGTATGCTGAATTAAATAAACAAAAGCCAGGCCAAAAGGTAGATGGAGCTAAAAGGAAGTGGCTTTTTAAAATCTTCTATTTCTGCTGTATTAGTCATGAGTATAGTGAGCCTTTTTGCTAGGGAGTTTCTAGCAACCTTCTTGATCTGCATGTTCTGCCCTTTCAAGTACATAAGACTCAGACACATTGCTAAATGTTACTTTCCTAGTTTTGTCTGGTCAATGAAAATAGCTACAAGTAACTTTTTCCAAAGTGGCTTAAAAAAAAAGGTCACTCAATAAATAAGATCATCTACTTACTATTTCCTAAACCTCCCCCTCCCCATGTTTTCTTCAGCCTCAGAAGCCCTTTTCATTTCTGTTTTGTAAATCATGGCTCTAATCTTTGAAGTATGTAGCTATATACTATCATTGTTGTATTTACTATGTAGTACACCTTAAGATTTCCAGGAGTCTGTTGCATGCATACACTGCTGCCATTTTAACAGACATAATTAATAGCAAGTTACATAGGACCATTTTGATTAATATTATATGGACATTTAGATTTTATTAAATACTAATATTACTATATTAGCTTGAATCTAAGATGACCCTGAATTTAAGAGAACCCCACTACAGGGATTTGGGTGCGGAGCTAAAGGGTCTAGGGGAACAGGTGGTGTTTTCTTTGATCCTCCCAGTCTCAGGCTATGGGCTGAGGAGGAAGAGGAGGATCCAGGTAGTCAACAAAAGACTGCGGTGCTGGTGGCATCAGGAAGGCTTTGGCTTCCATGACCACAGCCCGCTCTTTGGGGAGAGAGGCAGCGAGCTGTTGAGAAGGGACAGCCTCCACCTCTCGCCATTGGGGAGGAGGCTCTTCTCAGCTAGACTGGCTGACCTGCTCCACCAGGCTTTAAACTAAGCCCACCGGGGAATGGGGGGACTACTGCCACTGCTGGCCCACTGAGTGGCCCTTGCAAAGCCAGCGGGCCAAGGCACATAAGGAATCCCACCCGAGCCCCAGCCCTGGAACAAAATGTAGGCAAGGCAAGGGCCCCTAAGGGGACACTTGTGTGTCTATACACAAATGCCAGGAGCCTGGGGAATAAACAGGAGGAATTTGTTCTCCTGCCAAATGCAAATAACTACAATGTCATTGGGATAATGGAGACCTGGGGGGACTCCACCTATGACTGGACCATGGGTATAGATGGCTATACCCTGTACAGGAGGGACTGAGTGGATAAAAGGGGTGGGGGCATAGCTGTCTATATCAAGGAAAGCTACACGTCTCTGCAAGCCAACATTGGCACCCACAGTGGATGACTTGAGACCCTCTGGGTTAAAATCCATGGGGAACACAGCACAGGGGATACTATGGTGAGGGTCTACTACAGACCCCCTTCCCAGAGTCAAGAGCTTGACCAGGAGTTCACCAGAGAATTGGCTGAGGCCTCACAATCCCAGTGTATGGTTGTCATGGGAGACTTTAACTATCCAGACATCTCATGGGAGGAGCGCTTGGCCAAATCTAAGCAGTTGCAAAGTTTTTTCTCATGTGTGGATGACCTCTATCTGACACAGGAAGTCTACGGGCCAACAAGAGGTAAAGCACTGCTCAACCTTGTACTGGCAACTGGGGATGACCTAATCAGCAACCTAACAATCGAAGGGAAGCTGGGTGACAGTGATCATGAACTGATCACCTTCGCCATCTGCCATAAAGCTGGCAAGCCAGTCAGTAATACAGAAGTCCTCCACTTCAGGAAAGCTGACTTTGACAAGCTAAGGAGGCTTGTCAGTGAGCCCCTAAAGGGCCACAACCCAAAGGGGAGGGGAGTTCAGGATGAGTGGTTGCTCCTCAAGGGAGCAATCCTGGATGCGCAAGCAAAGTCCATCCTGTCTCGGAGGAAAGACAGCAAAAGGGCACAGCAGCCTCCTTGGCTTTCCAGGGAACTGGCAGAACTCCTGTGTCCTAAAAGGAAGACCTACAAAGGATGGAAGACTGGAACCACCACCAAGGGGGAATACTCTGCTTTAGTCCAGACTTGCAGAGAGCAAATCAGGAAAGCCAAGGCTGCGATGGAACTCCAGCTAGCTACAAATATCAAAGAAAATAAAAAGTCCTTTTTTAGATATGTGGGGAGCCGGAGGAAAAGCAAGAGCAACATTGGACCCCTGCTAAACCAGATGGGGCAACTGACAACTGATGCACCGGAAAAAAAGAACTTGCTAAATGGGTACTTTGCGTCAGTTTTTCACTAGTTCCATGGGATGGCCCTGCCCACTATGGGTCAGAGAGGCCCGAGTGAGGGAGATTCCTTGCCCTTCATCAAAGCTGGCCTCCTGAAGGAACACCTCAACAGGCTGGATACCTTCAAGTCAGCCGGTCCTGATGGGTTACACCCAAGGGTACTCAGGGAGCTGGCGAGCATCACAGCTCAGCCCCTGTCACAGATCTTTGAGAGCTCTTGGCGCTCTGATGAAGTGCTTGAAGATTGGAATAAGGCCAATGTGGTGCCTATCTTCAAGAAAGGGAGGAAAGTAGATCCGGCAAACTATGGGCCTGACCTCTATCCTGGGGAAGGTCTTGGAAAAGGTTATCAAGGAGGCCATCCTTAACAGACTAGCTAAAGGCAATATCCTGAGGGATAGCCATCATGGGTTTGTTGTGGGTAGGTCTTGCTTGACCAATCTTATTTCCTTTTATGACCAGGTAATTTATCACCTGGACAAGGGGGAAGAGATCGACGTCGTATACCTCGACTTTAAAAAAGCCTTTGATCTGGTATCCCACAATCACCTCTCGACTAAACTGGCTAACTGCAGCCTCGACGTCACCATGTTCTGCTGGCTGGGGAACTGGCTCCGCAGTAGGACTCAGAGGGGGTGGTCAATGGGAGCCAATTGCCTTGGTGCCCTATGACCAGTGGGGTCCCACAAGGCTCTCTCCTAGGGCCCATACTGTTTAACATCTTCATCTATGGTGTGGACATTGGTGTCAGAAGCGGACAGACCAAGTTCACCAATGACACCAAACTTTGGGGTAAAGCATCCACACCTGAGGATAGTAGGGTGATCCAGGCAGATCTGGACAGACTCATGAAATGGGCGGACAAGAACCTGATGGCGTGCAAGGTTCTCCAGCTTGGGAGGAAAAACCTGCACCATGCTTATAGGTTATGCTGGTTAGCACTACAGATGAAAAGGACTTGGGGGTCACGGTTGACCACAAGATAAACATGAGCCTTCAGTGTGATGCTGTGGCTAGTAAAGTGAGCAAAATGCTGTCTTGCATCCATAGGTGCTTCTCAAGCAGATCCCAGGACATCATTCTCCCGCTGTACTCAGCCTTGGTGAGGCCACAGCTGGAGTACTGCATCCAGTTTTGGGATCCACAATTCAAAATGGATGTGGAGAAACTTGAGAGAGTGCAGAGGAGAGCCATGCACATGATCAGAGGTCAGGAAGCAGACCTTATGATTAGAGGCTGAGAGCAATGGGGCTGTTCACCAGAGCCCCCCAAGGGATGACAAGATCGAATGGTCACAAACTCCACTGTGCCCGGTTCAGGCTGGACATAAGAAAGAACTTCTTTGCTGTCCAGGCCCCCAAGGTTTGGAACAGACTACTTCTGGAGGTGGTTCAAAACACCCACTTTGAACGCCTTCAAGACACATTTGGATGCTTATCTTGCTGAGATTCTATGACCCCAGCTGACTTCCTGCCCCTGGGGCAGGGGGCTGAACTCCATGATCCTCCGGGGTCCCTTCCAGTCCAAATGTCTATGAAATTACTATTTTGTTAGATGCTTGCCTGGCCCATATTCAAAATGTGTTTTAATTTTAATCAGCCTTTGTCCAGAATCTCCTTATTGGAGGGTCCTCTTCAATTCTTCTTCTCTACCCATGTCAAAGGGAAAGTAGTGGTAGAGGAAAACAGGCAATCTCCCTCACCACCTTTACCCCCATGTCCCTTGTCCCCCTGACAGCCATCTTCCCCCATGGCTGTCCCCCTGCCACCTTCTCCCTCAGGGCCTTTCCCCCTGTCACTTGTCCCTCTCTGGTGTATGCCATGCCCCCTTACCTTTGCCATGGTTCCAGCTCGGGCTCTGAGCACTTGCCTGGGCCAGGCGGTAGCGGCAGCTCCAGCCTCTAGCCCTGGCTGGGTTCTGACACGGAAACTGATAACTTTCTCTCAATTTTAGCACATGCACATAACCTTCTCTACCAACACCACTTCACTTAACTGGCTGACCAGTCAATTCATAGAGATCATTATCCAACCAGGTGCTGTTAGAAACAGCGAGAGTGTTTCTGTAGGTCACTTGGATATTTCTAACAGCGTCCAATTTATCTGAATAGCTAAAAAACCTACTTAGTCACACTTGAAGAGTGTTTGTGTTAATACTTGATGAGCTCTTTATCTATTTAAGGATTCTTCATAGTTTGTTATCTGGTATCTTCAGGATTGGAAGTATGCTGGCTCATTTCTATTGTCCAAAACTAAATTAGGAGACAGATTTTTAGATAAGATCATACTGTACATCTCCCAAGTGCTTATGCTGCATTAACTAATTTCTTCCTTTTTGCAGAGGTCTTTGGTCAGTGTCCTATTATTAATCAAAATCTACAAGTATCTTCCCATATAATCCCACTCACAGAAGGAACACAGAGGAACTTCTTCACATACAGGAACTTCACTCACAAGTTTGTTTATATTTTTTCCTGTGCAGTCAAGATAGCTAGAAAGCAGCTTTTTAAAAACACAAGCTGAGATTCTCATGCAATCATAAAGATACCAGAAGCTGTAACTTTAAAACAAACAAACAAAACCAAAAAAAAACAAAAAACCCAATAAATGAGATTAGTAATCAAAAGAGTTGTTAAGTTCCAAACAGGTCATAGAAGTTTTTCAGAATTGAAGCATAGGCCTTCTATCCCAACAGAGATACAGTGTCATGAACCTATAGGACAGAGTCAGAGTCAGCACCATCTACCTACCAACCTAAAATCCAGAGTCAGAAGCCATAATCAACACTATACTGAGAGGTCCAAGGCAAGGGAAACAAGCAAAAGACAAAAACTAGGGTATAGGTCAGAAACCAGAGACAGAAACCAGCATCTGACCAGGGTTAGTAGCCAGAGGTCAAAAGCCAGTGCAAGAAATAGGGGGAATCAGAGCAGGAGTTGGGAGCTAAACAGAAACCAGAATGTGAGCAGGGATACAAGGCTCAGAGACAGGCATAGGCCAAAGCACAGCTGCAGGCCAGGGAAGCAGTGAACCACCAAGATGGTTCTTAAGAGTACTGGGTTCATATCCTGTAGTCTGTGGGGGCAAATCAAGCACAGCTGAACCTAGAGGGTCTCAAGCTTAGTGCAGACCCTTACTCCTAGTATAAGCTACTAAAGATGGTTTCAACTAATACCAGCTCTTAGCCTGCACAGCAGAATATAGACTATAGGCAACATGTAGGGGCAGGCAGGGAGAGGGAAACGTGCCCCCCCTGAAATTGGCCCTCACTGGCTGGGGAGTAGGGAGTGCTGGTGGCACTTCTGGTTTTGCCGGCACGCTTCTGCGGTCAGCAGATCAGCCGCTGGTGTCCTCCAGAGTCAGGAGGCATCAGTCACCTGCCATCTAGACTAAGGGCCTATCCAGGTTCCAGAAGCTTAAAAGTAGACAAGAAGTGAACACCCAGAGGATGCATGTGAGACATCCACCTGAGAATAAAAATGTGTTTTATTCTACCAAGCAAGAAATGAAAAGTTGGGCATACAACTGTACCAGTTTAGACAGAATGAACATGCCTAATGGAGAACTAGTAAAAGAAAAGTAGGAAATTCTTATACTTCTTTATGTGAATGTTAGTTCTCAGGAGTTAGCCTGGTTAAGAGCAAAAGGTCTTCTGTGCATGAAATGGGTATACACAAGCTGTATTTTAACTCTCTGCTGCAGGGACCACCTTTATAGTTTCATAGTTTCTAGGGTCAGAAGGGACCTGTGTAGATCATCTAGTCCAACCCCCTGCCATGGCAGGAAAGAGTACCCGGGTCAAACAACCCCAGCAAGGTGTTCGTCTAGCCTCCTCTTAAAGACCCCCAGGGTAGGAGCCAGCACCACTTCTCTTGGAAGCTGGTTCCAGACCCTAGCGGCCCTGACTGTGAAGTAGCGCCTCCTGATATCTAACCTAAACCTACCCTCTGCCAGCTTGTGACCGTTATTCCTGGTCACTCCTGGCGGTGCTCGGGGGAACAGGGACTCCCCCAATACCTGCTGATCCCCCCTGACCAGTTCATAACAGGCCACTAGATCCCCCCTCAGCCTTCTCTTGTGGAGGCTGAACAGGTTCAGGTCCCGTAGCCTCTCCTCATAGGCCTGCCCTGCTCCATAGTGATGGAGGGTGTCCTCCATGTCTGTGTTTACTCATTGTCAGCTGACAGTGCCAACATGTAAAAAAAATTCGATGTGCTTTCCCTATTCCTGAACTGCTTTGTGTGCACATTATTTTCCTAGGGTAAGAGATAAAGAAACTTCCTTTGTTCTCAAAAGCATGCTGAGAACAAGTTCTTGTATGGAATAACTAGAAAGCACCTACTCTTCTGGGGATTTCTGTGCTATAATATTCACTCCCTGGAGCAACAGTGTAACTAAGACTATGTATTATGTTTTCAGTTATGGCTTCCTAGCCCTAAACAGTAAAGTTCCAGAGCAAAAGAACAGTTATCTGAATGCCTATGGGCAAAAATCTGTTTTATTTTCAGAGGTATAAAATGAATTTGAATAAGTAAGTTGTGGGTGCTAGAAGAATGTTTCACCATCATATTAAGTCTCCACTTTTTCCTTCGGTCACATGTGTTCTATAAATACAAAAAACACTCCAAGTTTCACCCATTGTCTTTATACTAAGTATCCCTGTTGGGTGATGTAATTTTTGAGCGATACTAGAAATTAAAGATTTTTTTTTGTCTAAACAAAAGAGAATGAAGAAACAAAATAGAATATCTGGTTTTATTTAAGCTGATGTTCATAAACAATACACTGTGCACTGAATCCAATAGGGCACACAGTACCCAACCTGTTGTACATTGTATTTGACTATACACAGTAATGAAAGTGATAGCAAACAAAAGCAACTTACAGAATGCTCAATTCAAGCAAATAAATGATGCAATATGAATCAAATGCAAGTAATTAAATGGTCCCAAAAAAGCCAGGAATAGGTGTAGAGTCAGCACACAACAGTGTACAAGAGAATATCCTAACCTAGTGTAGGTTCTGCAGATCACCTCTGTGTGTTTAGTTCCAGTTTCAGAAACCATCTTAATTTGACATCTTCTTGAGCCTTTTGCTTTAAAAAAAACAAAAACAAACCATGGATGAGCATCAGTACCCTCTTCAGTATCAAATTCATTGCTGGTATAAGCAGGTGCAGCTCCATGGAGCTCAGTAGCATTGTATCAAGTCATATCAGCAATAAATTTGTCTAATTATCTGAAATTTCCCTTCCCCTCCCCACACCAATTTCAGCCTATGTCATTACCCTATATGGGGTGAGGGACAAATGGAACATCCACCCCATCTTCCCACAGAGGAACTCTGAAACAAACATGCTTCCAATACCCTCTTCTCTCCAGGAGAAAAATAGAAGAAAATTGCACATTTTCAAAAGCACAGAGTCAGCATCTGCTTTGTGCATTCTACGTAAGAGCTTAGGTCATGCAGTATGTGTGGATAGGAGACATGAGCTTTCATAGGCAACAACTATGATGCAACTCAAACCAACCTCTTACATGACTTCCAGCTAACATAGCCAGCTAACATAACATCCTCTGTCTGTGGATACTTATTCATGCTTAAGTTTGGGCAGGCTGTTGGATTTGAAAGCCTTCCTACCTCAGTAAGAGAAGAAGTTTCTTCACCCACTTGGCTTTTGGGTTTGTGCATGCTCTTATCCCACTCTTTGTGTGAAAACTGGAAGGAAAAAAAGATGAGAAAAAAATCACTAGGAGAGCACTTTTTTTTTTAAACACCTAGAAAGTTACATTTAACACAACAATAATGCAATAGAACAAAAAGGGTTATTTATGGCAGCTCCACACAAAAAGCATAATTTTATATTTAATAGTGAAAGAACAGCTCAAAATAAGAATTATGATTTCTCAAACATTCACTCTCCAGGGATACAATCTGCCTTATGTTACCAACAGACAGTGTTTTTGCCATTTCTTGGATCTTCCAGTAATGTTTAGCACTACAAAACACTCATACTTTAGTATACAGGTACTGGGTGTATTTACATATGCGGCATCTATATGTGCACCCAGAATCACAGCTATTTGCACCAGGGCAGAACAGATCCCAGCTAGCTGGGCTGACTGGGCACAATTTACATCTCTGGTCAGTGTCTACACATGCATTTCAGCACAGTAAAGTGCTCAATCTTAAGATAGTACTGTCCAACAGTACAATCTTAGGGTGGAGTTAATTAGTTTACTGTGACCCAATACCAGTGCATGTGTAGATGGTGTCAATTTACTGTGGAGTAGACTAAATAGCTCCTTAGAAAAGCACGTGAGTAGGTACACCAACTGTGAGAGAGCTAGTTAAGAGTCTTTCCCTAATTTTTGTGCTATAGAAAGAGCTTTAATATCAACACTAAAGGAATTGTATAGATTATAGTTTGTGTAAAGAAACACATTTCTCTGACTGCTTCTACCAGCTTAAAGATAGTTATATCATGGCAAAAAATATGTATCTGTATCAGTCTTTCTTCTGGTAACTTACATGATAGCATTAACATCACAGACTTCATTTGATGATTGTTGTGTATAACCAGTTATGGCCCAAAGAGGCAGTGCAGCACGTGTGTAGGAAAGGCAGCAATCTTGGTTGCTTTGTGCTAGAACAGACAAAAATAGTTCTCAGAAAAGCACTCTAATTCTGCATGTGGGAAACAGTTTCAGACAAAGACCTCAAACTAAGACTGTTACAGTCTTCTACTCATGAAAGTAAATCAGAACTGGAGCATTTAGAGTGTTCTTTGAGAGGATCATTAGGGGAAAAAAGTAACAAAAGCAAAAATAGCACCAGATATACCCACAGCTTTCAACTACTGTGCTGGTGTTACCAGCAATGACTAGAATTAATTAAACACAAAAACTAGTCAGTATCCTCCCCTCTTCTTCCCCAAATGATGCACAGAATGGGACTGAGAACTTCCCTAGAAAGTTTGCAAAAAATCATTGTCTAGTCTATGGAGCAAAAGGTTTCTCTGGCTCTTCAAGAAAAATACATTTGTTACAAAATAAAAGTAAAGAGGAAGAGGAAGCCAACTTTGCACAACCATGTAGTGTTTGAAGAAACCTGCTCCTACTTTCATGAGGTCAAATCAACAGAATTGCTAGGAACCAGAGGGATATTTGAGGCCACATGCATGGAGGAACCAAAAACAAAGATTACTCACCCTCAGCAGTCCAGAAAAGGAACAGCAGCCCCACCAAAACAAACAAGACCAAGGTCTTGCTGTTGAAGCTTGCCATTTTTAGATCAACAGTCAAGTTTGCTAGAAACTTCACTTGATGTACGTCAGAAAGTCTGCTGCAGCAATTTGATCGTATTGGCCATGAACAACCTTCTTATAAAGCAACAGCTATGACCCAAGGAACTCTCAAATGCGTGTGCTCTGCTTATTTTCCACTGGGTATTTCCCTTAGCAATTCATTAACCCAATTAATGGATGTTGACATAGGCACCAACTCTGGGAAATTTTTTTTGCTAATAAGTATAGAAAGCAAATTAAGCTAAAACGACATAGATAGAAAACCCCTGTGAGTCATGTTCTTGTGGGCAAAGCACCTGAATACTGAGGAGATGGGACTATAGGTGACACGAGGTGGAGAGCTCTAAAGAACCTGCTCAGAGAGCAAGTTTGCTTTGTTTCACAAACCTGGTATTTGACCAGAAGCTCTTGCTTCTCTTTCTCCTTTATACTGCTCATTCCCACCCTCCCCTCTGAGTTCCTTTAACTGGCCTCTCACATAAAGATTGTGCTTTTGATCCTCAGCTTTGCAACCCTTTGTGACTCCTTCTCCATAACACCTCTATTGTCATCATTTCTCTCCAACCGCCTTATCTTTCTCCTACCCCTTCCTCCCAATGGGCCTGCCATTCTCCATCTCACTCTGGCCCTTGTGCCTTTATCCTTGCCTGTTCTTATGTTGGGTGCCCGATGAAAGAATTCCAGATATTCTCCCTTTCTTTATTCTATTCCTTCCAAAAATCCATTTCTCCCACAACTACTCAAAAGGATCTCCCAAGCCTTCTGGATCCATAAAAATGGCTAGTGACACAAATGTTTGCATCTCTGCTGTCTGAACAGTGAGCTCCTGGGCCAGGAACTCCATTTTAGGCATTTGTATTATATTTACAGGATTCCTTTGTTTGCCTCGTACCAATTAGCAGGTCTTGGAACTCTACAGGAAGCTTGCTGGTTAATTCTTCTCGCTCTATATGGAGACTGTGACTTGTTAAGCTACATCCTGAAAGGAAGAGGGGGTAGAATCAGCTAGGAGGAGCCTTTGGGCACATCCAGATGAGCCCGCACATGCCTCTTGCACTATGTCAAACACCTATTATATATTTTTTGTTCATTTGTTTTAAATTGTAGAGGAACATGGATTTTGGGGTGTTTTACAGAGTGACTTTGGGATTTCTTTTGTTAGGGATTTCTCAGTTTTCAAATAGGGAGCACCAGAATTCCTGCTAGGGAGGCCAGTTGCAGGACCCTGCCTGCTCAGAGCTGGTACCTTGGACCCATCTGGCTGTGGCCAACCTCCTGGCCAATTGGGGCCAGGAGGACATGCTTTGACAGTTCAAAGCAGGCTACCACACCCAGAACATCTTCTGGGTGATAGCTGCCCAGATGGCCGGGCAGGGGGCACACTTAGCATTAGGGCAGCACAAAGGCTACAGTCCACTGCCAGCTGGCTGTGTAGTCCCCATCTGGGTCTGGCTGGTGCACAGCAGGTCACAGCCAGGCAGCAGTCCCCACTACCAGACTGCTGCAGTGGGTAAAGTGTGCAGGAAACTCCAGCAGTCCAGCTGGCCCAAGGCGTAGTGTCCCCAGGTACCAATTGGCTGGGTCCCAAAAGCTCCTGAAAGCTAGTAGCCCTGAGCTACTTGACAGGGCAGCTTTTTGTGCTGATGGGGCCAGGACAGGGCGGCTGGAGACAGCATAAGTGCTGGCCCAGGGCTCTAGCTCCCCCTGGATGCAATCCAGGACAAGCCAGGAAGGATTATTTTGCCCAAGCGGCACAATTTGCCTCACACCAAAGTGCATATAAGGGCACATGCTCCAAGGCAAAAATCCCTAGCTCAAATTTGCACCATTTCTATTGGAGCTTCTGCAAGCGCACATGCCTGCATGTGTGGACACACCATTTATCTCTGTTCACATAAAATGTCCCTGAAACGAGCTGTATCATACAGCTGTCAGTTCCAGCTACTGGGGGTAACTGGCAGACAGAACAACGATGCGACACTTTAGCTTATTCCAGAGACAAGGCCAGCTGGATCAGGACCACCAAAAGTGGCACCTTTGGACTTTCCTACGTGCACTGTAATGGGGTTCCACTCCAGAGGTGGCCATGATGCCCCTGGAGCCCCCGCAGCCTTTGCTAATCCCCGTTTCACTCTCTTACCACACCTTGATAGTATTATTGTTTAGAAAAAGGGAGGCTGTCCCAGGACTTCCCAAGCCTGATCTCCGGCTTCTGAGCTCAGGCATCTCTGCTCTTAGCCTTAAGGTCTAATTACATTATTTGACTACCCTTTACACCACATCCATGCCTCACAGAAGTTGGCAATTAATGGCTTCGGTAGGCATTTGGCCCCAACACATCAGCAGGCCACCTCAGGCCTTTATACCCTTGTTGGAGTCTCAGCCTTCCCAGGCTCAGTCCCTTTTCTCTTGCTGGGCCACTGTGCCTGACCTGGTTTCTAGCCCTTGAAGGCCTAATCTGGCTTTGTCCTTG
Source organism: Crocodylus porosus (assembly GCF_001723895.1). Classification (NCBI taxonomy): domain Eukaryota; kingdom Metazoa; phylum Chordata; order Crocodylia; family Crocodylidae; genus Crocodylus; species Crocodylus porosus. The sequence goes on from NW_017728910.1 coordinate 35,386,745, forward strand.
CCCTATCCTAGGCAATACACTTACTGAGCCTGCTTTGGCACCTGGGTACCCCTGGCCCTTGCGTCTGCCTTCTTTGTGCACAGGACACCCTGGCCCTGGCTCCACCCTTCCTGACGCTTGCCCAGCGAGGCTTCAGGCTCTCTTTCTTCCTCTCTGGGCTTTAAACTCTTCTCTGGGCCTAAACTTCTGGCATGCCCTGAATCAGGGCCTTTGGCTGGGCTCTAAACACTGGCATGCCCCTGGTACCTCATTGTAGGTTAAACTACCAATACACCTTTCAAGTGCCCCACTATGGGTTAAACCCCCAGGTATCCCACTGTGACCTCCATTCACTCCCCTTTCAAGCACTCCCAAACTACCTGTTGTAAACTGTAACACACAGAATGAGCGCACACTGGCCGTAACAAACTTAACCTGCTCTAGGCGTAGCAAATGATACCAATAGCTCGCCGTCTGCAGCAAGGCTTCCCCTTACGCCTTACAGGGACTGTGTTCCTCTGTAAGACACCAGCATACAGCTAGCAGTCCTTAGAGCAGCTCTAAAATCAGCCTGGCGTTGCCCTACAGCCTTCCTGGCCTAGAGCTTTTCATCCAGCAACTTGCAGGGCTAGATTACTTGCCTACTTCAGGCCCTGGCTTATATGCTTCAAGCCTGGCTCCCTTCTGGTCAGGCGGCTCCCTAACCACCTGCAGGGGTTCCTCATCAGGGCCTAAAGCCTGGGTGCTGTGGCAACTTAGAACTGCTGCCCTAGCAGCCTCCTGCTGCTGGAGTCACTTTGCCCTTGGTTTGTGTGCTGCCAGGTCTATGATAAGTAGTACTGTAGCAAGGCGGGGGGGGTGAATGGGGCGACTGCCCTGGGCACCGAAGTTAAGGGGCACCAACAGGCACTGCCCAGCCAGGGGAGGGCACAGGATGGAGCCATGAATTGCTCATTTCGTGGGGCGCAAGGACAGGGGGAGGGCAGCTCCTGCCGCTGTGTGCACTCCCAGGCAAGCATGGGAGGGCACATGCCCCCCAGATCTGTGCAAAGTGTGAGGGTGACTGCCACTGCAGGCTTGCCCCAGTGTTGCAAAAAGCGGTTCGTTTCTTTGGAGGCCCGCAAAAATCACAGACACAGAAACATCAGCTGGTACAAAAGGATGTATTCGTTTGCAAACAAGGTCAGAGTGGGGCATTGATGCCCAAATCAGCTTCTGACAAACTAATTGTGTTTGCAAGCGGAATTTATCTTCTCTCTCCTGAGCACGTGTGCAGACACCGGAACTCTTACAGCTACTTCCGTTTCATACAAGCATACATGTAGTTACATCATTACATACATCGCATGTATAGTATAATTAGCTACTTAAGTATGCCGGGCAGAGGGGTAAATATGTAACACCTTATTAAGCATGCCCAGAAACTACAACAGTTTGCCAAAAGTTCATACCCCAAAGCCACAGTCAATTGAATTCCAGCTTCTCCAATCAGCATGAGAAAGGCTAAGGTGGGACCGGGGGAGAAAGGAGCCTTGGGCAGTATTTCTTTCTTATCAGGTGCAAGATGCAAGCTGCGCATTTCTAACACCAGCACCAAACTTCCTTGCTACGGTACTGATAGTAAGTTGTGGTAGCCACTGGTCTCTAGCTGGCTATTCCCTTGCCACCAGCCCAAGCTAGATAGAGATCTGCTCACAAACAAAAGCTGTAACCCTTTACCTGGGTGGGCCTCTCTCCTGCCTGGGCAGCAGGGCTTTGCCATTGCCTGGTCTCTCTACCTGCAGTTTTTCTTCTTAAAGTAAAAGGGGCCTCCAGCTCTATGTTACTTGCATCAAACGGTTTAGTGCAACTAAGGACCTAACTGTTCGTGCCTAATGTTGTGAACCTAACTCCATACTTGAACAGCTGGGTAAACCAAGCACTTTCTTTTCAGAGGTGCCAAATCTCAGGGCAGCTAGCATCTGGAACCAACTTCCAAGGGAAGTTGTGCTCGGTCCTATCCTGGGGGTCTTCAAAAGGAGGCTGGATGAACACCTGGCCAGGATCATTTGACCCCAGTGCTCTTTCCTGCCCAGGGCAAGGGGTCAGACTTGATGATCTGCTCAGGTCCCTTCCAACCCTACCAACGATAAAACTCTGAAACTATGAAATACAGAGTTTCTGTTATTGCACTATTATATGTACTTCAGCAGTACCCAAAGACTCCACTATACTGGAAGATGCTGTACGTACACATATGCATACATAGAAAGATTCCGTCCCTCCCCAGAAACTTTACAATACATCTCTATATAACAAAAACAGTGTTGTTGCTATCAGCATACCCACACTCACTTTTATCAAGCAGCTCTGGCAATGGTATTAGTGAATTTGTGTGGTGGACAGACGGACACTGGTGTGAGCTGTACAAGCTGGTTGGGAATCCTGTATGTGTACTTGGGTTGTTAGCCTGAAGTGAACATACAGGATTCCCAACCAGAAGGCTGAAGTCCATGCCACCATGTCTGCACTGCTGTTGTTACCTCTACTAGTCAGATTAAAGTGAATGTGGGTATTCTTGTAGAGACATACCTTAACTTATTCCACATGAGATTTGAGCTAGAGCTGCAAGAGGTAACCTGCAAAATAATATTTAATATATCCTCTTCTCCACATTTCACAATTCTCCCTCGAGAGAGAGAGGAGGGGGACCTCTCACAACAGGTAAGATGATAGTCACATTACAAGGCATTCATGGAAGATGCTTAGTTTCTACAGTGATGAGATCAGTATAACAACCTACAGAAAACAGAATAGACAATAGGATATTGACAGCCCTGGTATGCATCACTCTGTTGTGTGGAACACACCAAAAATTCTAATTATTTTTCTTAGATCCCCTCCTCCATTAGAATTCAGACATTAATTTAGGGATTAAAAATATATCCAGATGGCCAAGACACCTTTCCATCTACAGTATTGGAAACAGTATTTTAATTATTGTTAAACTGTTTAGCACACTAGATGGGCTCTTATAATTGTTTAATAGCAACATAACAATAAACCACTAAATGTCTGATGCCAACATATAACATGGTTATTACTCATTTATTAACTGGCACATAGGTCTTTTCTAGAAGCAGCTCCTAGCTCAGAACCAGATAGGTCACTTCAGCAAGAACATGTCTGCAAAGATCTCACAGAGACTACTTCTTGGTCAACCCATTACATTCTGAGTTCTCTCATTTACCACCCTACCCAGCTAACAAGCTATGTGGCTGAGCCAGTGAAGATGAAATAAATGTTTCTTAAACTTGCAACTATAGGTAGAAGGTAATTTAGGGGGAGGGGAGGCAAGGGGAGTGGAAGGGAGCATCCTAGACAATGGAACTTCTCTTCTCATGGAAACTAAGTTACATATCTGGTTATGTGTTGCAGGTTTGGAGCCTAGCTGCCTCCTGAAGCAACCTAAAGCAGTTCTCTGAAGAGCAGTTGCTTGGATTAAAACAGGACTAGTTACATAAAGTTTTTGGGTGACAGCTTGGTTGCTTTGGTTTTCAAAGTCTCCCTAGACTCTGTAGCAGTATCCCTACTACAATTTCAATATGCAGAGTTCAATCAACCTCTGTCTGTTCAGAAGATTCTTTGTTTTTCTGAAGATATGGTGGGGTGGCACTTTTGGGTGCCTGTACAGGTGCAGGGAGGCTGCTCTTCTGCACTGTAATTACAGTAGAGCAGACTCAATACATCACTAATTAGCATGCTCCGGCCAGTCTCCATGTCTCATGAATCAGCATCCCCATGTTTCAAAATGGCAGCAGGGACATTTTAACTAAGGCTTATTTGATAAGCTTTTGTTAAAGCGCCCCCACCGCCATTTTGAAGTGTGGGAATGCTGATGCACAAGACACTGCAGGTGCTTTAATTAGAGTGGTTCTCAGAGTTGCTCTAATTAAAGTGTCCCCTCCTATCCCCAGAACATGTGTAAAAACACCCTTGGAGATGAACTTTTTCTGGTAGCATTAGAGCAATGCTAGTTCTTTCTGTATTTTTTGTCTGCTTTCCCCTGAGCAAATATAGAATCTGATAAAGAAGGTGTCTTAATGTAAGGTGTCTCCGGCCCACAGACCACTACCCCATGCTCCTTATTCATGTGGGCACCAATGACACGGCTCGGAGCACCCCCAACCAGGTCATGAGGCGCTACAGGGAGTTGGGAG
>NW_017728910.1:35390933-35420987 GCF_001723895.1 Crocodylus porosus
CCCCAAGGGATGACGAGGATGAACGGTCATAAACTCCTGCAAGACCATTTCAGGCTGGACATAAGGAAGAATTTCTTTACTGTCCGAGCCCCCAAGGTCTGGAACAGTCTCCTATCGAAGGTGGTTCAAGCACCTACACTGAACACCTTCAAAAGCAAATTGGATGCTGACTTCCTGCCCTTTGGGCAGGGGGCTGGACTCGATGATCTCCCAAGGTCCCTTCCAGCCCTAATGTCTATGAAATCTATGAAAGTGGGACCAATAAATGGTCACGTAAAACAAATGCACATGACTGGGGGAAGGGAAGGGGAGATGGAAAGGAAGGGAGAGGAAGGAGGGAAGGAGTTGTATCAAATGCATCCACAGCCATACCAACAGAGTGAAAAAAGAAAGTTTATGCATGAGCATTTACAGATGTGTGTAGCATAGATAAGGGGCCTGTCTGAGCTAGATGTTCATGAGCACACGAGCAGTTCATTCCAAGACCCCATAGTATATTTCCAATAAACCAAATTCAGACATCTCTTTTGGGGTTATTTTATATGTTTTAAAAGTCTCTCCACAGTTTACACTCTTTCTTACATGGATTGGTTTTTTACAATAGTAAAAAATAATTGTATCCATTAGAATGAAATTGGAATGTTTTTGACACAAAAATACTAAAAATATAATAAAGCAGACAAAAATAGTCTGTTCTACATATGCTAAATAAAACAAACATGCTATGCACTGAATCCCATAGAGTAGGGGTGTCAAACATATGGCCTCCAGGCTATATCTGGCCCATGGAACTGTTCCATCTGACCCACTGGTAGTCCAGTAAACCACCAAAAATCAGGAGACATGGCCAATGAAGCATGGCCTGCTGAAAAATTCAGGGACCCTGATGGACATTGGTATCAATGGCAGGAGCAAGTGAGGATCGTGTAGACACTGCCCTCATTTGCCCACTGCTGCCCAAATTGCCTCTGGTTTCCCCTCACCAATGCTCCCACCCAATTTCCCCACCTCTGCTGCTACCCACTCCCAGACCCCTGCTGCCTGGCCCATGCTGCCACTCACCCTTGGATCCTCACCACTCACCCCACACCATGACCTACCAGTCGCTGCTGACTGCACAGATCCAACCCAGCAAGAGCCTTCACAGTCCAGATCCAGCCTGGGGTCTGGGGTGAGTTTGACACCACTGCCATGCAGCACATACTTTATATAGTATAATAGCTTATATATCCCCCTCCTCCTCCACTTACTTATCTAACAGTAAATATTAGCAAAGAAAACAGCTACTTTAACAAAATGCATAATTCAAGGAAATGTGTGATGCAATATGAATCAACTTCAGGAGTTCAACGGTTCCAAAGAAGCCAAGAGTAGGGGTCAGTAAGCACACAACAGTGTACAAGACGACAATTCCAACCTAGTTTAGGTTCTGCAGCCACCTCAGCATGAGTTCCAGTTCAGAAACCACATTATCTTGACATCTTTTCAAGCTTTTTGCTATGAGAAAATGAGAAAACACACAAATAAGCATTGGGGAACTTCCTCGGCCATAACAAAGTTTTCAGTTTTATGCACATGGCAGTGTTCTGCCATCAGTACATGAGAGACTCTCTCACAAACACTCATACGCAGTGCCATAGCAAGCGGGGCAAGCCAGGCAACTGCACCAGGTGCCGAACCAAAGGGGTGCCAACAGGCACTGCCCAGCCAGGGCGAGGCATGGGACACAGCCGTGAGTGGCTCATTGGGGGGGGGAGGAGAGGGAGGAAGGCAGGCGCAGGGATGGGAGGAGGGTGGCTTCCACCACTGTGTGCTCTCCCAAGCAAGCATGGGGGGGTGCCCCCTGGATCTGTGCTCAGGACAAGGGTGGGCTGTCGCTGTGGGCTTTGCCCCAGGTGCCAAACTTCCTTGCCACAGCACTGTTTGTATGCATGTAAAATATCTATCCTTATCCTTATTTCCATGAGGATTCCAAAAATACGCAGCCATGTCTAACAGGAAAAGGAAGGAAAGAAACTCTGATACATTCAAAATGAGAATTGTTGGAGTCTTGAGTGTCTTCACCCCTTCCAAGAACCTCTCTAATATCATCAGTAGATATTTAGTGCATTCAGTGTTAACCAGGCTGCTATACTTTAAACCATTTTTACCTCAGCCAAAGAAGATGCCTCTTCACCCAGTGTGCATGTGGATCTGCACAAGCCTTCTTCCCACTCCGTGTGTGAAAACTGAAAAGAAAGGCATGATAAACAACTACCATCGCTTATTTCTAGGCAACTGTACACAGCAACAGTCAGTGGAATAAAAAGATATCCCAATCTTGTTCCATCAGTAGCAGGTATTTTAGAGGTGCTCAATAAAGTCCTCTTTTTTACTGTTCTTAATATTACAGATACAAAGAAATACTCAACTATATTACAAGGTAACATCATTTAGAACCGATAATACATATAATCTTTAATTGTGTTTAAAAAGTCTGAACTCATTGACACAAGACAAGGAGGAAAAGAACTTGGCTGGATGCAATAATGATTAGATGTTTATGAGACTAATTGGAATAGTCACAGTCAAGCTAGGTGGGATAAAAAAAAGGGGGTTGCAATCCTCATGTTTCAGGACATGATGCCACCACTAGTTACCTGGAGTTGGGAAGAAATTTCCCCTTAATAAAGGTATTACTTGTGTGCCCATTAACAGACATTATATGTGCATTAACAGAAGCATTAGATGTTCTTTAGATGAACTACTGCTGGAAACCAAATGAGTACTAAATTAAACAGACTAGTAGGCTGATACTGTATCACATGTCTTGTGTTCTTGAGAAGTCAGGTATGTATTAAAATATATCTTTTAAGAAGGTGAGCTTTATGATCCCTTCCTAGCAGGCAGTTTCATTAGGTACTGTTTGAATATTCAGTATGTTTTATCTGGCTAATCAATGAATAAAGATTGTTTCTGCTGTTCAAACAAAATTTGAATTTGTCCAACAAAAGTCCAAAGGTTAATTCCTGCCTAACAATGTATAGCATGACTGAATTTCTTCCAATAGGAAACTTACATGATCGCATTGATATCGCATACTTCATTTGACAGCTGTTCCGAGTAACCTCTTATAGCCCGTCGAGGCAGTGGTACTTTAGTGTATGAGAGACAACAATCTTGGTTGTTTTGTGCTGGAACAGAAGAAGAAAAGACAACACTTAGGAAAGAGGGAAATAAAATTATACTTTCATCTTATAAAATTATATTTTCATCCTGCCTAGGGTTCTCATTGGACAAGTTCCTGAACAGTGAATTCCACTTGTAAAAAACAAAGGGGTGGCAAGAAAGGGCAAGGATAATATAGGAACTAACTCCCTGAAAGACTTTCTTTCAGTCCTCTATGTACCCCCACCTCAGTCACATACACATTCTGGTGATGGATGTGTCTCAGAGCAATATTCAGAACTACTTCCCTTAAGAAATGAAAGTCAAGTTCACTCACCTTCAGAAATACCACACAAGTACAGCAACAACAACCCCATCAAAGAAGCCAGAACCAAGCTCTTGCTGGTAAAACCAGTCATTCTCAATTCAGTAAGCAGTTTTTCTGGTAGTTTTTACTAGAAGTGTAGCAGTTGACTGGTAGCTCTGTTCTGATGGCTTTGGCTTTCAACACAACCTGCTTATAAAAGCCTGTAGGAGACCTCTGGAAATTCACACATGGGTGTGTTCCATTATTATCATGGGATTTCCCCCCAGCAAGTTCCATTGTGACAACCAAGTTCACTTGCCTCCTGGCTGTCATGGAAAAAATTTCCCCAATTGCTGCTTAAATAGGTTGAAGACAATATTTAGTAATAAGGAAAAAAGGAAAGGAAATACAAAGTCTATGAGGTCACAGTTCTGTGGTCAAAACATAAGTCGGGTGGAACTGTGGTTGTGAGAAAGTTCAAAGTGTATCGATCGGAACGGTGTGTGCATTTGATATGTTCTAATTTAATAAACTCCACTCGCAGAGAGAGAGAGAGAGAAACAGGACCTGCTTTCATCAGGGTCATTTCAGACCTACAGTACAACATTGTCAGACACTATTTAGTCCCTACTCCCCCGCCATCTTGCATTGTTAGCAAGGTACAAGTATGTTATAGTGACATCCAGGCTGAACAATGCTGGTTGACCAGCACAGAGGTGTCATTCACTCCAGATTACTACTTTCTGGTGCAGTACTCCTTACCATGATGCCACATCATAGGAGCTCTACAATGTTGGAAGGAATTGAGCTAACTGGGCCCAGCCCTGCATTTTGACTTAGTCCCTGGTTTCCTGCATGTATTACTTAAACAAATGACACAGTGGGTATGTCTACATGTGCCCTTTAATGCACAGTAGCCTATTTTACTATGCATTAAAACTTCATGTAAATAAAGTGCAAGTATCCTAACCACACAGTAAAATAGACTACTGAGAATTAAACGTCACTGAAAAACCATGCACATTCATAACTGCACATTAAGGCAGCCTAAAACACATTTCTTTAGTAGCTCACACTAAGAGTACTAATTGTAATGTGCATTAGAAAAAGTGCCTTAATGCGTGTGTAGATGCACCCAATAAGTAAAATTAGAGATCCTTTAATCATCGTCTGCCACAAATCAGACCAACCAGCAGAAAAAGTATTCCAGGGTTACACACCTGAAGTATGAAAGTACAGTTACATCTGTTATATGTTAGGTATATATTTGAATAACTGGTTTCTATAACCAATCAAATTTTAATGGTCACCAGTCACTGCACAGATACTCATGTAAATATGCCCTATTTCACTACTTTAGTATATATACACACCAATTACTTGTCCTCTTATTCTTTCTTGAACCTCCCTGTGCCATTTGATCTGCAAGGGCGCTGAAACTCCTTACTCATTATATTTTTGGTAGCTTAGCCAAGTCTGGTACTGTCTTCCAAGAAGGAAACAGTAAAGAAGGGAGGGGCAAGGAACTTGATAAGAAGCAGAGCCCTCATTAAATTAAGAGGAAGGGAGGATTAAGGGAAAAGAAAGCCTTGTTGAGCCAAGGTTTTGCTAAAGCCAGTAGTGTAACTAGGGCTTCCAGGGCAGTGTTGTATGGCAGCAACCAGAACCCACATTCTGTGTGACAGGTGCCTCAAGTGCCTTGCCACATCATTACTTCTCTGGCTAAAGGTTTAGCAAAATAGTGTCTTGCAAATCAGTGTTCCTAGTCTATCCAACATAAGGCAGTTCAAATGCAGTATTAATAGAAATTGGTCTATTTTGAGTTGTTTTTTGCCTTGTATCATTGTCTTCACTTTCTACCTGTTTTGTCCAAATCTGAAATGTTCTACATGCATCTGATTTCCTTTGAAAAGAACGTAAGATGAGGGCTATATCTCCATTTATGTCTGTATAGAACAGAGTACATCACTGGTATTCAACAAATAATAATTGCATCATACTGCTACTCCTGAATACGTAAATAAGAAAAAGAAATTTACAAAGGGACTCTTTTCCATACCAACTTTTTATACAATTCACTCACTTCTTATTTTTATATTTTCATGGATTGTACAAAACGAGTCCAGGGGAGTTGTTGCTGCAAGCTGTTACTTTCCAGTGTCATTTTGCAACCAATGTGAACCACTCCTCCTTAGAGTTTTAGAGATATCCTTACCTACAGTCATCAAAGGGGCATGCAGGAAACGTGAGAACATGCTTATAGTTATCCTATGCCCTGATGATCTGGAGTTACTCTGAGTGCTTTATGCTCCCAGTAAGATGCAACAAAATGCAAAATATAGTCACTTCTGCTGAAAACTGTTGTCACCAAATTCTAATCAACACAGTGATATATTCAACTAGAATTAGCAGTTTTTTAGAATTACAGCTTGAGAACTGTGCTTGACATGGTATTTAGGCAGCACTGATCTTTTTGGACAGATTGAATGGTTTGAACAGGCCCCCATTTGCGAACTACGAAACAGCTTTCTGGTCAGGGCCCATATTAGTGCCAGGCATGAACAAACAGCAGACACCTGTAGTAAAGTTAAATTTGCAGAATTCTGTGACACTCAGCAGTTTTAAATGGAAGCCATAAGGGGCCAGGCTTTCAATAACATCCCGCTTTTTTTTTTTTAAACTGGAGTTCAAATTGTCTGATCCAGTCTCTCTAGAGCCAGCTAATCAAAGGAAACACAATTTTTTTTGGAATATTTGGAATATTTCATGCAGCACAAACACTTACCATTCTGCTAAACACCTGTCCTTTGATTATTAAAGAGAAACAAATGCACAAAATGGACAGTCCAGACAGACTGAGCAAAATCATACATACACATAAAAAATTGGCTGCCAGCCATATGCAAGCAAGGTGTGACATCTTATTTCAGCCACTAATACAAAAATGGCATCCTAAATGCAATGGTTTATTCTGGAGGAGATGTCACCCAAACACCATGGAATGGCAGATTCCAAAGGATAGATTCCTTTTGGGAATAAAACACTGAGCTCCAAAAAGTTACTGTTAAAACACATAAGGGCCTCCCCAGTTTCTGTAGGAATATAGTGTTTGCCCCAGTGTTCTTGGCCAAAATTTCCCACCCATGGCCAGCTCTGGGTTCCAGTTGTGTTCTGTGTATATAAGCTAATTTCCAAACATACCAAAAGATCAACTTAATCATTTTAAGGTAATGTCTCACACATTACCCTACAGAAATGCATCAGATTAAATGAAATAACCTATTTCTTCTTTTCCATTAGTTCCTCAATTCAAGTATTGCTGTGTTCAAGAAGAGCACTACTATTAGTGTTTGAAAATTAAGCACTGACTTAACACTTCTCGTGCTTTTTTCCATTTAATTGTGGATGGCATTGTAGCAAAGCAAAGTCTTTGAATGTCCTAAGCACCCCTAAGACAAGAACTTTATCTTCTTACTTTCACTACATCAATATTAATATAAGCATGAACAACCTTCAGTCACATATCAGATTTTGGTTATTTCCTGGTAACGTAACCTTCTTTTTTCTGGTGTTGACAGTTTATATTGACATAATATAAGATTGGTCCTCAGCCTCACGCTCAGAGTGAGTGCCCCTTTGAATGTTCTTGCTTGTATGTGAGTTGTCTTAAGGGATTTCTTTGCCAAATGCCTAGGGCATTGGAAAGCACACAAGATGAAGCTATAAGCTGAAGTAAATATCACACAATGCTGTTGTGGGTAGGATCTGGAATTACTGGGCCTGTCAGTTTACAATACCTGGCAAACAATAAAACACTATAAAAAGAGGAAGGTGTGTTTGAACGGTGGAATAACACGTTACAAAAATATCTCTTCTTCCCTCCCCTCCCAGGTCTTGATTAAACCCAGAATTTTCTCTTTGTGTTCTGGCCATAGTTCACTTACAAGTTTCCCTCATTTCAGGTCCTCTCACCTCTTCTCCTTTTGTCTCTGTTTTCCTGCATAAATAAGAAAATACCCTTTCATGGGGAAAGGAGTACCTTTTATATTATTATTTTCTTAACGTTTAGCTTAGGCTGTATCTCTCCCAACTATATGTTTGGTCCAATAAAAATACTGCTAATCAAAGCTTGTTTGAGAATAGTAGTCAGTATTCAAGTTCTATAGAGATGCTAACAGAGAAGGATTCTGCAGACTGGGAGAGGAGTTCTACTGGGACCCATCAGAATCCTCAGAACAAATCAGAATCCTCCCCAACGAGGAAAACATTCTCTGTTGCCCAAAACATCATCTCTATCTGATGCACCTCCTCTCTTTACCCACAGACATGGGTTCAGTTTTTACAAGAGAAAAAATGATACGGTGGAAGAAAGCCCAACATCCCAAATTTCTAATTTTTAATTATATAACTCAGTCCCACTCATTCTTTTTGGCATAAGATTGGATTTTATACCATCCCTGAGACGGAACTAAGTTACATTTTTAACACTGCACTTTCCAAAACAATGTATAAGGTTATGGATACCATTTTTCATGTATAAAGGTTCACATTCCTACACCTATCACCCTTTTTGCAGTTAGGGTTTTGTAAAAAAAATAAATAAATATATGCCTATTTAAAATCCTACATGTGAAAACATGGGCATACAAAAAACTAGATGCTTGGGACTTCATTTGTTCTAGTCTTTCTGACTAGAATGGTTTGAAATCCCTCTAAAAACATGGACCAAAGGGGCAGTGTTCATAACTACTGAGGTTTGACAAAACCTCCAGAAAGCCATACGGATCTGTGACTTCAACTGTTGGAAGAGAGACAAATGAGAGTATTAATGACATTTATAGGCATGTTTGATAACATATAGGCTGTTCTCCATTGATCTTAATGCACTATGACCTTTGAGAGTTAATCAGTGACCTGCCTGGCTCACACAGACATGTAATGACCTGACCTACAGCAAAACACCTATATTTTTACCAAAATAAGAGTAAAGAATATATTGATAAACATGTCTGAAGGAAGTTTCCCTGACTTCCTGAAGGTCTGTAAGTTTTTACAACTCTGCAGTACACTGGTGTCTGTTGAAAAATACCATCCCACCCCAAGAATACTATAAATAAAGCTGTTGTGCAAGAAAAATGATAGACCAGGAAAAGGGGAAGAAGAAGGGAGAAGTTTCACACGTAATTTCCAAATGGGCCTATTTATGACAGATATACAGGGCAATGTCCAAGAGAGCCAGGGCAAATAAAATAAGTTAATTATAAACGTGATACTATACAGTTCTCTGATGATGAAATTTTGGAGCAGGCCCTAGGCCGGAAATTCCCCTAGGTACTTTTGCAAGAGCTCTATTATATCAGGTGCAGGGTACTTTTGTTCTGATGATGTAGTCTGTTGGCTCACTATGTCTAAGTATTCATGTGGCCCTTGTCATTATAGCATTCAAGCACCTAATTCTTAAGCCCATCTTTATAAATTCTCTAACAAAATGATTTTCTACATCAGAGGACTAGAACATGTTTAGAAATACTAATCAGGTACAATGGTTTGATGTAATTTATGGGAATAATTCACCTTGGATCAAAGAAAGGGTTACACAATAGACTTGTGATGTAAACATCCCAGCATTATCTATGCTGCCTGAGAGTGACCTGCATTTTTAAAAGCAAGAAATAAAACTTCAAAAGCAAGAAGTAAAACTTTTAGGAGCTAAACATTTAGCATTCTTGGGGCATGGTCCCACATACTATTGTGCTGGGTCAAGATAACCCTACTCTGACATGTTAGGTGCTTCCTTTCAGAACAACCTTTCCACACTAAGTGGTAACTGAAAGAAAAAGGAAGGAAAGCAAACAAAGTTGACCAAGGTCTTAAAGGATTTGGCCCTTGGCAGATGTTCAGTTAAAGGTGTGATGGGATCTGATCCACAATCCCATACCACACATGCGGCCAGGGGTACCAATGCACTCCTGAGTCTGGCAGTACCAATCAGCTGACTGGCACTTCCAAAGCTGGAAGCACCGATCAGCTGATCACAATCCCAGGTTACTACCTACCAGGTAGTTTAAAGCTTGGGTGTCCACAGGTCTGGGCTCCGGGACACCAATCAACCATTCTGTTGAACCTGGGGCCAGAGCTAACAATCAGCTAACTGTTGCCCCCAGTTCTATGTAGAACATTTTTATGATATCTAGAATATGTTAAACATGGCATAAATGTATCACGTAGAAGGAACCACAGTGTCATTTCTTTAAGCTTACTAGGTACAACACCAGTGGTCTGCAACAGTTTTGGGCAGAGTGCCAAAAACACCCCACCCTCTACTTGGAAGATGTTGGCATGGTAGAGGCAGATGGTGAGGGAGTCACCTGGGGCCTGATCCTTGTTGTGGCAGTGTAGCCCCAGCCCCTTCCCCACCATCCACCAGGAGGCACGCATGCCAAGCAAAATGCCTTAGCATGGTATGCTCTGGCATGCATTCTGGGGGTTGCCGACCCCTGTACTACATGTTATAATCCAGGGATAATGCCAGATCATGTGGAGCTGGGGCCTAGCCAAACCAGCTACTTGCAACAATAGTTTGTTTGTTTGGGTTTTTTTTTTTAAATCAAATATGGGGAAAAACTCAAGAAAAAATATATTTTCCCACACTAAATTTTGAATTTGGTCAAACCAAATGTTTTTACTATGTTGAATATCAAACTGGAAAACACTTAATTTTTTTAATACTTAACACAAATCTATATAGGAGCTACCATTTTAGGGGCATTACTAGCCATGTTGAATACATAGAAGATTGTTAAAAGATAGTATCTTTGTTATGGTAAAACAAATGGTTAAATATCATGTTCCTATTGAATTGGGATCTTGAAATTCAGTGTACTTGCTCATGGAGTTCTAGATATAAGGGGGGGAAATGTAAACCTCTGTCTTTTCAGTCATGGTTCTATATCACTCTAACAATTTACAGGAAACTATATTTATTCAGCGAGTCCCAATCATATTGGGCCTCCAACTAGGAAAAATTAAGATAATCTGTATTCACCAGTACTGTTCCAGTAGTTTTTAACCCAGAAGTTTGTACTAGAAGAGGAAGTGCAAAAAGCCACACCTACCCCAAGAGATAGATTGTTGTCCTGTAATAATGATAAAGCCAGTAGTGGTCACCCTGTGGCTTTTCAACAGGATGTGTGGTTTTATAAATAGGATACTTTTCTGTGGGTCAGAAACTTTGAAGTGCTGTTCTTCAAACAAACCAACTTGCTTGGACCTTCCTCTAAGTGCTCCCATTCAAATTATATCTAAAGATTTGCAGATTCTTTCTGTGCAGTCTCTCTAAGGTACAAGCTTTCCTATGGGCCACAGCTTGAGCTAGTGTTCTCAGGGCTTTTGGACTCCCTGCTAAAGACTTAGGACCTATATCCCAATTACAGCTACAGGTTATCTCCTGGCTTCACAACAAGTGTCCTAGAAGCCCTGGTGTGGTGCACCAGCCCTAGAGTTCTGAGCTCTAAAAGTACCACATTTTACTTACAGCACCCCAGGAATCCAGGGAGATTTCTGTGGGAGCCCAGTCTTTGTTGGCCAAAAGTTGGTCAAACCCCAAACATTTCAGACAAAACATTTGGAGTTGAACAAATCTGCATTTTCTGACTAACACATATTTCATCACAAGGTTTTTGGTCAGCTCTAGTTATACTTAGATTGGAAATTTCCCTGGTCAGGAACCATCTATTTCAGCAGTTCTCAACATGGTGCCAGAGGGCATCATGGTGCCCCCCGAGGTTTATTCAGGTGCCCGCATGCATTTTGACGATCACTAAAAAAAATAATTTATTCCAACAAAAAATCCTGTCATATTGGAGCCCGCTGCTTTTTCTTTTAGATTCGAATGTGCACTTGGGCACAAATGTTGGAAAACCCATATCTATTTATTCCGGATTTGTACATGACCTAACACAAGCTGGTCCTGTTCTTGGTCCATGAATAGTGCCCATGCTTACCTTTGATGATACAAATAATGGAGCACATTTCAGAAGAAGGATTTACTCTAGATACTCTGTTCTAAACCTTTCTGAAGCCCACTGCCCCCATGCCCGCACCCTCTCACAGTGCTTTATAAACTATGAATTAAGGGATAGTTTAAGGGAGAGAGAAGGCACCCAAAGAATTTGGAGCATTTGAAAAAAAATCCCATTCTCTACACAAGGAAATTAATGCTGTCGACTCAAAAGTGATGCTGCTTTATGGTAATATGCTTTTCACAGCAAGGGGGAGGTGGGCATAATAAACAAAGCCATCCATCCATTTAGATCAGACTCATCAGAAGAACAGGGAATATCCTCAGAGGCATGTGTTTATCTTTATCCAAAGAGTAATACAGCATGACTCACAACTGTGTCCCAACTCAAATCTCTCTTGTAATACAGGACTATTGCAAGATGAACATGATGCAACACACACGTTTCCTCACTAGAGAGTGGGAATCTAGCCAGCATTAGCCAAAATAAGTTAATGTATTCCTGCTACATTCTTCACTACTTTGATGGGTACAGGTGAAAACACACCTTGAGACGAAGAGAGAGAGGAAGTAGTACTCATCTGGCATTTCCTGCTATGCAAATCCAAATTGTTCCTCTGCTTGGAATGAAGTGTCCTACTATGGGTAACACTGCTTATGGCGACACAGCAAATTTGCCAGCTGTGGGTGGGTAAGTAGGATGAGTTGCTTAAGCAAGAGGGAAAATCCATCTGCCCAAATGATCTGTTAGCAGAACAATTTACTTAGAAACTTTCTTGGGTTTGTCGTACTGTTTCACTCCTGCATTGCACAAACGTTACAATCCAGGACAGAGTAGTATTTTTGACTACTGGCAATGAGCTATTTTTGCTTTTGACCTATTTATTGTTTCCTTTCATTGCCCCCGTTTAAAGTGATATCAAGCTGACATGCAATCTGAAAAAGTCCACAGACATACAAAAACTGCACATCAAATTAAATAATATAGCAGTCCTCTAATAAATATACATAATATACACTAGCACATACCATTAGCACAGTTTCAGAAGAGAGGTCAGCAAGAGTAGGCTGTTGCCTGGCTTTTTCCCTAGCCAATGAATATTTAATGCTGGTCTAATCTTTGTGGCATTCCAAATACCCAACAAATGTAAAAATACATCTGTAGGGATCCTCTTTCTGCTATCCACAACGGGGAGCAGTTTTGTTTCCTTGGTTTTTTGTCTGAATGCTGAAAGAAGGCTGAGTTGAAGAACAAAAAGTTGTGCATTTCTCAGCAAGATTCATAGTGATTTTAATATCTGGTTGTCTGGAGTGTCATAGCCATGGACCCATTTCATGTTAAGCCATCTCCTATCTAAATAAATCATGTTCTTGAGTTTAAGATTTCTATTCATCCAGGAAATGAGCTATAATAGGAGACATAACATAGTGAACAGCAGTCCTTCAGGTAGCTAAGGCAATATCTGTGCCAGGTTCTGAAACTAAAAATCTAAATCTTGTACTGATATACCCTCAAGTGGTCTGCATTGATTAAAAAATATGCCCCCCATTTTCTTTTAAGGTTCACAATTTCATTCATAGGTAACATACAGTCCAAAGCAGGATTAGTATAGAACTAATTACTGAGGTATCCAGTAGCAGTAAACAGTACAGCAGGAATGTAGACCCACTTGACAATCTTAAAATGGATGTTTAGACCAGGGCAAAATTGTGGCAGTGGCATTTCCTTTCCCCCCCACACCGGTATCACTTCATTTATGCTCACAGTTGATTCAATTCCCTGCTTTTCATCCAGACTTTGATATCTTCCAGCATGGAGGAAACTTGGAAATTATGCAGTTTGTGTCAGACAAAGGACAATTAGAATTTAGCACTGGCCACCTCCTGCTGGCATTTGAGTAGGTGGCTCATGATTTCCCTCAACATCACAAACATGTTGGATAGAATAACATTTCCTGTAGAACCACAGCATTCAGGAAATAGTTACTTTACATAAACCTCTGGATACAGTCTGAAGAGAAAAAGTTAGTGGGACAATGTTGGAATAGTACCAAAGTTTCATCATGTTTCTAAGCCTCTTTAGGCCTGTTCCAAATCCCACTGAAGTCAAAATGAAACTACCACTGAATTTCAAAGATTTGGATTTTAGATTTAGATTAGTTTCAAGCTTTTGGGGTTGTTTTTAATTATTTGTAGTGTAAACTAAAATTTGGAAACAAAAAAATGGTTTTGTACTAGAAAACGTTTTTCATTTTGATAGTGTTGAAACAGAACTTTTCAATCACTTCAAAACTCATCCAACAAGAGTCTTGAATAGGAAAATTTGTGAAAATTGGATCATCTTATCTTGTTCTGAAGCATTTTTAGTTTCAATAAATTAGTATTTTCTGACCCAAAAAAATCCCCAACCAATTCTAGGTGATTGCATGTTTTCTCTGCTTTTCTCATGCTTTGAGTGAAAAGTAGGCAGGTGGTTTTAACTTCCCCATGAGTCAGAAAGAATTTCAAGCATCTTCTGTTCCTATTTCCCAAGGTGTTTATTTTAACTGGTTATAATAGGTGTTAATAGGCATTCAGGATCAAAATTCAATCTTTGCACTGGCTAGCAGTACTTTGAAGCATTCCATCAGGGCCATCACTGTACATTTCAATAAGCTCCTCTATTCAACATCTCTATTGTACTTCTGAATCCCTTCTTTCTACCAAATCAGGTCTTGGGCATAGACTGAAATTGTCCCCTATTACCCAGCACAAATTAGAATTGCCTGAGTTGATAGAACATTCCTTATTCCAGTAAAAGAACAGGCCTAGAGAGGAAGCCTGTGGAGGGAGAGAGATCATGACCACCACTGTAACCCAAAGAATTCAAAACATGTTGCTATTATGTTAGCCACTGCAGAAGCCTTTTTGGAAAGGGTTTCCCCTGAGTGAATAAGATTCCATTCTTATATGACTTCTATTATCCAATGAAATAATTCCTCAGAAGCCAAAGTTCTCCTTCCTTCTGAAAGATTAGCTAGCCACAGAGTTCACACAGCTTCCGACTGGGATGTTGCACCCCAACCCTCTACCCATCTATGCACAAAACCCTCTCGCTTCTGTCGGTGAATCGCTGCCTCAAATTGGGAGCATGGATTAGACTGTAAGTGCTGCTTTTACCCAGGCAGGATGCTCCTCACTTTGCCGAAAGGACACAGGCTAATTCCTGGGGTGTTGATAGCTGTCCAGTACTTTCTCACAAGTTCCCAAAATGTCCATAAAGGACAAATACTTCTGTAATTCACTAGGAAAAAATCGAAGGGGCTCACCTTAATGAAGCATAAAGAGCTATAACATGGCCTCTAGAAATCCCAGTCGTCTTCTTCAGCAATCCCTCTCAGTTGAGGATGATTGTCTTCCATAATCGTCTCATCGGTGTGTCCAAAGATGGCTAATGAGGCCTATCCAGATTGACAGACTCTACTACAGCTAGGACCTGTGTTTTCACATGGGGTGGGTAGCAATGCATTCTTGATTTGATCCATGACACTGTTTCTGCCGCTCCTGCTTTTTCACTTCCTGTTTTTATCATGAGGTTTCAAAGCATTGGTGATACATAGGGGGTGCATACAGGTGCACATGCACCCCCTGAGATTGGTGGCACACCCCCTGCAAAAAGTGCTGCTGACACTGATTGGTCCCTGATTGCCACTGGCTGCTGCTGACGCTGCTGGCGGTGTATGCAGGTGGTTGCCAACCGCCTGTCGGCAATCGCCACCCACCCTCCCCTGCCACCAACAGCATTGTGGGCGCCTGCAGGAGCTCACCGTGCCCCACCCCAGCCTCCAGGGGCATGCGGCATTCATGTTTCAAAGTACGGAAATCATTACAGCAAACTCTTTCTTCAGTTGGGGTGTTCCTGGGCAATAGTCTCCTATAAGTTAACATCGTGTTGCATTTTTTTAAACTTGGCCTTGAGGGTATTCTATGCTTTATCTGCCCTCCTCTTGAGCATACACCTTAGCTGAGCTGGGAGAATAAAACTTGCTTCAGGAGTCTGGAGTTGGACATCTGGTTGACATAGCCGACCCAATTAAGCTGATGTTGGATGGTCATCACCTCAATACTTGTGGTGTTTGCTTGTACTAACATTGGTGCATCTGTATTCTAACCGGATTTAGAGGATCTTCTGCAGGCAGCACTGATGACATTTCTCCAGCAACTTTAGATGTCTCCTGTATATTGTCCTCGTCTCAGCTCTGTACAGCAAGGCGGGGATCATGACTAGTTGATAAACCATGAATTTGTTTTCAGATCTGATTCACAATCTTTGAACACCTGTTTCTTCAGTCATCAAAAGGTTGCACTTGCACATTTGAAACAACATTGGATTTCTTCATCAATGTCAGCCTTCTGCAAGAGATTGCTTCTGAGGTACAGAAAATACTCAATGTAGTCCAGTCTCATTGTTGATCTGGATTACCAGAGCTGGGGACTGTTCATTAGGAGGTTGTTGGTGGAGGACTTTAGACTTCTGAATATTAAGTGTCAGTTGTATACTCTTGTATGCTTCAGCAAAAATGTACATGATTGCCTGGAGGTCTGCTTCCAAGTGACCACACACTATGGCATCATCAGCATACTGGAGGTCAATGATTGGGGTACGGGTTGCTTTGGTTTTTGTTCAGAGTTGGCTAAGGTTAAACAGCTCACTATTCATTCAGTAATTTCTCTCCACTCCAGCTGGAAGATTGTTGGTTGTCAAATGTAACATCGCAGCAAGAAATATTAAGAAAGATGTCAGAGTAGTAACACAGCCTTGCTTAACTCCTATTTTAACCTCAAAGGAATGTGTGATAGATCCATTACTGAGAACCACAGCTCACATACCATTATGGAGCAGGCAGAAAACGGTGGCAAATTCTGGTGGGCATCCATACTTCAGAAGGGCCCTCCACAATATGTCTCAGGTAACAGAGTCAAAAGCTTTCATGAGGTCAAAGAAAGCCATGTAGAGAGACTTATGTTGTTCCAGCATTTCTCCAGCAGCTGGCAAGCAGTGAAGATCATGGCAGTTGTGCCTGTTGATGCTCTAAGCCCACACAGATGCCAGGAGGAGCTCTTCAGCAAGTGGAAGGAGATGGTTCATGAGAGTCCTTGCAATGATTTTTCCTGTGGTGGACAAGAAGGGGATCCCAGTAACTGGGATACGGCTTTGTACTTGGGTACGGCTAACTTGCCATGGCCTGAATGGAGGGCATTAAATCAGATTACCAGGATAATTAAGTCTATGACATGCTCTAGCCAGCATAATCAATAGAAAAGCAGCAGTTTGGAAAGAGGGGTGAAATTATGGTTCTCCCACAAGCCCTGGCCAGGGATCAGATAGAAATGGCAACACCCATCCACACATATCCCCTTGGAGCAGTAATAGCTTCATTCTTGGTGACCTATATACATCTTCATGCTATTTAATTGGCTGTCAGAATTTTCCTTCAATGGAAACAGGACTGAGGGCTTTTGGCCCAAAAGAGATCCCCCTAACAGTCCCCAGAAGGCCAGTGGACCCCATCGTACTGTCATGTAGCCCTGTTTTTCAGTTACAATACTTCTGAGGTGGGCAATATCTGATTTACTTTTTCCCCTCTCACATATAAATGTAATAAAACTGCCATCTCATTTTGAGAAGTTTCTAAACTTTCAGGAATAATTTGTTCGTCTGTTGGGCAGTATACAAAAGCTCGGGCAAGGATCAGTTTTTGGGATGCCATACAAACATTTGCTCTGAAATCTATCTATCTATCACATGCAAAGTTTTCCTGATGTTTTCAATGCACAAAATACAATTAAAAATTCCATCAAAACTAGGAGTTTCATGTTGAATTTTTTTCAAAATGCATGCGGGGTCTAATGTCAAACCAAACCTTCACAAATTTGTTCAAAGTTCAGTTACTACTGAACACAACAAAACCAAGTTCTGATGCTAACAAACCCCAAAGAAAGTGAGGTTTCTGCAGGTTAGAGTTTCTCTGCAAAGTTATGCTTCAGTAATACAAATCTACCCAAAATACAAAACCCTCAAATACAGGTTACCTTAAAAAAAAAAAGAACCCAAAGATAATTCATAAAATATGCATTTCTTATTATTAAACATGTATCAGATATCTGTATTGTTACTGACACTGTCCTGAAATATGCAAGCTGTTTCTCCCCCCTAGTGGTTACACACACAGCAATGCTGAAGGAGTAAGTATCTTACTTAAAGAAATGGAACTGATAGAGAAAAAATGTCATGGATTGGTTTCAGAGCCCAAAATGGGTTATTTTGCTCTTTTTAAATTTGGGGGCAGTTGAGACTGTTGAGGCCCGAGCACAAAGAAGCCTCAAACATCCCCCTTTTGCCTGCCAGCATCCCCTGTTGAGGTCCAAGCACAAAAGCCCTGGAGGCTTTTGTTGCATCTCCTGGGCAGTGAATGATGCTGGCAGGCAAAAGGAGGATGTTTGTGGCTGCCTATGGCCTCTTTTTGCAGAGCAAAGGCCTGTCCATCAAGGTTTTGAAGTTTGTTTGTTTTTTTAAGTGTGGGCTGGAGGTGGGCAAATGCCTGTATGTGACTGTGGGGCTAGGGGAGGCAGAGACAGGAGAGAGAGCTTAGTCCCAGTCTAGTTGTTTGGCTAAGAGGGCAGCATGCTGACACTAAGGTCACAGAGCTGTAAGTTTGAGCCTGGGTGTGTGTCCAGACTCCCAGCTAGAACCCCTGGGTGCAGTACTTTTTTTTTGCACCATGACACATGGAAGCTGCCATGGTCCCCAGACCCAAATAGAGTAGTAGCAAGGCCCCGGGTCAGAAAGTTGGGGCCTCAGTGTTGCCCTTTTGGTGTTCAGCATCCCACGCCAAGGCCCAGATTTAGGCTCTTGTTTCAGTTGGAGTACTCTGAGTGTGTGTGAGGAAGGGGAAGTTGTGAGGGCCAAAATGGGGGTTTTTTGTTCTTTTTTGAATTTTGGGGCAGCTGAGACTGCTGAGGACCAAGCACAAAGAAGCCAGCACCCCTTTAGGCTTTTGTTGCATCTCCTGGGCAGTGCATGATGCTGGCAGGCAAAAGGGGGATGTTTATGGCTGCCTATGGCTTCTTCTTGCAGGGCACAGGCCCGTCTGTCAAGGGTTTAAATTTTGGGGGTTTTCTTGTTTTTGGTTTTTTTTAGTGTGTGCCAGAGGTCGGCGAACATATGTATGTGTGTAGTACTAGGGAGTCAGGCATGTGGGAAGGAGCTTGGGCTTTACTTCAGCCCGCCTTTGGGGCCTGAGGGGGTGCGTGCTGACTCCATAGCCAAAGAGTTGGGTGCCCAAGCATGGGCGTGTGCTTGGACCCCACCCCACCCCTGGCTTTTTTTTTTTTCCACCACAACACATGGATGCTGCTGTGGGCCCCAGAACCAAACATGGTGGCCCAAAATGGGCATTTTTGTTCTTTTTTTTAACTTTGGGGCAGCTGAGACTGGGCTTTAGCACGAAGAAGCCAGCAGCCCTGGATGCTTTTGTTGTCTCTCCTGGGCAGCGCAGGCAAAAGAAGGATATTTTTGGCTGCCTATGGCCTCTTCTTGTAGGGCACAAGCTCCTTCATCAAGGGTTTTAATTTTTTTTTAATTATTATTATTATTAATATTTAAGTGTAGGCCTGATGTGGGCAAACGTGTGTGTTAGTGGGGTGCTTGTGGAGGCAGGGACTTGTGAAAAGACCTGTGCTTCCCCTGGCTGTCTGGCCTAGATGGTTCTGTGCTGACTCCAGGACCTGTCCCAATGTGCCCTTAGTAAAGAGTTCAGGGCACCTATGTGAGCAGCGAAGCTGCTCTGATGCACTGTAATTACTCCATTGTCTTGTGTATCCATGTCCACACTTGAAAATGGTGGTGGTTTGCTTTAACTAAAGCTTGCTCAACAAGTTTTAATTAAAGGCACCCCTGCCACCATTTTTAAGTGCAGGACAGTGATACTTGAGGCACTCTAGGCACTTTATTAGAGCAGCTCTCGGAGCTGCACCAATTAAAGTGCCCCCTCCCCCACACTGCAGGAGCACGTGTATAAATATCCATGGTTTTTAAGTGACACTTAATGCGTGTAAGCCTATTTTAATGCACATTAATTAAATAGCATGTTTTAGTGATGCTTTAATGCACATTAAAATAAGCTAATGTGCATGAAAGTGCACATGTAGACATGCTTTGTTTTGAAGTTTGCTGCTCAGCAAATTAGAAGAAAAAGAAAAGTTACATATTAATACATGGCCTTACACCAGTATCAAGCTGGACTTTGTATTCAAATACCCCCCACCCTTAAAGTGTCCTTCTTGGGGATTTTTTCCCAAAAATACAAAGAAAATAGAGCACCAGATCATCATCAGAAAAGAGGATCATTAGGAATAATTTCTCAGAAAGCCCTCCAAAGACCCAAAGCAGATGAATAAACTGTGCTATGTATTCATGGTCTCCTTCCTAGCATGACACCAGATGGCTCAAACTCTCATTAATTGTATCCTATATATAACTTCAAGTGTAAAAATAGTATAGTATTAATACTTACCACTTTAAAATGCTTTAGTAGGTAGACTACTGCTTTTGACTCTACCAACATAATTGCTACATAGTATATTTTTTCCTCCAGCCTTGCAAGAATATTCTGGTTTACTACCTATCAGATTAACTCAATATTCACCACTGAAGAGGATAAAACAAAAAATATCTGAATTGAGACTCACAGTATCGAAGTAATTCTCATGCAATTGCAATTTTTACTACAATTACACAAAATAAACAAAGGTTTAAAATACATGTTTAAAACATTTGGGTTTTTAAATAATCCTTTAATCAAGTAATTTTTTCCTAAAGACATGGCCCAGTTCTGAAAACAGCCATTAATTTCAGTGGTAAGTGCTTACAATAAAAGATTAGCACAACCATTCTAGAGTACACTAGAAAAAGATACTGGATTAACACAAAGCAACTTGTCTGCCAAATCTGCAATCCGCTTTTATACTCAGGACAGGCCTTTCACACACAAAGTGAACATCCAGGCACAGACCTAGGTTGATCACAGATGCTTGATGTGGTCAGGGAAGAAGGTACATTTAAAAAGTACTGCTAAAACTACTTTATGCTTTGCCATCCCCAATCTTACAGCTTCTTCATTGCTAGCTCCCTCCTAGTCTGAAGTAGAACAGCCTCTGAACTGCTCTCCCTTGTCTGTGAAGGTCTATGTTCCTTTGGGGATATTGTGACAATGGGCATGTGCAGGGGCATAAAGATACCATAGTAATATCTCTACAACAGTGGGCAAGACAAGGGATAAGTAGGAACCGCAGTGGGAACCCCGAATCACATAATTTAAAGGCTGCAGTTTCTGTGCTCAGCAGAGCAGAGAGACTAGGTATGGCCATCTGCTGCTGCATGCATATCTTTTTGGCTGCAAAAAGGCCAGCCATAATCTGAGCCTAAAGTTCTAGTATGAGATGGTTCTCACAAAAATGCATTTATTTATAAACTGTTCCCTGTCCCTAGATATATATTTACATTAACATTTTTATTCTGTGATAGCTCTTTATACTAAGGGCTCTTAGAACCCAATCTAACCTGGCAGCCAGTTGCTTCTGCTGATTGCACCTTGATAGAAAAATTTTGATATCCTTTGTAATCTGAAGTATGGTATAAATACTCCCATAGATTATGAAAAAATGTATATGAGCAGCTGTTCAAAGGACACAGCTTTGAGCTCTCAGGTTTAACGTGGAAGGTTTTGTTATGCCTTAATTAAAATGTGAACACTGCCAATTCTCTCAGTGCAACATGACTACTCCATACTTCTGAGGAGAAGCTTTAAACACTGACAGCAATAAACGCAGGTTTGTTACTATATTCTTGCATACAGTATGTCCCAGAATATAATATGCACCTTTTTTGAGAAGCAAAATGAAGAAAAAAGATATTTGACCAGAGTTATGGCAATACAGAACAGGGACAGAGCTTAATCTTCAATTGACTCACCTTCCTTTTTCTGCTTAACTAAAGCTGAAATCCTAGCTGTAAAATAGAAAAGACCAGAAGCAGCTAGCAGACAGCAAAATGATCTTAAGGTTAACTCAATCAGTGGAGTATCGAGACCATTAAGAAGGAGAGATGGTTGTTAGTAGGCCTGTGCAAGTCGGCAGCGATCTGATCCAGCTTTGGATCTGGCTGCTTCAGATGGCCGCAGTCCGATCTGGAGCTCCAGACCGGGTTTCTGCCGCGATCCTGCCGATGCAGCTCCAAAGCTTTGGAGCCACCTCGGAGATCCAGCCATAAGGTATAATGGGGGAATCAATGAAATATCTATAACATTGTTGTTTTTTGTCCAATTTGGATGAAACTTTCAGGGATGGTAGCTTCTACTGAGAACATGAAACCTGCCAAGTTTCCAGAAGATCAGTGTAGGGGTTTGGGGGGAACTGTACCCCAAATTCTTGAAAGCCAAACTCACATCACACTGTGTGTTACACCACAGGGGAGTGAAAACCGTAGGGGTGGTAACTCTTACTGAGGCCATGAAGCCTGCCAAGCTATGAGCCCTGCAGTTTTGACCCCCCTGTGTTGTAACACATAGATGTGACAGGAGTTTTGCTTTCAAGAATTTGGGGTGCTGTTCCCCCCAAACCCCTGCACCGATCTTCTTGTAATTTGGCAGACTTCATCCTCTCTGTAGAGTCTACCACTTCTGAAAATGTCATCCAAATCAGACAAAACACAACAAAGTTATAGGTATTTTATTGTTTCCCCATTATACCCTATGGCCCTATACTCCAAGGCAGCTCTGAAGCTCTTTGGGAGCTCCAAACTGCTTCAGGAAGCCGAATGAAGTCAGCACTTTGACCCAGACGTGCTGCTTCGGACCCCGAGGTGTCCAAAGCTTCTCTGGATCTGAAGCTCTGTCCAAAGCCTCGCACAGCCCTAGCTGTTACCATGTCTGGAGTGAAGAAAAAGGATTCATTAAGTCAACTGATTCTCCTAGCTGCCTGAATGGTAATACAACAGCTGTTGCATTGGGGAGCAGGAATCAAAGTGCTTCTACTAGGCCTGTGCGAGTCAGTAGAGATCCGATCCGGCTTCACATCTGGCTGCTTCAGATGGCCACGTTCTGATCCAGAGCTCCAGATGGTTTGCCACTTAGATCTGGCTGAGGCAGCGCCAAAGCTTTGGAACCGCCTCAGAGATCCGGCTATAGGTTATAATGGAGGATGAATTAAATATCTATAACTTTGTTATTTTAGGTCTGATTTGGGTGGAACTTTTAGAGACGCTAGCCCCTGGTGAGGCCACAAAGCCTGCCAAGTTTCAAGAAGATCAGTGCCTGGGTTTGGGGGGAACTGCATCCTAAATGTTTGAAAGCAAAACTCCTGTCACGTCTATGTGTTACACCACAGGGGGCTGCAAACTGCAGGGATGCTAGCCCCTGGTGAGGCCACAAAGCCTGACAGCTATGTGCGTCTCGCTGGGGGAGTCTGTCATTTGGGGCTCAGCTTAGCTTCCCGGGATGCCAGCTTTACAGTTGCAGGTACTTCCTCAGCCTGACAAAGGGATAGTCATTTGGTCCTGGATGGAAGGAATAGTAAAGAAGCCAGAGCCTGGCCTGGCCTGGCCCACAATGCAGGCAAGAAAGCCAGTCAGTTAAAATGGAAATGGAGGCGTCAGGGGGTGAGGGACAGGCTGGGCTTGGGGGGGAAAAGGGATGTAGCAGCTCAGGTAAAAGTGCAGAGGTGCCTGGGGTGTCAGATGTCCTGCAGGTTGCAGTGTGTCAGAACTCCACTGTCAGTGTCTATATTGAGACCATGAGTTTCTGTACCTACTACCTAGGAGGTTCATGAAGTGCAGTTCATAAGGCCAGCTCTGAAAAGTAGTTTGTATCGTAATTTGCTCCCTCTCAAGATCAGGCCTGAGAGACTGGAGTCAGTGTTTTTTGGTGAGGAATGTGCCCCCACAGGTAGTTGGGTTTTGTTGTCTTTAATAGATCCTGGTGTGCAGTTTGTGGGGGAACTGGAGATAGTTGGCAGGTTTTGTGTTTTGAGCTGTAGGAAGCTGGCTTCAGTTCTGGTGATGAGGTTAGGTGCTTGTTTGTTTGGACAAACCACTTTTCAGAGCTGGGCCTATGAACTGCACTTCATCAGCCTCCTAGGTAGTAGGTACAGTAACTCATAGACTCAATATACACAATGGAGTTCTGGCACACTGCGACCGGCCGGACATCTCACACCCCAGGCACCTCTGCACTTTTACCTGTGCTGCTACATCCCCCTGCCCCCCACCCCATCCTGTCCCTCACCCCCTGATGCCTCCATTTCCATTTTCACTGACTGGCTTTCTTTCCTGCATTGTGTGCCAGGCCAGGCTCTGCCTTCTTTACTATTCCTTCCATCCAGGACCAACTGCAGCTACTTCCTCAACCTGACAAAGGGTTATTCAACCCTAAAGCTGGCATCCCGGGAAGCTAAGCTGAGCTCACTGGGAGCCTCACAACTGCACTGCAACCAGCAAGCGTCAGGCCTGTCAAAGACATGACAGGTCTGGGTGTTCCCCAGCCAGGACTTTGTGCGTGCATGCATGCGTTAGCTGAAGCTTATGACACCTCCCCCGCCTTTCACCAGGGGATCATTGGTCCTGGCATACGGGGCTGCCACACCTTCAGCTGTCCCACCAGGCCTCCCTACCCTGGCAGGATGCAGTTTTAGTGGTCATGCCCAGGACCTGGGGCCTCCTCCTTTCCCATAGCCCCAATCCCATACCTCCAAGTTTGTTCTGGTAGGGGAATGAGCTCAGCAGGGACAAGTTCTTCCCTTGTTGGCTGGTGATGCAGTTAGGGGCCCGGCCAGCTGAGAGTGGGGTATTACTTGGCTTTTCAAAACCTCAAAAAAGGGAGTTGGTGCAGATGGAGTGAGGAGGGTGGCACTCAGTCTGTCTGCACCTGGAGCTTGGGGAACCCCAGCGCGGGAGGTTCACCTTTAGGAACACCAGCTGCTCCACCACCGTAGGATCCAAGCAGGTGCCGTGGGGTGTGACAACATGCGCAGCAAGGCTGAACACCTTCTCGCTTGGCACACTAGTCAGTGGACAGAACAGGTGTTGCCAGGCAACTGTAGCCAGATCCTGCTACATCTGGCTGCGGTTTTAACTGTAGGCCAAGGGGTCACATTCCAGTGGCTCCACATCCTCAGCAAGATAGGTGGCCACTGAAGCCTCAACGCTACCTGAGGCTGGGGTCTGGTGCATTTGGACCCCAGCATTGAAGCCATGCCCATGACCCACATCGGCAGTGGCTGGTGCTGGTGCCAGGAGTGCTGGCACGGAAAAGTGGATCCCCCTCTTCCACATCCCCTCACCTCTGCACTTCAGCCTCCCTGACTTTGTTCACCAGCAACTGCATCCAGTGATCAAAGGTTTTTGGGGCTGCCAGTGCACATGCTCACCATCATGTAGACCATACTGGACTGCAAGGGATCCAGCCATCTCCTGATGCCCTCCTTCAGTCACCTCACCAGTTTCTGCACGTCTGGTGACAGCGGCCTGCCCCAGCCAGGAACATTGATCCCCTGGAGCTTCTCCATTTGGTTCTCCATTCCATCACCAGGGGGATCTCCTGGCTGAGGAGGGCATTGCCAGTGCTAAGGGTCTCAGTGGCCTTGAGGACCAGCAAGATCCAGGAGATGATACCCCACTTAGGGTTCAGTGCCCCCCTGAACAGAGCTCTCTCATGGATGGCCTTCTGTTGCTCCACCAGCCTCTCGAGCATCAGGTATGTGGATTTCCACCGAGTCTCCACATCCTGTATGATTCTGTGCTGCAGGATGCTGAGTTCTGCCTGTTCCTCCCGCAGCATCTTGCCTCCCTTGATGCTGCAGTGGAAGTAGCCCACCACCTTTCTGCATTTTGAGATCAGCTGGCTTGTATCAGCACTGTCACTGGCATCCCTCACTATTAGGTGCAGCCTGTGTGCCACACAATGGATGCCAATAAAGTTGGCATCATGGACAGCCTTCACCATATTAGCCACATTGTCAGTGACCATGAACTCACAAGTGAGCTAGGCCTGGCCAATCAGCCACCGCTGCACCATGCGGTTCATGGCCTCTACGATCTCCCTTGCAGTGTGGGTCTCATCCAGCACCTTGGCTTGCAGTAGAGCCCACCAACAGCCTGACTGACTGCACTAGTGCCCCATGAGGTAGAGGTAGGCGTGATCACCACTTCGGCTGCTCCAGTTGTCAGAGGTGAAGTGCAAGGCTATCTGTGGCCCTGCCTTGTGCAGCTCCTCCCTCAAGTACTGCCTGCATGTCTTATACAGGGAGCGTACCACCGTCCTGCTAAAGGTGGTGCATGCAGGCACTTCATAAAATGGGGCCAGAAGTGCTACAAACCTCCTGAACCCTGGCCACTCAACTAGGGAGAAGGGCTGGCTATCCAGAGCAAGCATCTCCCCAATGCTCTGGGTAAATCTCACATGCCTTAGGAACACGCCCCCCTTTCTGTCCACCTTTCCCCCACTGGTCCAGGGTGGCCTGCCTCTGCTTTGGGGGTAAGAGGCTTCAGAGTGAGTGGGGGACTTCCCTTTCAGCACATGCACACTGGTGCCAGCCTGAGCAGCAGGAAGGAGGGCAAGGGGGTGCTGCCTCCGCAGATGCAGCAGCATGGCCATGGTGGAGAAGCATCTCATGTCCTTGCCACGGCTCATGTGCCTTCGGTAGCACTGGCAGATGGCAAACCTGGGATCATCTGCCACCTCAAAATGATCCCACACTACACTACTCCCCTGCTTCTGGGTTGAGGGTGAGCCTTTTCCCCCTTCTCAGCAGGCTGAGGCTGAACAGCAGGAGGAGCTGCCGCAGCTAAGTCACTTGGCTCCACAACTTCAGCCTCCTCCAAGGTGCTGCTTTCTGGGTCTAGGGGAAATTTGAGGGGTGTGGAGCACAAACTCCGATTCCCCCTCAGTCCCCAGAATTGCTTGAGCCAGCACGCTCAGCATCCCAGTTCCAGCTCCTCCTCTGGCAGTGGGAGGCTCATGCTGAGAGAGGACATTGGGGTGGAGGAGACAGTGATCCCACTGCTGCTGCCCACTTCTGGACTGAGCGGAAGTGGTGCAGGTACAGGGACGTCAGGCGCAGACACTGCACCCACCTCCTGCTTCCACTAGCAGCACTGATGTCACGGCTGCTCGGGAATAGAATGTGTCTGTGTTTGGGATGGGGTGGGGGGCTCGCAGGTAGTTACATGATACAATTAGTACATGCTGACTCTAAGGAATTATGCTGTGTTCAAGTTAGCACATGCTGTGAGCAGTGAAAAGTTCTGAGTTGCTGCTGGAGGACTAGTGAGCAGGGGCATGGATAGGAGCTGCCAAGTTTTCTCCCTGCATACTCTATTTGCTAGCCATGTAGCCACAGTACAGGTCAGGGGAGAAGGGGAAGGAAGAAGGGGGGAAGGATGGTGAAATCTATCCCTACACCACTTGGATCATCAACAAAAAGTCCTTTTCTAAATACATAGGGAATATGAAGAAGGCACCGAGTAATGCGAGGGCTCTGCAGGATACGCTAGGCAATTTGGTGGTTGCACCAGAGGAAAACACAGACCTTTTTAACAATTTCTTTGCCTCCATTTTTTTGTGTAGGGACCAGGACTCCCCCACCAAGATTTGGGACAGACTCAGGAGAGACTCTGCCAGGCCTAGAGTCAGGAAAGACTGAGTTAGAGAATTTCTGGACGTCTTTAAATCAGCAGGTCCACATGCTCTCCACCCCAGAGTGTTGAGGGAATTGGCAGGAGTTATTGCGAGGCCTCTGGCACGGCTTTACGGGCACTCATGGTGCTCTGGCCAGGTGCCAGATGACTGGAAGAGAGCCAATGTGGTCCCCATCTTCAAAAAAGGGAGGATGGAGGACCCGGGCAACTATGGACCCGGCCCATTAATCTTACTTCGATCCTGGGGAAGTTCTTTGAGAAGATTGTCAAGGAGCACATCTGCGAGGGACCAGAAGCGGGGATGATGCTCAGGGGTAACCAGCATGGTTTCATTAGGGGCAGGTCCTGTCAGACCAACCTGATTGCCTTCTACAATTAGATCACAAAATCATTGAAACGCAGGTGTCATGGTGGATATAATCTTTCTGGACTTCAGGAAGGCCTTTGACACAGTCTCCCACCCTATTCTCATTAAAAAAGCTAGGCAACTGTGGCCTACAAAGTCACATGGATAGCAAATTGGCTGAGGGGCCGCACTCAGAGAGTGGTGGTGGATGGGTCATATTCGACCTGAAGGGATGTGGGCAGTGGAGTCCCCCAGGGCTCAGTCCTTGGGCCCGCACTGTTCAATTTCTTTATTAGGGATTTGGATGAAGGGGTGAAAAGCACCCTGTTTAAATTCATGGATGATACCAAGATTTGGGGTGAGGTCAGCCCGCTAGAAGGGAGGGACAGGATACAGCTGGACCTGGACAAATGAGCTGGGGTGGGCAAATGAGAATAGGATGGGATTCAATACTGACAAGTGCAGGGTGCTGCACTTGGACGGTAAGGACCAGCAGCATACCTACAGGCTGGGAAACTCTTCTCAAAAGCACAGTGGCAGAAAGAGATCTTGGAGTTATTATCAATTCCAAGGTGAACATGGGGCGCCAATGCAAGGACACGGTAAGTAGGGCTAACCGCACTTTGTCGTTCATCCACAGATGCCTCACAAGCAGGGCCAAGGAGGTGACCCTCCCTCTCTGTGCGACACTGGTCAGGTCACAGTTGGAGTACTGCATCTAGTTCTGGGCGCCGCACTTCAGGAGGGATGTGGACAACATGGAGAGGGTCCAGAGGAGGGCCACTCGCATGATCCAGCCTGTAGGTATGCAGCAGGGCAGACCCTATGAGGAGAGGCTATGGGACCTTAACCTATTCAACCTTCACAAGAGAAAGCCGAGAGGGAGCTTGGTGGCCATCTATGAACTTCCTGGGGGGGGGGGCAATGGGGAATGGGAGAGACCTTGTTCCCCCAAGCACCTCCCAGAGTAACAAGAAATAACAGCATAAGTTGTTAGAGAGTAGGTTCAGACTAGACATCAGGAGGTACTACTTCACAGTCAGGGTATGTCACGGAGTGGGGCCTGCAAGTGGCTGTGATCTCACTAGCGCCCCCTGCCGTGTCAATTACGGTGATCCAGCACCCTCATCTCACCCGCCACGTCTTTGTTCTTATAAGTTCAGTAAGGGAGGCTGCCTACTTTCACCTTGACACTGCGCTGGTATTATCTCCGTTCCAAGTGGGGTGCACCAGCCTTATGGGCAATGCGTGCCTCCTACCTCCCCTTTAGCAGGCCCCAAGCCTCACAGCTCTTCCGGGATGATATCTGGTCCTTCTTTCTTACCGCACCCTCTCTGGCGCCCCGGGCCTGTCTCCCAACCAGCACCCCTTGCCTGGCGCCTCCGGGCTTGTCTCACACCCAACTGGGCCAGCTC
Organism: Crocodylus porosus; assembly: GCF_001723895.1. Taxonomy (NCBI): domain Eukaryota; kingdom Metazoa; phylum Chordata; order Crocodylia; family Crocodylidae; genus Crocodylus; species Crocodylus porosus. The sequence goes on from NW_017728910.1 coordinate 35,419,899, forward strand.
CCTAAACCTTTACTGGTCCCTCTAAAGTCAGTTAAAGGGTGGATACCCGATTAGGCTCAGGCGGCCGGAGCCTTACCTGGCCTTTCTGATCCTACTGGGTTCTTGCCAACATTATGAGTCCGCTTAGGCTCAGGCGACCTGAGCCTTACCTGGCCTACCTGACCCCTCAGGGTCCTGTCAATCCTTGGTGTCCACTTAGGCTCAGGCGACCGAAGCCTTACCTGGCCCTTTAGGCCCCTCGGGCTCCCCAATACTGAGGAACCCCTCTAGGATCCTTTTTAGTCTCCCCGTTACGGGGTTTCTAATGATCAGAAAAATGTACCACCTATCCCTGGGGCCTCTCTTGTGCTCCAGGAGCGGGCGTGGGTACCCTCTCAGCACATGCTCCTGCCCCTGGGGCTTCCCTTGGTGCACTCACCATCTCCTAGGGTTCTTCCTGGTGTACTCACCCACTCCCAGAGCTTCTCGCCCCCTCTAGGGCCTTTGCCGCGCCTCCCATGCCCACTGCCCCCTCTGGGGCCTAAACCGCGGCTCTTGCACCCACTGCCCCCTCTGGGGCCAAATACCACTCTCACAGGCTGGGGTCCGAAACCCCACACACCACGCCTCTCTGACACAAACAGCTGTGCCCCACTGGGCACCGGGAACCCCCAAGCTACTGGGGAGTCCCCATGAGGCCTCCTCACACCCCTACAGCCTCACCCGGTCCTCCGGTGTAACGATAACTGAATCCAGAGCCAAATGGCTACAGCACAATCATAAGCCCCGAGCTTATAAACCCAGCTCCGCTCAATGCTGGCTCTCTCCCATACCTCTATCCGGAATCTCTCTCTCTCCTCACATCATTACAGCCGGTCAGACCGCCACCATTGACTCTACTGCTCAGCTCTCCCACAGAGCTCCTGCGGCTGCCAGAGGGGAACTGCTACTATGGCTCCGGCCTGGGCTGTTTATAAAGGGCCGGGCCCTGCCCCCTTCTGATCACCTGACTGGCTGGTTGCCACAGCAACCAGCAGCTGCGCTGCCCTGCTGATTGACAGCTCTCCTTCTATCCTCTAAGGCACAGGACACCTCAGTGCCCCTGTGACA
>NW_017728910.1:35422252-35439768 GCF_001723895.1 Crocodylus porosus
GTGGATATGCACCAGAATAATTCTCAAAAAGCTTGCCCAGGATCAAGGTAACACTAACTGGCCTATAGTTTCCCAGGTCCTCCTTCCTCTCCTTTTTGAAGATGGGAACCACACTGACCATCTTCCAGTCCTTTAAGAGGAGGCTTGAAATCTATCTGGCTGGAGTCATTTGAGCCCAGTTTTCTCTCCTGCCCAGGGCAGGTGGTTAGACTAGAAGATCTGCAAGGTCTCTTCCTGGCCCTACATCTATGAATCTATGGCTCACACCCCTATCACCCCCCTACTCTCCTCCAGATCACCCCTTGCCACCCCAATCAGACTAAGAGTAGCAACTGTGAACTCTGTCCCCCTCCTCCTAGCTCTTCCCCATTTCTCCCCTTCCCCCTGCCCTCTCCACTCCTGGCCCTGTCTCCCCTTCCCCCATACCCCTCCCCAATTATCCACAGCTGAGATGTCTCTAGCTGTCAGTCCAGGACTGTAGGAGTTCTGTATATTAGCTAGTCCACACTGGGAATGGTGTTTTCTGGGATGATGGATGACTGCTAATTCATCATTGTATGTCAGTGAAACAGCCAGAAGTTAAGGTAAATTGAGCCAGATATTAAGGTTCAAAGATAATCCTCACCTGAAGTGGTGTAAATTTAAGATGCTTATAGGGCATTTAGAATTTGTTAACAAGCTTTAAACATACAGACACCCTTAACATTGTCTAACTGTAATGTATAATATCTCTGTAAGTAAGGAGTGGTAAACTCATCTGGCTGTATGGGCTGCATGGAGCTGGTCCACAGGCCAAATCAGGCCCACAGGCCCCTTCCTGCCCCAACCTGCATTCTTAATCTACCACAGGCAGCAATCACAGGTACTACATGCAGGGATGGTCTTGTGCAGCAAAAGAGGCAGCACCAGGAGCTGGATTATGGGGCTCTGCAGGCCACTCCTGCCCTAAATGATACATTTTCTCCTAATTCAACTCCCACCCCCAGAACCACTTCCTACTAGGATAGTCTCAAGAAATCACCCAACTGATTAATTGCGCTGAAGTTGAAAACAGCATTTTTGTTGTTATTATTTTTAATATTTCTAATATAATTTGCACCTTCAAGTTGTTCAGTCACTAACGCATGGAACCTTACGATCTTGTTACCACAGGCTTTGTTACCACTTCACTTTGTCAGCAACTGCTCCTCTACCTAGAGTGATTCAAATGAACTTTCAGTTGTAGAGAAGCCTGTAGTCAGTCCATCTTCTCCCAGCCCGTCCCTTTCTCCTTCTCCCTCCCCCTCCCTCTCCCACATGCACACACACACCTCAACTAGATTGTGAAATTCTATGGGGAAGGAATTGTAATGACTGTGTTAGACACTGTGTTTTTGTACAGTGTCTAACACAACATGGGCCAGTCTTGACTAACTGGTACCTTTGGACCCTGCTACAATGCAAATTCATTAGTATCAAAACTAAACCACTTCTTTTAAAGAATTCATTCATTCAGAAACAAAGGTTGAAACCAAGCCAGCTGGAATGGCTTTCAAGGGATGTGGCAAGAGAACATGTTGAAAGACCAGAGTAACAGGAAAAACTTTAAAAATAAATAGGTAGCATGGGTGGGAGAATAAAAGCCAAACAGCTAGGGTAGAATTATCAGCAGAACCTGAAGGATATGGAGTACTTAAGAGGGAACTATACCAACGAAGGGAAAAAGAAAACCAAGGACAAGGTGCAGCAGACAAGGTTTGGTTACCTCTGAGTTTAAGAAATTTAGAATCTAGACGCAGTCGAAAAAAGGAGAGAAACCAGCTTTAATAAAAGCCTGAGGGAACCAACAAAGTTAGAATAGGGAGAGAGATGGCAGGTCTGGAGTAGGTTTAGGCTGTGTCTATTACAGGATTACTTTTTGAGTATGGGAATAGCAGCATACTGTTCTGACAATGCACTCCTTGTAGTGAGTAGCTATACCAACAAAACTGCACTGTATTTAGTAACTGGTCTCCCAGGAGCAAAATGCAGCTTTACTGCCATCATTACATTTGTACTAAAGCCTTGTGCCAGCATAGCTATATAAAGCAAGGTTTTCCACACCCCTGACTAACATGTCTAATCAAGCAGATGCATACTGTAGACAACCTAAAAGGAAAAGAAAAAAAAGGAAATGGGTGACATTGAGAGAAAGTGAGATGACTGAAATGGGAATGAACTGATGAGCACTGCAACAGGACAAGTGCAATCACTGGAGCTGTGTGCAAAGATCCTAGCCATAAAGAAAAAGTTATTTAAGACTATGCTGCATGCAAAAGGTAAAGAGGTTGATGTAGCTCAGAAAACGATGATTATAGGATTTGGCAAGTTAGCAGCAACTCAGGGAACATGCACAAATACTTTGATACTAACCATGGATCTGATTGTGCTGGGTTGCTCCATGGGCATCATGGGAGGGGGAAACATAGAAAGGAGCCTGTTGATCTCCTACTTAGGAGTCCTTGAATTTCCTAAAGGGACTGATTTCTGCTAATATACCTTCAGCCAAGATGCCCTAAAAATTGTGTGGGGAGAACAGAGCAATCTCCCACTTCTCACTGCACCATCCCACAGAGGTGACTGGTACAGCAGAGAGTACACCATAACCTCTGAAGCAGCATGCTAGTAGATGCACTCCAAGAAACAAACCAAATGAGGGGAAAATGCAGCTTTGGGTACAGGTACCATGAACTTCACCCAACACATCCTATTAAGCTTTTCTCCTTTCCTCGCTATTATTTTTTGGAGCCTCTCTGTATCAGGTGAAGTATTTACAAGTATCTCCATGACAAATTACCATTACACCTGATTTCTTAGGAGGAGCAGTGTTGCAATAAGTCACAGTAGGGTGAGGTATTGTGACTGGTACAATTAGTCAGAATGGGAGAAGACAGGTCAGGACCAGAAGGTATTCCTGCCAAGGCTACAATCTCAGCACAACCAGCTTGAAAAGCAAGGGTGATACAGGATGGAACCAGTAGCAGTTCACTGGATAGATCTCTTGTACTATGCTTTGAGTACTTGCACATCTTTTCTCTACCGTCTAAGTGCCAATCTTCAAATTGTTGGGATTATCTTGCCCCCTAGTGGCTAGACCATAAAATTCATATACAACCAGATTCAATCCAGGTGTCAATGGACTTCAGATTTAGAAGTGAGATGTGCAGTGACATAAATCGGATTCCCTTGAATCTGCTTACATGGTCCGATTGGAATGTCAGGGATTATAAACAGGTACCTTCTGTCCTCTGCTTTAAATTACATATATTACTTGCAATCCCTGTATGTCATTATATTCTGCCCAGAAACATTTCTGGCTCACTGGCATGTAACTTAAACAATCTGGACTCCTTCAGATTTAGTAAGTATAAGTAGAGCTGTTTGGAAAAGTTTTCAGTTGCTATAGAAATCTGATAACTAAAATATTGCTTGAAATTCTAGTGAAAAATGTTCATTTTATCAGCAAAAATTGAAAATGTTTCAGTTCTGTTTTCTGTGAGAACTCAGAATTTAGGAAAGTAAATACTTTCTACTTCCTTGAGTTGAAAAAACAACTTTACAGCAAAAATGTTTTGATGGACAGCTCTAAACATATTGATAAGTGAAAATCATAGTAAGCCAATAGGAATCAAAGCTGAATTAACAGAAATTGAAGGGTCCTAAAATATATAAATGTATTGATTTAGATACTCATTAGCATTATCTATTCAAATAAGTGAGCTGGAGATATGAAACTTACACCATCTTATGCTCAGACTTTCTAAAAAGGATTTAAGCTAGTATACAGGGATACAATGCATTTCCTTCTGCATGTCTCCTGTAAGTTTGGTTCTCAGATTTACCTCTGAATTTGGTTTAGTAGATTTAAACCACAGGTTAATTTAATTTATAAATCATGGTAAAAAAAAGAGAGAAAAAACGGTGGTTTTTTAGCCTCATTTGTAGCATGTCCTACTTGGAAACTATAAAACTAACAAATCCTTCACTTGGATTTAACATAATGGGTCAGCATCCAAAAGTGACTTCTGATGAACTAGCTGCAGATGTGGTCCAGTATCTTCTCTGTATGTTACTATGCGATTCTTCTCTCCTCCTGATAGCCTAACTATCTGCTCTCCCCAACACTCTGTGGAGGGCTGTACATAAAAAGTAGGAAGAAGTGAGATGAAACCATTTAATAAACAACTTATTTCCTGAAAGCACACTTTGCATTGGTCCTCTGGGCTCTACAATGTGAAATTTCTTGACTACGTCTCTCTCTAAACAATTTTCAGTGGTGAGCTTGGCTATTGTTCAACACTATAGGACTGACTAATGAACTAGAATTTCTATCTGAATATCTTCAAAGCAGTCCCTGAAACAAAGACCTTATGTGGAAGACCTAGCCATGCCACCAAAGTAAAATTGCAGTCTCTCTTGGGATTGGATAGTCTCCTTGGATTTCATCCGCCACGGCTTAGATGTTAAGGAAGGAATCAAACAGATACAGTTCTGGGGGACAAAGCTGATGCTAATTCCTGCAACTTAAAAGTATGGCTCCTCTTCACAGAGCTCCATCATCCCCATACCCTGTCCTTACCACATCAGATGTTCCTGCATTGATCTCATTAGGTCTTGTCTGTGGGAGTCATATTCTCTATGCTGCCTTGCTTGATGCTCAGGCAGCCGGTTTCTGGCTGTCGGCCTTTTGTCCCATTCTTCATTCTATGGTCACAAATATACAGTCATACATCCCCCCCCCCTTACCCTTATCCTTCAGAGAGGGGTTGTCTAGGCCAATGCCCAAAGCTCACATTCTAGATCTACCTCTCTTTCTCCTTTTCCAGACCCACTGGACTCAAAGTCACCAGCTTGGCTGTGGCAGCTTCCTCGTTGTCCCTGCTCTTCAGGTGAGTCTGTTGGTGTTTCGCCAGCCAGGGAGACTCTGAAGACTATTACACCATCACTGCAGCTCTGTGCTCCCTCAAGTTTCCCTTGGTGCAGCTTCCCTCACCAGAGGAGAGCCGTCTGCTCGGCCAACTTTCTTTTAAATTCCCCGTGTCAATCAGCTGTGCGCGAGGGGACAGTATCCCATTCGCTGTCCTGCCAGCCCTCACAGCTGATCACAATAATTAGCATCTGGGGATTTTGGCTGGTCTTTTCCCCCATCCAGGCTTGCCGCCACACTATGTTTCATTTCCCCCTTTGTTCTTTTGGTGTCTCGTGACAGGGTAGGCTTGCTGCTCTGTCACACCTTGCAAAGAAACCACAGACTCACTGAACTGTTCACCAAGTTGCTGACTTAATGACCAAGAAAGTCTTTATGGTCATGCTTTTTTAAAATTAACCTGTCAAACTTCAAAAGAATTCCCCTTGAGTGTTAGTGACAAGTGCCATTCTTTTATTTCATGTGCAGTTTCCTTACTGTGTTTTGGTTGAACAGTGAATGGATTGTTGGAAGAAAGGGCAAAGTAGCAGCTGGATTTATCCCACTCTGATCCTCTGTATATATGGATTTTTCTACACAATGAAGCCACTGGACTCTTTTCTAATTCCCTATCTAACAGGACCAGACAAAAACCTGACCATTGATGAGGTATGGCTATACACAGTCTTTCCCATTAAAAGGCACAGCAAATAATGAATGTGTTTCCTGATTTGTAGAGAATTTAAAGACATACCCTCTACTTCCTAATGCTGAAAAGGAAAAGATTTATGCACAATTTCCTGAGAAAAATTAAGCTCTTGGTCTTAAGCTCCTGAAATCTTCCCTAAAGGGACAAATGAACTCATGTGAAGACAGATAAAGAGTCAGGTGCCTTATACAGTTACAAAAGGTAGAATAGCTAAGGCATTTAGCTATGGTTCATGAGGCAGGAGACTGAGCACTATTCTGTACTCATACTAAAGGCTGTCCCTGCCAACCCACCCATAAATGGGTGGTCAAACAGACTTGGAAGTCAACGGCCACCAGACAAGATAATATGCTAGTCACTTCTATTTCTAGAAGCTGGTACACTTCAATTATACTACCTTGATGGACTATGGGATATATGCCACGTAGGCTTCAGGTAAAAAAGGTTTGGCTAATAAGGTTTGTAAATGAAATATTTAAGTCAGGTAGTGAGCAATGAGATTTGTGCTTCAAGCTCCTTTAAGTCATATATCTGATGCATTCCCAACAACTCAGGAAGAACAATCCTTCTTCTACAACTTCATCTGCCAATCATACAATCCTTTCCTTCCACTTCTAGGTAACAAATCATGTTTTCCCAGTTTGGACATACTCCTACCTGGTGCTGCTGGTTCCAGTTTTCCTGATCACAGACTACATGTGCTATAAGCCAATCATTATTCTTCAAGGAGTCAGCTTCATCATTACTTGGCTGATACTAATGTTTGCACAAGGAATGATAGCCATGCAAATAGTGGAGGTTTTCTATGGTCTGGTCACAGCCACAGAAATAGCCTATTATTCTTACATTTACAGCGTTGTCAGTGCTGACCACTATCAGAAAGCAACAAGCTACTGCAGAAGCATCACACTAGTTGCATCCACAGTTGGGGCAGTGCTAGGACAACTGTTGGTATCATTGGCAGGCTTATCCTATTTTTATCTAAGCACTATAAGCTTGGCCTCTCTCTCTTTAGCATTTGTTACTTCACTTTTTTTACCAATGCCCCAAAAAAGCATGTTTTTTCATAGCATCTCAGACACTCCCCCAAGTACAAAACAGGGAGAGACAAAAGCATCCAGCACTAACGAGCAACCCGATGGCCAAGATGACAAAGACTCGGTCAAGTCAGCTGCAAACCCCAGCACCTCACCTGAGTGCCATCCTAACACTGCTAAGCAACAGAATCACGTGCTGAGAGTGCTGGTGCAATTGTTCAAGGACATGAAGGAGTGCTACGGCACAAAGAGGCTTCTTTACTGGTCTCTCTGGTGGGCGTTAGCCACTGCAGGCTTCTATCAGGTCCTGAATTATGTCCAGGTGTTATGGGACCACAGGGCACCTTCCCAGAGCTCTGCAGTATACAATGGAGCTGTGGAAGCAATAGCAACTTTCCTGAGTAAGTAAATGATATCAAAGAATTTCTAGTAGTTAAAGAACTTGCATTTCAAATATACAGACAGTCCTTGGACTTATGACATAATTGGTTTCTGAAAACTGTCTCTTAAGTCGAAACCTTGCAACTCAACCATTTTTCCCATAGGAAACAATGTTATAAATGGGAATTGGTTCCTGAGCCAAGGCCTGATACTCTACTTTCACCAAAAATAACCAAGAATGTTGCACTCAATCAATTATAGATGAACAATATAGCTACATCAATGCACTTAATATTGTAAATAGCAATCATATTGATTCGGAAGGACTTATTTGGGGTGACTTTACTGGACTTTTTGAAGGGCTTTTGGCTGTGTCTTCTCAGGAGTCTTGGCTGCAGGTTTTTCTGGAGTCTTGTCTGCTTTCTTAAAGAAAGTGCCCAAGCAAGTTTAGATGGGTGCTCTCCAGGAACATAGACAATGCAGCAAACGTGTTCACTAGTGTGGCATCGTGTCAGATCAAGTGTTGTAAAGTTGAAACTGACATCACAAAGTTCATAGTTTCATAGTTAGTAGGGTTGGAAGGGACCTGAGCAGGTCATCAAGTCCGACCCCCTTCCATGGTAGGAAAGAGTACTGGGGTCAAACAACCCCAGCAAGGAGTTCATCCAGCCTCGTCTTAAAGACCCCCAGGGTAGGAGCCAGCACCACTTCTCTTGGAAGTTGGTTCCAGATCCTAGCCGCCCTGACAGTGAAGTAGCGCCTCCTGATGTCTAGCCTAAATCTACCCTCTGCCAGCTTGTGACGGTTATCTCTTGTCACTCCTGGGACAAGAGGGCCCAAGGACTGAGCCCTGGGGGACCCCACTGCCCACATCCCTCCAGGTCAAAAATGACCTGTCCACCACCACTCTCTGGGTGCAGACCTCCAGCCAATTAGTGACCCATCTGACTGTGTAGGTGTTGACGCCACAGTCTCCTACTTTTTTAATGAGAACGGGGTGAGAGACAGTGTTGAAGGCCTTCCTAAAGTCCAGAAAGACTACATCCACCGCGACACCTGCATCCAAGGATTTGGTGACCTGGTCATAGAAGGCCACCAGGTTGGTCTGACAGGACCTGCCGCTAATGAACCCGTGTTGGTTACCCCTAAGCATAATCTCCCCTGTTGGCCCCTCGTGGACATGCACCAGGATAATTCTCTCAAAAAACTTACCCAGGACCAAGGTAAGACTGACTGGGCTATAGTTTTCTGGGTCCTCCTTCCACCCTTTTTTGAAAATGGGAACCACATTGGCCCTTTTCCAGTCCTCTGGCACATCACCAGAGCACCACAAGTGCTCGTAAAGCCATGCCAGGTGTCCCACAATGACCTCTGCTAATTCCCTCAGCACTCTGGAGTGGAGATCATCAGGACCTGCTGAAGTTGAAACAGGGTGTGAATTTATAAACATTATAAGTACAAAACATAACTCAAAATGTAAGTCAAAGACTGCCTGTATCCTAACATGTTAAGTCTATGTCTAGCGTATCCAGCCATAGCACAAAAGGAGAAAGTGAGTTGTATGTTGAAATAACAATTTATGAGAAGTACAGTACCATGACTGATTCTGGTAATACAAGGGCTCCCAACTGTGGTCTGGAGATCCTCTGTGTCCTATGCAGCACTTAACAAGTGTCTGTAGGGAGCCTAGGCATCATAAAGTCTCTGTGTCCTGCTACTAAATTCCACTTAAACGAATTTAAAAATGCATGGCTGATTTGCAACTGCTTTCCATGTCTGCATTGATGTGGTTGCTACTGGGATATTATCCATTCATGAATGAAAAAGGAAGTTTCTCTGGACACTCCATAACAGGATATGGATCACATTAAAAAAAAGTTAGTAGTCCTTCTATTATACATGGCGTATATGCACATTGGGAAGCTTTCTTCTCTTGAAGAAACTCCAATTTATATACAAGATTGTGTTATTAAAATGAGAGGAAGATCAATTAGATTTCAAATGTAATTTTCAAGTTTTGAGGCATTCTTGATTAAAACTTGCATCAGTTTAAAGCCTCAGTTTTGAAGTGGCAGCCTATTAGGACAAAGAGCAGATTAAGAATTTCTTGTGACATCCATACCTTGCTTTTTCCTATGAATAGTCTGTCTGCTTCATCATGCTATAAATAATGGCTGCAATATTGAGTAACTATATGGAATGATAAGCAACTATAAACTCTAATCAGATTCCCTTCTAAATCCAAATAGTCTTGTGAAAAATGTGGGGCCAGAAAATATTTCTGCCCTTTCATTTTAGGGGAATTGGTATGAGACACTGGAGACAAAGGAGTTAAAATAATAGTGGTATGATCCTGCAATTATTGCCATCCTACAATTATTTGTATTGCTGTCCTGCAATTATTTGTAGTTACTGATCATAGTTATTTGTACCATGACACAGCAACCTGCAAAACAGATTGGTATAATGCTACCAAACTTATTTGGCAGTAATTTCCATTTATTTTGCACTGGTTCAAATGATAAAACAAGGCAAGAGGGTCTTCTAATGGGTTTGTCTATTAGACATTCTGACAGCCATTCCTTATGTCAAATCTTACAAGGACGTGCAAGTTCACACATGGATTGCTGTGGAGAACTGTCCAGGAAAACCACAGGAAACTGCCCATTCTCTAGGAATGCTATTGTATATGTGTTTGTTATTTCCCTCCCAAATTATCAATATTTATTATCACACTAGATAGTCAAGACCAAATCAATGTCAAAATCAGTGAAAATAGACTAGCAATGCTGAGAGAACCCCATAGGCTTGGCAAATTCATCAGGATTTGTTTTAGGACTCAGACTAAGCTAAAGCCACCCAAAGCAGACTGACAAATTTTGAAAGCCATAAGCAGAACACAGTGGCTAAAGAGTCCCCCAAAGAGCCCAAGCATAACTGTATCCATCATTTGTTATTAAGAAAAATATGGCAAGAATGTTAAGATTCGTCCCAAAATGACTCATCTTTTGCATGAATTAAACTACTGTATTTTCAGCTGAAAAGAATGGGGCCTGGGGTAGTGTGGACACTAAGCCAAAAGGTTAACAGCCTAGATGTTGCAAGTTCAATGCCACAGCAGAAGCACTCACAGCATAGCCTGTCAGATTCCAATGAATCTGCAAATTCTGCTGAATACCTTGATAAGGACATGAAAAAGGAAGGACTGGAAATATTATCCAATATGAGATCTGTAGGTATTGCCATTTAATGGTTGGACAGTCACTATTCAAATGTTCTTATCTTTTCTCTAGGTTCAGTAACATCCTTGGGAGTAGGATATGTGAAAATAAACTGGGATCTTTCAGGAGAGCTAGCCTTGGGGATCTTCTCTGCAGTGAATGCTGGTTCTCTGTTTCTCATGCATTTTACTGCCAATATCTGGGCGTGCTATGCTGGCTACCTAGTTTTCAAAGCATGTTACATGCTCCTCATAACAATAGCAACGTAAGTACAAACCATCACTATTTTATTCTATACAAAATTCTCAAACAATAAAACCTTAGATTAAAAGAAATAAAACCTATTCTTAGATCAATTACAGATTATGCTCATCCTGAATGAGATCAATACACTACTCTCTTTTCAAATTAGTGGGTTGTTAGAGTAGTATGAAATATGCAGATGACAAACACCCAGGACAATGTCAAATACAGACAAGAGGACTGAAAGAGACCACCTGCCAGTGGCTGCTACAGAAGGAATAAGATATAACATTTCAATATAAATAGAAAAGCTTTAAGGATTTCAACTAGAAATTTTAATTGCCATCTTTATTTGGTCTGGTTCGGACTATTCATTGCTGTAATCTATATTTGAGATACAGAAGGGATGGCATGGATTTAGGTCTCCTAAATAAGCCTACTGCTATACCTAAATACTCCCCCATCCGGGGGGGGGGGGGTCAACTGGTACAAACACATATCTTCTTTAAAAAGCAGGCTGACAAATATTAAAAATGTGTGCTTGTGTGTGTAAAGGAAAGAATCAGTGAATTCTAATGGATTTTTATGCTATTGCTATATTTTTAAATGTTTAGTATAGAGATGACAGCTGCCTAAGCCTTGCACAATTCAGCTTCTTAGCCAGATGGCTGTAAGTAGCAACTTTGTGAAATATGTTCTTAAATTATTTTTACCATGTTTGAGGAAGAAGTACAGCACACTCTCAGCAGCTGGCACAATATGATGCAAGAGAAACTGTTGGCTGCCTGGAGGTTTGAACTCAGCTGTTTCTGTAGTAATGAGCATTGTAAGCAAATGTTTAGTGAGCCTTTGCCATTATCAACACTTCTGTTTAAAGCAATAAGAGGAACTCTGACCATACTGTAAAGAAAATAGGTGTTGGTAAGAATATTATGACTACGTCCACATTTTTTTCTGAGAAGGAAAAACCTCTTAGTGGATTTCAGTTCTTTCCTTATATCTGAAAGCCAAAAGAAAAATTAAAAATCAGCTCAATTGTATACAAACCCTGGACCTCCATCTTTCCACTGTCAAGCAAAACAAACAAAGAAACAAACAACCAAAGCAAACTGCCGACAAAATTAAAGAAAGAAAATGCTAGCAGTCGTATCCTTACAAAGCAGCTTTGTGCCTCATTACGGAGTTGCAGAGTTTCTCACCAACGAGGCATATTCTCTATAGCTGGTTCGGAACTTTCCTACAAAACATTTTTGCATTAGAAAATCCTGATTCAAAGCCAAAAACATTTACAGGAAAGGGATGGAATCTATCAATCTGCCATTTCAGGAAAAAAAATTGAAGAAACATTTCATAATTTTTTTAAACATCCCATGTCAATACTGTCCTTAAAGGTTTTTCAGTTTAAAACAGCCTTTTCATTTAAAAAAGCTGGTTTATATAAAAAGGAGACTAAAACATTTCAGTAGCTTCAAAATATTTTGTTTCAATTAAATGCTTCAGCTAAACTGATCTGATTTTTAGCCTGGGTAAGTAGTGGGAAAATAAAATTAACAAAAAAGTTTGGTAAATCTGCTTCACAATTCATCCTAATCCCATGTTTTGTTTTCTTTTCTGTGAACATTCAGGGCTGTTCATACATGTGTGGAAAGGTCCTTCTATTCATCCAGCACAGGTGGCTGTGCACAAACAGGCAATCATACACATACCAGCCAATCATATCAAAACCAGTCACACTGGGTAGATTAAATGCACACATGTATTAGAGGCAAATACTTAATAGCTAGGTACAGGCATTCAAAAAATTCAGGGTGGAATCAATCTAAATTCATGGTTTTCTTTAAGTGGCACAGCTTAGATCAGTACTGAACAGAATACACATTCTCCCTTTGGTGTGAGGTGCAAATCTTAGGCTGGGCTGCATCATTTTTAAACCACTCTGCATGTGCTGAACTCCTGTTCTGTTATGGGCATAGACAGGTTTCTGATCATTTATACTGTAATGTCTGTCTCTGACCAAATGTGGGACCTGCTGAACAGCAAACAAATCATCTTTAAAATGGCTGGATTTCTTCCTGGTTAAAATCTGGGATCCATATACGTAGTCAAATCTCATACTCAGGTCTTGTGCAAAGGGAACAGAAAACAGTAAATTTACTGAAAAGTCCCCAGTCATTATTTATTCTTCTCCATACACTGCTCGCCTCAAAGACATACTATCCCATGGATTTCTTCAGGAATGGCCCCTGTTTTCACTAATAGCTCATCCATGAGGCAACTTAAATGATTAAATCTAAAATCCAACTCCTGAATGTTGAATGCGCTATGAACTTATGGAAATAATAGTCTATGGAATTTGGCCCATGTCTGTGAACCATCTGTGACCCAATCAGATTGCTCTTGAATTTGTTCATTACAAATAATTAATCTCAAGATATTTAAGAATATGTTGCTGTATGCACCACAAATAGTTTAACCAGTTCTAGAGGCATGCGTACACAAGCCCAAAGACTTCAAAGATCTAATAAAAATCTGCATGAAATGCACTGCAAAAGGAACTAGTACATTTTCTGATGAGAAAACCAAAAAGATACAATTTACAAGAAAACATTAACATCTTTTCAAAAGAAAAATTATCCCATAGTCAAACCATAAAACAAAAACTGACTATGACTGTCTGTCAGCGTCCAGAGAATTAATTCTTCTGATCCTGGGACACAAGGTCCAGCATTTGGCTCAGTAATCAGACTTGATTTATTACTTCCAAGGTACTGGCATGGGTTGAATACTTTCTCTACCATATACTCCCTATTAAATTGTTATCCAGGAGGCTGTAAAATTACACCTCATCCCTAATTTGACAAACCTTACATGTTAACACTGCCCTTAATCAACAAGATGACAAGCTACAATTTTTATGCTTACTGAAGTTGAACTAACTAATCAGTATAATACAAGATTTCAGATTGCTATCAATCTAAGCATGGAACGTTATGCTTTGATGTTTGGATTCAACAACCTTATCGCACTGGTGATTCAAACTATTCTAACTGTTGTTGTTGTTGATGCAAGAGGTCTGGGATTGGATATAGTTACTCAGGTAAGTGGTATTTTCACCTTACATTTACATGGTAAACCACTATATTCTCCATACATTTTTACTTCCTCTTCATTCTCACAGCTGAGCTGTGCCTTTCTTTCCCATTTCCAATTATTCCTGTTTCTTTACCAGCCTTAAATGTCTGTCAAGCATCATGAAACGGGGCCTCAAACAGTTCACCCAGAAACCCAGTCACCCCCTCTCTCAGCCTGACACACATGATTGTGGTATTGCCCTCCATAAGGTGAAGCTGGACTAAGTTGTCCTGCACCTCATCGGCATATACATTTTTGGCGCATCCCAGGACTCGTGACAAGAACACCCAGTTCTAGTCAAGAGTGAGGTTACCTGACCCCCCAGATTTATTTTTGCTGCTGTAACAATGGGAGGGGGACAAATTCAAGGCAAATCTCCAATAATTAGATTCTATACTTGAAAACTTATAACAAATTTATACATTCCCCATATATAAAATGTAATCATTAGGGGTTGTCTTATAAATCAGGGTCATCTTCAACCAGAGTAAATACAATAAATTAACTCTTCCTGCTAAGAAATCAAGTCCATCTCTGAGCATGAAGTGTGCTGACAGTTCAGCAGCACTGAGGCAGCATGGATTAATTTAAAAAACAAACCCGCCAAAACTAGGAATAAGGAATGCTATTGCATTCCAATTCCAGCTCAGAGACACTTGTTCTGTAGCTTAAGTCAAATTACTGAAATTTTGTCTTACTCTCCCCCATTTGGTTATTACTACTACTCTTTACCAAGGGGGGTGGTAATAAAGAAATTTAGCTATCTAGTAAGGATATACACTAAGCAACTAAACCATTCCTGCCCCTAGTGAAATTTTGTTCAGTTTCAACAGAAATTGACACTCTAGCTATACCTTCATAAACTATTTTTACTCTTTGAAAATGTCATGAGTACAATGGTTTCTGGTTCACTGAAGAGAATAAGGAAAGAAGTACCAGCATCTTAGAGGAAGAAGGAGAAAGTAGGGAGAACCACCAGAAAAGTGACATGAGAAAATTGACAGGGTGTCTCAGCTATTTTGGTGCATGACAAAGTTATGAGCACAGGGGTAGGCAAGCCCTGGTCTGAACTAAAGGCATTGCTCATGAAAGGAGTAGAATTATAGCACTCCAAGTATAAGTGATTTTTGCTGATACTGCCTGTGAGCATGTACATGTCATGCAACTGCTGTGCATTTAAAAGGGAAGCAACAATGTACTGATAATGAAAGGTGGAGAAACGAAAAACAGACATTTCCAAAACGGTGGCAAGCACTTGGTGGTGTCTTGTTCATGTAACAGTTTGTAGGATCAGCTACTGAGGTAGAGGCAAAGATGGAATCTCAAATATTTAACTGATTCTCCATGTTCCTGTAAAGTATTACTTTACAGTTAATTATTTTTCATTATAGTAAAACCCAACCCACCTTTTTTCTAATCAAGAGCAGCAAAAATTTTGCTTCTTGATCTATGTGCATCTTGCAAGGCAATGAGACTACTCATTTCCTCTTTCACATCCCAAAATGAGACTATACAATTCAGTACGGTACAGTTGTTGATCTGTATACCCTGGGAGGAAAGGAAACAGGGTATAATTTTGACATAAGCAAGGGAATTCTCAGAGTAAATCAACAGATGTTTGAAGATATGTTCTTGTTTTACAGTTTCAGCAACTGAGGTTCAAATTAACATGGTTGGAAGTGATACCTTATCATCAGGGATCCTAGTTTTCCATGGGAAAAACAAAAAAATCTCTGTTTATAGATTCATAGAAGTTAGGGGCTGGAAGGGAGTTCAGAGATCATCAGGTCCAGCCCCCCCTGCTCAAGGCTGGAAAGATTGCTGAGGTCAGATTACCCCAGTGAGGTGTGCATCCAGTTGTCTTTTAAAGATTCCCAGGGAAGGTGATTGTACCACCTTTGGGGGGAGTCTATTCCAGACTCCGGACACACAAACCATAAAGAAGTTTTTTCCTAATGTCTAATCTGAAGCGATTCTCTATCAGTTTATGACCATTATTCCTAGTCTTCCCCTGGGGTGCCTTCATGAACGGGTGTTTTCTTAGCCCCTGATGTACACCCTGTATATACTTAAAGGCTGCCACCAAGTGCCCTCTGAGTCTTCTGTTCTCCAGGCAGAACAGTCCCAAGTCCATCAGCCTCTCCTCGCATGGTCTGTTCTCCAGACTTCTAGTCATTCATGTGGCCCTCCTATGGACTCTTTCCAGCTCCTCCACATCCCTCTTGAACTGCAGCACCCAGAACTGGACATAGTATTCCAGCTGCAGCCTCACCTCTGTTGAGTAGAGCAGGAGGATGACATCCTTAGTGTTGCTTGTGATGCATCAGTTGGTGTATGCCAGAGTGTTGTTCACTTTGGCAGCTATAACATCACACTGGTGGCTCATGTTCATTTTATGGTCAATTGTGATCCCCAGGTCTCTTTCAGCTGTGGTGTTGGCTAATGTAGCACCACCAAGCCTATAAGTATCTTGTGGGTTATTTCTCCCCAGATGGAGCACTTTACATTTCTCGGCATTAAATTTCATCAGATTAAGATCCACCCACTTTACAAGCCTGTCCAGATCAGCCTGTCTTCCAGCATGACCACAGGAGATTAGGTTGGTCAGGCATGACCTGCCTGCATCAAAGCCATGTTTGCTGTTATTTAGAATATGACATCTGCGAGGCTTGGGGCATGGTAAAGGAGCAGTTTTGGAGCCATGCATGTAGCCCATAAGGCTGAGAGTGTTCCAGGAGGCACCCATTTTGAGTGGGATCCAAAACAGGATCCGAGAACTCATGAGGTTCAGGGGGGTCCAGCAGGACCATGTCCAGACAATAAGATCAAGGGCAGCCTCCCTATATTATAATTACAAGCAAAGACATGGCAAGCAAGAAAGAGGGTGCCCGTTGGGCTGGACTAATACAGTCAAGAGGACCTAGGGGTATCACAGCCATCCCTGAGGACCCCATCCCATGACGCTCATTTGCAACAAAGTAGCAGCTCTGATGGTTGCTCTTATTTACAAAGTGGGTCTAGATCCTAGTGAGCCATTCCAGCACCTGGAATCATTTGAGATTAAAAGTTTCCTTCAGTCCTTTTCAGGTGCTAGGGATAAATAGGAGAATGGAACAGGAATCACTATGGTAGCTGCAAAAGATCCCCTGATGCCTGACAAGCTACTCAAATGATATTTAATTCCAATTAAGGTCCTACTTGGAAAATAGGGAGGGACACAACTGTGTTATCAATATATTTTAATGATCAGAAAAGATTTGCTTCCCTAATACTGTACAGATTTCACTAATTGTACTTTTTTACTTTAGTTTCTAATTTATGGCAGCTACTTTGCAGTCATAGCTGGGATTTTCTTGATCAGAAGCATTTGCACAATTGTTTCAATCAAACACAGAAGGAAAATACTGTGCATTTCCAGAGAACCTGGAGGTCAGAACATGATGGAATATGGATCTAAAGAACATATTATCAACGGCTATACAACACGACTATAACTTACCAGACAGGCACATCTTCTGGGTCAAGTTCTGCTTGCAAGACTAATTGAAGCCAATTGGAGATAGCAATAAGAAAAAGATCATTACTTACCAATGGGTATATGGCACCTGTTAAATTTACTCCAAGCAAAAGTGTTGTGTTAAGTTATATCAGGCCAGATTTTCACACACAATAGCACACTCCACAAACACTGCACCCACCTATACCCTCCCCTCCTCATGCACCCCCACACACATATCCCTGCTCACTGTTATGCATGCACACACCCCCCACATGTACCCACACCTACCCATGCATACCACACCCACCCCCACACACTCCCAGTTACCCTCCCCCTCCACACACCCCACAAACCCCATACCTAACACACA
>NW_017728910.1:35439868-35466831 GCF_001723895.1 Crocodylus porosus
CCCTCCACATCCCCTGCAATATACAAGAGTAAGACTTAATTTTGAGCTATTATACAATCACCTCTATATATGCAACAGAAACACAGATTAGGACCAAAATATTTTTAAAAAATAAAATTAAAATATGTTATTGTCGTCAGTGTTTGATTTTAGTATATAGTTTGTTTGGGTTTTTTTGGTTCCATGATGGCAAACCCCCTTCCCAAAAGGAGTACTTCTGTGGGCAAGGGGAGGGACTTCTGGTGGCAAAGGTCAGAGGTTAGGAGATGGCAACCTGGAGGTGGGGCTACACTTGTGGCCCTTGACAGCTCACCAAAACTCATGAAGTGGCACTTCAGTCAAAATACTTGCCTGCTCCTCGTCTAGTTAATAGTTTGGAGAATGGAATTGAGGGCACAGATAGCCAATTTGCAGATGACACTAAACTGGGTGGAGGTGCATAGGCAGTAGAGCTGTGCAGACAAGCAACAGTATTAACCTTTAATACGTGGCTACTTGCAAAATGTTTTAACTTTAACACAATTTAATGTTCCACAGATTATCTAGGGTCTAAGTATAATGTGCAACTTCAAAAGACCAATGTCAAGTTGTGTGTTTAACACAAGAGCACACTCAGGCAAGGGCTGTAGGAAGATTCCGTGGCTTCAGGGATATTCCACTTCAAGAGTAGGAGTCTGTAAATAAGTGTCCGCTTAAATAGAGAAAGAAGAGATATGCGAAGGAAACCATTGGTGTATGAATGTATTTTTCTCACCTCGACCTTGCTATTCCAGGGAGCAAACTGCAAGGGTCCAGAGGTAGGAACAGACTGAAGGAGGAGGGAGGATTTTAGGGAAGGCACCAGCAAATGTGTGTGGTTGTGTGTGTGTGTGGGGGGGGAGGGCTGCCTTGTCTGGCAGGGCTTACCACCACCTCCTCTCTCCTGTCAAAGGCCCTAGGGAGTGGCTCCCAGCAGCAGCTGTGTCTGAGCTGCTGTGTTATTGGTTAACCATTTAACCAATATAACTAGAGGAATAAAAAAAAACAAAATCTGGTTTTTAATGAATTTCCCCAGCCCAGATGAATTCCCCCTCTCCCCCCACCCATAAGCACACAACCACACACATTTCCTGGTGCCTCACTTAAAATCCTCCCTCTTTCAGTCTGTTCCTACCTCTGGACCCTTGCAGTTTGCTCCCTAGAGCAGCAAGGTTGAGGTGAGAAAAATGCATTCATATTCCAACAGTTTCCTTCGCATCTCTCTTCAGCAGTAAAAGAGCAGGAAACAACATGCGGTCAGTCCTTCCCAAAGGGAAACTCTTCCCCCTCCTCCCTCTCTCCCAACACCACAGGGTGGGGAGGGGGGCTCTTTTCAGTGCTGCAGAGCCTCTTCCCCCTCCTCCTCCCCCACCTGGTGCCACAGGGTGGGGAGGGGGGCTCTGTGAGGCTGCCTAGACATGGAGGGAGACTCTTACCTCTGTTCCTCCCACACCACAGTGGGGTGGGGAGGGAGCTCTTTGTGAGACTGCCAGGCCCCAGAGCAGGACTCTTCCTCCTGTGGGGTGGGGAAGAGGGCTCTGTTCAGTGCTGGAAGGTTACTTCTCTTCCTCCTCCTACTCTTCCCCCTACCCCCAGTGCCACAGGGCAGAGAGGGAAGGCTCTGCGTGATGGTCCAGCCTGACTAAGCTGGAGTCCCAGGTAGTGCCTGTAACTGAGCCACAGCTATTGAGGGTGGCCTCGCCCCTGCAGCCCAGGCTGGCCTTGCTGGGCTCCAACTGAGGCAGCCACATGGTGGGGCCGAGCTGGACTAGGCTGTGGGTTTTGGCCACCCTTGGCAGGTGCAGCTCAGTGACAGGGACACTGAGCCCTGTCAGCGCCACAGCCTGACCCAGCCCAGCATGCATGGCCAGCGGCCAGATTCAGAGGGTTACCTGGGCCCCAGCATGGGGGCTGGCTGCAGACCCACAATCCCCTGTGGCCTCTGAGCTGGCCCAGGTACCCCTGTCCCTGGCCAGCTGCTGGCTGCACGTGCTGGGCTGGGCTGGGCTGGGCTAGGTTAGGTTGGGGTGCTGACAGGTCTGTGTCCCCATCACTGAGCTGCACCTGCTGGGGGTGGCCCCTCCCCTGCAGCATGGCCCAGCCCCACCATGCAGCTGCCTCATCTGGAGCTAAGTGAGGCCATCCCGGGCTTTGGGGGCAGGGCCACCTGATGCAGCTGTGGCTCAGTTATAGACGCTCCCCGCATCCCAGCTGGGCCTCCTGGACAGTTCCTCAGAGCCACTTCCCACCGTGAAGCAGCAGGGCTTGAGGGAGGAGGTGGAGGGTAGAAGAGTATCCCCCAGCACCAAACAGAGTACCCCTCCCTGCCCCAAGGTGGAGGCGGCTCAGGGGGAAGAGTCCCCCTCAGAGGCCAGGCAGCCTAGCATAAAGGCCTTCTGCCATCCCTACAGTGATGGTGGGGAGGAAGAGGAAGAGGCAGAGGAAGAGGTCCCCCTTCAGTACTGCACAGAGCCCTCCCCCACCATGGGGGGAGGAGGAAGAGGGGGAAAAGTCCCCCCCAGCACAGAACAGAGCCCAAGCATGGCCCCATTAAGGTAAAGGGGACAGGAGAAGCCCCAGGGACCGCTGCCACAGCACCTTCTCCTCTGCTCCCTGGCAGACAGGTGGACCTCAGCTACAGTGGGGAGGAGGCAAGAATCAACCCCCTTCCTTCCTGCCTGCCCACTTTGCCTTAATAAAGCTATGCCAGCCAGTGTCTTGCCATGTCCCATCCCTGCTTGGGCTAGAGAGCAGAGGGGAGGGGCCAGCCCTGCTCTGGAGCAGAGAGCACAGCCCAGAAAGCATGATGAGATGCTGGATAAGTTAAACCAGGAAGGGGTCTAGGACAGACTTTGTATAAACTGGTTTGAGCTCAATCAGTTAAAAGTATGATATTACATTCAACCAGATTTATCTCAAACTGGTTCCAGCCATTCTGAGACTGGCTTATGTACACTGAATGTCTGTCCCGTTACAGGTTTAAACCATCTTCTGATCACTTAAACCAATTTATGCATAATGTCTGTCTCTAGCCCTGCTGTCAGACACCAGGACCCTCTGCAGCGACAGAAAGTTTTCATTCAGCAGAACATATCTATAGCCAAGGAGAGAGGAGAATTTCAACTATAATGAGCCCTGGTTTTATCCATCACAAGTTAACCACTTTATTGGGAGCCCTCCAATACTGTGGAGGAAGAGCCACGATTTCCCCCTGAATTATTCAGTTTCTCGAGGAAGATTTGGCGAGTTATAAGAACCTACCCTAGTCAGTAGTACAGGAATAGTTACTGTCCAAAGGGTTGTTCTGTTACCTACAGAGAGGAATTTGGCAGTTCCAGCCCACCTACCAGAGGAAAACTGCTGAGATCAACATTTGTGTAATAGTTTTGACATTTTGATAAGCCCTAATTCCAATTGAAAGTTGAGACTTCGGTTCATGAAAGGTGATCTGCTTTTCACAGGAAAATACATTCTTTTTTTTTCCATAATAATGCCTTCAATTCAAAACACTTTGATTCTAGAATAGTTCCATGGCATCCCATGGGTCATGGAGCTCAAATGTCTCTGCTACGTTCTCCAGTTGGGCTACATTTCCTCTAAGACATTGTAGATATGAACATGGGATTGCTATGTCTAACCTTCTAAACCACTCATCCAAAGAAGCAGCTGTAAAATATCATGGAAAACATGGTCCAACCAGAAGATAAACAGAACAAGGCTATTGAATTCTAGCTCCCAGGAAGCACCTTGGTGGCACTTCAGAAGTGACATTTTGATTTTTCAAACACAGTTTCCTGTAGAAAATGGGCAAACTAAATATTTGTCAAACTTTTCCACAGGAAAAGAAATCTGACCTGCTCTAGTTATAGATAAAAATTGGAGGGCCTCAAAAAATCCTGTTACTACAGGAGTGGGGGAGAGAGGGGCACTTTAATTAAAGTAGCTCTGAGAGCTGCTCTAATTAAAGCACCCAGACCGTCTCATGTATTAGCGCCCCCATGCTTAAAAGTGGCAGCAGGAACATTAACTAAAGCTCCTCAAACAAGCTTTAGCTAAAGTGCCCCGCCACCATTTTTAAGCATGGGGATTCTGATACACAAGACGCCTGAGTCTGCTGGAGTGTGGTAATTACTATGCTCCAGGAGACTCAATTAATGGAGCTTGCTCTAATGCACTATAATTACAACTCATTGGAGCAGCCTCATTGCTCATGTATAGGCACCCTAGAATTGTCTTTCTTCACAGAGGGAAAAAGAGCTGGGTGAGCGTGGACACAGAGTAACCTTCTGGTCTAGGCTGACATACTGGAAGCTTGGGTTGAGATGGGCTGTCTCTACAAATCTGTGATCTACCTAGTCCATGGACAAATCAAAAGCGGTCACAAGTTAGCACCTTTTAGAAGCACTGAAGTTCCACACACACAAAAGCCAGGTCATTCTCAGGTCAGTTTTTCATTTGTGAATTAATCAGTAACCAATATCAGTCTTAAATCTTTAACTTAATATTAATTCAGTTTGTAGACAAACACATTTTGTTTGCAGTCCATCCAGTATTTCCCCTAGTATAATATAATAGTGTCTTAATAAAGACATGAGTAAAATTTGTAGAAGTTTAGGAACTTAAATCCTATTTTTACTAATGGCAGAAACTTCGGCATTAGTATCCAAGTTACTCAAGTCCCAGTGAAACTTTTACAGAAAGATTTTGTCTTTAGGGTTGCCCTTTGAATTCCACATTCCTCACTTACCAAACAAAACAAATATGTCAGCAAAAAATTATCCCTTCTAAATGATGCATAAAGCAATATTTCACCACTAATCACACTACTCATGATTTATAATCAAAGTAATAAACAAAAAAGGCAGATGAGTTTCCTGCAGAGGTCATAATTTTAGGAGTTAAAATAAGGATCCTTCCTTCCAGAGCCACCCCGAGCAGGGTGTGGGGCCCAGGGCAAATCAGCCCATGCGGAGCCCTGCCCCTGCTTCGCTTCCACAAGCCCTAGACCTGAAGTAGCGGCAGCAGCGATGGTGGGGAAGGGAGGGTAGCGAGCAGCTGGACACAAAGCCGGTGGCAGTGGTGTAAAGTCACTGTAGCCACTCTACCCAGCTCTACGGGACCCCCCAAAGATAGGGCCTGGGGCAATCGCCCCGATTCACCCCTCTTCCCCCTGCAAGGACAGCCCTGCAGTGGAGTCCCTGGGGGTCAGACTTGATGATCTGCTCAGGTCCCTTCCAACCCTACCAACTATGAAACTACAAAACTACTTAACACCTTTAAAAGAAAAATAGTATTCAAATACTAGTAACCATACACACTCTAAAAGTGCTTTGAGAGCTTGTACAATAAAGCTTATGCTTATATTGCTTAATCAAAAAAACATGCAAAACATGAATAAATGGGTATCCTTTGGTGTGTATTGCTAAAGCAAAATGGAGGCATCTGAAGGAATGCAACTGAAAATTCTAATATTATAAAAGCCTAAGTCTGTCTGTCTGTAATGCTTTATTTGTACTCTGATTGGCTGACAAACAGCCAATCAGAGTGCAAACAAGTGTTCCAACAGGAGCTGGTGGTTCATGGAGCTCCCTGCAGGTAGCAAGGATGGAGCAGAGTGGGGGCAAGGCCACCTTGCAGGTGACAGTGGTAGTTATGAGTGAATTCATGCCCAAGCAAATAATACCGAAAATAGTCTACACCCCACTTTATGGCAAGACAGTCCTGTTCGACAGTTGCATACCTCCTTTCTTGTGGGTTCAGCTTTCAGCTGGCATAAGCTACAGGCTGGGAGACTCCATTGACCTCCTGGGACAGGACTGCGCCTAAGGCTTGCTCAGAGGCATCAGCCTGCAGGATAAAAGGTACCTCAAAGTTCAGGGTTCCTAACACTGCATCTTAACACTTGCATCTTTTTGCCTTCTCAAATGCTTGCCTGCTCCTGGCATCCCATTGAAGAGGACCTTTCCTCTTTCCTTTCGACAAATTAGGGGTGCCATAATTTCCATGAACTGAGGTATAAACCATCTGTAATACCCTGCTAACCCTAAAGAGGCCCTCAGCTGTTTTCAGCTTTGTGGTGGCCTAAACTGATGCAGGGCTTCTACCTTGCTGGCTAATGACCAAACCCGACCTTGTCTTACCATAGAACCCAGGTACTTAATTTCTGCCTTACCCAGAACACATTTTCTTGGATTAGCTGTAAGACTAGCTTGCCTGTAATACTGCCCTAACTGCTCCTAGATGTTCTTCCCACCGCTGCACGTATATTATGTCGTCTACATAGGCGGCAGTGTATTGCTGGTGTGGAGCCAACATCCACTCAATCAACCTTTGAAAGGTAGCAGCCACCCTGCGTAGCCCAAAAGGCGTCTGCTTGAATTCATATAAACCCCACGGGGTGCCAAACACAGTTTTAGCCCTATCTTCTCTCCTCAGTGGCACCTGCCAGTAGCCCTTGGCCAGATCCAGTGTAGAAATGAATCTGGCTTACCCCACTCTCTCTAGTAGCTCACTAATCTGAGGCATGGGAAAAGCATCAAACCGTGATATGGTATTCACCTTCCTAAAGTCGACACACAGCCACAACGACCCGTCAGGCTTAGTTACCGCTACAATGGGACTCTGCCATGGGCTACAGGACTCCTGTATAATACCCTGCTCCAACATCTTGGTGAGCTCTGTACAAATGGCATTATACTTATAGTAGGGAATCCTCCTCCATTTTTCCCAAATGATCTGCCGGGGGGTGGGGGTTATTATATAGTGGGTTATTCTTCTTGCGCAGCCAGGAATTTTGCTAAAGCTGTCACAAAATTCCCTCACCAAAACCCCCAACTAGCACTGCTGCTGAGGGCTAAGTTGGACTCCCACCAAGACTATTGCATCACCTCCCCCTGGTCCCAGCTCTGCCCCTATGTCCTGACCAAACTCCTCAGGTGGGGAAGGGTCAACCAACAAGCCCTCCTGGTCCCTCCACTCTTTAAGCAAATTGACATGATAAATCTGTGTCTCCTTCCTGAACCCTGGCTTCAAAAACTTCATAGTCTATAGGGCCCACCTGCTGAATCACTTTGAAGGGCCCCTGCCAACACTTCAGGAATTTTTTCTCAGTATCAGGGAGCACCAAGACCTTCTGACCAGCTTGGATGTTCTTTTCCTGAGCCCTTTTATTATATGTAGTTTTCTGCTTCTGTTGTGCTACCCTCAGATGTTTCTCTCGCCAGCTCCTCTGCCCTCTGTAGGCGCTGTCTCATATTCTGCATGTATTCCGAGGGGTTGATGCCCTCATTCAGGGCTTCCTACCACCCTTCCTTTACAAGGTCCAACAACCCTCTCAGCCGATGCCCACACACCAAGTCAAACAGGGCACACCCCAATAATGACTGCAGGGCTTCCCGCATCACAAACAACAACAGTCTCTGGGGATCAGTTTGCACACCCTGTCACAACATATTCTTTAAGGTCCCATTAAACTTCTCCACTAACCCGTTTGTTTGAGGGTGGTAGACTGTTGTATGTAGGTGTCTCATTCACAACATCCCACACAGACTCTGCAGGACCTCAGACATAAAATTAGACCCTTGGTCCATGACAAACTCCCTTGGGATGCCCACCTGGGCGATCCATTTTAGAAGCTCTTCTGCCACCCAGGGTCCTGTGACCATTCGTATGGGGACCGCCTCTGGGAACCTAGTCACATAGTCAGTGATAAATAGCAAGTATTGATGCCCCGCTGAACTTTTAGGGAGGGGCCCTACCACATCCAACACAATACAAGAGAATGGGACTTAAATCATGGGCATAAGTTGTACAGGGGCCCGAGCTGGCTTACTCGCATTTGCCCTCTAACATGCCGGACTGGCCCGGTAAAACCTCTCCACTTGCTCATACAGCCCAGACCAAAAGCACCATTTGTTAACAGGCTTCTGTTTTGCTATGCCCCATGTGTCCCCGTAAAGGATTTTCATGGGCTAACTTCAGTAGGGGGACCCTAAACTGAGTCAGTATTAATAATTGTGCTACCTCCTTCCCCTCTTGTAGGCCCCACTTCACCCGATACAACAACCCTCTTCTGACCTCCAACCTGGGCAGATTTGCGTAGCACCTTGGGTCTACTACTACTTCTTCCCTTCTTGCCAATTTGGTTTCCTGGATGGCCTGGAACTATTTCTCCTCCTCCTGTGCCTTCCAGACTGTCTGACTACATGCTGGTCATTCTATATCAAAATCTTCTTCAGTGAGATCTTCAGCCTGGTTCTCTAACAGGCTGACACCCCCCAACCTATCACTTCTTATTATGTTTAAGACTTCATAGATCTCCTTCCAGTCTTGTCCTGGAATCATTGAGTATGGCAGGTCATGAGCCACTCCAACGGGCATTTCCAGGTTGGCATTCAACACAGTGACTTGATAAGTCTTCCGAGGTAATGTCCAGGCATGTACGTCATCCTGAGAGGGGTAGTCTTTCGAAAGTATTTGGCAGGGGCCAGCTTGCTTTGTATGAACATGTGGGAGCAACCGATATCCACAACAGCTGCCAAACTCTCGCCCCTGACTCATGCTTCCACCACTGGGTGGGGCCAAGGGCCTCCCTTAATCTCCTTCCCTACACTACAGTCCATGGACTCTATTCCAGCCAGATATGCATGGCCCGGTGTTCCACCCAACTCTGCAAATGGAGAATGTGTCGCTCGGGGAGCAGTCCATGGCAGGCTGGAGCAGTCTCGTGACGTGTCCTACTTTCCCAGGTCTAAAACAGATCACCACAATACTGTTAGGCCTCCTAGTCTCCTGGAGCTCCCTACTCCCTGATCTTGCAGGTTCATGGGGTTTCGAATGCCCAGTCACCCTCAAAGTCCAGTACGGCGGCCTTTCTCCTAGGGCACTGCTAAAGTTTTCGGCTAGCCACAGTGCCCCTGCAGACGACCCTGGTCTATGACAATGGACCCAATTTCAGGTCTCTTCGTCTAAATCGTTCAAAAACTGTTCCAATAGGATCTTATCATAAATGTCATTCTTCAAACTTTCAACAAGGCCCGCAGCTCCTTTTTTCCCCTCTGCTTCCTAGCCCTAAATGCCTGCTGGTAGATTTAGGGGTTGATATCCAGCCGATATAAGATTTCTTTCTTGACCATCTCATGGCTTCATCCCATGTCACAGATTTGTAGGCTGCTTGGGCCTTCCTTATTAACAAAATTCCCAACTGGCCAGCCCATTGGGATTTTTCCAGCCCGGCCATCAAGGCTGCCCACTCAAATCTTTCCAGGAATACCTCCAAGTCATTATGTACTGACATCTTAGGTATTCTCAATTCGATCACATTCCGCTGGTGCCATGCTTGATGCTGGATCCAGCTTTCCTCCAGAGCCAACTGCCACACCGATTGCTGTTGTTGTTGCTGGAGGAATTGTCCCACCAAGTGTAGCGTCTGCCTGACAGGGTCCACGCCAGCTGCTACTGCCACCGCCATAGAAACTTTCATTCTTTTGGCTTCCCTCCGGCTGTCATTGAAGTTCCCAGCCAATGCATCAGCTTGTCAGGTGATCGCCGAGTACGGGCATATTCCTCTGCACCTGGTTGACATTCACCAGTTCTTTTCCCGCACATCTTGACCTCCACCAGTTTAGTTGGGTTGACTCTCTTATTCTCTGCTCTCACCTGCCATGACTTTGATGGTTAAAATACAAAGAGGGGTGACTTCCCTGACCCAACAATGACAAGTAGCTGGTTCACACCACCAGGTCCAGTTCCAGTGGAAAAAAAAAGAGAAAAATTTGTTGTTAACACCAAGCTCCCTTCCTAGATGTCAGGACTCAAAGCAATCCCTTCTGGTTTTGCCTTTCATCACCCCGGACACTTAAATGCCAGCATTGCAGGCGAACGGGGTTTGTTTTGTTTTTTGGAATTGCTGCTGCACCACCTTAATTGACCACCCGCAACAGCCCATCAGAACCATGAAATAGACAAGGGGAAACATCTCCCTCTTCCTTCCTGACATTGAGCTCCCCTCTTCCTGACGGGGCTCAGAAAAGTCCCTCTCCCGGACTCAGCTTCCCCGGGCACTGGGGTACTGGAGTTGGGAGCAAACAGAGGGCTTCCTGCTTCCACTCCTAACTGCCACCACGCTGGCCTAATTGACCACCCATGGCGGCCGATTACCAAAAAATAACCCAAGTGGAGAGAGCACATCTCTTCCTTCTCTCTCCTGTCCTCTCGCGCTCTCTCTTTTTTTCTTCATTTTTGGTGAGAGCTCCTCTGAGCTCACAAGACCAGATCGGTCTCTTGCCCCATTCCTGGGGACTTCAGTCTCAGGCAGAGTACAACTAAAGCCTTACCTGCCCATTGTACTGCCCATTTGTTCCTCTCCCCTCTGGCTCCTTGCTCCATCCTGGATATAGACCCGACCACCTATTTCCACCAATCCACCTTGCCTGGTGAGATGGTAAAGTCAAGCTGGGGCATATCGGGAGTTCCCACTGTAGCATAGTCACAGCCAAGCTTACGCTCATGGGCAGGGGGCCACCCTGAGTAAGTAGCCTCCAGTTCTTCACACAGCAGCATGGAGGGGGAGCAAGGTTGGGACATTGCAGGGGGGAGCCAGGCCATGGCTCTGGCCTCCGAGCACCCCTCCCCACTTCCGTTGTTGTCACCTATAGGACTTGATGCAGGATGATGTGGCGGCAGTGGGGGGAGGAGTGGGCCTGACATGGGTTGAGGGAATAGCAGGTGAACTGTGGCAGTGGGAGGAGGGGAGGAGTGGGCTGGGGCCCCATGCAGGCGGGGAGGAGGACTGAGCCCAAGCCGGGGGAAAAGCCAACCCGCCACGGCAGGGGGAGCAGCAGGCCCAGGCCAACCTGGCGGCAGTGGGGAACAGGAGGAGCGGGCTCAGAGCCAATGGGTGGAGGAGGAGGAACAGGGGAGGAGTGAGACCTAGCCAGAGGAGGGGAAAGAGGCTTACTCCTCCCCTTCTCCAGCTGCTGCTACATCAGGCTGGGCCCACTGCTCCCCCTCACCACCATGGTGGGTCAGCTTCTCCCCACCTCAGGCCTGGGCCCACTCCTCTCCCACCCTCCCCTCCCCCCCCCATTGGCTGTGAGCCCACTCCTCTCATTCCTCTGCCACTGCCAGGTCAGCCCAGGCCTGCAGCTCCCCCTGCCATGGCAGGCTGGCTTCTCCCCACCCTCGGGCCCAGTCTTCCCCCGCATCGGGCCTGAGCCCACTCCTCCTCACACCCCACTGCTGTTGCAAGGAGCGGAGGAGCAGGCCTGGACCCTAAGCAGCAGAAGGTAAAGGGGGAGTGAGCCCCAACAGGGACGCGGGCTCTCTGCACGCTCCCTTCCCCACACCCCATCATTCCTGATGGGCAATTAGCTAGTGAATAGATAAGAACAGATGTTTGCACTTATCACTGCTGTTGGTTGAGAAGTAAAGGTAAAAAATTCCTTGACCATCCTCTGAGATGGATTTTCATTCAGCTTACTTAACTACCCATTTAAAACCCAAATGAGACTGTAATGAAGCTTAATTAAATATGTCACTTAAACAACACTTGAGAGCACTAAGGAACTGAAATTTGCTTCCTTGTAAATGAACAACTCAGGTCAAGGTACAAGCTGTGGATGTGATTGTTGGCAAGGGTCAAAAAACAAAGCCAAACCAAAAAAAAACCCAACAACATTTCTTGAAGTGGGGATAAATAGAAACATAACAGTAAGCTTACAAGGAATGAACTTTCACTAACAGCAAGGATCATCTTTTTGATCATTTGTTCCATGCACATTTTCTCCATTGGGTTTTATTGGACAGACCATGGATTGTTGGAAAGAAATGAAAAGCAGCAGCTGGATTTATCCTACCTTGATTCTCTGCACATATGGATTTTTCTCTGCAATGAAACCAGCAGAATCTTTTCTTACGCCTTACCTCACAGGACCAGATAAAAATTTGACCATTGAAGAGGTATGTCTAGTTCTACTCATTGCCTAAGAAAAGTAAAGTATCAAATGCACTTCAAACTGTGCAAAAAAAAAAGTTGCATCAGAAAAGCTCAATAATTTTTCAGCATTTGTAATTTTTTAGAATTGTAAAAATAGGGAGAGGAATTAAGTTGTACAATATGCAAAAAGTCTTAGTGGCAGAATATATATCCATTTAAGTCAACGGAAGTCTTTACTACTGATTTAAATGATGATAGAAACAGGGAACTTTCAGTTTTGTTGGAAAACATTCTGTTCATTGGTACAGCCTGATCTTTGCTTATTGAGATTCCTATTAGAGCCAGAGCATCCCCTTTGCCTGATATGATGAAATAGAACATTTCTGCCCTATGAAAGTTTTCTAAGCAAAATATAAAAAAAGAGGGGGGGAGAGAAAAAATGCTTCCTTCTTAGTACAAGATACATTAATTTTAGGTTACAGTTTGCCAGCATTATCAGCAAATGGATTGCATTTTTAGGACTTTGAAACCATTTTGTTTGCGATAAAGAGAAAACAATGTCAGCAATTTCAGTGAAATCAGATCTCTGGTTCTTGTCTTACTCTTAAGCTATTCTTTAAAAAAAGAAACTTATGAAGAATGAGAGGAAAGATTATTATGTATATAAAGATTGCTTCTAGTTGGGACAAATCTCAACATATCTTCACTCTAAAAATGATTAGAAAAAACAGCCAGATTCCTCCTTTGTCTGACTGATAGAAATTTTTAGTTACTGTAATATGATTCTTCTAGTTACCAATTGGACCATTCAAGCCAAATTCACAGAAATTCCCCACCATATATTGGCAGACTAGGTTCTTTGGGCAACTGTGATATCTTTTACTAGGCCAACTAAATAGTTGGAAAATTGTTCTTTGCAAGCTTTCAGGTACAAACACCGTTCTTCAGGCAGAAGGAGAGTCTACAGTTGTATTCTACTCTCCGGGGTAGAATAGAAGCCAGTATGCAAGAATGCAGGTCAGTGAAAATACAAAAGTGGGGCAGTGAGGAACTGGAGGGGGTCAGAGACAGTAGGTGACGATGGGGGGGGGTGAGCAGAAGAAAGGGGAAATGGAAGTCTGGTGATGAAATGTAGCTGGTAAATTGTAGAGAGGTTACCTGGAGTTATCAGATGTCGGGTAGGTTATAATGTTCCAATGTCTATAATGAATCCAAAGTCTAGATTTAGTCTATGATTTTTTGTATCCAGTAGATTGATGATGTGAAGTTTGTTGGCTCATTTGCAAAAGGTGTTTTGTAAATTCCCTTTGAGGATTAGAACAGAGAGATTGGAGAGAGGGTGGTTAATCTTGAGGGAAGTGTGCCCACACATGTAATTGGGTATTCTTGTCTTTGACAGAATTCTGATGTGCATTCATTCTGGCTCACAGTTGTTTGGTTTGTCCTACATATTTTCCATCAGGGCATTTAGCGCACTGGATGAGATATAACATTTCTGGAGGTACAGGTGTAGGATCCAGGCATGGTGATGGTTCCATTGTGGAGTGTAGTTATTGTGGGAGTGGTGGAGATGTGTTGGCAGGTTTTACATTTCTTGTCCCAAAGAAGTGTATCCAGATGGTCTGGATCCATTTGGCGTGCTTTGGACTATAGGAAGTTTGCTTCTGGTGGTGAGGTTAGCGAGGTTCAGTGCTTGTTTAAAGGCTAGGATGGGTGGTTCTGGGAAGATCTCTTTAAGAATTGGGTCTTCTAGTATAGATTGCAATTGTTTGAGGATTTTCCACATAGGTTCCAGGGAGGGATGGTACGTCATAACTAATGGTGTGCAATTCATGGGGATTTTCTTTTTTTGTACTGCAGCAATTCTTCACATAATATCCAGGTGTCTCTTTCAAAAGTGCTCTCTGTCTCTGTAGAAGTGTCCTTGTGGAGGACTGAAAGCTCTTTTGAGAGATTTGTGAGGTGATAATCACAGGTGTTCCCTTCAGTACAAATTCAGTGGTACTGGAGGGCTTGGCTGGGTATTACAGCTTCCTTGGTGTGTTTAGGGTGATTGCTGGTTCTGTGTATATGTATGTTGGTCCCTGGATTTCTTGTAGATGGTGGTTTGTATTTTACCGTTCTGGACAGTTACCATAGTGTTCTAAAAAGCAAATGTTGGTGCTGGAGTATTCAAGAGATAGTCTGGTAGAGGGGATTATTGAGCTTCTGATGGAAATCAGTCAGAGATTGCAGGCTTTCAGTCCAAATGATGATGTCATCTCTATATCTTAAATATAGCATTGGTTTGATGGTGCAGCTCTTGAGGAATTCTTCTTTTAGGTGGCTTATAAAAAGGTAGGCATATTGTAGGGCCATTTTGGCACCCATATCTATGCTATTAAAACTGTAGTTGTTGTGTGTGAGGATGAAGTATATAAATTCAGTAATATCTTTAGGTCTGTACTCTGAGTTGTAATCTTGCTCTTGTAGATATATAAGGCAGACTTGGATGACATCCTAGTGTGGGATATTGTTATATAAGCTGGTAACAGCCATGGTGGCTAGAAGGGTGTTGCTGGGAAGGTGGTCTATGGTTTTAAGGTTCCGTAGAATGTCTGTTGCATCTTGGACAAAACTCACTCTGGATCAGAGGTTTTAGGGTGGATTCGATGAAACCTGATATTTCCTCAGTTAGGGTTCCATGCTTGGATATGATAGGTATGCCTGGGTTCCCCTTATTTGTGGATCTTAGGGAGCATATAAAAAGTTCCTGGGTTGGGTAGTGGAACTTTTTACATGCTCCCTAAAGTTGTGTAGTTTTTCTTCTAGATGGAAATGATTTGATGGCAGTTTTGTGTTTTAAGGTGAAAAGGTGTGTAGAATATGGCTGTGCGAGGCTTTGGACAGAGCTTCAGATCTGGAGAAGCTTCAGATGCCTCAGGGTCCAAAGCAGCACATTGGGTCAAAGCGCCGCTTCGTTCGGCTTCCCGAAGCAGTTCAGAGCTTCCGGAGAGCTTCGGAGCTGCCTCGGAGATCTGGCCACAGGGTATAATGGGGAACAATAAAATATCTTTAACTTTGTTGGCTTTTTTGTCCGATTTGGATGAAATTTTCAGGGGTGGTAGACTCTGCAGAGAGAATAAAGCCTGCCAAGTTTCAAGAAGATCGGTGCAGGGGTTTGGGGGGAACTGCCTCTCAAGCTGCAAACAAGTAGAACTGGTGCCATGGGTGCTGTGGGACTGACTGTGTCTGGCTTGGGGTGGGGAGGGGAGACACCGCTGCAGGCCTGGCTGCCAAGCTACTGTGTTACCAGTTACCAATGAATCGATCATGATTTACCCAGGGACTCAGGCATCAGCTCAATACACAGGACCCAGCTACTACATAATGACTTAATGAGCATCAATTAGCACCTACAAAACCGGCTAAGGAGAGGAAAGAATCAATACAATCAACTGCCCCAAGACAGACACAGTCTTGGCAGGAGTTTTGCTTGTCACCAGCTAGGGGAGCAGGGCCCCAGGAACCCCCTGCACTGATCTCCTCCACAGCTGACAGCATCACAGCAGGGGCCACCATCCCTGCAGCTGTCACCCCGCTGTGCCTGAGCACACGCAGTGTCACTCATGGCACGAGTTTTGCTTGTCCACAGCTTGAGGTGCAGTTCCCACCAAACCCCTGCACTAATCTCCTTGAAACTTGACAGGCTTCATGTCCCCTGTAAGAGCTAGCAGCCCTGCAGTTTTGACCCCCTGTGGTGTAACACACAGCCATGACATGAGTTTGGCTTTCAAGAATTTGGGGTACAGTTCCCCCCAAACCCCTGGATCAATCTTCTTGAATCTTGGTAGATTTTATGTTCTCAGAAGAAGCTACCATCCCTGAAAGTTTCATCTAAATCAGACAAAAAAACAACAGTTATAGATATTTCATTGATTCCCCCCGTTATACCCTATGGCCGGGTCTCCGAGGTGCTCCAAAGCTTCGGAGCCATTTCAGCCGGATCGAGGCAGAAACCCGGTCTGGAGCTCCAGATCGGATCACAGCCATCCGAAGCGGCCAGATCCAAAGCTGGATCGGATCGCTGCCAACTCGCATAGGCCTAGTGTAGGATCTTCCTCTAGTTTTTTGTAGTATTTGGTGTCAGAGAGTTGTTTGTTGGCTTCTTTTTTGTAGTCATCACAGTTAAGTATAACTACTATAGCTCCTCCTTTATCTGCTGGCTTTATTACTATTTGGTCATTAGATCTTAGAGAGTCTATGGCCCTTCTCTCTAAGAGGGAGAGGTTGTTATAGAGACATGTATTGTTGAGTATTTCATTGTTCATTCTTTCTGTGAAGCAGTCAATATAGTGGTCAAGGTTTGAATTTCCTCCACTATGAGGTGTCCAATCTGGCAGGTTTTTTGGTGGTTGATCTTTTCCTTAATGATGTCAAAGGACTATACTATAAACTGCAGTCTTACCATAGCTCTGTCCCTTCACTGACTACATTCTATTTCTGAAAGAAAAAAAAAAGTTAAAACATTGTTGATGGAAAGTGCAACAATCACTATGCTAAATGATTAGAAATTAGGAGAAAAAATGTTTAAATATAAAACTGATAGTCCTGAATATAAAATTGAACCTGATGTGAACAGAAAGTCTGGATTTACAACAGTGTATATGAAAACAGAATCAGGCACCCATAGCTCTGTACTTACACATCAAGTTACCTCTTCTCTTCCCAGATGAAAGGAACTGTTCTCTTAAACATAAACATAAATACTTTGATTATGAAGCCTTGATTCTGATCTCAGCAATTTAAAATTAAAACCAAACATACTGAAGGCAGAAGAACTCCATAAGCTTTTATGGACGCCTGTTCTAGACCTCATTCTCTTCTTGTTCAGGTTCCAAACCCTTGAACAGAAAATCTGTAAGAGTTTTAAGAGACTACTGATAGAGGGCAGTCAGCAACTTTATATATTAGTTGAACATTTAAAATGAATTTTCAAAAAACGTTCACTATTCTGTTGCACCATTTTTAATGGTGTCCAAAGAGTACAAGAACATTTAGCTTTGGTGAAGCAGTGAATACTTAACAGCTTTCTGAAAGCTGGACTAGCTGAGGTACAAAGAAGCCAACAGCAAATCAGCAGTCCAGCACAAAACTGAAACCGACATTAGTTAGTGGCACACTGAGGGTTAATACCCTCTCTAACATGCTCTGCTCAGACCCACTGCTAGAGAACTGGCAAGCAGGGGTGTGACTAGGGGCTGCAAGTCTGCTTCATTCCCGTCCCATTTGCCAGCTCTCTGGCTGCAGTATAGGCGAGGAGGATGGAAGGAAGGCCCCCTAACCAGCAATGCTTTGATCACTGCCCTGACTCTGCTCCCAGCCAGCAGCATGGGCTTCAAGGAAGCTTAGGAGCAGGCAGGGTGGGGGAACCCTTCCTCCTCCCTACCACCTCCACTGCTATGCTCTCTGGCTGATTAGGGTTACAGGGAAATAGTTCAGAGCTGCAGGAGCAAACAGGGCTACCATTTGGAGGACATGGGATGATCGGGAGGTAGAGGAGGTAATCAGAGTATCAGAGCAGGGATCCAGGCAACAGAGAGGGTCCAGGAGTTGGGGAGCAATTCATGGAGCAGAGGGGTCAGCAGCCTCCCACTCTCTCCTTTCCTCCCTCCCTGCTCACTTGCTGCCCAGCTGAGCCCAGCTGATAGTCAAGGGCTGTAGAGTCCTGGATCATAGCTAGCCCACCTGGGAGCTGTACTGCCTGGGATGCTGGAGGACTACAAATTGATGTTTTTTCTCCCAGGTGAATAGCCAGAAGTTAATGCAACTCAAGCTAGGTAGCACAGCTCAAAGATAATCCTTGCCCAAAAGGATTTAAGACGTCTAGATGGTACTTAGTATTTGTTAATAAGCCTTAATATGCAAGTATTCAGTTTTAAGAGACCTTAACATGGTCTAACTGTAATGTATAATCTTACTCTGAGACTAGTTCTGAATAAGGGGAAAAATAGTTAAATAGATTGTTCAATCCTGACAGTTCAGCATGTGCGAAAGTGAAGTATGGCAGCATTTCCATTCAGTTTAGGTTTTTGAAAATGGGCTGCATTGTCTCCCTATTTTTTCACAGGGCTAACTTTTGGATGTTAAAAAGTTGCACACACATCTTACGTTTAGCATGGTATGTGTTAGGGCATACCTTAATTCTAAACTACATAACAAAAATACTTATTATTTGGTTAGAGAAACTTTGGCCTGAGTTTCCAGAAAATAAGAGATCCTGAGAGTAAATTTTACAGGCACTAGTTTCAAACTAATGTTCTTGTAACCAATCTGAAGAATACAGTTGATGCTTACATATTAAAGTGCTGTCAAAAATCAGTGTACTGAAGTTATGGTCTTACCAGGACTTGCAGTTACTCTTGTGCATGCATCTTGAAGGTGAACTGTACAGGATTCTTCCAACATCAGATTTACCGCACAAATTGCCATTGTCCTAGTCCAGTAATTTTATTAAGACTGTCTTCTAGAAATGTAATTTCCTTTCCTTTTTTTTCATTCAGTGTAAGGAAATTCTAAATATTTACAGGTTATTAAGTGGTAGGTGTTACGCATTTTTTTCCATAGCAGGTAATGCA
The DNA here is from genome assembly GCF_001723895.1 of Crocodylus porosus. Taxonomy (NCBI): domain Eukaryota; kingdom Metazoa; phylum Chordata; order Crocodylia; family Crocodylidae; genus Crocodylus; species Crocodylus porosus. The sequence goes on from NW_017728910.1 coordinate 35,458,439, forward strand.
TTTCAAGTTTCGTGTTGCAAACTATTTCTAATTTTATATCTGGAGCACTCCCACTAACTCAGGGAGCATAATCTACATTTATCTAGTTTCATTACCAAAAAAAGTCACAGGATCCCTTCCTTCCCCTTCTAGGTGACAAATCATGTTTTTCCAGTTTGGACATACTCCTACCTAGTGCTGCTGGTTCCAGTTTTCCTGATCACAGACTACATGCGCTATAAGCCCATCATTATTCTCCAAGGAGCTGGCTCTCTCATTACTTGGCTGATGCTACTTTTTGCACAAGGAGTGGTAGCCATGCAGCTGATGGAAGTTTTCTACGGCATGTTCACAGCCACAGAAATAGCTTATTATGCCTACATTTATAGCACTGTCAGCGCTGACCACTATCAAAAAGCAACAAGCTACTGCAGAAGCATCACACTAGTTGCATCCACAGTTGGGGCAGTGCTGGGACAACTGTTGGTGTCCTTGGCAGGCTTATCCTATTTTTATCTAAGCACTATAAGCTTGGTTTCTGTCTCCCTGGCATTTTTTACCTCACCTCTGTTACCAATGCCTCCAAAAAGCATGTTCTTTCATAGAAAAGGGCTCTCAGATACTGTCTCAGAAAGAGCAGAGAAAGAGATAACACCAAATGCATCCAGCACTAACAAGCACCCTGGTCACCAAGATGACAAAGACTCTGTCAAGTCAGCTGCAAACCCCAGCACCTCACCTGAGTGCCATCCTAACACTGCTAAGCAACAGAATCACGTGCTGAGAGTGCTGGTGCAATTGTTCAAGGACATGAAGGAGTGCTACGGCACAAAGAGGCTTCTTTACTGGTCTCTCTGGTGGGCGTTAGCCACTGCAGGCTTCTATCAGGTCCTGAATTATGTCCAGGTGTTATGGGACCACAGGGCACCTTCCCAGAGCTCTGCAGTATACAATGGGGCTGTGGAAGCAATAGCAACTTTCCTGAGTAAGTAAACGATACAGTTGTATAGATTCACCTTTCTAAAACAGATTATAAAATATATCACCTGCATCCACGGATTAATTTTCTATTGCTACCTATAAGACTATTTCAAAAGAATTCTCCAAGGTTGTTAAGGCAATAGTACCAGTAGCATCGAAGATGGCATGATTATTGTACCCATCCACAGCATGGAGAGCACATTTGTTTTTGTGGATAGTTAATTAAACTCATATGGCCCCACAGGCCAGATGTGTGATCCAGGGCTAGTCCATGGACTGGATTGGGCCAGCAGTGCAACAGACCCTAGATTCCCACCCCTTCATGCCAGGTTCAGCACCAAAAGGGCCTTCTTCAGCTGCTCTAGCATCCACCCTCCATGTTGATGGAGTCCCAGAGTAGCCAGGGCAGGCACTGCATTTAGCACAGATCCTGGACGGGCTGGAGTGAGTGCTGTGCTACATGTGAAGTGTCTCAGGTAAATGCCCCAGCAGCTGGTCCAGGACTGTGCTTCAGACTGTGTGAAACACATCCTGGAGACCCTGGGATAGGCACTGTATGCTGGAACAGCCACTACATAGACCGCATGCTGCGCTCATTCCAAGTCCTGACTATAGAGCTGGTTCAGATCAATTCAAATCTGGGACTGCACCAGGGACCAAATAACAAGGCTCCAAGGACCATTTGTTTGACACCCCTAGTTTAACATGATTTTTTCAAACAACTTTCTTGAAGTTTTGCTAATAGTTGATTAGTAGTCATTCATTGTAGATTTGTACCATGCCAAAAAGTCCCACCACACTAAATCAGCAGAATTAAGGAGAGTTTTCATGTATATTATGGCTAAGGGGCTTAGCTACTGTAGTCACATGACAAATGAACATTCAGACACCACCTTGCATCTTTCAGGCCTTGTTCTTACGTCTTTTCTTTTGTCTTAGATACACATGTACACACTTTCCCAGACAGCATGGAGCTGAACATACATTCCATAATTGATTCAAGTCCCTGGACCAAAACTGGCAAGGATTTTTTTTAAAGCTAAGCATTTACAATCTTGTTCAGCAGCAAAAATACAGGCAGACAATTCTAATTTAAATCAATGCACCAGAAAAAGCTTAGAGAACAAAACATTCAGAACACTGTAATTTCCTTTCCAGGGCTAAGTACAGGCAGTCAAAAAGCCCCAGGCTGAATCGATTCAATCTTTGCAGGTTTCTCTAAACCGTGTAGTTGAACCAATAAGCAAGCAAACAAACTTTCCCTTGTGAAACTGAAAAGTCAGCCAGATCCCTGCAGTGACCCATATTTGTAGCTAGGGGCACTTGAGCACACCTCCCAGCCTTCAAGCCACTGCCAAAGTCACCCGAATGCAGCCAAGCAGGGCTTATCCTTGACTGGCTGTCCAACACATGCCCCACAAACCCTTGCAGTCCCCCTACCCCTCCATGGGGGAACAGTCCCTCTAGCCTGGGCTGTCTGGGTCCCCCAGTTTCAGAGGCAGGTCCCTGTCCCTGGCAGGATCCCACCAGCCCTAGCCCTGGTGCAAAAGAGATTCCTCCCCACTTGCTACTAGAATTAATATTAGAATTTAGGATGGGGAGAAGAAAATGCACCTCACCATTAGACCCCCCCAGCCAGTTGCTGCCCCGTGTAGGTGGGGGGAGCCCAAAGCAGGGGCTTTACTCCCTGCTCCTGCCTGGAGTGATTCACCTCGCCATGGTCCCCACTCTCAACTTGGCTGGAGGAAGGAGGGGAAGCCTCCACCAAGCAGACCCTGGCTGGGGTCTGGTTCCAGGCTGGGGTCAGGAGCTTCCTCTGGCCACATCCCCACTCCCAGCTGGGGTGGGGGAGCTTCTGCAGGCTTCCTCCTCCTCTCCTCCCACCAGGTAGACCCAGGCTGGGGTCAAGTACTGGGGTTTTACCCCCAACCCCTTCTCTGCCAGCTGGAACAGTAATAGTGTTCCAGTTGGGGAGCAGCAGTGTGGGGCAGACTCTGCTCCACCTGAGCAGATAAAGCCTAGGGCTGCAAAGCATCCTGGGATGCTGGGGGACTGTGAGTTAACTTGAACCAGGAAAGGAAAGGTACAGAAGTCCCATAAACCAATTTGACCTAAGTCAGTTAAGTCGGATACTACATCTAACCAGATTTATCTTAAACCAGTTTCAGACATTTTGAAAGCAGTTTAAGTGCACTGAACTTCTGTTCTGTTGCAGGTTTAAATACATTTCTGATCCTTTAACAAGTTTATGTTTAACTTCTGTTCCTAGCACAGGTGGTGTCCTCTCTAGTCCTCAAACATAAAAGTTACAGAAAGATGTGCTCTTCACTACTGCTCACATTTTTACAACTTTGACCATAGGTTTCTAAGTCCCTTTTAAGCCTTTGTTCCCATATTCTCGGCTACTATACAAAACCACTTCACATAAAAATCAATAGCAAAAGTAGAATTCCTAGGGACTTTCATGGATCCTTGGCTTTCTGCTATACCACTTACACAACATAAATCACAAAATGCTCTCACACATAAAACACCAAGGATTCATTGGTGACAATCGATAAGAACACTGTTCACTGGAAGTATTAAATAATTGGGTTATATCCAATTTTCCTTGAAACAACATTTTCTTTTGACATAAAGAAAAGACAAGAACATGTTTCTTTTTCTTTCTGAGCTTAATTCCAGAAGCATCTCTAGGGGTTTCAAAGTTTGAGTGACCACAGGTGGGACAGTTTTCCTGCCATCTGGCTGGAATTAGGACTAGAGTATCACAGAAAGCACTGAACAACTGCATCTGAGCTATAGCTGCACTGAACAACTGCATCTGAGCTATAGCTCTCCTCAATTCGTATTTAAGTGGACTCTTTAGGATCATAGAATAGTAAGTCTGGAAGGAACCTCACTAAGCCTAGTCCAGGCCCCTGCTCAAGGTAGGATCATCCCCAGCTAAACCATTCCAGCAAAATGTCCATTTAAACTGCTCTTGAAAATAGCCAGGGATGTAAATACCACCACATCTCTAAGTAGTCTGTTCCAATGACTGACCACCCTCATAGTCAAAAAGTTCCTCCTAATCTCCAACCTAAAGTTTCCTCTGCTGTAGCTCAAATCCACTGCTTAGTCCTATCCCCTACAGCTACAGAGAAAAAGCTGATCTCCAACCTCTCTAATGACCCTTCATGTATTTAAAGGCTGTTAACAAATCCCGCCTCCGTCTTATCTTTTCCAAACTAAATAACTTCAGCTCTTTTAGCCTGTTGTGATAAGTCATACCTCCCCACACACACCCTCCCTGAGAGCTCTAATCATTTTTGTTACTCTGAACTGGACTCTTTCTAAACTGTCCCCATTTTTCTTGCAGGTAAGACCTCACGCTAAATAAAGTGAAAGAATCACTTCCATCGATTTGCCAGTGACACTCCTATTGACACACCTTTGCATACTGTTGGGCTTTTTTTGTTTTGTTTTGTTTTTGTTTTTTTAAGACAAGCACACTGTTGGCTCATAGTCAGCTTATGGTCTACTGCAGGAGTGGCCAACCGGTGCCACACATGCTACAAGTGCTATGGACAACCCCTCTGCATGGCAGATCAGGAAGTAAAAAGCAGAACAGCAGATTGGGCAGGAGAAAGGAATCAGAGTGGTACTTAGGGAGGGTACAGACCTAATTTGCAGCACAACTGCCAGAAAGTTTGGTCCTTTGTTTTACTAAAACCCCCAGGTCTTTCTTTGAAAAATTTGTGGCAATTGGGGGAGGTCCTGGATGATTGGAAAAGGGCAAATACAGTGCCCATCTTTACAAAATGGTAGGAGAAGGATTTGGGGAACTACAGATTGGTCAGCCTCACCTCAGTCCCTGGAAAAATTATGGAGCAGGTCCTCACAGAACCCATTTCTAAGCACTTGGAGGAGAAGGAGGTGATTAGGAACAGTCAGCACAGATTCACTAAGGACAAGTCATGCCTGACCGACCTGATTACCTTCTATGATGAGATGACTGGCTCTGTAGATGCAAGAAGAGCAGTGCATGTGACATACCTTAACATAAGCAAGGCTTTTGATACAGTCTCCCACAACATTCTCGCAAGCAAGCTAAGGAAGTATGGGTTGGTTGAATGGGCTGCAAGGTGAATAGAAAACTGGCTGGATTGTCTGGCTCAGAGGGTCATAATCAATGGTTCTCTGTCTAATCGGCAGCCAGTATCAAGTGAAGTCCCCTAGAGGTTGGTCCTAGTGCTTATTTTATTCAATACTTTCATCAATGACCTGGAAGATGGCACTGAGTGTGCCCTCAGCAAGTATGCAGATGACACCCAGTGGTGGGGAGTAGTAGATGTGATGGTGGTAAGGCTGGGATTCAGAGAGGCCTCAACAAATTGGAGGAGTGAACCAAAAGAAATCTTGTGAGGTACAATAAGAACAGGTGCAAAATCCTGCACTTGTGGTCGTACATGCGATTGTTCTGTCCTAAGATGGAGACTGACTGGCTAAGCATCAGCTCTGCAGAGAAGGACCTGGAGATTACAGTGGATAATAAGCTGACTACGAGTCAGCAGTGTGTCCCTGTTGCAAAGAAGGCTAACAGCATACTGGGCTGCATTAGTAGGAACACTGCCAGCAGATCCAGGGAAGTAATTATTCCGCTCCATTCTGCACTGGTGAGGCCACATGTGGAGTCCAGTGGAGGGCAATGAAAATGGTTAGGGTGCTGGGGCACACGACTTATGAAGAGAGGTTGAGGAAACCAGGTTTATTTAGTCTGGAGAAGAGAAGACAGAGGAGGGATTTAATTGCAGCCTTCAACTACCTGAAAGGTCATTCCAAAAAGGATGGAGCTAGGCTGTTCTCACTGGTGGCAGATGGCAGAACAAAGAGCAATAGTCTCGTAGCTGCAGCAGGGATGATCTATACTTTCACTCTGCTTTAGGCTCAGCAACATCCATGGCAGTTGGATACATAAGAATAAACTGGGATCTTTCAGGAGAACTGGCCTTGGGGATCTTCTCTGCAGTGAATGCAGGTGCCTTGTTTCTCATGCATTGTACTGCCAACATTTGGGCATGCTATGCTGGCTACTTGGTTTTCAAGGCGTGTTATATGTTCCTCATAACAATAGCAACGTAAGTAAAACCATTACAGCACTGGGTTTAATTAAATCACTTACTTGCTTGAAATTTAAGTTACTGTATTTTAAAGTCTAATTGAAAATCACTTAAATTCCACTTGAAGTTTCTTAAACAAAAGAACTACTACTATTTTTTTTTTTTCAGCAAGTCAAACTGGTGCGGTGGAGTAAATTGTTCTCTCCACTTACTCTCCAGTTCCTACCAGAATCCTGAGTTATTTTTCTCCAACAAGCGCCATGTACATGATGGCTCCATGCTTGACATAAGTGTGCACACACAAGCTTGTCTGAACATTCTGGAGCGTTGCAGAATTTACTTCTAGAGATTAATGTCATGAAATCGCATCCAAGTCTAGTAGGGGTTTGAAGTTTAAACGAGTCCATTCTTTATTAAAGGGTTCTTCTGGGAGAAGGGAAAGGTGGGGGCAGGGATTTCAAGGTGGTTTTGCCCTTAGGTGAAAAAATGTAATAAAATACACAGCTTTGATAACAGTTTAAAATTGGTGAATGAAGAGCCTAACTAGCAGTTTAATGGACTGTCATGACTATTAAACACTTTTTAGAAAGGTAAAAAAAATCTCTCTCTAACCAGTCCTGTTTGAGCGAAGAAAATATTTATGTTATCTTAATTTCCTTTCTTCTGTAAGGAGTCAGAAAAATTCAACAAAAAGTCAGTTAAAATGAAGAATTTAAGGAGACCAGCAAGGCAAATTTTATGAATTCTTATGTAATTCCATTGTGCATATGAATCACTTAGATCTCCATTTCTTGGGAGGAGTGGGGGGGGGGGTGTACAGAAGAGGGGGGAGGCCTGGCAGGAAGCGCCCCCTGCAGTTAAATTAATTTACCAATTGAATTTAAGATTTCAGATTGCTGTTAACCTCAGCATGGAACGTTATGCTTTGATGTTTGGATTCAACACCTTTCTTGCACTGGCAATTCAGACAATTTTAACTCTTGTTGTAGTTGATTCAAGAGGCCTGGGATTGGATATAGTCACTCAGGTAAGTTATCTGTAAAGCAAATTATTTGTTAGCAAAGCAAGTTAATTGTTTCTAAAATTAAAATCATCCCAAAGTCCTATTTTGAGTTTAGTTTTCAGGAAGACATTTAAAATTATGGAATAGAACAAGAAGCAAAGCAAAAGAGCCCTGTTTAAGTTACATTTCAGAAGCATTGGAGTACTGTTGATGATCAACCTGCAAAACCATAAGAGGGTAGTAGGCATTTCTTTCTTCCTTTTTTTTTTTTTTTTTTTTGAGAAAAGGAACAAAAAAAAAAAAATAATTCACAGAGGGGTCCTCTCTTTTCCCTGCTGCTCAAAGAAAACTATCATTTCAACTAACTATTCACAAAGCACTTTAGAAAATACACTGACTAAATAAGAGAAGGAAGCCAGCAATAGAACACAAAAGTTTTTGGAGGCTTGTGAGGTACTTTCAGTAATAGTAGTGGTAAGAGCAATAAGCTAGGACAGCCCCTGAAAAAACCTTCCATCTTAAAATGATATATAATCAGAAGGTGAGATTTGTTTCCTTGGACTGGATTTAGGAAAAAAAAAAGCTTTACAATTTTTATATAAGTTAAGGAGGTTCATCAAGGCAAGATTAAGATGTGTAGAAAGGGCACCTCTCCTCAGACTATTGTTTTTCCAGGCACCCTACTGTAGATAAGCTACACATTGACAAATGTAGTAGAAAAGATCTATACATAATAGAAATGAATACAAGCATTTTCCAGGTGGGTATCGAATATTTCCAAGGACAGTTCAGAGATAGAGCTTAATATGGAAAATGAAAACACATCTTATTTCCAGCCTTGAGTTTGTTCTCATGTGAACAAGAATATTCTCTCAATTTTCAGAGCATTTCACGAAGCCACCCTGAACACAAACCTCACTTTTACTAACCAAGAGAGCTCCAAGAATCTCAGCTGTGAACAAGGAGGGTGAAAGATAGGCACAGTTTGTCACCTTGTCCAAGAAGAGAAAACCTATTCAGTCTTCCCCATTTCCTGAAGATAAGCTGCTAAAACAGCAAGCAGATCTCTTTTCCCTAAGGAAGGAGGGTTCAGAGGAGGGCCACTCGCATGATCAGGGGGCAGCAGGGCAGGCCCTATGAGGAGAGGTTGCAGGACCTGAACCTGTTCAGCCTCCACAAGAGAATCATAGACTCAATGAGTGGGAAGGGACCTAGACAGATCATTAAGTCCGACTCCCTGCCATGGGCAGGAAAGAGCACTGGGGGGTGACGGGGGTCATAAGACCCCAGCCAGGTACCTATCCAGTCTCCTCTTGAAGATTTCCAGG
>NW_017728910.1:35467706-35476114 GCF_001723895.1 Crocodylus porosus
TCTGGGGTCATTTGACCCCAGCATTCTTTCCTGCCATGGTAAGGTGTTGGACTTGATGATCTGCTCAGGTCCCTTCCAACCCTACCAACTATGAAACAACCTGAGAGCTCAGGGTGATTTCACTCCCCTCCTTCTCATGTAAAAAGGAGATAAACAGGCAGGAGAATTATTGAACTGTCCCCACCCTACAATGACACAGCAGCAAACCCTTCTTCAGTTGCCATCCTTCCAAGGCCTAGGAAACTGAAGTGAAGAATAAGTGTTATTAATTCTTTCCATTTTCTCCCCAGTTCCTAGTGTATGGCTGCTATTTTGCAGTAATTTCTGGAATTTTCTTAATGAGAAGTATTTATATACTTGCCTGTACCAGATGCAGAAGAGAGAAACAGAGCTTTCCTAAAGAACATCTCACCCTTAAGGAACAAGAATCAGAAGAACCCATTACAACTGGCAGCGCAACGCGGCTATAATTGCAAGCACCTTGACTACGCCAGGCATATGAGCTCTATAATGCTTGCTATTTATACTCTTGATCAGGGGATGGCAACATATAGCCTACGGGCCAGGTAGCTTTCAGCTGTGCCTATGCTGCTGCTCCTTTTCTCTGGTCTCCCAGATTCTGTCCAATGCAGGCTGGGTCATTTCAAGGGGCACATGAGCAGCTGGGGGCTTTGCCTGTACCCACACCAGAGCCAGATACCCGGGAGCTGCACCCACACTGCTACTGCTTCTGTCAGCTGCGCATGCCTTGGCTGAAGTGTGAATGCAGCTTCCAGCTGATGAGGAGATGCACTGGGATGAGGTACCTGCAAGCTGCACCCATGCCACTTCTTCCCTCTGTCCCTCTCTACAACAGCTGTGGCAAACATGGTGGTGGGGAGTTGTACTGGGGCCAGGCAGCTTTCACATGCCTGCACCACATCTGGGTGGAGAGGGAGTTATGGGGTAAGAAGGAAGCAAGCAGCAGCAGCACTGATAGTTTGCAGATATTTGATCCTGGCATACCTCCACATTGATTGGAAGCTGTGCTCATAGTGCAATTGGGGAGCTGGAAGCAGCAGTGGCGATTGGCACAGCTCCCAGGTACCTGGTCCCAGTGAGTGCAGGGAAAGCCCCAGCTGCTGATATGATACTGAAGCTACCCATCCTGCATTGGAGTAGGCCGGGGTTGTTCCAGCCCATAGCTTGTAAAGGTTGCTCTAGTTGCAAGTGGAGATCTACTTCCTTTTTGGTAGATGTAAATCCCCATCCCCATGTCTAAAACTTTCATTTCATCTTTATGCAAGACAACCCTGCTACCTTAGTAGTCTTACCTTAAAAGGTAATAGTATAGCACAATGGCCCTGAACCAGAAAAGGAAGCAGGTATTCAGTCCTCATGACTTTCATGGCCGTGGCCAGACAAGTGCAGCCGTGTAGCACCACATATGGCACATTCAGGCATTTCCCACACTGCTACCTTGCAGCCCAGGGTTGGGGTTTTTTTTTTTGATCCCTGGAGATCCAGGGGCCAAAAAAACCCATGCAGAACAAAAAGCAGCGTGACACACATGGACAGTGCATGCCACCCAAAACCAGAGCCTGGCAGGTGCCAAGCTGCAGAAGTGACACAGCTGCAGCTTCCCTGGTCCCCAGGAGCCTTAGTAAGGTTGCTGGGCACCAACCCTACCTCACCCATGGTAACCTGCCATACATCAAAAGGTACACGGCACAGGTGTTCCTGGGAAAAGCGGCATAGTGTCCCAGTGCTAGCTGTCCACAGGGAACCAAATGTCTGCAGTTTTCTGGACACAGCCCACGGGGCTAAATTATTTCAGATTTGAATACTGCCTTCAGTGATTGGAGCATTCAAGTAAAGTATACAATACAACTGTTTTGTGTCACATGATAATTTTCTCCTCAAGGAGTGTGTGCATGGACAGACAGATGGGGAGGAGGACAGTTAAAGGGAAAGAGGGAAAAATTAAAATGGGGATAGGCATTTCAGCTGGTGGGCCAATGAGTTTTGTTAAGCTGTCAAGGGCCACACACAAAATCTTTCAGAAGATATCATTTTAACAAATCAAATGTCTACTATAACATATTTTAATTTTATTTAAGAAAATAATTTTTGTCCTGATGTTATGCATTTTTGAGCAGTGTATATAAAGATGATTGCATAATAACTCAAAATAAAGTCTTATCCTTGTATATTGTGTATGGGAAGTGCATGCATGTGTGGAGGGGCTGCCTGCATGCCAGATCCCAGGAGCTAGCAGTTTGCCCAGGCAGTGCGGGGCAGGTGCAGTCCATCTCATGGCTGCCCCTGGAGAACTCTGCACAGTGTTGAGCCCCACCTGCTCCTACTTGGGGGAGCCCACACCATGCTCCCACTTGCACCTGCTCCTGGCCCTGGCCAGGGCACATGGCTTCCCAGGAGGGCTGTTCCTGGTGCAGCTGCAGCCACCTGGGTACTGCTTGGCTTCCCACTGCCTCCAGCAGCTCCTCCTCCTGCCTCTTCTGTACTGCTCCAGTCAGCAGATAGCACAGGAAAGTAGTGGCAGCCATGGGGATGTGTACTGGGCACTACATGTGCACCAGGTCAAGCAGGAGTGGGTGGGGGGGAAGCCACAGCCAGGTGGCTTCTGCCCCAGCACATGGGGCTCTGGCTCCAGGCTTGGCTTCCACCTGCCTGGTGCAATGATCAGCCACCAGCAGGCAGCTGAATGGGTGGAAAGTGGCCAGGAGCTGGAGCCCCATGCACTGGGACAGGAGCCACTTGGCTGTATCTTCCCCCTCACATGCACCTGTTGGGCATGTGGGGTCTGGCTGTGGCCAGGCAAGAGCACAGCATGGGCTGCCTGGGGCTGAGGCAGGCAGGGGTCAGCCCCAAGCACAGCACAGCACAGCACTGAGGTGACAGTTGCAGACCAGTTATAAATAAATTGGCAGGTTCCTAAATGTTTTATAGTATTATAACTATAAACAAGTAATAGAAATGTTACAGAAAGGCTAGTTATACTTGCATTTAACCATTCTCAATTGGTCCTTTTCATTTAATATTGATACAGCACAGTGTGACAATATTGCTATTTCAAGGTCTCTTGTGCCCCTCACAAAAGTTATAGTCAAGGAAGTGAAAAGATAATTTAGACTCTACAAAACCGGTTGATATTTACCTTAAAACTGCACAATTGCACAACTTTAAGGAAAATTGCCATCCTATAAATGATGGAGCTGCTCTTCCCATTTGAAGGTTCATCTTTAATACAAAAGTGTTCATTTAATTTAGTTAGGACAGGGGTGCTCAACCTCTGGCCTCCCTATCAAATGTAGCCCACAGCCTTATGAATCTGGCCTGCAGGGCTCCCTACAGGTGGGAAGTTTGGTGGCAGGGAACCAGTGGCAGTTAATACTGCCACCCCTCCCCACTGCCAAGAGCCCAAATCCCAAGCAGTGGGTTGGAGCTGGGCCATGTCCCTTCCCCTCTGCACAGGTGGTTTGGACCTGGCCTACTCCCCTTTCTCCCCTCCACAGGGCCAAGCTAATCCCCACCCCCGCCTTTGCTTCACCAGCCAGTTTGGGGCTGGGCCATACCCCTTTCCACGAAGGCCAGGCTATAGCACTCCACCTACACACTTGGTTCAGGCCAGGCCATGCCCCCTCCTTGCATGGGGTTGGGTATGCCCCCTTCCTCCTTGCAGCTGGATCCAGGATGGTCTGCTCTATGGCCCGCTTTGCACAGCGGGATGGAGCCCTGCCATGCCTGCCCTGGGCATTGGATTGAGTCCATTGGCTGGATCAAACCTGCAGAGGGACCATGTACTGCACATTCAGCCTGCTGGACAAAGATGTTGAGCACAACTGATTTAGATTGTTAAGCATGCAACAGCTAAACCAAACCTGGCTGTGAAAGGCAAAATCCATATAAGAAGTTATTTGTTTCTATAGAGGGTAAAATTTAAATTTGTGAACAGTGTTCAACTTAATTAAATCTTTTTTAACAGAGGAAAACATTAGTAGGTTCATCCTGGACCAATGGCACAGGCATGGCCCATCAGGTAGCAGGGGCATTGTGACACTTCTAACAACCTGCCCTACCACTATTGACCAATTAGTGGAGGGGTTTTTAGAGGCGTTGGACTTCCCTGAGAATGACGGCAAACCAACCAGAGTGAGTAGAGGTGTGGAGTCTAGGCTGCAAGCCTCTGGTCTATCAGTTTTCCAAAGTGGACCTTGTTTTTTTGAGACTACGCTAAGGCAGACAGAAGAAAATATAAGCAAGATTTGGGTGTCTAAGACCGATTCCCAGACTCCCAAAACAGGCCTGGGGACCATGACAGATCCCCAACAGCCATATCAGAGCTGCCAGCAGAGAGCACAGAGGTGTTGGACAACCCTGTTCGTGTCTGAAAGAGATGTTCAAGACAAAAGACTATTTTAGCAGTTTTGTCCAAAGACAATGGCAACCAACCAAGGCATTAAGCCATGAAGGCCACTGAGCAGGGGTCTATGGGGGGCTATTTTAAAATTGATAAAAGAGCGTGACTTGGTTTTGACTCCTGCTCAAGACAAGGCTGAAGACTGCTGTAAGTATTCTGTTTCATTACCCAATTAATAAACTTTGTTTTACCCTGGTTTAAATTTGTTGCCTGGGGTTTGCTCTGTGTGCGCGCACATTGGGGGGCAGCACCATGGTTACCAGCCATATCTACCCAGGAGGCTTTGTTAAAGGAAATGTATTATGCTCCCAGAAAAGCTGGCTGTTTGGCAGGGTGAACTTGCTTTTTGCAAAGCAAGTTCAAAAAGGTTTTGAACAGAAGCCAGGTGATCACCTGGCTTTCAGATCATGAGGCTTACATCCTACTCAAGCCAGCAAGACATTTTAAAAGAAACAACTGTTGTTTCAGATGTGGATACATAATGGAAGGCAGATTTGCTGGATATGCAGCACTTTTCCAAGCAGAACTGTGGGGTTAAGTACAACTTAGAAGTATAGACATATTATCAAAGCATGCCTGGGCCATAGGTCTAAAAGACACATTGGGGGTGAAATATCCCAGGCCTTTATAATCACTTTTACAGAGGGTCACATACTTCAAAAATTACAGACTGATTGGGGGAAATAATTTTTAATTAAGTCTTAAGCAAACTATTAAAACAGTATAATATGAACCATCTGAAAGGTGAATAGAAAGGAGACAAAGAAGTAGTTGATGGTGAAATGGCTGGAGTGCTCAGCTAAGTTTAATGGCTGGAGCCTCCCTGATTTGTAACATATAGGGGTAAAAGAAGTCATTACCTCCGCTGGAAGGACAAGATAAGCGATGGTGGCTTTTACAAATCACCTTGCCAAACAATGCCAGGATTTTTCTGAGCAGGGACCGGCTAACCCCCACACACTGGGACCCCCATAGGTCTCAGGGGAGGTGTACCCAGGCCTAGGGTCAGAGAGGACCTAGTCAGGGAACTTCTGGATGGACTGGACATTTTTAAAATCAGCAGGTCCTGATGATCTCCACCCCAGAGTGCTGAGGGAATTAGCAAAGGTCATTGTGAGACCCCTGGCATAGCTTTATGAGCACTCACGGTGCTCTGGTGTGGTGCCAGAGGACTGGAAAAGAGCCATTGCAGTTCCCGTCTTCAAAAAAAGGGAAGGAGGAGGACCCAGGAAACTATAGGTCACTCAGTGTTATCTCGGTCCTGGGTAAGCTTCTTGACAGAGTTATCCTGGTGCATGTCCGTGAGGGGCCAGGAGGGGAGATTATGCTTAGGGGCAACCAACATGGGTTCATTAGAGACAGGTCCTGTCAGACCAACCTGGTGGCCTTCTATGACCAGGTCACAAAAGCCTTAGACGTAGGTGTAGCAGTGGACGTAGTCTTTCTTGACTTTCGGAAGGCTTTCGACACTGTCTCTCACCCCATTCTCATTAAAAAAACTAGTGGACTGTGGTGTCGACACCTACACAGTCAGATGGGTCACTAATTGGCTGGAGGGCCACACCCAGAGTGGTGGTGGACGGGTCATTTTTGACCTGGAGGGATGTGGGCAGTGGGGTCCCCCAGGGCTCAGTCCTCGGACCCTCACTGTTCAACATCTTCATCAGTGACTTGGATGAAGGGGTGAAAAGCACCCTGTTCAAATTTGCTGATGATACTAAGATGTAGGGGGATGTGGGCACACTAGAAGGGAGGAATAGGCTGCAATCAGAGCTAAACAGGTTACAGGGGTGGGCAGATGAGAAACAGGATGGGTTGTAACACTAACAAGTGCAAGGTGATGCACCTGGGGAGGAAGAACCAGCACTATACCTACAGGCTGGGGAACTCCCTTCTCATCAGCGCAGGGGCAGAAAAGGATCTTAGAGTCATCATTGATGCCAAGATGTACATGGGCCTGCAGCATGGGGACGCATCAGGAAAGCTAACCGTACCTTGGCATGCATCCACAGATGCATCTCGAGCAGGTCCAAGGAGGTGATCCTCGCCCTCTATGCAACACTGGGTCAGGCTGCAGCTGGAGTACTGCATCCAGTTCTGGGCGCCGCACTTCAAGAGGGATGTGGACGACATGGAGAAGGTCCAGAGAAGGTCCAGAGAAAGGACACTCGCATGATCAGGAGTCAGCAGGGCAGGCCCTATGAGGAGAGGCTACGAGACCTGAACCTCTCACAAGAGAAAGCTGAGGGGGGATCTAGTGGCCTGTTACAAACTGGTCAGAGGGGATCAGCAGGCATTGAGGGAGTCCCTGTTCCCCTGAAAGCTACCAGGAGTGACAAGAAATAACAGTCACAAGCTGGCAGATGGTAGATTCAGGGTAGACATCAGGAGGCGCTACTTCACTGTCAGGGCAGCTAGGATCTGGAACCAACTTCCAAGAGAAAAGTGCTGCCTCCTACCCAGCACTGGTCTTTAAGAGGAGGCTAGATGAACACCTCACCGAGGTCGTTTGACCTCCATACTCTTTCCTACCATGGCAGGGGGTCAGCCTCGATGATCTGCTCAGGTCCCTTCTGCCCCTACCAACTATGAAACTATAAAAATTATTAACTTTCACATTCATGTTGTTCAACTAATTCATAGTAAAGAAACCTTCTGTTTGATGCATGGGTGACTGGTGCCTCCGAGGTCTGGGGCTGCACCAGCAGCTGACTGCAGACTCGGGAAGTGCTGGCAGCAAAACCAGAAGTGCCAGCACTCCCAGCTGACCAGAAATGTGCTTACTATTAATAACTGATTAAAACCAGGAACTGGAGAGCAGAAACATACTTTGTCAGGGCTCTACCCATCACATTTACATGATCATGTACAGGGTCTTTGATAACATCATAGAAACGTAGTCAAAGAGGATGTTTCTTCTCTTGATTCATGTGAAGACTGACATCAAGCAGCTCTCAAGGGTTTTAAGCTGCAAACCCTCACAACAAAGAAACTTCCTTAGATGTGTTTCTGTGTGATTGGCTCCCTAAGACTCGGGTGTCTTGAAGACCCCTGAGCTTGGTAGTCAACATGAACCCACATAATCAAATCTGGAGAACACTGGCTAACAGTTTACCTGGAGGATCAGAACCACAGAGTGCTTTTTGGGTCCTACAGCCACGCCCCACCGCCAAGCAGTGCTCTTTCTTTCAAGTATTATGTTCTTTTTAAACAAAAATGCTACTGGCACCGCTTTTCAAATGAAAGTGTTAACAAGATCCCTACTCTGTCACCTGCAAATACCACTATGTGTTTTTTCTACACCACTGAGGGACTATTATTTGAACACATATTAAAATTGTATTCTAACAATTTTGTACAAAATGGTGATACAGTTTGTAAAAAGTAAATATAAAACTTTCCATGTGGCTGGACACTCAAAACATGCATCAACATACCCAGACATGCATTTCTTGCTATGACTTTCACAAATGCATCGTCTAAATAAAGCACCCTGGTTTTTGTTTTAAAAAAAAAAAAATCTTTGCACATGCATTCTCCTCTTACCCCATTTCACTTAATAAATAAATAAAAATCATTGTAGACAAAAATTTGAAGTGGTATAGAATAGTTTATTTCAAGTGTAAAACTTTATACTGCGAGCCACCTACTTTTAGAGAGAATTTTTCATTTCTTAGGTAGCAAGGCTGTTTCTTGGTTTGCAATAGATGCACTGCCCACAACAGAAAACAGCATGTTTAGCTTGGCCGTGTCTTTCATAAAGACATCCTGTTTAGGAATGCACTTACTTGATTTGGCACAAGTCTGAAGGGCTTCTGCCACTGCACACACTACTGAGGGAGGCAAGGTGGGGAATATGCACCCCAGATCTGTGTAGCCCCCACAAGCCCACAGCAACAGCTGTGCCCTCACCCCACACACAGATCGGGGGGGGCACAAGCCCCCCATCCCTCTCCCAGAGTACATGCAGCAGTAGGAGCTGCCCCCC
>NW_017728910.1:35476214-35503960 GCF_001723895.1 Crocodylus porosus
CCCCTCCATGCCATTCCCTCCCCCCCACCCCCCAAACAGACCTACCAGCTGGACACTGCTTCCAAGCTTCACATCAGCAATGAGATCAGTATTGGCCAATATGGCTCACTAATAAATGGCCATCGGTATCAGCCCCCCCAAAAAACTTTATTGGTGCTCAGAGCAAATTCTGAATTGGCTGCTACTAAAATCAGAGGCCAAGCAGAGCATAGCTGCTCTCTTGGGGGCAGACATGCTTCCTTTCCACAGGCTTGGGAGCTAAAAAAAGAGCCTGTAGCTACATCATCTCTCTTTATTCCCGTCTCCTGGGTTTTATGTTTTTTTTAAAATGTGAAGAGCCAGCTTGTCAGGAGAGAGAAGCCCAGGTCTTGATCTAATAGTCTCCAGGGTAGAAGTGTTTATTTTATATCTACCACCAGATACCCATAAGGCTTTTTTATGGCATCCTCAAACGCTTCTGGAAGGAACTGGGCCTTACCTGGATACATTTGCCTCACCAGGGATACAACCTGTAGTTTATCCCTGGGATTTTTAAATAAAACCACATATTTTGTGTCAAGAGAATGAATGATGCAACTTTTTTTTCACCTGACAGAAAAGATTTTGATCTACATACACAATGCTTAGATTCCCGTGTTGCATGTACTTGGTAAAAGCTTCCTCTATTTTACTGGTCTCACAGAGTCCATCAAATCACCTACCACAACCATGTTTACTTTATGAGGAGGAAACATGCAGTCATCATTGAGACTATCAAACTTGTGGAGGGCTTGCCAAAGTTTACAAAGCAGTTCTTTATACAAAGGTTACCGACAGCTAGAACACCACATGATAGTCTCAGGCATAGCAGACAGATCTAAATCAGCATGATCCAAAAGGTTTGGGTTTGTTTTGTTTTTTTTAAATAAACTTTTACCAGTTTCTAGGCCCTACCAGAAAGATGCTTCCAGTGCACATCCATGCAGAAAATTTTGTTTTCTGAGCAAGGACCCTTTTGTTATAAATGACTTGATGCATTTTTTCAGGGCCTTTTTTTCTATTGTCCACTTTTTGTTCCTGATGATAGAGAGTTGCTGTATTGCTATTATATTAGGGGCATCTCCATTGGGGTTTGCCCCATACGTTAGAATGAGATCTTTCAAGGTTTCAAAGTTGATGTTTTCCACAGTTGGCCACATTCAAGGTAATCCCTTTGGCCTTCAAGCAAACCTTTCCCCTGGACAGTTTGCACCTGTAGGTTTTCAGACTGCCTGACACAAACTCCGTGCTGTGTTCATCTGGTGGGATTTCACTTGTGAGCTTGCCTAAATAAATCACCTGGGGGTGTAGGGGAGGGGGAAAAGGTAGGAAGCAATTTGTCTCACAGCTCACAAGCATCACAGAATCTATGTTGTCATAGAGGCACTAGTCTTGCAACCCATCTAGCAGTTTGTATAAACTCTAAGCATGCATAAGCAGTGGTAAAAACAGGCTATAAAGATGTTACTGTTACCCAAGTGTTTGTAACACTCTTTGGTCTGCTTCCAAGACATGCTGGCCACCTCATCATCAAAAACTTCACAAGACAATTTCACAAGGCACAAGAAAAGAAGTAGCCAAAGAATTCTTTGGAATCTTTCATGTCGTGGGGAGGTTGGTTTTCTGGCTGAGTTTACCCTAAGAAGAATTTAAAAACTTTGCAATTCGACTCTTTGCAGGGTTTGGTATAATATGCTCTGGGTGTAAAAACATGCCTTCTTTTTGGAGGAAATCAGCTACATGTCCATCTTGTTTTTCCTTGGTTGGTACACCAAGAGGGTTACCAGTTTTCCTGCTTCTGTCAGTGATCCAGTTCTATGTACCATGGAAAAAAGTTAGATTTCTTGGCAAAATGCCAGACCTCAGATTTTAGCTACTTTGTACCCCTTTAACAGTTTGTTCAATTCTGGTATATACCACATGTCTAGGAGGGCCCTCTCATCAGTGTGGTCACACTTTTGCTGCCAAGTCCCCATTCAGAGGTGGCACAGCAGAGATGTAAGTTTCCCAACCGCTCTGACAGGAAGGATGGCTTTGTGGTAGGTGCATTTTCACATTGGGCATTCCAAAATAGCTTGACAGAGGTTCTTCTCCCCACCCTCAGGCCCAGGCCTGCTCCTCCCCTCTGCCCACCACTGCAGCAGGGAAGAGGGGGGAAATGCGCCTGGACTCCAAGCAGCAGGAGGGAAAGCGGGGAGTGGGCCTGGATGCCGGGCAGGTACAGGGCTCCATCCCTGCCTGCTCCCCCACCTTTATATATTAGCCAATTGCCTGTCAAGAATGAAGACAAAGAGCATACCTTAAAATTTCTCACCCTGTAAAGCACATTGAACTTGAATGTTTTCTTTCTCCAAAATATACATTAGCCACTGAATAGGTGGTGTTGAAAACATTTTTCTGTCTGTGACAGTTGTCCAGGAGAGAAGGGCTAGTCTGCAGTTCTATGAACAAACCTGTACATGGCCATACAGATGGAGGCCAGTTTGGTATATTAAAAAGGATATATGCAGCACTTTTCCTCCAAGTTTACTGTCTATTTTCACCATGTCTACCTGCTGCATCATTTTCATAATCTTGTTCCTGTAGAGGCAGCAGGCCCCTTTCAAAATTTTTGTCCTGCTGGCAATAATAGATCAGTTCTTTTTGCATGTCAAAGGTCTCATCATGGTTATCCTTATATCATTCTGAAAACCTTCTCTCTCACCAGGCATTATACTTTCAACCCATAGTACTCCACTTCTGGGGGAGGCTCATTTTAGTTTTCTGCCCTGTTAAAAAATGTGGGAAATAATACCCTTTGCATCCTACAAAACTCATTGTCTGAGGAAGCTTGCTAAGTTTCATTGGCAAAAAGTTTAAAGAATCTATGAAACAAATACTTAAACTGGTAATTTCTCTACACATGTGTACACAACCCCGGGCGATTAGTTGCACACCTTTCTCCTTCAATAACTGGCTAATGGTGAAGTAGCTATCATAACCTTTGGCATTGTAAGCTATGAAGGTGTAGTCCTGGAACTTTATTGATAAAGACCTTACTAAAAAAAAGTCAGACAGATGCTCTTCACCATTAAATTCCCAAGTGAGTTTTTTTGGCTTTAACTTTACACAGGGTTTTTTTGTTTGTTTTTTTAACCTTTTGGTCATGGCTTTCTAAAGGGTTCCCCCCCCCCATCTTTAGCTCCACCTCAAAAATATAATTGGGCACATATGTTCCCATCTCCTGCATACATTCAAAATCATTAAAAAAAAAAAGTGAGACCCATGTTTATTTCCAGCTTTGTAATCTGGTATAAAAAGCACCGGTGCTTGTTTACATCTTAGATTTCCCCACAACACTGCTTGTACTGTCTACCTTTGCCCTTCTGCTTATTGTTAATATAAGACTTACACTTACGACATGAAGTTTCAGTCAGACAGTCTAGCTTTTCAGAGGCTAGAGCTGTGTACCTTTCTAAACACTCTTTGGAATGAGACCAGTTTAATTAGTGCACCTCTGTGGCTCACCCAGGTTGTCTGCATGGTTTGGGCTCAGGCAAAGGCAACATTGTAACCTGCATGCATGGCTATGACTATACAACATCTGACAAAGATTGCAATAAATTTATCACGCTAAGCACCTTTTTCACATTCAAAATACCATAATAATGTTAATTATGCAGCAAAAGCAAGTAAGTATTGGAGTATCTGAACCGGTCACATTTTAAATATACCCAACCCTTTTTTCCTTTATGTGAACATTAACCAGTGCAACCTCTTCAAACATGTTGAGTACTTTTTTTTTGAGCCAACCATCCCAATTTCTTGTGCAGCTGATTAGTGAATCTAGCAGTTCAGCATCTGTGGCTCCTCTACGTGATATAAGAGCCAATAGATTGCCTGAAAAACAATCTCAGAAGGAGGGGACGTATTTGAGAGACCTCTAACAGGTTATCAAAAGGTATTCAGGTAGATTAAATACTCCCACTTTTTAACAATCATTTGGGCATAGGGGACAAAGTTTGTAACTCTATGAGCCCCCAACACCCATGCTTTTTACAATGATCACAATCAGCCAAAATGCTGAAACAAGCCCTAGTTCTCTCTTGCTTTGTAACAGGTTACTGATCCACTCTAAAAAACAGGTCATGGGACATCAGATTTAAATTAATAGCTCAAAAAGATAAACAATTCCTCATGCTATCTGCCTGATCATCAGGACCCGCTCTCTGGTGGAGTTCTGCTACAGCGTGCTCTCTCTCTGCTTAGGATGCATTCATGCTTCCATTCATAACCGTACCATAGGAAGAGAGACTGAGGGACCTAGATCTTTTCAGCCTTCATAAGAGAAGGCTGAGAGGTGATCTTGCAGCTGCCTATAAATTCATCAGGGGAGGACAGCAGGGAACAGGAGATGCTCTGTTTACTAGGGAACCTCCTGGGAGTAACTAAGAACAGTGGCCACAAATTGAGAGAGAGCAGATTTAGGTTGGACATTAGAAAGAACTTCTTCATAGTAAGGGTTACCAGAATCTGGAATGGGCTTCCAAGGTAAGTAGTGCTCTCCCCTACCTTGCGGGGGGGTCTTCAAGAGGAGATTGAACAAGCACCTTGCTGGGGTCATCTGACCCCAGTGCTCTTTCCTGCCCAGGGCATGGGAGCAGACTTGATGACCTACTGAGGTCCCTTCTGACTGTAACATCTATGAATCTATATGTACTCCCACTAAAACCTTGTCCGCAGGCTCAGAAGGAGGGGACGTATTTGAGAGACCTCTAACAGGTCTTTTAAATCACCATCACCATGCCTGCTCCGACTCCACATGTCCAGGAGGGGGGGAGCATTTGAGGGACCCTCCAGCAGCTCTTGTAAAATCACCATCACTAGGGATTCTCTCTCTCTCTCTCAACAGGCATTTAGTTTTCTACATTCGTCGTTTACCAGGCACTTTTTACCCCACAAGCTACTTACTCCTAAGCCTACCGCCCCTTCTCTGTTCAGAACCTGCTCTCTTGCTCTGACCACCATGATCTTTCAAAGCACTCTACACATTTTATCTGCAGTGTATAAGCCAGTCAATACCCCCAGACCCTCTCTTTCCTCAATAATCATGATCTTTCACAGCAAAATGGGGACCCATGCACTCCCCGCCCCTCAACACTCCCCTCTTTTGGTTTTTACAATAATCATTTTTCAGAAACAGATGAAGCCTCCTCTTCCTCAAGCTTCTCTAAAGTGTTAGAGAAATCAGTCTTGGGTCTTATTCATGGGCCCCAGATCATCAGCTTTGGGGGTATGAATCCTTGTGTGGTTCTCTCAGGGATTTGTGGTATGTTTTCTCTGAGGAATCATACTGTCTTTGTTTTGTTTTTTTTAAATACCATGTCCTTCTGCTCTACTTTTAGCATTCTGGTCCTTTAGCATTGCAATCACCGGGCTAAGCATTTCTGTGGGGTTTTGTTTTTGGGGGGGTTTTTGTTTTTTAAAGAGAGGCATTTGACCTAGTTTCTGTCCTTCTGCCATGGCTATATTTTTAGGAAGTAGAGCTTCCTTCTTTGGGGTATTGCAGGTGATCACTTAAGAAATATAACATCCGCATCAGCATTAAGAATTCACTTTCCAGAAATGAATGGCTGTTGAAACAGTACAAATTTTGAAAAGACTTAAGTCCCTCTTATACTACATTCACAGGGTTAATTCACCTGTATCCAACCACCCTTCCCCAAGAAGCACATGCGTGCACACACACACACACACACTTTTTCAAAAGCTTATTTCAGAAAATACCTTTCACTATCAAGTAAGGACACAAAGGTATGTTTGTTTCGTTTTTTTCTATTTTAGAAGGGGTTCTGTTTGAAAACAAACAGTTACAGGCAGCATTATAACTTAATGTCTTTTTATTAACAATCACAAGTAACCATTCTACTTTTTAAATATGTTTTCACTTTGCTGTGGTAAAATTGTGTGGTTTTCCCACCAGATAAGCCCTTTGAAATAGAAATCAAAAAATGCAGCGAGTAGAACAGTGAGCACGCGAGCGACCTTATGTTACGAAGAATGCAACTAAAGGGTCTTAACTTCATGCAAACAATTAATGGTAGCTTTGTTTTAGAACGCAATTTGCTACATGCATATTTGGAGATAAAGGGGTTACTGTTCAGAAAACACTATTTTTAATGAAGACTGTTTTAAAACAGTTTGGTATATATATAAAAATCAAGCTGTTTTAAAACAAAAAGTCTCCATTCAATAAAGTGTTTTCTTAATGTTAGCCCCTTTATCTCCAAATACGCATGTAGCAAACCCCGTTTTAAAATGAAGCTACCATTAAAAATTGTTTTCATACAGTTAAGATCCTTTAGTTGCATTGTATATAGCATAAGCTGGCTTTACAAGCACACACTTTTACTTACTGTAGCATTTCCCAAGCCTTTTCAACTCACGGCACACTTAGATGGCTTCCCCCACCCCATGGCACACCAGCTGCTAAGCAAGCGGCTGAATGCCTCAGGCTGGGGGGCAGGCAGCCGAATGACTGAACATCATGGAGTGGGGGGGAGGGAGGGATTGGGTGGTGAGTGGCTGAATGCCACAGACGGGGGCTGGGGGGAGTAGCGAGTGGGGCAGCATCTGAAATCACTGGCTGGAGCTATGTTCCCCCCAGCTGTCTGGTTGCCCACAGCAGCAGCAGGCAGGGGGGCATGGCTCCAGCCCCAAATGCCATGGCACACCTGGACATGCCCAATGGCATACTGGTTGGGGAATGCTGACTTACTGCATTATTTGATTTTTATTTCAGAGAGCTTATGTAGTGGGAAAACTACACAATTTTTACCATAGCAAGTTAAAAGTTGATTTAAAAAACAGAAGGATTATTTGTGACTGTGTTAATACAAGTACAGTAAGATATAATACTGCCCATAACTGTTTTCAAACAGAACCCCTTCTAAAATAGAAAAAACAAAACAAACATATACCTTCATGTCTTTATCTGACCGTGAAAGAAATTTTCTGAAATAAGATTTTGAAAGTGTGCGTGCGCGTGTGCATGTACACATGCATGCTTCTGGGGGGAGGAAGGGGGCATTGGGTGCAGCCTGGTTCAGCCTTTTCAAAATTTGTACTGGTGTTAATTTTTAATTGTAACTTCGTTGGATAGGTTTGTTTTCATACAGTTACGATACTTTAGTTACGCAAGCTAGCTTTATCTTTACAATACGCTTACATAGGTAACCCATGGCTGCTTTTAGTTACATAAGCTGGTTTTATCTTTATAACGGCCTCCCCAAGAAACATGATATAAGTGAGAACGTATTTTAA
Source organism: Crocodylus porosus (assembly GCF_001723895.1). Taxonomy (NCBI): domain Eukaryota; kingdom Metazoa; phylum Chordata; order Crocodylia; family Crocodylidae; genus Crocodylus; species Crocodylus porosus. The sequence goes on from NW_017728910.1 coordinate 35,483,535, forward strand.
AACGGTCTTTAATTTTTTAATCTTATTTCAGAAAATTTCTTTCACAGTCAGATAAAGACATGAAGGTATATGTTTGTTTTGTTTTTTCTATTTTAGAAGGGGTTCTGTTTGAAAACAGTTACGGGCAGTATTTTCCATCAAAGCTGTACAATATTTATTTACCGGGGGGTGGGGTGGGGGGGAGGTGTTAAACCTTTCTTAAGAAGGGCATTTATAATTTCTAGTGACAGCTAAGTCTTGCTGCTTTCATCTTTATAACATACTCAGAGCTAATTTACTCTCAACCCAAAACCCCTTCCCCATATGAATGTACTTGGATATCCAAGTCAATGAAACAAATGGCAAACTATTTAGCCAAAAACAGCTGTTGTGCTTTAGTCTCACTTCAATGATTCAACAAGGACAGCCCAAAAAATTAACCAGCATGATGCAAACAAAGCCAAATATGCTTATGAAAAATGTGATACAAATTTTCTAGTGTCAATGACAGGTTTGTCTGTCTCTGTTGTACAGTGAATACTGCCATGACTGGTTAGCAAGGTGGCTGTTCAAATCCATATTTTCAGAACACCTGTATTTGGTTGTAGTTTTGATATTATAATGTCCCCTGCTTTTATACGAGTGGTTAAAGCAAAAACTAATGGTTGAAAATCAGTTACAGAAAGTTGATAATTTTGTCTCTTGGTATAATGTAAGTATGGGGGTAAACAAGCATGGTAGCTAAGTCTTGCTGGTTTTATCTTTACCATACATTCACAAAACTAAAGTCTCCCCCCACCAAAGCCCATCCCCCAAAAAGCAGAACACACAAGTAAAAATACATTTTAAAACTTTTTGCCAAACCAAAGGGTTTTATAATTTCTAGTGCCAATTAAGATGTTCAGTGTAAGACAATAAAGGCTTAACTTCCTCAGTAATCAATCCATAGAGGAGTAGCATTAGGAACACCCACGGTAAGCATTTCTCAGAGAAACAGACCATTCATGGCATAGCCTATGGCATTAACAGTATTTAAAAACACTTTTCATACAGACCTTATCACGAAAGTTCCTGAATTGTCCGATTTATATTTTCATCTAGCTAGGTAAGACATTCATGACTACTTTGACAATACATCAAAAACACATCCCATACATTTGTCAAAAAGCCTCAAAACGTATTTATATCATGCCAAAAAACTCCCAAAACCCATGCATAAAAGCTTTCATGATGCTTTTACGTTTCTGATGAAAAACAGGACCTGCTAGTTCTATTCCTAACTACTTTTCGAAGAAAGTCATAGTATTGCCTTCTGAAACATGAGGTCTCTGTTCTTTACAAAAGCAGCTTCTCTTCTCCAGTATCAGATTTACAGGTGTGCAGGCTTTCTGGGGTCATTAAAAAGGCTGAATCCAACTGCAAAGGGATTAAACAACCCAAAAAACAACACCCCCCCCAACCTGTTAGTTACTGTTCAATCAATCCTCAGCCAACTCCTACCCCACCATGGTCCCAAACCCCTTCCCCCTCCCCCACAAGTATGCTTCAAGTCTTACTAGCATCTCTGCTCCCTTATCTTCTTCCCACTCAGGGTCTGGAGCAAGGCACCCCTCTTCTCCCAAATCCTCAACATCTGCTGAGCCTCCAACTCACAGGCCTGCTGCATGTTCACATGGGCTTCCTGACCAGGCTGAGGCACCTCAGGCAGTCTTTGGGTTACAGGACTGCTCTCTTTACATCTCCTCAGAACTATCACTATAATGCTTCTTTTGCAAGTGTTTGACAAATCTTGGTACTAAAGCAAGAATGGGGGGGGGGGGTCTTACTGGTGTAATATAAGAATCCATATCTTCTTCTATCTGCCTTAGCCTGGGCTCAGAAAAACGTATGGTTCGCTTTGGAAAACACAGATAGACAGAGCTTGAAGACCAGACCTCACATGTCTACTCGGCCTGGTTGGCTCGGCACTATTCTCAGTGAGGCCCGAGGCCTCTGAAGTCCCCCACAAATTTGTTGCGGATAGTAGGATGGTTTGTTAGGGAAAAGTCACAACCACCTCCAACCCCCCACTACCTGATAGGCAGAATTTATGCCAGGTGGTCTATGGCAGGCCATGCAGCACAAGGGGCGGTCATTGGGGCCCTAATAGGCAACCCTTCTGATGTCACAGACCATATGGGGGGCAGGGAATTCTGGCACCAACATGGCAGTCAAAATGGATGCCAAAATGGACACCCAGGAGGTTCTGTCACATGCCATGTGTCCAGGGGCAGAGTTTCCAACATCATATACCATGCGACAGGGCAAAGGACAGGAAAATGGTGACCAAGGGGCAAGGTTTCTAACATCATACACCATGCGACAGGGCCACAGCACTTGTTGATAGGATGTGCCCCCTATATATTACTATCATACCCCTCGATTTTTTTTTTTTGAACACAGTAAAACAGAGTTTATATTGAACAGCTGCCATTAAATTTGCAATAGATGCTCTCCCCAAAATTCAAAAGAACGATGGTTCCCTTTAAATGTCCATTCAAAAATGTTCAAAGATGCTTTTTCCTGCCTTTGCCCTGTGTTCTCCTCCCTTCCCCCACCTAGATTAGCTCCTTTCTGTGCAGAGAATCATTAAGTATTTTGTCACTCCAGCACTTTTTGCTATTAAGTCATCGGTTGTACGCAAATGTAGCTAGAGAACTAAACAAATGCCTAACACAAATATCTAAAGATTAATCTGATGGACAGTATATTGCACTTTCATATAACTAATGCTCTAAGTGTCCATTTATTCCCAAGCCTTCTGGATAACTTTAAAAATTCAACATGCATGAAATAGAACAAACAAAACAAGCAAACCAGCATTATTCAATAGCTTGTTTCTATTCCCCCAAAATTTCCCCTCCAAAACAGTCAGACCAAAAGAAGTGCTGCTTTTTGAGGACTGGGTTCTAGTACCTTAGTGCCATCTCGGGGGCAGAAAAAAACCCAAAAAACCAGATGACAAACTTCCTATTTTGTTGACCTGGCTGTAAGCACTAGGATTTGTGTCTATTTTGTAAACAGTTATACCACAACACGCATGCCAACATTGCTCATTTCTACTATAATAAGAAAATGACCTGGAAGAAGGGCCACAAAAAATCAGCTGCCACCATGAACAGCTCAAGGACCTAATGTTTTAAGCAACATTGACTAAAGATCTGGTGAGTAATATATTAAATGCAAGCTTAGATGAAAAATTAGTATCATTTTAACTAATATGGAAAACTAAGTGGGTGCCTACTGTCCTGGGATCGGAAACAAAGACTAAGTGCCAAAAATAAAATAAAATTTTAATTTGAAAGAGGGAAACTTCATAGCTCCCTTCTGAACCTTTTTAATACAGAACCTTCCAATATAAATGAAATTCCTTTAAATGCAAATACAAGGAGTTCAGCTCTCTTAAAAAAACAAAATATCTGCTATCCACAAAAGGTTTGATATAAATGGCAGCTAAGGAAAAACGCATGAAGTAATGACTGACACTAGACAGAATTAAGTTGAACCACAAGTGTGCCCCAAAATCTTTTACCTGAACTTGCTTATAGAGCCTATAGTTCCACTTTCATGAACAGAACACAAACTAAGGAGGCCAAAACATGGGCGTCTGCTTTCAACTCATTTGTTCCTACACAGCAAACATGCACAAAATCTTTTTTCTAATATTTATTTTTTTTCACCTGCAAACTGTAGCAAAACATGATCAGCTTTATTATGCAGACAGATATCCCTCTACATTAGAGAATTTAGGCATGTATAAATAGAAGAGCTTTTAGGAAAGGAAAACATCTTGAGAAATGAACAAAACCTCCAATTTAACTTCGTGACTTCCAATAGCAATGGTTAAAATTACGTAGGTCATTCATTCCAAGAGATACAACAGCACCTCAAAAAGGCTGATCTATTTTTCCCCGTAACGTTTTTCACATAACAATGTGTTAAAGTTACAAATACTGATATGCACAAATAGCTATTTTCTAAGAAAAAATATGTACAGTACTGCAGCATAATGAATGTGGTATCTGCGATAAACTTATTAGCCAATTTTAATATACATGATACTGCTACTTTTTTCCTCCTGCCAATTCACATGTTAAAAGATGTTATCACAGCCCTCTGTTTTGCACGTTATTACCTGGTGGGGGGGGTTGTTTAAAACACAACGCAGGCTTTTTTTTTTCTTTTTTTTTTTTTTGAAGACTTCTCTTGTGTTTAAAGCTAAGATCAGTGAAACAAGACAACAGTGCAAGAGGCGCAGAGATGTTAAGTGACCACATAAGAGTTCTTTTGGGTAAAGTGTCTATATAAGGCTATAAGAAAGGATTGGTCGATGAATTTCCTGTTGGATATTGTCCTGTTGGTGCGCCAGCCTGAAAACATATAGAAGGGAAAAAAAATAAATCAAATATAATGAAAAACACTTTACATGACAAAATTAAAAAAATAGTAAAAATCAAAAAAATTTAAATCTGATTAGAAAAAATACTATTTTATATGTTGCAGCTTTTTGTGATTTTATTCACAGCTACACCCCTTTTAAGAGCATGATACATAAATACCTCTGTCTCAATTTGAGCAGCTTTATGAATGCCATGTCATCAGAATGCTCAATTGCATCTAGGAGGATTCAAATGCTGCCTTGCCTAATTTGAAACAAAAACAGGCTGCATGTGTCTCTAAATGCGTTAGCGATTACATCTTTTTGATTTATTACCATTATGTAATAACTTACTTACCATAAAAGGATTACTAGATACTCCAACAGCTGTAACTTGTCCAAATGGAGTCACTACAGGCTTTGCCTGTCCAAATGCAGCAAAACCTGCACCTTGAGAATATGAAACAATACCTTTAAAGATTGTGCCAATAACAACAAAGGACAGAAAACTACTCACTAGGAAACCACTACCGTCACCAGGTCGTATGTTAAAAATTTTTCACCTAATGAAAGTCTGCCCTGCAACAAGGCCAAAGGATTAATTTGCGTTATGCAGTATTAAATGGGTACTGCACGGTCAAATCTGTCCTCCAAACGAAACCAAACCAAACCTGAGCAATTTACAAGTTTTACTTTCATTCTTATGGGAAACACTTTAAAAAGTACTTTAATCCTATTTCCAACTCAAAATGTTCCAGTATTTTAGCACATGACAAGTAAAATGGATAGAAACTTAGCTTCACTCCCATGTGCAGCTTACCTGTTATGTATGGGATGAAGGGCCAAAGGCATTAGTTAATTTATCACACTATTAAGTTTTCCAATTGTAAGTTTTTCTAGTTTTAGTAATAAAGAAAATTACTTCAACTGAAAGGGCATTAAAAAAAAGTGTCCTTTTAATAAAGAATTTCCACCTTTTATTCGCTAAAATGGAACCATTTCCCCCAGATGAGGGAGATGTACTGCATTGATACAGGTCTACTAAAAATGCCTTGTCCGCAATTTGCTCCCGTTTAATTCACTGTGAATTCTCATATAAAAGATCTGAAACCAAATCTGTCTCTGAAGTAGTAAATACTATAAAATATCAACATTTTTAAATAAAATGATGTGGTCACATGAAAACATTGCTTCTTAAGGCTATGGTTCATAAACACCCCACTTTCTTCCTCCCCATGTATGCATATACACACAGGTAAACATTTTATAATGTTTTAAATTATTAATACCACAAAGGTATTAATACCAAAAGGCTCCGCTTTATCCCCTTTGTCCCTAATGCTCGTCTTGAGAGGAAGCTATACATTGGTTATTTCTGAACATTGAAAAGTTATACATCCTGACTACATTCCAATATGCTCTCTTTTTGGACCTTTTCCTGCCTGTTAAAACTCAAGGGAAAAAAAACACTATTTTTATCCAAAGCTTTACAGCCCTCAACCTTTTAAATTATTAAGAAGGTGTTATAAAATGTTGAATTCATTCATGTGACTGGAACCTATAAGCAGTCTCATCCCCTGCATAGAAAGGATCAGTAAAAATCCAGCTAGGCTGCGAGGTTGAGGAGCAGAAGGAAAAAGGAATCTCACCTGTCTTATTACAGAGAACTGCTACTAAGATCAGACAACCAAGACATGATCAAAATCAAATACTTTACACAAGTTTATAGAAGACCAAAAAAAGCCAAAAAACCTGGTTTTCCTTACATACGTTGAATTGCTAAAAAGTATAATCTGTTACAAGAAAAAAAATCTTCATGGTCAATGTGCCACCTGTACTTTCTTATACAAAACAAAATAAAGACATTTCCTGTTACTGCTAGCCTTTCTGTCTTAAAAAGGAAAACTAGTTTTATATGGTATTCCTACTCGACCAAACAGATTCTTCTATGTTTTAACTTACCATTTGGTTGCTGAGCAAAAGCAGTCTGTTGTGGGAAAGTTGCCTGTGCTGGGAATGTGGGCTGCTGGAAGCTGCCACTAAAGCTAGTAGGAAGACTGTAGGAGGCAGGTGTTCCAAACCCTGCAGGCATGCTCATGGATGCAGTGCCAAATGTTGCCGCTGGTAAGGGAAAGTAGGATTCAGTTACTTACAACTACCAATATCAGTATCACACCAAAACTCCAGGATCAGTAAGTCAATTTACTCACCACAAGTTTTATTCAACTTAGTGCTCCAGTCACCTTTAAGGTATTAATTTTATTAGATTTTAAAAGCTTTGTTATATCAGTATTCATGCATTTCATGGAATTATTTTCCACGGTCTCCATCTACTTGACTAACTTTTAAGAGTTAATTCTTGTCAAGAGTTAAATACTAGCACCAGCATTTACAGGCAATCCAGCGTTTATTTTTTTCTATGCTGAACAAAAAAAAAAAAAAATAGGGAAAAAAGTTTCCAATTTCCTAGCTAGATTATAGAGTTACTCAATTAAAAGAAAGATTTAAAAGACATTACTCAGTGTGTCAATATTATAAATTGAAATAGGATTTAAAACCTCCACACATTTCTGTCATCTTCCTCACCACCAAAGATTCCAAGTTATACCAACTTGCTGCATTTATGCAGTACAGTGTGCATCTTTTAAAAAAATGCTTATAAACAGCAGCACAGCAAAGGCACTAGCAACAAGACAGCTGAAACCTTTTGGATTTAATGTGGTAATAATGGCTACACAGAAGGGCTTTTGAAATGAACATAAATGTCAGGCATTTCTGCAGGATTGTCACTACAGTATTAAAATCCGTTCTTCTATAGCACTATAAATTTTATTTTATTTTATTTTTTGTACAAAACAGGTACAAACAAATTCTAAATCAGTGTTTTGTATCGAACACACTGGCAGTTAAACTCGTCAGGTAATTGGTGGGGGGAGGAATTCAAAAAAGGGAATAACATACTACACCACATGTGGGATATAAACCAAAACAGATCACTGACAAAAGTACATACAAACAACGCACTGACATTACTTTCACAAGTTACCATTAACCAAAGACACTTTTGCAGTGAAGCTTTACAAAAAAAGCAAATCCAAAGGCACTGACAAAAATGCAAAATGGTTTGGGACAGCCTAAACAGGTGTCAAACAACAACGAACACAAGCTTCAAAAGTAGTCACTCAGATTGTAAGCATCTATTAATGTGACCATGGAGGTAAACAATGGCTGTTTTAGTTCAATTTATTTACATCAAGTAGCTAAGTGATTTTTTCCTCCTCAAATGCCACCACATACATCCATGCCCACTCCATTTTAAAGTATGGAAGAGCCTACTCAAATTCTACATGCAAAGAGCCACATAGCTGGCAGTAAGCTTTCACAGGCAAGTAAAACAATTAGCCGCATGAAACCCAGATAACAAGTGTGGCCACCTACCAAAATGAGCCTGAGGAAATATGTGAGAGTGCATTGCTCCCGAGAGGCCTTGTGGAAGCCACAAAAAGACCAGACAATGTCAAATGGTTTATACATTTAAGAACAGTTCTGTCTTATATAAATATACAATTAAAATAGCTATATCTGCTTAAGTGCAGGGCATAAAGACCTTCCTTAGAATAAAATCCTTCCAATAAGCAAGCTTAGCACCTACCAAGTCTAATGATAAGCAGTAAAACAATTATAGATAGTATATGAAATATGCTATAAGCAAAGTATACCTGTATTATACAGTCCATACAAAACTCACTTAAACTATATCTATAAAACTAAATGATAAAGTAATCTTAATATTTGCACTGGGTTTGTGGAAAATATTAGTTTTTTTTTTTTAATTTGTTACTAATTTATATTCCAGAAATTTTCCAAAAATAATAGTTTGAAAGTAGGGAAATAATCAGAGATTGAACTGCATAACTTTTAAAGTGAAGTAGTTTAACAAGCTACTTTCACAGGTGGTTACTGTCTGGTCAACCCACACAGTCAACTCTAGTGGCTTCTTAAAGGCTAAAGTTTTAAACAGCCTACAAAAAAAGAGAAGAGAGGAATTTATAAAAACAGTACAACAGTCAGTAACAAGAACATTAAGCAAGATTTAGTCAGCTTGGCTAAGAGACAACCCATGGTAAGTTTGCAGAAATCCTGTTATCAAAATGGGGCTTATCCTAAAATTCAGCCTTATATAAGAAATTAAACAGAAAATAAAAATAAGTTTGGTCAGTATCTAAATCCATAAGCACCATTTTGTAAGCAAGAACACTGCCATGAGTTCTCCAGTTCATATTTTGCATATGGAGTCATTGTTCCGTGACTTCCACAGAAGCCAGCTCTTGACACAGAAATGTGCTGCAGAAGTCCAAGGTTTCATTTAAAGGGATTTTTATTCTTAATGACATGGGAGGAAAGTCATCTTTCTAGAGTGCTCAAGACCCAAAACAATAGCTAGGAAACTATGCATCTCATTGGGATATTAAAATTTGAAGTGGTCAGCAAAACAGTACCATCTGCTAATTTCTTTTATTTATACAAATAAGAAGAGCATTCTGAAGCTACAAGCACAAGTCTTTTAAATGGAAGGTTTATATCCTTAAATAACACAAGGCTCATTTTTTTCCTGACCTGTTGCTCCTCGGCTATTGGTCTGGAATGGGTTTGTTGAAGGTGCCACTGGGGCAACGGGGGCAGCCACAAATGGATTTGTGGAAGGTGTTGCTGTGAAAAAAAAGCCACACACAAAATCAATTAATCTGTTCCAAAAAGCAAAAATCTTTACGCAGCAATGATTAGAATTTTATTATACCATATCTCAGTTACAAAGTCGTATCCAGTTAGAACATTAAAGATATGTAAGCACCATTTTCTTAGGAAACCATTTCTTAGAAACTACTTATCTTACTGCATGCACAAGCAAGGATTCCATTTTTTTGCCAACTTCTCTAATGACGGCGACACCACTAGCTTTACTATATACTGGGGCACTAAACTAAAAATATACTGTTTGCTTGCAGTCTGCATAAGTTTAATATTTTAATATACCTCCAAATGGAGCAGGCACACTCGAAGATACAGGCTGTGTCTGTGCGGAAGCAGCCACGGGTACTGTTCCAAAAGCATTGCTGAAAATAAGTCACATTCAGTGAAGTCAGAGTTGCTTGTTTAAAAATGTAAGTCTCCTACAATTATGGTGCATAAATAGGATAGGGATGTTGATTAACAGATGCACAAATACTATATAGTCCACTGGTGCAAGAGCTGAATTTGGGATGCCAAGCTCAAAAGCTTAGCACAGAGCAATGGGAAAAGTGTATAAGTATGGATACTGAAGAAAAAAAAGCAAATACGCTGAAACAGTCAAGCAAAAGCTCTAGAGGAATTTGCATTTTCAAGCAAAGTAGCTACAACCATTTAATTTTCATTACTTTCAGAGGCAGGGGATTGGCACCATTTGGATTACAAATACAGCAGATTCCTGTTACCTGCACAGCATCTATTTCCTAATTAGCAGTGTCCAAAGCAGGCCCTATTAGATTCAGATTTGGATTCAGCCCAAATCAGGGACAGTGATTTGACTTGTTGATTCAGGTCACTTCCTGATTCAATTTTGTCAAATCCAAAGATTTGACACCAATTCAGAGAATCAGTGATTCACACAGCTTTAAATGTCTTTTCAACATACCTCAAGGTACCAGCATGGCTTGTGAATGTTACGATGCTGGGGTGCACGGAGCTTCCCACGGGCATGCTGGGGGGAGGGGCCTCCACATGTTCAGCGGCAAAACCAGGAGTGCACTGGAAATAGCTCTGGTCCACTTCTGGGTTTGGCAGGGAGCGCACTGCCCTTCCCCCCCCCTCCCCAAAACGCCTTCCCAGCTTGGCAATCGGCCATGGGGTACCCAGGTGCCCCCCTGCGCGCTTCCCAGAGGACTGAGAAGTGGACCGGAAGCGCTTCTGGTCCACTTCCAGGTCTGCTGCTGAGCCCCCCGTGCTTCTGTGGGACACTCCCTGTGCCCCAGCATCATACCACTCATGAGTCCCTCCTATCTGGAGGTATGTAGAAAAAACATTTAAAGTTGTCTCTATGTCTGAATCGATTTGGAGGGTTCCGATTCAATTCAGAGAGATTAAAAGGTCCTCCAATTGGATTCGGAGATTCAGTCACCGAACTGGGTCAGATCAAATCAGGGACCGAAGCTTTGCATAGCCAGCCCTGTTCCTAATGATAAAATCCAAATAACTGAAGAAGGAAAATGGGCAGCTAATTCTCAATTATAAAAAATGCGGCACTGCGCATTAAGTCATTTCCCATATTTAAAATCACCAGCTCTAAAAAAGAATGATTCACTGGTAAATGAAGTGAAAAATTATGGCATTTGCTGTTCAATGACATTAAGCCCCACTGTGCCTTTATGCTTGATAATGTACAGACGAATAAATTAAGAAAATCCCACATGTTACAATTTCCATCTCAGACATGCTGCTGATCTAATGTAGCTGCCATGACATAATTAAGTATGACGTTAAAAAGCTGTATATAAATCATTCACCAACTAAGAATTTTTAAAAAAAAATTTGCTCAAACTCTGCACTGTTAAAACTTTACAATATTTGATCAACCATTTCTTTTCCTAGTATACTGCATAAACCAAAACTAAGATGTGCTAAAACATATGTGGTGTAACCAGATGGAATTTAATTAAAATAGAATTTTTTTTCTTATTAGAAGTATGCAAATAACCACTATACAATAAAGCAGAGCCTACTGTACCCATGTTATTCAAAATAGAGCAGTTGCCATTCATACTGCTGTATTTGCAAACAATTCTAACATAAGATTTTTATTCTCTAGCAATGTAGTACACATCTCAAAAGGTGTAAAAAGGCAAAAGCTGGTCAAACACTAGTCTTAAGTTTTTATTTTACAACCTCTTGTGGGCAGTCCAACTGCTGCTGTCAAAACTACATTCTATCAAAAGCTAAAATATCCATGCATACTGCTCCAAAAGTTAAATTATGATCCAAAACAAAAAATAAGAGACGTCATACATACAAGTTTTGAAAAATACTGTAAATTAGCTGTTTTCTGCCTGTAGATAGTTACTTTGAAAGTTGCTTTAATTTCTGACAAGAAAGTACCTGCTAACATTACTGGTGGAAGTATATGCATTACTAGATGTTGCTGTAGAGCTGAATACGCTGTCTAATTCTGCTAAAGCTGCGTACTTGTCTGAAGGTGCACTTGACAGACTTGGGGCTGATACAACAGGACCTGCTGATGCTGTAACTACAGTGCTGAAGCTATTTCCTTGTTCACCACCACCTGGAGGGAAATAAAAATAGATATACATCAGATTTAAAAGTTTAAAAAACAGCACTGACAGACATCACTCTCCATGAATTACTGAACATACACATGCAAAAGTGAAAAAAAATTTCCTCATATTTGTGACTTAAAATGAAGCACTATGCTTTTAATGCTAAGCAAATAGAGGTCAAGTCAACAATGGCTTTTCATTTCCACCATAATAAGCAGACAGTCCGTGCTTTACATTTTATAGTATTCTTTGTACTCTTCAAAAATCCCACGACTGACTCGCAGGCTTATTTCAGAATACAGTATTGAATATTACATTAAGACATTCTTGGACACGGAGTAAAATAAAGGTATGAAAAGCTAACAAATGAATTACAGAAGGCTGGAATAAAAAAAAAAAAATCATTTTACTACTCCCTCAAACGCACAAGAAACCTATACCCTACATTTTCATACTTTATAAACTAATTTATAAGTAACCCAATTTGACTTCAGTCCTGCCACAGATTGAGCCAGAAGGTGGGTGGTATGATTTACATGACTTACCCTACAACTGATTGCTTAGTTTTCATTTTAACCCTACTTTGGGTAGCTACGCTTCAAAATCATAAAAAGAAAGTAATGTAGATCAAATGCATCAACTCCAAAAGGACAGCATGAAATCATTTTTCCTCCAAAGATATTTGTTCTCAGCCATCTCCATTAAAACTGCAGCAGATATTTTAGTGCATACATGATATTTTATATTATAAAAAGGAGAATACAGGGTTTTTTAAAACTTTGTTAACAACTGGTAGCATCTAAAAGTGGACAGAGTGTGTTGAAAAAAGTCACAGCTATTTTCTGGCATACAGAAAGAATAAACTCAAAAAAAAGAAAAAGGAGGAGCTAAGCTGGTAAAAAGCAGAAATGACAGACAAAGAACAGCTCTGCCTCTTCTACTAAGCTTGGTAATGGGATATTCTCATAAGTTTCACTGAACTAGGTACATCACACTAGCCAACACATACCAAGGTGTGCAGTAGCTACTATATTTTTAAAATTATTGAACATCTATACAGCTTCTTGATCCACAAAGGCCGAGGGAGATCCAGACTAAAACAGTGAATTACCCTGCTGCATGTGTATTAACCATTGCTATTAGATTTGTTTATTACAACAGGAAATAGCTCTAAAAACAGAAGCTTCACTATAGTCACTCATAAAAATCAGCCAATGTCCTCTCTATAATTAAATGCTCATTGTAAGTGTCATTCCCCAAACTGACAGCTTTAAAAGGTGAAGAACATAAACCATACAACCCATTAGTTTTGCCTGGTAATTACTAACTTTATCATTTTAGTGTATTAGACTTAAATTTAACTTGTATTCTCACAGTTGACTATTGACCTCACTCAACCCACAATTACTTTAGCATATGTAGGATGATATCCTTTAAAAGTCTCATTACAAATGCTAGAAGTTAAAAGGCTCAAGCAAGCACCAAGTTGTACAAACATCTGGGAAAGCTGTAAAATGGTAGCTGTTCAGCATAAAAGGTAACCATTTGGATGCTTATCTTGCTGGTCCTTTGAACCTAGCTGACTTCCTGCCCCTGGGGTAGGGGGCTGGACTTGCTCTCCCAAGGTCCCTTCCATCTGAGGTAAAGATGTCTATGAAATCTTTACCTCAGACTTCAGCTGGGATACCTTCAATAATTTCTAGAAACCTAAAAATGTATTACTTGAATACTCACCATTGGAACAGTACCAAGATGCCAAATTTTAAGTGATCAAGTCATAAAAAAGCACTGATCCTTTCATAAGGCTTTTTTTTTTTAAACAGGACTATATGGATAAAAAAAAGTATGCTTTTTTGTGAAGCCAAACCACAACCCAGTAGTGTTTAAAACACTGAAAGCATGAAGAAGTTTTCAGAACACACCTTTTAGAACAATATGCACCGTTACCATTTGACAAGCACAACCGATCTCAGGAAAAACAATAAAAACAAGTCAGAGAACAAAAGTTAATACCTTGTCCTGTGCTGAAGATATTATCTAAGTTAGCAAGAGCTGCATATTTGTCTGCTGACTGGAGAGTTGGTTTATTCACTGCAGCTTTACTGGCTGCAGTTGTTGCTGTGTTGCTCTGAGAAGCACTGAAGGCTCCAAAATCAGCACTGGAGGATTTGGGGAAGTTATCAAAGTGAGCAAAGTTAGCATTCCCTGATCCAGCACTCCCACCTGGAACAAAATAAGTTAAAACACAATGGATACTGCAAGGCTAGGTGGCCTCTCCAAACACTCGTTAGCAGTATTACTCCACTGAGGAGTACTATTATTCTGCCTCATTTGTGGTACGCTAGGTAGTTACACTATATACCATAAGCTCCCTCAAAAGCCTTCTCCCACAGAATTAAAATCTTAACAAGCATTTTTCCAACTTCAAAACCTAAGGTAAACCACCATAACGAACTCAAACACATCCCAATTAAAACATGTGCAAAACCTACAGTTTCAGTGTTACACCAAGTCAAACTAGCTCAAGCAACAAATATTTCACTAGAAAATTAGAGGTATTTTCTATTTGTAAACCACAAAATACGACAGCTCAATTGTGTTGCTGTCATAGTCTAGGTATTGGCTTATTTTCCATAATGGTTCAATATAAAATTGACCCGTTTAGACTTCAGTACATTACAGACACAAGTTTGATCTGAACGTCCAAAAGATAGCACAATATGCTACCATGCCAAGACGGAGAGTGAGACTGTCATTTACTCCCAGATCTCCTGGCTTCCTCCAATTCAGACAGACACCACAGCTTTGAGGAGCAAGTATAAAAGAAAACAACTAACAGGACATCTGAGACCACTTGCTTTCTAGTACATGCATTAGAAAAGCCAAATTATATTTATAAAATACACTACACGCTACTGATCTCAAAAAATAGAGGAATCAGTTTGAAAGCTCTAGTTCTTGGGTGTGCACAACAGAATTGTTTATCCATCTAGAAAGGCATGAATTTGTGACTTAAGACCATATGTCCAGAGGATCAGTTATACTGTATTTTAGTTTATAAAGGGAGGTAACATAATAGTACTTTTTTCATGTTTCCTTAGTGCATAAATGTATGTTGCAAGATGGCATAAATTGATATTTAGTTAGCCAAGTCACATCTCTAACAGTTAAATAAATGGTTTTATGAGCAAGTATTTGGAAACCTAAACAAAAGTTAACTGCTGAAAAGGTGTGCAATGCTGTCACTAAATAAGAATGTTATACAACAGCAGAATAAAATGAAAGAAGCTGAATTTCCCACTGGGTAGAACTTACTGTGTACAGCCTGGAGAGGAAAAGCTGAAGTAAATTCACCAAAACTGCAGCTAGATGAAAGCGTTCTGAACGCTGGACAGCCAGAAATTTGTGTTTGGGATTAAAGGTTAACAAAAGAAGGGAGAAAGAAAATTTTTAAAAAAAAAGAAAAAGTTTAAATGACACCACACTCCAAGAGAAAAGGAAAATAAAATAAAATAAAGAGTCAGCCAAAGATCTAGACAAACAGCTATGGTCAGCCCAAGCAAGTTTTAAATGCATAATTAAAATTTAAAAAAAAACAAAGCAAAATAGGATTTATTTATTTTTTTTAGCAGCACTCTACATATGAAATCTTAACAGCCTCTTACAACACATTGCAGTGGTAAATAGTCAATACTTCACTAACTTGCTTTTGAAAGATGAACATTTTAAGTTCCATAAGGCCTAATAGTCAACAATACCAAGAGTTAATATTCCTGAATTTATAGTGATTTTCATGTGTAGAGCTAAGAAGCTACAATGCCATAAATTAGGCTTCCCAATAGTGCAGGGGGAAGGGGGAACAACACGCCAAGAACACCAAACAGATGAAAACATTCATTTCAGGTTTCCCCAGAGCTTCAGATAATTCAGCTGTGCTCAAGCACACAGATATACAAAGTCAACTCAACTTAAGTACTTCTCAACCTAAAAAAAAAAAAAAAAAAATGGAATCTATAATATAGATTAATCAGAAGTTCTAGTAGTTCTACCTGTATTTGGGGGCTGAAAAGAAGATTGACTTGCTGTGGGGAAACCTCCAAAGTTACTCGAACCACTAGACTGTCCAAATGCATCAAAGTTTGCAAAACCTGCATTTGCAGAGTTCTGCGCTGTAAATTGTAAAGGAACAAAACACATTAATGGATATGAAAAAAACAAAAACAGATGTATTAACTGAATTTATGGTATGGTGATTTGAGTTCATGTCTACCACCTTAATATTTTTAAGTACAAATGAAATATATCACTCATCCAAATTACAATATAAATCCTTCAAATCATGTTTTAAACCTTTCATGTTCACTTGTCATGATCCAGTGAACTCCCACTTTTCTAAAGCTTGCTTCTTTCAAGCATAACAGCAATGTCACTATTCAATATCCACACTCAGCACTGAGAGGCAAGGTTTGTTTGGCAATACATCACTGGACCAACTACATATTTGGAGAGATGACAGACAAGCTTTTGGTTAGAAACCATCCTCTTTCCAGTCTGGGAAAGAAGCGTATAAAAAGTCTAAGCTAAAGCCAGGTACAAAATTGCGTCTACCTCTCAGCTACACAGATGGTGAATAAGAGTTATTACTACACAAACCTGGCTTTTGTAACATTTTAGATAGTATATTATGTAGACAGGAGTACTCAGGCCGCTACTTCATTAAAGCATAATCATAAAAATGGACTAAATGAAACAAGGAAACAAAAAAGTGGATGTATAGAAAGCCTTTCTGTTCCTATGTAGCCTTCCTTTTAAACACTAAGTATAATGGACCATTAACACAAATTGCACAAGCAACATTAAGCATGAAAAGTGACCCTATGCAAGGTTTGTACTCTCATCTCATTTCCTTCTGCACCATGACATTGCAAGGAAATGGGAATTTACTATGCCCAACTGCTACTCAAGAGAGGGAAGTTGAATGGCTAGGACTTTCAGAGCACTTTCTATACTTGTCTGTAGACTTCAGTGACCAGGCATGAATGCTAACTTGTGAATCTCTCTCTCTTTTTTTTTTTTTTTGTGTGGAAGGGGACAAGGGACAGCGTTACGTCACAATATAAAAAAATACTTTCAGTGACAAGGCACATTCATTTAGCATATACATCCAAAGCTTTGTCTGTAAAGTACTAGCCACTGATTCCAATTTAACCCAGACCCAGTTGAGTTAAGTCAGTATCATAACATGGCACAAGTAAGCAAGGCAACAGCTCACTGGAATGGCAGTCCCTCAGGGAGTTTGTCTCAGAAGCTACCTCAGGCTGCAAAGTAGCAGCTAGATGTGGGGTACCACAGCAGCTGCCACTGCCAGAGGTTGCCCGACAACAGGGCAGAAACAGCTAGGATGTTCTGAGGCCCTGAGGTAGCCAAGATTGACCACCCTTTCCCCATCCATCCCTTCTCTCCAGTACGTAGTATGTTCCTCCTGACCATCACTCAGAGTTTTTCTCAGGGCACAAACCTTGTCAGCTACACCTTAAATTAAACATCCCCCAAAAAAGTAAGTTAGAGAAATGCTGATATTTTAAGTATTACTGCAGATGATGCTGGCAGTAGAGAGGATTAGTAGGAAAAGAGCATCCAACTCCACGTATTTAAAAACTAAAGAGAAGTTTGTGTGTAAACAGAAAACTGCATTTATTAAACAGCTAGTCACATGAGCAGTTGTAAAAATACTAGAAAGCACCTCAATCATTACAGCTGGTTTCATTTCAAACCACCTTTAGAAACTACCTATTATACAAACTGTAACAATGACAGTGACTAGCACATAGGCTTAGGCAAGTTTCACCTTTGTTCAAAATAGAACTCCACTACCTGGGGAGAAGGAAGGGAATAGTTTGGGAACTGCTATGCTAAGATTCGTTTTACTGACACCTTTTAAAAAGAGGGTGAGAACAAAAGCATGCAGGCTGAGGCTCAATTTATACAATCTGGAGGTGATACCAATTTGCTAAAACAATTATTTGGCGGTATTGCCCTGACACACAATTCACAAGATTAATATTCTTGTGAAAACGCAAAAAACACCCCAATATAAACAAGAACGTACTACTTTAAAAACAATCTTGCAATAGTTGTTAAACCTTTGGGGCTTCCAGATTGGAGCACATTTGTTAGACAAAGAGGTTACATCTGAAATGAACTGGAAGGGAACAATAGACTTAAGAGTCGAGATCTGAGAGATACTGGGAACCGAAGTATAATTTTCAAAACATGTCATCAAGTTTGACTCTTCTATTGATAAACCCAAGGCACTACAGGACTTGGGGAGGTCTACTGCGCGGCCATTGTTGTGACATAGGTGCATCATTCTGACCCAAGTAGTTTAATGTATTTTGGGTCTGCCTGGAAGAGAGGCAGCCACAACAGACACCTTCAGACTACTGAAAGGACTCCAACAGAAACACCCTCCATTTAGTCACCATGAGTTTTGTATCCAAGTGTGTGATAAACATTCCTTTTGACTTGGGAATGAACACATTTTCTCTTTTCACACTAAACATGTCTGTAGTTATTTTAGGTTCATCTAGAATCAGTAATTGTCGTTACTGAAAAAATTATAAAATTGTGTTGTTGAAGCCTCCCCAATTCTCCCAATTTTCTAATTGCATATTGTGACCAACAGGAAAACTTTGCTTAACATGGAAAAATCTAACTGTTTTAAGGTACGTCTTCATCTAATTGCAGTGTATTTTGTTAAGCATTTTTGGCACCTCATTACAGAAGAAAAACCATAGATTTTTCTGCCGTTCATACGCTGATCAATGTGCGGGGTGGCGGTTGTTTGTTTGTTTCATTTCTTAAACAGACTGGACTTTCAATCCAGCCAAGACATTTCACTATTCATATTAGTAGAGGATTTCTCATCAGCAATAGTTCTCATTATTGGCAGCATTATGATACTGAGAAACCAACCAAAGAGATTTAATAGACATTAGAGGCTGGAAGGGACCTCATGAATTCAAGTCCAGCCCCCCTGCCAGAGGCAGGAAGTCTACACGGTTCAAATGATCCCAGCAAGATAAACATTCAAATGCCTTATTTGAATGAGTCCAGAGTAGGTGCTTGCACCATCTCTGTGGGGAGTCTGATCCAGACTTTGGACACTTGGACTGTAAAGAAGTTTTTCCTTATATGGAGTCTGAAATGGCCTTCTAGAATGTTGTGGTCGTTAGACCTAGGTTATCCCTTGGGACTATCTAAATGGATAAAGAAAGTGAAGGCATAGCAATAGACAAATAGACATACTGGGTTCTTCTGAGGCCTCCACCCAGACAGAGCTCATGGTGGGGTTGGTGGCCCCTTACCCCCCTGTCTGTGGAGGGGGCTCGGTGGGGTCCTGGGTGGGGCCGGGAGGTCTCCTTGCCTGTCCCTCCTGGGCACAACTTAGGGCCCTGGAGGAACAGGTAAGTAAGTGAGCTCCAGGCTACGGTGAGCAGGCTGAGGGGGATCAGGGATGCAGAGGACGAAATTGATGCCTATTTCTATTCTCTGCAGGCCCGGTCGCCCACTGTACAGCCCCCACAGGAGACACATCCAACACAGGAGTGGAAGAAGGTGCCCAAATGCAGAGCTGCTAGGCCTAGAGCAGTGGAAGCTCCCCAGGTTCAGCTGGGGAACAGGTCTGACGCCCTGGCAGCTGTGACAGAGGAGGACAGTGGAATGGTCTCTGGCGGGGACAATGCCACTCCCCACACAACAGGGAATGGGTGGAGAGCGAACACCAGGAGGAAGAAAAGCCACGTCCTCGTCATTGGAGGACTGGAAGGTCCCATCTGCCGGCCTGACCCCCTGACACGACAGGTCTGCTTCATGCCTGGGGCTCGGGTCAGGGACATCACGGAAAGGATCCCGGCCTACATCCGACCTGCAGACCAGTACCCCATGGTTGTCGTCCATGTGGGTACGAACAACATGGCCGGGGCAACCCTGACCACATTATGAAGGATTTCAAGGCTCTGGGAAACAAGCTGAAGGAGACGGGGGCGCAGGTGGTATTCTCCTCTCTTCTTCTGGTGAGTAGGCAGGGACGGTGACACAAGGCCTGCACTGGCGTGGTCAACCAGTGCTTACACAGCTGGTGCTGCCAGGCAGGCTTTGGGTTCCTTGATAATGACCCATGCTTTTGGGCAGGGGACTTGCTGGGGTGGGATGGGCTTCATCTCTCCCCTAGAGGCAAGCGTATCTTCTCTTCCAGGTTGGCTGATCTCGTACGGTGAGCTTTAAACTAGCCTCGCTGGGGGAGGGGGGCCGCAGAAGACGAAGAGACGCCATCCAAGCAAGACGGGTGACAAAGGCAAGGAGTGCTAAGGTAAGGAATGGGGGGGGTTCAGACAGTCTCCCTGAACCGGGGGTGGCGCGCACAGTCTTGCAAGGCCTTAAATGCCTATATACCAATGTTCTCAGTATGGGGAATAAACAGGAGGAACTCACCCTCAGAATAGCTAGTTCAAACCCAGATGTCATAGGACTAACAGAAACATGGTGGGATTCATCCCATGACTGGGCAGTTAGCATTAGGGGCTATAGGCTTTACAGGTGGGATAGAGAAGGAAAGGTGGGGGTGTGGCGCTCTGTCAAGGAGCACTACACATCCTCTGCCAGCAGAATGGGGTCAGAGGAAGGGCAGGCTGAAGTGCTCTGGGTCAAGATTCAAGGGG
>NW_017728910.1:35503971-35532534 GCF_001723895.1 Crocodylus porosus
GGGTCGGACTTGAAGATCTACATGGTCCCTTCCAACCCTACTTCTATGATATACCCTGCTAACTACTAGCAACGTCTGCCATGAGTGGCTGACAGATATGGAGCATCACAGCTATTACTACTCTTCAGAATCAAAAAGTTGGCCATTCAAGAAAAGTCCTACTCACTCTTCCTTCAGTTGTCATTCTCTTAGGTCTTGCCCAGTAGTGATTCACAACTTTTGATTCCTTGTTTCCTTCTCCAATTCTTTACTTCCCCTCCATGAGGGAGAAAGCTTACTACCATTTTTACTACAAATTATATATTAACAGGAATTAACCACCATTTTATTTAATCAAATATATCTTTATAAAACTTAACAAATCATGCCATTAGATTACCATCTTGTTATAAATAAGATGTTACCTAATACTACTGAACACTCCCAAGGAATAGTAGTATTTCATTATTAACTCAGCAGTTCCCAATCTGTGGTATGGGTACCATCAGTGGTACTCATTAACAGATTTATTATAATTACTTTATATGACAAAAATTTGCTGGTGGTACTTAAGGGTGAACTGAAAGAATTGCTGGTGGTACTTAAGGTTGGATGGTTTTAAGTTGGTGGTGCACAATCTGTCAGTTTGGGAAACGCTGATATAGACAGTATGGCCATTTCCTACCTATACACCACAAAGAAAGAAAACTGCTTAGTTTCATATTTTTAATTTGAAATGAAAAGCCTATAAAGCAATCTTACCTGTATGACTGTTGAAATGTGCAAAGTTTGCAAAATTTGCTGTAGCAGTTGATTGAGGAGCTGGAGCAGCAAAGATATCTGAGCCAAGGTCACTAAGGAGATCAAATTGCTTCTTTTCGTGCTGCTGCTGTCCTTGAGACCGAACTACAACAGGGGACTATAAACAACGTTAATTAGTTAAATAGGAAAGCCAATACTTTACCAACTTAGGATATTTACAAGAAACTATAAGGACAGACTGAATAAGCTACTTTTGGAACAGTTTAATACTCTTTTCCTGCCTGATCATGGTCAGCAAGCCATAGAAAAATTGTGTTAAATAAAACAATGAGCTCCTTTTAAAAAGGTGATGATTTAACCCAGAGTGTATAACACTGAAGAAGTGGCAGAGTCCTTCTTCCCGCTTCCCTCTGCAGGTATACAGAAGAATTTTCTTCAAAATAGGCTAAAGGTGTGAACTGAGGGAACTCTGCAGATGTCCACTAAGCTGCCTTCTACACAGAAAATCAGTGTCTATAACAAGGTCCAAATTATGAAAATTGTATGCAATATCTGCAACTGTTCGAAAGCCAGCAGTGCTTCAGAGACTTATAGGTTTGAATTCCAAGTTCCTTTTAAAGTTTTGTATTTAATGGATTTCCTAAAACAGGGCACAAGTGCTGTAAGTTTAAAACTTCAAGTTAGGAAATTCCAAAACTGCATTCAAATTTCAGTTCTACCCTTTTTACAGACTAAAACCACCCCAAACTTGTTCAAAACATTTTACTTCTCCTGTAATATTATAAATGTACTATATTTCATTACACATTTCTTCTAATGGACTCTCTCTACCTCATTTGGCAATAAAAGAAACTTTCTTTCAGAATATACAAAATAGTAATAGTGAACATACACAATATATTTATGGAAGTTAAAAATAAGCAACTAGATAATCTACAGAACTAACTCTAAAGACAGACAGTTGAAGAAATATTCTATGCCAGGCTAAAATATTTAGATACACTTTAGAAAGAAAAACTATGACAATAAGCTGTCTTTACAATGAGCTAAATTGAAAAATACTAGGCGAAATGGAGTTTCACTACTTACATCAGCAAACACTGACTAAGAAAACAGGTCTTGTCCATGGCCTCCTTTAATTGAAAGATGGAGTTTAACAGATGGCTTAAGAGTATACAGGAGAGATTCTCAAATTCCAATAGGAATACAAGGGAGGACCACTCAACACAAACTTGTTTTCCCCATCTACAACATTTAAGCAAAAGCTTGTCCATGAAAAAAAAAAAATGTAAGGACTTTTAGCAGTGCTGCCAATATATTACATGCTGTAAATGGAACAGGCTATACATTTTAGTTTGAGGTTCTTAAAAAGTCAAGTAACTGCAGTTTAGTTTTCAGACTTTCAGCCCCAATTTGAAACACCACAAAAACAAAAGAACATGAAAACTACTGATAACTCTCCTTTTACAAGTATCTCACTTATGCCACAATTAGCTATTTTGTAAAAACATGATCAACTCACATTACCATTCCCTTTATTAAATTAACATAAAACTCTCACAAACCTAACTCACTAGTTACTCACTTGGCTAGGTGTGCCTTTGTTTAAGTGCAATGCTGGTGCAGATTCTCCCAAAAGAGATTTAAGTGGCTTCACCTCAGGTGTACTGCTTGTACTACTTGCAGAAGACCCCGATATAGATGCATGGACTGAAGCCACCACCTTTGCTTGTTCTGGAGGAACATACCTGAGTAGAACAACAGTGTGTTATTTTATGATCATTTAACAGGATTTTTTGTTCCCACACATCAATTACAAGGCAACAATTAGAGAACTACTGTTTTGAGTCCTCAGATGTGTTATTTTAAGCTCTAGACCAAGGAGAAAAAACTAAATGCTTTTTAGTGCATCACATCTTTGCATCATTACAGCTTTTCTCTTAATAAAAAGATGGACTTTAACAGATGGCTTACGAAGAGTAGACAGCTGGAATTCTCATATGCAAGGGAAGACCACCCAACACTAGGAGCACCTATACACATGCAGGGAGCCTGCTGTAAAATAATAATTCGAGCTATCAATTAACTCAATTAATCAAGTCTCCAGTAGACCCTAGCATTACAGGCATCAGCATTGCTGCACTGAAAAATGGCTGAACGAGCTTTAGTTAAAGTGCCCCTGCTGCCATTTTTCAGTGTGGGGATGCTGATGCACATGATGCTCTGGGCACTTTTAATTAGAGCGGCTTTTGGAGCCACTCTAATTAAAGCATGCTCTCCCCCCCCCCCCCCCCCCCACACACACACACACTCCCAGAGCACAATTATAAAAGCCTTAGCATTCCAGTTTTCCAAGCTTTTTGCAGCACACGCATAAGTGACACACAATTCTAATGAGCATCATAGTACCTCCCTAGCCTCCCTTTTTGGATATTTATCTTGCTGGGATCCTTTGACCCCAGCCGACTTCCTGCCCCTGGCGCAGGGGGCTGGACCTGATGATCCCTTGAGGTCCCTTCCAGCCCTAATGTCTATGAAATCTATGAAACTCCAAATGAATTTTAATGTTCACTGTTTCATTGCTAAGGTATGGATCGTTATTCCAACCGCAAATCTGGTGTCCTAGCTTTCATACAAATGTACCCTGGAATTAAGGCAGGAATCAA
This sequence comes from Crocodylus porosus, assembly GCF_001723895.1. Taxonomy (NCBI): domain Eukaryota; kingdom Metazoa; phylum Chordata; order Crocodylia; family Crocodylidae; genus Crocodylus; species Crocodylus porosus. Next base: position 35,507,379 of record NW_017728910.1, read on the forward strand.
GATCTTGACAACATGCTTCAGAAGTTGACTTAATTCTTAGTATTTCAGTATATACAAAAAGTACATTTTTTTGTTTTCTAAATGTTCATTTAATAGATCAATATTTTTACAAAAACCTCAAATATTTCTATTTACACATTAACTCCATCTCTGAGTAAGAGCCTAGGAGACTGAAGTCCAGTAGTGTTGCTGGTAACCTAAGCAGCTCCTGTTTCCATGCTGAAACAAATAACCCGACCCCCAACCCCACGTAGTCTTCATTTAGGTCTTATACGCTCCTTAAAAATAAAGTGCAGCAGTTTCCCCATCTATTCAGATGTCAACTTTCTGGATCACAAGCTACATAAAATGATCTGACATGCTCAGACACAAGGTTCAACAGGTGCATTAAAAGGAAAACCCTACTACTGCCACCTGTCTAGTTATGTGGAGCACAGTACTTCTCCTGCCTCAGCTAAGAGGAATGACAGAAATAAACCTTGAAAACAGAACTTCCCACTTGCATAGTACGATACCGCTGGGGAACGTCAACAGCTGCAGAATAAGACAGCACCCAGTTCAACTTCTCAGAAAAGAGATCGGGCCAAAAGAGTTTATATGGACTATGTCCAACATTGTTTTTGAACGTAAGTGTTTGTTCATCAAAATGTTATCCAGACAAGCAGCCTGTTGTAAATGTAATGTTTTAGCATCTACAACATTTTTTGTAGAGTACAATGAACTATTTAGCTGTTGAGAGGTTAATTTCTCTTCACCTAAAGTTGCATTCAATTCAGGTAAGAATGAAAAGACTTGTCAGTCAAATTGTGTTTGTTTTTTTTTAAAGTCTTGAGCCATTTACCAAAATAGTTCTTACAGAAAAAATTACCTTACCATCTTTTCTTTTCATATTTTTCCTGTAGAAATTCCTTTACTTTCTGTGGATCCCTGAAGTCTGGAATTGCTGATGATCTATCATCAAATAATCCTAGCCAAATCTGTTTACACACCTTATTTGGAGAAGATACAGAAAGAAAGAAAAAAGTTACCATTAAATAAAGTAGAATGTATAAATAAGCTGGAAAATTAAGTCTGAAGCTATAAACAGAATGATTAACATTTTTAATATCCATTACCAATCATCCTGTGAGCTGCCTTACAAGAGTTAAATGTCAGATAAATGCTGTCAGCAAGTAGGGATACATCAGGAAACATCTTAGTGTGGACATAACTTTTACCAAAAAAACCCCATGCTTTTATTTAGTCCCTCCAGTAGCAACACTTCTATTGTGTTTTCAATGTACCTACATCTAAATAAGGGTTTTGCTGTCATACAAATGTTGATCAGCATGAGGAGCTGCAATTTGTAGTACACAGCTCCATCAGCACAAGTTTGTAGCACAGATGTGCTCAGACAGAGATTTGACTTTACAATCCTTCAGAGAAAGACCGAAGCTCCTTTTTACCTACACTCCTGATAGTGTGATGAACTCTGGTTATCACCAGCAGGTGCACAGTCCCTTAAAGACAGTCAGCTAGCACTCATTAAAACAATCCCTACGCTACTTGATCCTCTATTATAGGAAGGGAAAAGAGCAATGTCAATCAATTTATTCAGCTTCTTTTCTTCAGTTACCCTGCATGGAGTTCAACTCCAAATAGTTTCTTACCCCATTGGTAGATCTAATATTGCTCACAGAGCAATCCCTGCAGAATTCCAGATCATCAACAGCTACTTAGTTCAATAAGATAAGCCGAAACATAACAGATACAGGCTACAACATTGTTGAAAGCTATCTTCCAATACAAAAACAACTTACCTGCACCCTCTGAAGTGTTATTTGAAGAGACACATGTACAAAAAGGATAACTTTTCAAGTATCTAACCTGAGAGAGTTAGGCTTGCAAAACACTCCATATAGGTAAGCTTTTTTCTTGAATTCTGTGCATTAAAATTTTAATAAATTCACTACTAAAAACACAGAAAAAAAATAAAACAAGTTCAGCTAAACTAGTTGTATTTCTTTATGTAGCGTTTAAGGCAAGATGCCTCCACTTCACCTGTGGGCATTATTCAGGTGCTTATCAACAGGAATCCTGGTTTTCCCTGATAAATTGCAAATTCTCCGATTAAAAAAAAATTTCACAAATTCTCTCATAAAAGCCATGAAACCTGCAATTAAAATGAAAGGCCACTACATGTGTATGGGTGCGTACATATGGGCATGCGCCAGTTGAACACAACATATTGATATATTTATAGTTTTAAATAGATTTGAAAGCCTACCAATAATACAATGCAATAAATTCTAAATACCTATACATTTTAGTATTTGATTTTTGGGGTTTTTGTTTTTAAAATCATGGAAAAATCAGAGCTCCCCCTGCCCCCTTAGCTCACAGAATGCAAGTCCAGGCCGCTCACTCCCCACTCAGAGCCTCCTGACCCTGCCAATGACCCTCGCAACCCAACCCCCCCCCAGGCCCCTGCTCCCCACTCCACCCTGCCAGAGTGGGCCCCTAGCTGCCAGGGCTACAGGGCCAGGGACCCTGGTCCGCAGCCCCATGCAGCAGTGTCCAAGGCCCAGGTGCCAGCCATGGTGGCAGTTGCTGTAGCAGAGCCTGGCTCCCACTTGCCCATTGGTGGCACTCACCCATTGGTGGCACAGCAGGAGTGAACCCGGGGGGGGAGGTGGTGGCTGCAGTGCACACTCCCAGATGCCAGGGGGACCTGAGCTGTGCAGAGGGCAGGGGCAGACTGGTTCCCCACCCTGATGCCCTCTGCCAGGGCCTCAGTGACCCAGTGGGTGGAACCAGGTGCAGCAGGGCAAAGCAAGGTTGGATGGTGAGGAGCTTTCTGCTGCAAACTCCACACTGCCTGGACGAGGCATCCCCTGCTCAACCCGCAGCAATGAGGTGTACAATTGCTGCCCCCACTGCTGTGGGGCGAGTGGATGGCACATCACCAGTGCAGTGCAAAGCCTGCAGCAGCACAGAGCATCCGCACCCAGCCCCACTCTGCCTTGCTGTGCCAAGTCTCACCTGCCAGACTGTGGAGGCTTCAGGCAAGGGCAGCAGGGCAGAGAGCCTGAGCCCACACCAGGCAGCCCACCCTGCACACTGGTCTGGGGGGCATGGGTCCTCCTGGTCCCCCCCATCCCCATGACAAGCTGCTCTAACGCTCCCCATCAGGGCCTAGCAGCCATGTATTCCAGCCCTGCACCCCAAACCCCCCAGCTCTGCCCAACTCACTTGCTCCCTCTCTAGGGGGGGCTTCTTCCTCAAGATTTACCTGGGAGCTGCTCTCCAGTCTGCCCCACCTGCCTGACTGCCCTCCTACTCCCTGCAGCCCTTCGCAAGCTAACGTTCTGCCAGCTTGTAGAGAGCTCTCTGCAAAAGCGCAAAGTCTGCATGTTTCTCCATTAAAGTGAAAAATCCATGTTCTCCTCGGGCAAGGGGCAAATCCACATTTTCCCCAGATCCCTGTTTATCAATGGTTGTATTAAAAAGAAAAATAAGTATAAGCACAGCCAAAAAAAATGAAAGAGGCTAGCTTTGTTACACCGCACCTTATCAATGTGTTATTCTTCTGCTAAACAAAGGAAGTTACACATACACCAAATAAGTTTGAAAAGGACTTTTCTGTTAAACTATGAATTGAATGAGTCTGAAATATAGACTGTAATGGCTCTTTAAAAGCAGTCTTGTGTAATAAGCTTTAAAAGACAAGGGAGAAATTAATAAAGTGTGAAGTTCTGACCAAGTCGGCATAAGGATGGACCCACCCTATCCTTTGAGCATAAGCAATAGTTCCAAGAAGTAAGTCAAAACACGGAAAGAGGGGATCACCGTCTTTACTTGTTGTTTGCTAGGGACCGCTATGATTTCTAAATATACGTTGATTACTGCCATCTGACCAAGCAAAGAACCATAACACCGCTTTGATTAAAATTTTAAGAAGTCAGTTATAATATGCAATTCTAAAAACTGACCAGAAAGCAGTGCTGTACTCTAGAGCCAGCAATGTTACAACTCCACTGTAAGCCAAAGCAAAAAACCTTGTGTTTATAAGCAGGCAGAGTCAAAGAAAACATCAGTTCTCTCTGAAGAACTGTTGCAAGTGAAAGCATTCCTCTTCAGGTTCTGACAAACCTTAGCTGTTTTAAAACAGGGAGAGGGATCTGCTGTTGCTCAGGGGTATGCAGCAGCTGTTCCCATCCAAGCGTGATGATCTGATATGAAAATGGAAAAGGTTTATGGCAGTGGAGGCAAGTATTTCCTGACCACCAGCAGAGGTATATTATATGCATATTAAAGAAAAGATAAAACTACTTTGATTACAACTTGAAATAAAATGCGTGCAAATTTGAGACCAATTTGAAAAGTGCAAAAACTCAAAATAAAACTGGAAACCATCAACCATGTATTGACAGACATTTTAGTAAGTAAACCTTGTCAGTCTTTCTGAAAATTGCATTACAGAAATAAATTAGATGTTAAAAAAAGCTACTGAATGTTTATTTACTGTTTTAATAAGATAATTCATCCTGAATGGAGTGAGCACTCAATATTAAATTCCCGAACCCATGAGTTTAGAGGATTTTTAAGGTTCAGTATCAACATAAATATGTACCTAAAAAACAAAAAGTTGGCTCAGTACCTGAAAGGTGCAAAGAAAACATTCTATACTAGCCCCAGCCATGTATTAAAGAGTTAGAGATAGGCAGAATTCAAAAATCGAGCTCAAGAGTCCACTTCAAACATTCTGTTCCTAATACCGTTCTTAGGTCTCATCAGGACTAGACTTTAGTGCAGTCCTCCATGTCCATAAGTCAGCATAGTTCAAGCTTTGGCTTCATATTCATGATGCCCAACACATCAGCATAAGTGGAAACTTCCTTTTAAATTCTATCCCCCTCCCACAGCTCTCACATTATCTGTATAAAAAAAGGACAGAACATTTCATGTCTCTTACTTGTTCTAGTTTTAATATTTAGTTCAGAATTCTGTTTACTACCATATATTTATCAAAGTTTGAGACATCTGAATTCAATTTTGCAAGTAATGACACACCACTTCTCCTTGTAAGACAACTCTACAGTTTGACAGATTTGTTGGACTGACTCAGAGGTGGCTTCCTGACAATTTCAACATATTTCTTAGTCAAAACTCCTTATAACATAACTGCTTTCCCCTTGACTTTTACATTCTTGGGACTCACTGAATCTTAATGTCACAGAGATTTAGCTTTAGATCTGTTTATAACCCTTGATCATTTTTGTGTATCTGAAGTCTTTCCAATCTTCATTATAGTCTTGATCTACTTCAACCATTTTTATTTAATACTGATATTTCAGAAAAAAGAACAAATATACGTCTTCCCAATTGATTTATTTATTTTTATACAAATACCAGTATACATGCCCTTTGATAAAACAGCATACCATTCCCAATTCTACCACTTAAAACAGGGAGGAAGAATAAGTGAAGGAGGCAAGAGTAACTAATGAAACTGTGTGGAATGTGTTCAACAATCCATAATTATTCCTCACTCTCCCCAAAAAGTACAATTAGCACTTACTACATTTATGGGCCAGTGGGACAAGAGAGACAGAACTGTACTGAAGTCAGAATGATTAACAGCACCCAGTGTTTAAGAGTCCATTTTTCTTAAATTACTTGCAACAAACAGGACTCGGACATTTAATTTACCGTCATTAAGTTTGAGAGATAGTTTGTCAATTGCCAAACAGTAATAAGGGGGAGGACTAGGATTCAGCATATTTCATTGGTGGTGGTGGGGGGAAACGGAGAAACACAGCTGTTCATATAAAAGATCCTTTTCACCTGGGTGGGGGACAATAGTCTCTGTTTCATGTCCAATGGACTGTATTAGAGAGATTTCAGAATAATTCAAGTGCAGCCTATATCATACTGGAAAATGGAAAGACAACCACCATAAATTTAGGCCCTGCTCCCTCTAGTCTACCAAAAAGAACCAGATCGAGCAGGTAAGAGTTTTTGGCTCAATAATCTTCCATAAACAGGCTATATTTTATCTGTTACAAAAATATGAAAAAGTGAGCCAGAAAGCTTAAAATACCAGGGGAAGACAACCCCTGGCATGGGTGTCAGAGCGTGGCACACAAAGGCATTTTGCTTGACACTGGCCTCAGGGCAGATGGCAGGGAAGGGGCTGGGGCTGTGCTGCCACAACAATGATTGCGCCCCCCTCATGGCTCTCCCTTACTGTCCCACCCCAGCACACCAACATCTGATAAGCTGGCATTGCAGGAGGGTTTTTTTGGCATTCTGCCCAAAAGCATTTCTGACCCCTGTGACAGAACTGTTTATCTAGGGGTGTACTGATGGGAGATTTTGGGGGCCAGTACTGATAGCCAATTTTTAAAGATGCATATTGGCAAATACCAATCCGATTTCCTGGCAGCTTGAAGTGCAATGTTCAGCTGATCAGTTTGTTGTAGTGGAACAGGAGGCAAGGGAAGGCTCATGGTGGGACAGATCGAGGCCCCTGGAGGTGAGAGAGTGGGGCTGGGGCTCGTCAAAATTTGCACCACAAAATTTGCCATAGCCCCTCTTCCCAGTGCTGCTGCTCACCATGATTTGAGCACAGCTTGGCCCAGTTCCTGCCGGGAAGAGCCTGGCCCAGCCCCAGCCCTAGCCTGCAGCTTGGCCCACCCCACTCTGCACAGGCACAGTACCCCGCCATGCCCTCCCAGGGTATGCGCAGCAGTGGGAGCCATCCTCGCTGGACAGTGTCTGCTCTAGCCCCACTCCCTCCCTCCAGGGGCACCAGGGGCAGTACAGGTCAAGGTCTCTTCCCTTCCCACCTCCCCCTCCCCTTCCACCACAGATTTACCAGCTGCACACAACTCTCCAAGCTGCTAGGCTGTGTTCCTCGCTGTACTGCAGCTGCACGCGTGCACGAGGCATTTTAAATTGGCCACATGAGGCTGATTTCCGATACAGACAATTTTCTTTATAAAAGTGGTGCCAATCTGATATCAGACCAATGCACCTCTAGTTCTATCATGTCAGACAGGCAAGCCTGAAGTGTGATCTGTACCTCTTTGCCTGAACACAGCCATTTTAGAGGGTGTCAAAATTCCCAGTGCCTCTGGATGCTACTTCCACCTACTTGAACTACCACTGGATAGGAAAGCGGGGGAGGGCACAGGGAAGTGGGAGGCAGGTGCTGCTCATTTAAGCTCTCATTTTCTCACCAATAGCTTTAATCAAAACTTAAAACAGTTAATTACAGACTCAAACTTATATTTCAGGTCTTAGTCATAAACAAGAGACTTTCAAAAAATAAAATCAAAGTTAAAAGTTAGGAAGTTCAGAAAAGACAATGCTTTGAGTCTATGGAGTGCATATCTTCACCTACTCCCAAAATGACCAACAAAAATGGAGATATTATAATTCTTCTCTCCCATTCCATTTTGTGCATTTTAGATTCCAAATTCTCCAGGGCAGAACTAGCTTTGTCTGCTTGAGACCACCAGATCTCAAATAGGGCTTTAAATAACAGTCAGTTAAATTGTTTTGACAAGCTTCTGCATAAAATTTAGAAGTTCAGCCAATAGGGCTTACATGCAGCGTTAACTTGATTTGATTACCTGTTTAAACAGAGTAGACTGGAAAATCCTTATATATTTTTCCCCTATGGTTACAACTGTTTTTTTTTTTTTAAAATTCTGTCCCTCAGCTGCAAGTTACATTTAGGAAAAACAGTGGGTACCCACCCACCATATGCCAATCCTGATCTACATTTAGTTTGGTTACCTTTTGTAGTGCTGGGATAGGAAAAGAAAAAAACACCAAAAAGCCACCACCAAAAAACCTACTCACTCTCAACATTAAATGTTACAAGAGTTGGAATACTTTTTCGTCATAATATTTGTTGTTGGACTTTGCCACCATCCCAAATGAACAAACATCAGTCTGAGAAGTCTCCAGAGATGCAATCTGGATTTTCTCTATGGTAAGTGAAAGAGCAACTGAGCCTCTTTCACTGCACCATACTGAAGTATCAAAGGGAAGAAAAAGGTCCATCCTATTTACTGTGCACTGTATTAGCTAAAATACCACAACCAAGGCTCTGCCAAAACTTCAAGTTAAAGCACCACATACATCCAGTCAACAGAAGTACATTACCATACTGCAAGGGTAGCCAACTTGTGGCACAGTACCTCAAGTAGCACAGGCAGTTTTAGTGTGCAACACACAGTGGATGGGAGTGGGGGAGACAGGGAGCCCTGGGGCAGATGAGGAGCAGAAAGCAAAGTAGCAGATAGGCAGGGAGCAAACAGCAGAGCTGCTGGATAGGCAGGGGAAAGGGATTGGAGTGGCACTTAAAGGTGCAGGACTGACTTGTGACATGCCTGCCAAAAAGGTTGGATCCTACTGCTCTGTGCTGTGGAACAAACCTTATGGTGTGGCACTAGCAACAGCTAGCAGAAGAACACAGACCTCCTAACTGGACTCCTTAGTTTCAGCTTCACTTAAAAAGGTTTTGCCTATAGCTGTGAGTTCTGGAAAAACTTTTGAAAGTGTTAGAGGGGAAAACATGAAACAGCAGCACTGTCCAATTTTAGAAAGAGCTTAGAAGTTTGAGGGGCAAGTCTGCTCCACACATTTCAATGCTAGCTAATTCAGATATCGCAGATAATAAGTGACATTTAAACTTGTTCGCTATTTAAAGAATGCACAAAATGTTTTCTGAAAATCCAGACTTGCAACTTCAGGACTAAGGCCAAGTACAGGAGTTTCAGAAGCCCACAGCAGTAGATGGAGATCAAAGCCCTGAGTTAAGTGGAGAAGCAGGAGACGGGAGGAAGAGCAAGCAGGAGGTAGCAACAGGGGAGGTGCTCTCATACTTCGAGAAATCAGTGCAATCAACTAGTTACCTCAGGTGCCTGTACACAAATGCAAGGAGCCTGGGAAACTAGCAGGAAAAATTAGAAGCCCTTGCACAGTCACAGAACTATGATGCGATTGGAATAACAGACTTGGCGGGATTGCTCCAGTCAGGCAAGCTTTGTTATGGATGGGTACAAATTGTTCAGGAAGGACAGGCAGGGGAGAAGAGGAGAAAGAGTTGCTGGTGCAACAAATGTCCATCTTTGGAGGTTTTCAAGACCTGGCTAGACAAAGCTTTGGTTGGAATGATCTAGTTGGGGATGGTCCTGCTTTGAGCAGGAGGTTGGTCTAGACCTCCAGAGGTCCTTTCCAATCCAAATTTTCTATGATTCTAGGACCTGAAATGGTACATGCCCCAGGAGATTCCCATGCTCCTGTATAGTCAAGAAGCTCAACACTGTACTTAACAGCACACAGACTCATAACAGGCTGCACAACTTGCACACACACACACACACACACACACACACACACACACACAAACGTACTCCCTGTACTCTGGGTTATTTGACCAAGTGACATAAGATGACAGACCCTAACCACTCCCCTGCTGCTAGGTTTCTGGGCCCATGGAAAGCCTAGCAGACAAGGTGGGTACTGTGGCCTTGTGTGTTGCAGCAAGTTTAAATATGGGATAGGGCAAATGAAAATGAAATGGTCGTTCAGAATAATCCTGTATGAAAATTATTCCTACAGCATATTACACCAGCACCAAACAAGTCCCCCACTGGGAACAACCTCAACAGAGAAGAATGGGGTTAAGCTGAACAGAATGAGATCTGTATGCAGATGCTTTAAAACAACACTGCACAGGATGAGCATTTTGGACAGCCCCTTGTGTGAATATTGGTGTCCAGCAAACAATACAGCACTTCAAAGAAAGCTGCAATCTTTACAAGGGCACAGACAGGGTAGATGGAATCCGCCCACTGAGCAATAATACCAGGCAGTGGCTCATAGTTGGCCAGAGGGAACAAGCGGGTGGGGGGTGGTATTGGAGACAAGGGCCTTGCATCACAGAGCCTGGGGGGCAAGGCCAGCGGTGACCAGCTCTGGCCTAGGCTAGACTGCCAGCCCACAGAGCTGCAGGGGGGAGGGGTTGAGCAGGGCATTGCAATGCTTCATGGGAAGTTGGCAAATAGAGACCTACCGTAAGGCACAATGGGATGTGGTACAGACATTTATTCCAGCACCAACTTTGTTCTGAAGTCTGATACCACATGCATCCAGGATTCTCTCAGAGCAGGATTCGCCATTTTTATAGCACTCCATAGGCCTCGACTGTCTGTTTGGTTATGGCTGCAGAATGCTTTCAGCACAACTAACAAAAGTTACACTTATTGCACAGTACCTGTACCTGGCCGAAAAAAGTCAGGGACCACAGCATTCTACACTTCTGACTGATGTACCCCTATTGACAAAAAAACCCCATCTGTAGACCAGGAAAACTGAGCTTTTTGCCAATCTAGCTTATTTCACATGCAGGAAAGAGACAGTTGGAATAAGCTACACTGGAAAGAGTTTTACTGATAGAAGCCAGGTCCACAGTTTAGCATACTGGCAAAGCACTGCTTATCATAGATTTGGCCTCCAATGGGTGGCCTCTAACAAGAGATGGAAGACTTGCAGAATGTACATTACTTGTTTAATACCCAAAAAAGAAAGATTTATTTTAAAAAATTTGGAAAAGTTTCCCACTTAAACGCCTGGTTTTCTAACATTAGAAGCACAAATTCTAAGTGAAGCACTGTACTTACCCAATACAGCCACATACAAACGCAAACAATTTGAGATTACAACATGACAAAACCGTCTTCCAAAATGAACACTCACCACAGGAAACAGATTTTGAAACGGTTTCCTCATGTAACATGTAAGCTTTTAGTTAGTTTAGCACTTTTGATAGACATTAGAGCTGGAAGGGACCTCGGAAGATCATCAAGTCCAGCCCCCTGCCCAAAGGGCAGGAAGTTGGCAGGAGTCATAGGATCCCAGCAAGATGAGCATCTAATTTACTCTTGAAGATGTTCAATATAGGTGCCTGAACCACCTCCGATGGCAGGCTGTTCCAAACCTGGGGGGCTTGGACAATAAAGAAATTCTTCCTTGTGTCCAGGCTGAAAAGGTTTGGCAGGAGTTTATGACCGTTCGACCTCATCATCCCTTGGGGCGCTCTGGTGAACAGACGTTCCCCCAGATCCTGGTGGTCACCCGGATAAATTTACAGGTGGCCATCAGGTCACCCCTGAGCCTGCGCTTTTCCAGGCTAAAGAGGCCCATGGCTCTCCGCCTGTCATCGTAAGATCTGCTTTCCTGACCTCTGATCATGCACGTGGCTCTCCTCTAGACTCTCTCAAGCTTCTCCACATCCTTTTTGAATTGTGGAGCCCAAAACTGGATGCAGTACTCCAGCTGCAGCCTCACCAAGGCCGAGTACAAGGGGAGAATGACGTCCCGGGATTTGCTTGAGAAGCACCTATGGATGCAAGCCAGCATTTTGGTCGCTTTACTAGCCGGAGCATCGCACTGCAGGTTCATGTTCATCTCGTGGTCAATGATGACCCCCAAGTCTCTTTCTTCTGTAGTGCTAGCCAGCGTACCACTGCTAAGCCTATAAGGATGCTGCAGGTTTTTCTTCCCAAGGTGGAGAACCTTGCATTTTTCGGTGTTAAACACCATCAGGTTCTCGTCCGCCCATCTGCTGAGCCTGTCCAGGTCAGCCTGGATCACCCGCCTATCTTCTGGCGTGGATGCTTTGCCCCGAAGTTTGGTGTCATCTGCGAACTTGGCGTCATCTGCAAACTTGGCCAGTCCACTTCTGACTCCAATGTCCACATCACTGATGATGTTAACATTTTTTATCCTACTGAGATTAATGAGTAATATTATTAACTTGCAGTAGTAACAACAGTTGAAAGCACATCTTGAAATCTGACTGACTAGGTGAAAGTCATAATTTGCCTAGTAGCTTACGTAATTTTGAAGGCTCTTTTCCCCAAATCCTATCCCCCTCCCACATCCCCCAATCCCAGTTCCTAAAGCTTTGATAAAATATTTATGAGCAGGGACCTACCCAAGTCACAGTGAAACAAAGGGTTTTTCACAGCTCACTTCCAGTACATCAAGCCAAATTTCATGGCAGCCCTGCTCCTCACCACTGACTGGCAGAGGGCACCTTCACTCAGCCTATGTCACTACTGCTTTTTTGGGGTGATTTCATGGGAAACTGCAGCCAATGCCAGATTTTCCAGCAATCATAACAACTGCTTTGGTGGTTTCCATGAAGTCTGTGAAACCACTGATTTAGGTAGGTTTCAATTTATGAGGGGTGAGAGGGAAGAAGAGAAGGACAGCACAAAAGAGAAGGGCAAGTGACCTGCTATTTACTGTACATACCTTACCTGTCCTCAGTTTAATTTAGTTCAGTACATATAATTCTTTCCACTCACTATATTATATAGTTAAATGAACTCAAAACTGATGGCTAGACTCTGCACATTGTAAAAATAATCTGGTACAAACAAGTTTAGAAATTTGTAATTACAGAGCAAAGCTCTGAATGTAGACCAACCATTATGAAAAGATTATTGTGCTTTAAAAAAATCTGAAAACCAGTAGTCATCTAAAAAAGTTAGTCTGTGTAAATACTTCAAATTTATTTTATTTACTGGTCCTGAATAGCTAGTATACATTTACTTTTATAAAACAGGATGCAAAAAACTGGTGTTTTAATAACTGTATTTGAATTTACACTAATCTGTAATGTTTAGAATCTCCATGAAACAGAAGGACTGTGAACACTTTCATTTTTAAAACCATAATTAGCCTGTTCCTTACAATAAGGCTTCAACATACGAATAGATGTCTAGGATCACAGCAATTCTAGACAAAAATCTATCATCCAGATTCAGTTATACTTTACTTGCTGAACCTCACACATTTGACTACTAGCCTTTTCTTTGCCACCAAATGCCGCCCCCGCCTGAGTGTTGGCCCGCTTTATAACATGCAAACTATGGAGTTCAGGGTTTACTCAGATGCAACTACAAGTGCACTATAACACTGCAAAGATATAGTTTAATTCTTCACAACCTGTTTACACAAACTATACCGGTACTCTCTTTATGCTTATGCAGTCCATCTACACAAGGCATTTTTTAATCAGTGTCTTACATGATTGGAAACCTTAAAGTGACAGCCTGCTGCTCTGATGACCCAGCCACTGATTCCCCACTCTGCATCAGGCCTCTGCCTCCCATCACTAGCAACAGTGGAGAGAGGCAGATTTGGTGGTGATAAGTGTGTGTCAGAGAGAGCAGAATAGGGCAGCAGGGAGGGCTGTAGAGAGGGGTATGTAGCATGGGGCGGGGGGGGGAGTGGAGCCAAGCTGCATACCACCAATTCCTCATAATGCGCCTTGGGCCAGATAGCCCACAAGCCATGCGTTGCTAACCATCTTACTGTATATGCAAGGGAACAAAACAAAAATCCTAGTCTGAACATCCAGCTCAGTCAATTTCCTCTCAATTCACACCAAACTACAGCCTTTGATTCCATTGGTTTGGCCAGAAGTGTCACTAAAACTGCATGCACAGTCACCATTTTTCAGAAGCTTTCTCCAGGGGGAGAAAGTCTATAGTCTTCCCCTTTTGTTCTACCTTCCCTTTCTGCGCTCATGCATGTTTGCTGGGGACACATTCCATGCTCCTTTCTGGCAGTCTTATAGCAGGGGTGGCCAGCCTCCGGCTTCAGAGCCACATGCGGCTTTAGAGAACTTAATATGCATCTCCTTGAATCTCTGCGCAAACACATGGTGACCAGCTTCCATTTGGCCGTTCACTGACCGGCTGCTGGGGGACAGCCCACCTGCTCAACCGGCTGCCAGTGTACCCTAACCAAAAAAGACTGAAAGCCCCTGAACTAAAAAACAATCCACAATAATCTGCAATAAACAATTTTTGCAAGTTACCAGACTTGAATTTCATAAAAATCCAATTAAAAATATAAAAAATAAATATTTGTACAAAAATCTCTCTCTTTCTATCCAATCTAAATATCACTACAATATCTGAATTGGTCAGCCTCTCCCTCCCTCCCAACCCCCAACTCTTCTCTCTCAAGAAGCGATTTGATAAGCTGCAAGAAACCACAGTTTAAATACGGAAGAAAAGAAGTCAGGAGCCGATATCAAGAAAATTAAAAGTAACAAAATTCTCAGACCTTCAAAGCAGAAGTGGGTCAAATTTTCCAAAAAACAGTATCTAAAAACTGAAAAGTGCCTAACATTTGCCAGTTTTGCAAAAAAGATGAAGGACCAATTGCACACTAATCTATCAGTCACCTATTTTGGTTTACAAGTTGGGACAATAAGCAAATAAGTATTTTTTCTTTCAGTCCAGGATCTAACACATTGATATTTCTTACTTGAAAAGATGTGAAATAAATGTATCCATACATCTTTCACAGTGAAAAATTGAGTAGTTCCTCACTGAAAATAGTTTATCTAGTCTATTTGTTTAATTTTACCATTTTAAAAACACACTACCATGTAACATGTCCTAGACAGGTTATAAGGGTGGGTGGACGAGAATAGGATGGGTTTCAACACAGACAAGTGCAAGGTGATGCACCTCGGGAGGAACAACCAGCACCAGACCTACAGGTTGGGGAACTCCCCTCTTGTCAGCACGGAGGCGGAAAGGGATCTGGGGGTCATCACTGACTCCAAGATGAACATGGGCCGGCAGTGTGGAGAGGCAGTTAGGAAGGCCAACCGCACCTTGGCATGCATCCACAGATGCATCTCGAGCAGGTCCAAGGAGGTGATCCTCCCCCTCCATGCAACACTGGTCAGGCCGCAGTTGGAGTATTGCGTCCAGTTCTGGGCACCACACTTCAAGAGGGATGTCGACAGCATGGAGAGGGTCCAGAGGAGGGCCACTCGCATGATCAGGGGACAACAGGGCAGGCCCTATGAGGAGAGGCTACGGGACCTGAACCTGTTCAGCCTCCAAAAGAGAAGGCTGAGGGGGGATCTTGTGGCCTGTTATAAACTAGTCGGGGGGGACCAGCAGGCATTGGGGGAGTCACTGTTTCCCCGAGCACCGCCAGGAGTGACCAGGAATAACGGTCACAAGCTGGCAGAGGGTAGGTTTAGGCTAGGTATCAGGAGGCGCTACTTCACAGTCAGGACGGCTAGGGTCTGGAACCAACTTCCAAGAGAAGTGGTGCAGGCTCCTACCCTGGGGGTCTTTAAGAGGAGGTTGGATGGACATCTTGTTGGGGTCATTTGACCCCAGTATTCTTCCCTGCCATGGCAGGGGGTCAGACTAGATGATCTGCTCAGGTCCCTTCCGACCCTAGAAACTATGTCACTTTGCATTCAACAAGTTTCTGGCAATCTCCTATTAAAAAAGTTTCCTGTTCTCTTATTGATACTTTAGAAGCAGAGGGGAAATGCACTGAAAATCGTCTTACTACCTAGGTCCTTCAGTTTCTGGAGCATTCTGCTGTAACATTCACTTCACTCAGTCAGTGCATTGGCCTCAGTTTGTCATGGTACTGAATTTAATTTCCATGTTGTGAAATCTTAACTTCTCAAAGTGCTATAAATTTTTCTATTAATGGAATAAGTTGCTATGGTATATTGTGGCACTTTAAAGGTTTTTGGCACTATCAGGTAGCATGAAGTGATTTGTGTAAATAACTCTGTGGATCACATTTTAGTGGAGTATTTTGCACCTCTGAGCCACTGCTACAGGCCAGTGAAGACTTTGAAACCATGGACAAAGACAACAGAATAATTTCTCCCGATAATCCTGAAATTTTACATGAAATGTAAGATTATGCATAATCATCTCATGGCAAGAAGTGGTTATGGTATTTTTCTGTAGAGGCCACAACTGACAAAGTGCCAAGGGAAAAAGGACTGACAGGCTGCCACCACTATTCCCCTCCAAACACAACATCCAATTATATGACCAAAGACAACCACCATCAAAGATCCTAAGCATCTGCTTAAGTGTAACACTACTGATTTTGATATCCAATTTTAAAAAAGGTCAAGAATTCAAGTTTCATAAATCACTGAAACATCTCCAATATTAAAACTGTTTACCAATAGCTATCACTGGTCATACACCGCTTCATGATTTTATCCCTGCAAGATTTAACAAAGTATATTTCTCTATTTTGACCCTGAAAGCAAGCTCCTATCAAAGTACCCAATTACATGCTCAGTTTGTTTCCTAGCCTGGAAACAGTATTGGGGGGGGGGGGGGGGGGCCCAAGCGCAGCCCCCCAGTGGAGTGTGGGAAAAGGGGAGCAGGCCCAGCCCCAAAGTTGGGAGGTGGGAAGCCAGACACAGGCCTCTGTCCCCACCCACACCCCCTGCCCATCATTTTTGACTGGCAATTGGCTAGTATACCAATAATGGCATAAAGGTCTGAGGATTAGGGGAATGTGGTAGAGGTACTGAAGAAGCAGAAAGCTGAGCAGATCAGTCAAGCCAGGGGTCAAGACAAAATCTAACCCAGAGCCCCATCACTCCAGTCCCCAATGCCATCTCTTGGTCTCCAGTTGACCCACATACCACACCAGCATTTACAGGGCCTGGGACACATCACATGTGGAACAGCTCCAGAACCTGTACTGCTTGACACCTGTACCAGGCCAGTGCAGCCTGCTCCTCTCCTTCCTCCCCCCACCACTACCATGTGCTGGATCCAGTGCCTGCTCTAGCCGTTCCAGGGCAGGCACCACATGCAGTATGGATCCTGGATCGGCCAGAAAAGTTACTGAATCTGTCATGCAATAGTGGGGTTGTCAGCATGTCACAAACAGTACCTGCTCCAGAACATAAGCGACATGCAATTAATATCCCAAAACAGGTAGGTGGGACAGTTTATGTCTCCCCCCCGTCCCCCCATGCCAGATCCAGTGCCCACCCAGTCCAGGACACACTGTCCCCGATTGGCCAGAATAGGAATCAAGTATGGCTCAGACTGGCCAAAGCAAGTGCTAGATCTGGCATGCAGGGGGTGTCCATGGGCCTGATCCAGGTCTCAGGGCTGGCCCAGCAGCATTTATCCAACCTGTTGACTGGTCCTGAGCCACGTATCTGACCCACAGGGGCAGATAAGTCTTACACCCCGAGAAAAAGGAAGAGGAATAAGAGTGGCATTCAGGGAGGGTACAGGAGGCTGATTTGTGGTATAACTGCCAGAAAGATCGTCTCCTCACTGTAACAGAACTAGAAAAGTACATACTGCCTCACCCGAACAATATAGGATTTAAAAAAAAAACAAAACAAAACCAAAAAACGGTGTCAGTCAATATTTCAAGGACTCAATTAGACCTTCAGTATGAGGACAAACTGAACACTGAACATGGAAGCAAGGTTCTTGTTCTAGAAATCTGGATCCCACTATATTAGCGAATAGTAAGGCTGTGCAAAATGGCCATGTATCGATTTGGTTCCAGATTTGGCCATTTTGGAGGACTGCAATTCATTTCGGTGTTTCAGATCATTGTCCTGTTTAGTTTCAGCTGAATCTGTTTTGAACAGGCTGCAAGGGAAGCTTCACACAGCCCTACTGCCCAGCTAGGCAGAGCTTGGGGCCGGGGGCTGCAGGGCCCCAGTAGGGAGCAGCACGGGGCCGTGGGTGGCTCATCCAGGGGAGAACCACTGCCCTCCATGCAGGCAAGGAGACCTCTGCGCAGATCTCTAATCCCTGTCAAGCTGGGTCATGGGGCAGGAAAGCAGCGCAGAGTGGTGAGCAAGGCTGCTGGTCCCCACTGTGCGACCTGGCTCTGCAAGGAGCAGAGATCTGCGCCAGGGGTCTCCTTGCCACCACTGCCTGCCCCAGACCTCTGCTCCTGAGGAGCCAGGTCACAGGGTAAGGACCAGTAAGTACTGCCCCTGCCAGAAAGGACTGCCTGCCCTGCATTGCCAGGGCAGGCAGCGGCACTGAGGAGACCCCCAGCACAGATCTCTGCAGAGCTGAGTCACACATCAGGGCAGCAGTGTACAGCTGTTTCCCTGCAAGCCCAGCTCCAAAACGCCAAAGTTTTCCTAAATGTTTTGGATGCCTTGTTTTGTTTTGGAGATACGTTTTGGAGACTTCCATTTCGATTAAGATTTAGTGTTTCAGGTGCCAAAACGGCCCAAAACTCCTCCAAAGTAAAGCGGCTGCCGAAATTTCATGCAGCCCTAGTGAATAGTTTAAGTTTCATAATGTTTCACTATGGTAAAAAAAGTTCTTTAAAGAAGGCCCATTCAGATGACAATTTATTTTGGACTTAGTGTCCAACTGTTCACTTGAATAGTTATAAAAGTATGGACTCCAGCAACAACAAAATTCCATAAGTTAATAAGCACTTACTTCGTTTCCGTGTTTCTGCAGAAATTCTATTTCCTGTTGTGTGAATGTAGTCATGGAGATTGACTTCACTCTGTGGGGTGGATTTAAACCTCTCCTATTAAAAAAGTAAAACAAATGCTTAAGTCAGTGCTCTGGAAACCTATAATTTATACAGTATCATTTCTATTTTTCCTTGAACAGAACCACAATTAAAACTAACCCTTATTAGCCTGAAGATGCAACCCCAAGAAGAAACACTCCTACTTCATTCTAAACCCTGTGGATGGTCACACTAAATATCTGATGCCACACACACACTTAAAGAATGTGGAAAATCAGAAGTCAAACACTCAGAAGTTAAGCAGTCCCATTTCAGCTTCATCCTTACGGACACATGCTTTATAGCAGAGGCTTACAGCCACCGGGCTGGGTCATGGTGGGCTGGCTGCCAGGTTGCGACTCAAGTCCCTACTCGGACCCCTGTCTGTCTGCCCAAGTGAGTGGCTTCTGGAGTTAAAGCAGAACTTCCAGGATTAAAGCTGTATGGCGAGGCAGCCCTGGGAAGGAGAAAGCCTGCTTCATGCTACCCATCCTGCTCCTGCCATTCCCCCTCCCCACCCCGCCATTGGATGCAGAGTCATCTGCAATTGTAGTTTCAGTGGCACTGAACATACTCTTCCGCTAGGCAGAGAGACTGATATAGGACCTGGTCAGAGAGAGAAGGGCGGGGCGGGGAAGGAGAGGGGAAATGTAACCCATTTTCTATCAAACCCACTTCCCTTTCTTTTTTTACTTTCCCCACTGGTTCTCAATCCCCCTTTCATGACAGCCAGTCTACACTAAACCTCCTTCCCAGTTGCATGTTTCTTTTCCAGCCCCTGCCACTACCTCCTCTGCTGCTTCTTCCTCCATGCTGCCTGGGTAGTGGCATAGGAAAGAAAGGGTATCATTTGAAAGCACAGGAAAAAAGGTATTACCTGCTGCTAAAGTAGGTGTTCAAACCCAGCACAGCCCATAGGAGCTTAGCGAAGAAAATGTACAGAAATCTAGGCTGTGCCTTGGACTGGAACAAGCTGTGCTAATGCTATTTTCAAGAAACCATTCTTCCTTCACTTTTCTTGAGCAAACCTGCTGGGAGGGGTTTTGGCTTGCTTTGTTTTTGCTTTTTGTAAATTTCAAACAGCCTGAAGCAAACACTTCACACAGAAGAAATGTAAGGGAGTTTGGTAAAGTTATAAGATACTGCTTTTGGTTGCTAATTAGTGGGAAGTGTTAGGGAACCTTACTAGATGGGATGACCAGTCCTACCTGTATCATCATCATAAAACACTTCTGCAAGTATGGAAGATGCATTCAAACAAGCCATGACTTCTAAAGTACCAAACACTGAATCTTCTAGGCAAAAGTAATTTTGCCACCGTGATCAGGTGTAGGCAACGCTTTTTGGCCAGAGTGCCGAAAAACACCACAATGCCTACCTTGGAAGGTGCCAGAGTGCCAGCATACTAGAAAAACAAAGTGAGGGCAGGGGGTGCATGGCAGAATGCCCTGCTTGTGCCCCTTGTCCCCCACCCAAAGCCCCTGTCCCCCAACCCTGCTCATGACCCTTGCCCCCCCACCCAAAGCCCATGCCCCCCAGCCCAGGCTGCGTGGCTGTCAGCAGCTACCCAGAACCTGGGCCAGCTGCAAACATATGCTGCCTCTCTGCTCCAGCCCTGGCCCCAGCCCCCAGGGAGGCAGCACATACCAGCAATGCTTCCCACTGTGCTACCCTCACCACTTCTGCAAAGCAGTATTGGAACACAGCGCAGCAGGGCACAGCGGGACACACAGAAAGCTGCCTGCAGGGGAAGTGTAGCAGGGCAGCGGGGAGCAGGCAAGGGCAGCAAGGGGCACAACCCTCCACTGCTGCCCACACTGTTCCCATGCACACAGGGGATATATGTGGCAGGGCAGCGGTGACTTGGGTGCAGGCAGCTTTCTGCACCTTCCCACACCAGGTTTCAACATTGCTTTCCAGAAGCAGTGAGGGCAGCACAGCAGAGCACTGCCAGTATGTGCTGCCTCCCTGAAGCCGGGTCTGTGGCCAGGGCCAGGAGGCAGATTTTGCAGCTGGCCCAGGTTCTGGGTAGCTGCTGATAGCCAGAGCCCAGGCTGCTTGCAGCAGGGCTTCCATGGGAACAGCCCCAGGCTCTGTGGCCATCAGCAGTTACCCAGAGCTGGGGCTGGCTGCAGCCAGGAGGCTACAAACAGCTGCTGCCCTCCCACCCCAGCCCCAAACCCAGCTGTCTCCTGGCCCTGGGCTCCAGGAGGGTAGCAGGTGCCAGAACTGCACCCATTGGGGAGGGGAGGCAGCAGCTGTTTGTAACCTCCTGGCTGCAGATGGCCCCAGTAGCTGCTGATAGCCACAGAGCTCAGGCTGCTCCCAGCAGCCTCCCAGCTGCCTGCTGGCAGCAGCCCAGGCTCCCAACTGGCAGCAGCTACCCAGATCTGGAGCTGGCTGCAGCTGCGAGGCTACAAACAGCTGCTGCCTCCCCGGCCCTAACCCATGCCGAGGAAAATGGCTTCGCGTGCCATGCGACACACGTGCCAGGGGTTGCCAACCCCTAGCCTAGACCATACTGCAATTTACATTAATACAAATAAGCAATCCTTATTTCTTAGTGGTTACAGTGCCGATTCAAGCTGACATAAAATTTGAAAAATAAATATTAGAATGACCTGAAATCAAGCATCAGTGACCTTAAAGACCAACAGTTTCCCTCAAAGGGGAAAACAACAACACAGAACAGAAAGATCAGAAGAAACCAGCCGAAAGTGTGTTCATAAAGGATCAAAAAGAGCTCGTCTTACAGAATTTGTTGGACTCAGTTTGTCTCTTGTATGGAGAGTTGTCTTTCTAGCCACAGTCTGACAAACACAGGAAACAGTACCACAGTAGAGAAGCCATTACAATATTCAAAGGAATATTAAACCTCTCTTCAGACTCAGGCTCCACTCTAATTAGAAATAACCTAATTTGGCTTTTCTTTAATTCTAAAGACATCTTGGACCTTCCCTGGTATTTCAAAATATCTTATCTGGGAGATTTAAATATTAGTAAATCAATTCTTCACCACAAATGTGAATTGACATAGAAAATGAGTTCTTCTGACTTCTTTTGGCAAAATATGCAAGTACCGATAGAAAGAAGTGTTCTGCCAACAGGGAGAAATGGGAAATGGAAGGTTTCCTGCAAATGGGGAAGAGCTACAGAAGAAACACTCTGCAAAGACATAAAAGAGGAAGAGGCTAGGTGATTTAGAAAAATACACACACACACTTTTTATAGATAGGACCATTTTTACAGACATTATGCAGTGTTAAAAAAAGCTAAATTACTTAACTTCATTTATTGCACGGTCAGCTCAGATAAGAACCTTAAAGCACAAACTATTTTGATACTTAGTGTAAGCAATTACTTTAACAGGACTTGGTATTTCTCATAGGCTTGCTGTTTATTTTGTTTGGTGGATTTACTTTGTTGCATAATACAAAACACGCAGTTTATGGGTAAAGAAGAGGAATACATTTAAACAAAAGTAAATATATTATGTCAGATACTGACTGGAACACTAAACTAGGGGTACAGTATTCAGAAACCACTAAGCTAATGGACTTAAGAGAGTTTGAAGTCACCGCTGAAAATAACTCAAGACTTAGGTAAAATATTGATTATTAATATTTTAGCTACAATATGCAATGAGTTCAGCTGAGAGTACAATAAAAGCAATAATTGTAATGCTAAACCACTCACAGTCAAGAGCCATGGGAATGCTTATATGTAGGGATTTGCTACGGATAAAGTTTTCAAACCTGAATGCCTAATATCTAAACAGCTACGCTTCATTTATTGAAAGGAGCCCAACTAAATATTTGGGGGGCATGGAGGTGTGAAAACACTGGACAATCTTTGCAGCAACACATGAGAAATCAGAAAAGCAGCAAAATCATATTTGAATTTGACAGAGCTGGAAACTTCTGCTTTTTCATTAAGTAAGCCTTTCTAAATTAAAATAAAATATGCATTGTTTCCCAAAACAATCATTGTGTCAGGTACTCTGGCTGTACAAGACAGAAATTAGAGTTAAGATTCCAGAGCAATGGTTGTCAAATCTCATTAGGACTCAAGGCACTCCTAGGAAAGTGCCAACTCTTAGCTTTCACTCATTTCTTGGTTACAAAAAGAAAAAAAAAGCACTTTGCAAAGAACTCTGAGAAACCACAACAGGAGAGAACTAGGGGTGCACCGATAAAGACTTTTTGAACCAATACAGATGGCCGATTATTGGCCAGCCATAAATCTGTCAATACCGATCTGATTGCTGATATGCAGCCCAGCAGCTTGGAGAGTAGCATCCAGGTCAGAGCAGACAGAGGTCCCTGTGGTGAGGGAAGTAGGGCTGGGGCTGCCCAACCTGGACGGGGCAGGGCAGGGCAGGGCAGGGCACAGGACACAGCCTGGTGGCTCATCCAGAGGGTGCAGGAGAGCAACTCCTGCCATTGCACCAACCCCCAGGGGAAGCATGGAGGGCATGTGCCTCCTGAATCTGTGCATGGGGCAAGGGAGGGATGGTGCTGCACACTCCCAGGCTGCACCAAGCTCTTCCCAAGGGCTGTGCTTGGGCAGGGTGAGGTGGGCAGTAGCAACAGGTGTGGGGGGCCCTATGGCAGTAGCTCCCTTCCAGTGCTGCTGCCTCCTGCTCCACCCAAGTGAAGCCACCAGAAAGAGGTCAGTTCAGCCCACAAAAACGCATAGCAGCAGCCCGCTCTCACCCCATGGACAGATCTGGGGGGCACATGCCTCCCCCAAGGCTGTTTGCTTGCAGCAGTGGGGGCCCCTTCCCACTCCTGCCTGCATGTGCTGCTGGCTCTGCCCTGCGCCCCACCCCAGGTAGGTAGCACCTGTCCCTGCTCCAGCCCCACTCCCTCCCTCACTGCGAGGGCCTCGATCTGTGCCCCCTATGTCCCCCTCCACCCCCCGATTTACTGGTCAGATGCCACTCTCCATGTTCCCATGCTGCACTCCTGGCTGCATGCATGGATATTAGGCATTTATCAGTAACATTACTGGCCACATCAGCCAAAAGAAGTTTGGAAAATTGACATTATCGGTGCCAATACGATATGGACCAATATAAATCAGTGCACCTCTAATGACAATATTTTTGAGGCTATGGATTCTTATTTGGAATTTCTGTATTTTTTCATCTTTTGAATAATAGGTAGGTGTTTGCATACCACACAGTGTTAAATATTGCATGGTGCCTTGCAGCACCCTGGTTGGAAAAAAAAAAAAAAAAAAAAGAAGAAAAAATGGCTGTTCTAGATAAAATGTTTCTGACATTTTAGTATGATAAAGGCAGGGGTCAGAAACCTTTTGGAGTGGGGGATCTGTTTCTAACCCAGCCCATGCCAACATTTCTCCCTCACACCTGGCTACCACATGGGTGAGCTCCCCCCAAGTGGACTGGATAAAATAGTTGTCAATCCCCGGTATAAGAGATTATATGTTCAATTACCAACTAGCAATGTGCATGTTACTTTATTGAGAAAGTGGGTCATTTAATGGCAGCCCACATTTGAGAGTATAGTATACCTTGGTGTAAGAAAGCAACCCATCTTTACGAAGTATTTGATGTTATCAGAAAAATCATCAAGACTTATAAAAAGACAATGGGAAGAAAAAGAATTATGGAGGCAGGACAGTTTATAGCCTACAGTGGGAAGACTAATTACAGATGTCTAATTCACAGACTATCATCATTCTACTTCATTGCAGGAATGCAATGGAATCTTACTTCGTTGCAAGAATTAAATTTGGTATCTGGAGAAGATCAGATAGAACAGTATTAAGCCTTTTACACTATTTACCTAGGAGACCAAAGTTAGAGAGCTCACTTCAACTTAAAACAGTTGGCCTTGGTTATTACCTTCTCAACATCTAAGATTTTGTTGGGCTGGGTAAGACAATTTCATGCTTGAGTGGCTAACACACTCATTACAACATGAAGTAAAAGTGGTCAAGGGTACACATTTATCTGTACACATGCAGAGCTCAAGTCACTTCAGTTCCATTCATGTGCAAATGTTAATTAACATAGCGAACTCTACTTCTGCATTATACCACCATTTTTTAGCTTCCTTTTAGTTACCACTACTACAAAAACCTCTAGTCAATAAGGCCAGAGATCATTTTTGGTTATTTCTTCTAACCATTCCTCAGGTTGTGGCCTTTATAACTTGAACAACAACAAAACATATATAAAAGCTTATTTGCATGTTAACACAAAGGCACAGAACACTACAAAATTTCTTTTTATGCTCTTTTACCTTACAAAACTACTTCCCCCCACCAAAGTTTTTCAATAGGTTCTTTGACCATTCTGCCTTTCAGTCATCATGCCTGTGTTTCTGAATAGCAGCAAAGTCCTAATTAAATAAAGAAGAGTTATGCATACAATTCCCTTTGCTAGCTAGCAAATATTCTATTTCTTTCTCTAATGGTTTTGTTCATGGGGTGTAAAAAGAAAAATCACTGTATCAGAAACAGAATGTATAAGTTGCACAAAAATATAATTCTCTGATGCGTTTATACAGTGGTGGCTAAAGAATAATGTAACTTAAAGGTGTGTGCTTACTACTATCATAGTAGTCATAGCCCGGCCCCTGGCACGGATCTTTGAAAACTCCTGGCGCTCTGGTATAGTGCACGAAGACTGGAAGAAGGCCAATGTGGTGCCGATCTTCAAGAAAGGGAGGGAAGTGGATCCGGCTAACTACAGGCCCACTAGCCTGACTTCTATCCTGGGGAAGATCTTAGAAAAGTTTAT
>NW_017728910.1:35533459-35535248 GCF_001723895.1 Crocodylus porosus
AACACCTTCAAGAGTAAATTGGATGCTTATCTTGCCGGGATCCTATGACCCCAGCTGACTTCCTGCCCTTTGGGCAGGGGGCTGGACTCGATCTCCCGAGGTCCCTTCCAGCCCTAATGTCTATGAAATCTATCGCTATACTAGCAAACAGTCCCTCTGACTGAAGGAAGTCTCAGAATGTACACACAACATAGATCAAAAGTACCTATTATCCAGACTCTGCACAAACTTACAATTCAGCCTGAAAAAAAGTATTTCTTATATAAGAAAGACTAAATAAAGAGTAGTAAAATACCGCAGAATACACATGTACCAAACAACTTGTTTTAAATCAATCTGATGTATTCAAGATACAAAACTAAACAAGCAAAAAGAAATAATTCTTCAATGTATTAAACAATGTGGCATTTAAACACTTAGAGCAGGGGTAAGCAATGTTTTTGGTTGGCGTGCCAAAAACCCCCAAAATGTCTACCTTGGAAGGTGCCAGCATGGCAAAAACACAAAATGAGGGCAGGCATGGGTACATGGCAGGATGCCCTGCTTGTGCCCCTTGGTCCTCACCCAAAGCCCCTGCCCCCCAGCCCTGCTACCACATGGCTGGCAGCAACTACCCAGAGCTGGGGCCGCTGCAGCCGGGAGGCTCTAAAGAGCTGCACCAGGCACTGGAGCCCAGGCATCAGCTCCGGCCACAGCTCCATACTGACAGAAACTGCACAGGCACCTCAGGGCAGACAGCAGGGCAGCAGAGCCTGCCCAGAGGTGCCCATGCAGTCGCCACCACCATGGAGCTGATGCCAGAGCTGTGGAATCCTGCACAGCTGTTTGCAGCCTGCCTGCTGCAGCTGCCCAGAGCCCAGGCTGGCTACAAACAGCTGCACCAGGCTCCAGAGCCCAGTCACCAGCTCTGTGCTGGGAGTGGGGGAGAGACCAGGGTTGTGCTGCCTCAGGCCCCTCCCCCATCACCCACTCTGATGCACAGGTGCACATACCGGTACAGAGCTGATGCCAGGGCTCCGGAGCCCGGCGCAACTGTTTGCTGCCAGCCACAGAGCCTGGGCTGTTCCCAGCAGGCAGCTGGGACACTGCAAGCCCTGCTAGGAACAGCCTGGGCTCCAGCAGCTACCCAGAGCTGTGGCATGCTGAACAAAGTGGCCTCACGTGCCATGCTCAGCACATGTGCCAACCCCTGACTTAGAGGTTGAATAGGTTTCATTTCATACCCGACAGCTTGGAGAGCAAAATCCAGCCAATAAGTCTGTGGCAGGCAAGGGGCATGGGGTGGGAGGGAAGCAGATAGAGGTCCCCATGGTAAGGGAGGGAGTGGGGCAGGGGTAGGCATTGCCCAGCCAGGGCAGTAAATGTGACCCCACCAGGAACAGGACAGAGCCATGGACAGCTCCCCCAGGGGAGGCACACCTGGGCCAAGGGTTAGTGAGGAACTAGTTAGGGAACTTCTGGAGGGACTGGACATATTCAAGTCAGCCGGTCCGGACGATCTCCACCTTAGTGTTTTAAAGGAATTGGCCGAGGTCATTGTAGGACCCCTGGCACGGCTGTACGAGCACTTGTGGTGCTCTGGTGTAGTGCCAGAGGACTGGAAGAGGGCCAACGTGGTTCCCCATCTTCAAAAAGGGGAAGAAGGATGACCTGGGAAACTATAGGCCAGCTAGTATTACCTGGATCCTAGGCAAGCTGTTTGAGAAAATTATTCTGGCACACATCCACAAGGGGCCAGCAGGGGACTGCATGCTTAGGGGCAACCAACACGGGTTCATCAGTGGCAGGT
>NW_017728910.1:35535808-35541768 GCF_001723895.1 Crocodylus porosus
CTTCCAAGAGAAGTGGTGCAGGCTCCTACACCGGGGGTGTTTAAGAGGAGGTTAGATGAACAGCTTGCTGGGGTCATTTGACCCCAGTATTCTTTCCTGCCATGGTAGGGGGTGGGACTAGATGATATATTCAGGTCCCTTCCGACCCTAGAAGCTATGGAACTATGAGCACAGGGTGTGGGTGGCCAGCTCCTGACCACTGCATGCATTACTGGGGGAAGGCATGGGGGGCACATGCCATCTAGATTTGTGCGCGAGGCAAGGGTGGGTTCCCCACTGTGGGCTTGGGGCCAAGGGCTGTTCCAGCCTCTTCCCAGCAGAGGAACAGGGCCGGGGCTGTGCTCAGCATGGGCAGCGCAGCGCACGCACTGGGAGGGGTACCTGCAGCAAGTTTTGAGGTAGCTATAGCCCATGCCATAGCCACCCCTTCCACTGTCACCTGCCCTGCCCCCACCCATGCAGAGCACAGCCCCAGCCCAGCCTCCCTGCTGGGAAGAGGCTGGCACAGCCCCTGGGCAGCTTGCTCTTGCCTTGGACACAAATTGGGGGGGGAAGGGAGGGCATATGCCCCCATGCCTCCCCCAGGGATGTATGCAGCAGCAAAGAACATCCCCCCTCCCCACCCTCCTGCAAGAGCCACCTGTGGCTCCACCCCACTCTTGGCAGGATTGCATTTACCGCTCTAACTGGGCATCACCTGCCTCTGATCCACTTCCTCCCTCACTATGGGGGCCTTGATCAGCACCCTCATACCCCTTTTCCCCACACCATGGCTTAATTAGTAAGCCATGCTAATTAAAAGTGCCCGTACATCATATATCAGCAGCTCAGTGAAGAAAGCCCCAAGATCATGACATATGGCTGCAGTGGTCATCTGATGCACCTCTTAGCGAAAGACTTCAGTGCTCCAGAAATAAAAAGCCAAGCTGAAATTGCAAAATGCTTCTATTAACTACTTTTTCAGCAGCTGCTCTGAAGAAAGTTTGGTTCTTCCCCTAATTCTCCCACAAGACATGCGATACAAGTCAGCAGTGGACTGTTTTGAGCAATATATTGAGAACTGGTTTAATCCAATTACAATTTGTGAACAAAAATCATGACAAAACAGATAGAACTGTCATAGCCAAAGTTCTCAACACCAGGCTAAAGAGAAATGTAGAATGTATGCCGATTATCCTGAAGCCTATTTCCACAGCCTTGAACTAAGTGCAGGGAAATTGCTGTTTTATTGCTGATGCTGTTGAAATTTGGAAGGAACTGAGTGAAAGCTTGAAAAGAGAAATACACAATGACAGTTAAATTACAGGCATTAAAAAACCGAATGGATCAAGCACAATATCTAGCTCATTTTCTTGCCAATAATCTCAATACTTGGTACCAAGGTCAATCTTAACTGTTGAAGAGGAGTTGGGTATGACATGGACATGCAGCAACCATCCCTCCATAATAAGAGGAGGGCTAAGGGTGAACCACTGAAGTATACTATAAAAATATACTAGCTTATTATAGTCAAGTATAATACAATTTCAGAGCTAAGGGTGAACCACTGAAGAAATACATGTTTGCTGATGAGGAAAGACTTTCTTTAAAAGAACTGGTGGAAATCACTTAAGCACCTGAATCCATCAGAGACTACTGAAGTGAAATCCAGCCTTTAAGAGTAGTAGCTTCTTCTTCAGGTATAGAAAGAATAATTTTCTTCCTTTGGACTAATTCATTCTAAATTGAGAAACAGCCTCAGAACTGAAAGCTGGAAAGGTTGTTTTTCTTTTCCAGTCTATGAATAAAAAGAGGGTGAAGACTGAGTTTACAGCATAACCCAGTATTTTAAGTTTGCCATGTTGACCTGGCTGAAACAATTTATTTAATCTTTGTTAAAAAAAACAAACAAACACATTTTACTTTTATAAATGAAATGGCTAAAAATTCAAAAATACATATTGTGCCCGTCTGGTCTCGAACATCCAGTCATGCGCTGCGCGGCCCTGGATGCTTGGGGATGTTCGCCTGTCCATCCCTGCTGTCCTGCTGAATAGGTGTCTCTCTCCTGAACAGTCTCTCCCCCAATCTCGCCTACCACAACTTTGTATCCTATTCCCGTGGTGCGGTGTCCGACTGCTGGCATTCTCTTGAGTACGGGACAGCTCGCTGATGATCTTCTGTGAGGTTCCACCTTCCCTCTACCTCTCCCTTACACCCTGCCTTGACAGGTTCACAATGTCCTTCGGCCGGTTTCTCCGACTGTTGGGGCTCTACAGATGCTTGCTGGGGATGGTTGCATCAGCCTGTGGGGCCTAACCCTGCCTCTGCCCACAACACCTTACTACTGCCTAGACTCCATAGGGATAGTAACCCCTCCTGGTCTTAAGCAACACCTGGTCCCTAGATACCTTGCACCACAACTTCTCCAAAGGTGGGAAACAAAAGAAACGTTATCAACAACAAAGAAAATATGAAGATATGCACAAAAAAGGGAAGGTCTCTGCCCTCTTGCCCTCTATACTCGCATCTAGCTCAACAATGCCAGGCCTCAGACGCCCGAGGTACCTAGGCAGCCATAAACTGGGACCTGGCTAGACTGCCAGCTCCAACACTCTCCTCCTTGCTCTCCAACCCACCTGTGGGCTCGTTGGACCTGTGGTGGCCCTTCTCCGCACACCTCCGACACATCCCTCATCCAGGCGGGGGGGGGAGGGGGGCTCTACACCACTGGGGGCCGTCTTCTGCAGCCCCTCATGCTGCTTATGCCCTTCGTCCCCCACCTGGGGCATCTCCTCAAGCCCACCAAGGCCCGCAACAATCCCACCTGGTCTGGCATCCAGTAGTAAGTAGCCCCTGGTGTCACCCTCCTTCCATTCTTTCCGGTCTACAGGGCCAGGTCCCTGGTCTGAGCAAGGGACAACATCTTCCTCACTCCCTGTGCAGCGTTGTTCTTGCGGCAGGCTTCGCTGCGTTCCCCCCGTGTTGGGAGAGGCAGCTTCCCACCCTTTTCCCCCTCGTAGGGGCTCTGAGAGGAACCTCCCTGTTAAGGTCCCTGCAGGTCTCTCCCCTGCTTCCTTGCCAGAAGCTCTTTTTATATCTGCCAGCCGGCTCCTGCACCCAGTGTTATCCGCTGGCTGCAGCTGCATAAAGGCGCAGCTAACAAGCCACTTGGGTCCCACCTCCATTTTCGGCTTTGCTGAGGATCCTGCTACAGGGAAGAAGTTTTTGTTTCCTTCCTTTTACTTTTGCCTACCCCGGTGGGTTCCTGACCCCAAGGTTCCCCCCTGGCTCCTCGGGGTCTGCCCCTCTGTTTCTCCCTGTGACACATGCTTGTTTTGTTAAAATAATTAATTACACATGCTTGTTGTTGAAGAAAAATATCCAAAATACATAAAGCTTGTTGTCCTCCTAATATACCATGGCAAAAACATCCCCCACATATCCGTAATTAATCTAGTGAATTGGAGACAGCTCACCTCCCAATCACTTCACAAGTGAGTATCTACTTCAATTAGCTTTGGTAAATAAAATAACTGAATTATGATTTTCTTTTCTGATGTAGCTGCAAAATTAAATCTGAAAAAATATAAAAATTAAATCACTGCCTTGTAGGTAGCATTTTTAAAAGGTACATACTATATCTGAGTTGTGAATAATATGTACTAAAGTTATATCAAAAAACAAGAACGTAGTTTTTGTAGAAGACAATGATTAAATCAAGGCTTCCTGAATAGCAATTTGCATAGGATGTTCTAGGCTTGGTCTGATTCAGATTAACAAATTAGCATTCTCCCTCTTAGACATTCAATGCCAATGTTTATTTTCATTATTAGAAGTCTACTAAACTAAGACTTAACATCTAGAAGAGATCACAAAGTTTGAGAACCAGATTCAGCACAATAACCTTAATTCTATTTGAGCATTTGATTTATCATCCAGGATGATATTCAAAGAGGTGGACATCAGGAATGAAAGAAGAAAAAGTCCCATGCTATGGCATAGATTGAAATTTTTTTTCTTCCAAGAAAACCAAAAAACCCTATAAGTCCTTGTTTAGAATTCAAAACCAGGATTTCAAATAAAACCTAAAACATTTTAGTGATAAGATTATCCTCATACGGTTCTTAAATACATTAAAAGATAAGACACTGATACTGCACTAATGTGAACATAAACATACCTGAGAGATTGTAGTGTGCAAACTAAAGATGCCAGAGGTTTTAACAAGGTAGAAAATGTTTTAGTTTTACCTACAGCGCAGTGTTCTTAAGCACACCATTTGGTTCACTAGAAAATTAGTGAAAAGCTAGCAAACAGAAAGGGTCCAGCATATACCACTATGCTCTGCTGACACAGATGAGCTAGTTCAGGTGTAATGGACTGCAGTTAACTGTATGTTTACTTGTTACTAAAGAATAGCCAGAAACAGCTTTCTGTATTGCTTCCAATTCTACTACCTTCCCCTACCAAAGAGGGGGAGGGGGAAATCAGTATCCATCCATTAACAACACTTGTTGAGACAGTGTTTTCTGTTTCAAAGTAGAGATAACATCAGTACGATATCTTCTCACATATATCATGCACCTCGTCTACCCAAAAACCAGCTGCTGGAAGTTTCAATTTACATTACATGTGAAAGAAGTGGTCAGAATAGTACTTGTACTCAGTAAGCCAGAAGAAAGTTGGCAGGCAGCTCACAGAGTGGAACAATGAGCAGGCTGAGCTCCCTAGTTGCTGCATTCAGTTGCTTTAAAAGGGTGAATGTTATATACAAGAAAATATGGCAACTTAAAACACTAGCAAGATACAATTCTGTTTCCAGACAGAGACAGTAGAATAGTGTTAGACTCCTATTTGTATTCTATAACTGGAATGAAGCTGGATTACTTATTCATACCACACAGCAATAAGGCAGTATTTTCCTTTCCGAACTAGAAATGTTTGACAGTATCTACAGCCTTTAGTACTGGAAAACTACAACTCAAGAGGGTTTTTTGTTTGTTTGTTGTGTTCAATTTCCAGTAAGTTATCCAAGTTATTTATGTTAATTTTTAATCAAATATTGAATACTGGAAGAGGAGACTATGAAAAAGGCTATCACTACGCCAACATTTTAAAGTATCAAAATGAGGTAACTGAGTAATTACAGGCTAGTCAATTCCAGGCAAAGATTATAAAGAGCAGATCCAGAATTCAATTCATAAAGAAAAGGAAAAAATAGAAGATTGGCATTGGTTAAGTTAACTCTCAATCAACATAGTTTTATGAAAAACAGGTCTTATCAGAATTTGCTATTACAAGTTTAATTGACAAAAGATAAGAATGTTGACCTAACAAAACCTAGTACTATATAACATTTTGGTTAAAATGTAACATTAAACAAGAATGCATTTCTTATGTTAACAACAGGGTGACTGGCTTTAAAAGAAAGAGGTATTTTTCCATTCATAATTACCCAGCAGAAATCAAATTTTGACCTAAGGATATACATTATTTTTACCTATTATTTGAAGTTGAGATGACAAAGTCTAGCACAGTGATAGGAACAGGTCAGTACTACAGCACAGTCTAGATCTCTTGGCATGTTGGGCTCATTCAAATATTCAGTTATTGCCAAGTGTCAGCCATCCAGATAAATAAGACTTCACTTTTTTGCAGGACAGGGCACTGCCTCCTGGAAAGCAGCAGCTCCAAGACAGACCTGGGGTCAAGAAGGCCAACTGCACATGTGTGCCTACCATGAAACTTTGGCTAAGAGAGCAAAGTAGAATCATAGAATCAATGAGTCAGAAGGGACCTAGACAGATCATTAAGTCCGACCCCCTGCCATGGGCAGGAAGGAGCACTGGGGGTGGGAAGGGATCATAAGACCCCAGCCAGGTGCCTATCCAGTCTCCTCTTGAAGATTTCCAGGGAAGGTGAGAGCACCACCTCTCTGGGAAGCCTATTCCAGGCTCTGGCCACCCTTACAGTGAAGT
>NW_017728910.1:35542468-35560826 GCF_001723895.1 Crocodylus porosus
CTTGAACAGGGTGCTCTCCACACCCTCGTCCAGGTTGCTAATGAAGATGTTGAACAGCACTGGCCCTAGGACCGAGCCCTGGGGGACTCCACTGCCCACACCCTCCCAGGTCAAGTAATCTTGGTTCTATGAAAAGGAATGCCAAAGAGGTACACATCCATGGCCATCACCAGAAAAAACCAAAAAACACCAAACCAAATTTGCTGCTGACCCTTCAAGAGTCTCCAGCTCAGCTAGACCACATATTTAGGAAGACAAAATCTTGGCATGAATTTACTGGAATCCTTTGGCAAGCTGTTTGGTGGTTACCCTCACCATTAAAAATGTGCACCAGCTTTCTAGCCTAGGTTTTCATTTCCAGGCCCTGGATTTTGCTATGTCTGTCTGCTAGATTAGTGATCCCCTTATAACTAAGGAAAAACTCAATTCATGATTTTGTGGAAGTCATGAAATTGGGCATTGTCTGCAAAATTGGACAGTATCATGAAATCCCAGGGGGTGGAGGGGAAAGGGTGGTTTAATAATAAATGCTGGTTCTCCAGTGGGAGCCAGCAGTCCTCATGGCCACTGTGGTCCAGCTGAACAGTCTGCTGGGGCAGGGGGGGGAGCAGAGGGGAAGGGCACTGAAGCAATGGGGAGCAGCCAAGATGGCATCCACCCCCTCCAATGATTGGCTGAGAAGGCTGTTTGCCATGCATTCCACTCCGCCAATCAGCAGCAAGGTCCAGTGTGCTCCTCCAGTGCGTCTACAGGGGCAACTTCACTGCTGTTTTGGTTCCAGTGCCACCACTGCCAGCTGCCCAGTGCAGCCTCGGATCTTTCCAGCACATGGGTGGAGGCAGGGCATTGAGCTGGGGCTGCATCAGGTGGCAAAATCTGGGGTGGATGCAGCATCCTCCCAGCGCCCGCTCCAAGCCCAGCTCCCACCGAGAAGAGTCCCACACAGCCCTGGCAGCAGCACACCCTGTACAGAACTGGGGGCACATGCCCCCCCACCTCTCCCAAGTGAAAGCAACAGCAGGAGCCACCTCACTGTAGGGGGTGCTGAGCTGCGCCCCCTGCCCCTTCCACCATACTGGACTTACCAGCTGGAGGCAGTTGCATCAGAAATCAGATCAGTATAGGCCAATATGCCTCCTTAAATATCAACTATCAGTACCAGCCCCAAAAATCTCTATCAGTGCACCCCTACTTATAACAGAAGTACTTAGGTGGAAAGAAAACTTATCTATTATGATCAGTTACATGCTTAAGACCAGAACTTATTCCACCTACTCAGCATCTAGGTGCAATTTCTTTTCACCCATTTGGAGTCGTTCAGAGAAGTTAACACAAAAGGTACGTGGGTCTTCCTTACTGCTTTTTGTGATTTAGTCTAAAATAATGGCTACACACCAACCGGTTTCCATCTAATAAAATGGAATTGGATTGCATTTCAAGACTTCAACACCAAACAGGTGGAACCGAATCTGGCCCTTAGCATCACACAATTCTTCCAATTTTGCTGAACAACCTCTTGGGAATCCCAATGTATACAATGTGTGTACATATACATATATCCTGAAAGATGTACTGTTGACAAAACAGACAACAGTTTAAAATTATATCCATCCCATATGAATGGCTCAGCTTTCACTCACTTTGTAGTATGGGCATTTTCCTTGTTCTTTAGTCAAGATACTTAAAGTTAGAGAACTATAACCAGGATGAGAGATCTGCAGCTCCCAAAGGGACAGAATGGGGGCTGGGATTAATGCAAGGCAGAGTGAAGGCTGCATTTGTGCATGAACTATTTCTATAATTAAAGCTGTTGAAATTTCTTTTAAGTTTAAACTTCATTGTGAATTCTTAAACCTGTAATTTTTTTATTTTAGCAATCATTACAATATTCATTCTTTATATTTAGGGACCTACCGAAATCACAATTTCACAGATTTTGTGAAATCCAGCATTGCCCACAAAGGTCGGCAATGCCTTTGAAATCCACGGAAAAAAAAAGAAATTTTATGGAAAAATAAAATGTCATTTCCCCAGGGGAGGCCAACAGCTCTCAGGGTGCTGCAGTAGCCCACCGGGACATGGACTACCTGGTCAAAGGGCTGCCAGCAAGATGGCTGCCTCCCCTGCCCCCTGCCTGATCTGCTGCAAGGTTTGCCTGTCATGTGGCCCCCCCCCACCCCTCCACCAATCTGCAGCAAGCAGCAGGGCTACATGATGGACAGACCTCATAGCCAGAAAGCAGCAAGGGGCAGGGCTACTGGGGCCTCTTAAGCAGAGGTCAAGGGGAGCACAGTCTGTCCATGAAATAGCTGCCAGGCCTTGCATTCTGCCTGCAAAGATCAGGGGGCAGCATCCATTTGGTAGGTCCCTATTTATATTACAGATATTTACTCAGCCTAGCTTCATTTTTGAAAACTTGCCCAGGCATTTTCTTTGCTTTTCCACAAGATATTGGAAGTTCTGTATCAAAATACATGCATGTTATTTCTAAGCTAAGGCACTGGAGCTGGCAGAAGGGAGGGCAAGTGACAGAGTACAAAGGCCATGTGTGGGGAAGGGAGGGGTTCAGACTGTTCAACTCCCCCACTGCCTCCCTGCCCCCACTGTTTGCCCCATTGCAGCAGCAGGGGTGGGGGAAACAAGTATAAGTAATTAGATGCTATACACAGAAAGCTGACAAATTTTCTATATAAAGAATCTAATGTTGGGAGGTCATCTTTAATTCAGATGCATCTTGGATTTGGGCAAATACAGTAATTGAACCCTCAAGTGATAACTGATGTTTTCAAAGTAGTTCCTATATCTTCTATTCAGGTAATTTAAATAGCATTTTTAAATAATATAAATAGGAATTAAACAAGCAGGCTTTCAGGCTACAAAAAAGCCAACCCCTCTAATAACTACTGGAGAAAGGAACCAGCTATTGCTCAATCTTCTTTAAAATGCTGATCTATGAAAGTTGGAAACAAGACTATGCAGCAAAGGATAAGAGCAGCTGAAAGAAAGAGATATGCAGAGACAGATGGGAGATGAGCCACAGTGGCATTTAGCCAAAAATTTCAAAGGGTGATTTTGAGGTATGGAGCATAGTAAAATAGAGATGCCATTATATCAAGGCATAGCATTTGAAAGGTTCTCCATGACTTCTCTGCAAGTTCACGTAGCAGCCCCCTGCTTACATTTTTCTGGTGCACCTACTATGATCACTTTTGCCATGAAGTTTTCCACCTGTCAAACATAAAAGACACACATTCCTAGTACCCCCCACACCCCTAGGACACCACGTGAAGCCAACCAGAAGGCAGAAATGGACACATGTGAAAAGGAAACCAGAGTGGTAGATGGTTTATTTTTGTCCCTGCCCACCAGATGCTCCAACAAATACGCATAGTTCACCTAGTACAAGCCTTGTCCCAATCGAACACATTAGGATTCCTCACTGACACAGCACAGGAACAGAATGACATGTAGCCACAAAATCAAATCACAAGAGCAGAGGGCATCAAGAGGCCACAGACCCTTAAATTCACTATTTTCATTGTATTCTATTTTTAAAGTCAAGTCTTCATTATAATTTTTTTGTTTATATGTTAATGTAAGCCCAAACCTGAGAAAGGTCATTAGCAAACATTCAAAACTGGACACAAATGAAGGAGTAAGTACATACTTTGATGTATTGACTAAGGCCACTAAAATATTTAGCTATACTGCACAATTCCAGAAGAATGGTCAGAAAACAGTTAACTTTCAAATCTGGAAGTTCAGTCAGCAATACTTGCATCTAATACTATGCTGCCTACGGAAGTATTGTTTTTTTTTAAATGTTTAAAAGAAAAAAGAAAAAAAAAAAAATCACTGTTCTTTCATTTTTCTCTTCCAAAGAGATCTCTTAATCAAAAGTTAATCACCACTTGAATAAGCAGCAAATCTAGATATCTTTTATTTACACCGTGCAAACAACTGGTCTTACCTATATCACATAGTAAGTGTTCTTCAGAGCTGGACTAGGGAAAACGCACAAACAAAGCTATTAAATATTAAGTACTGGGATCTGCTATAGTAGTGCAAGACACAGACGAAATAACAACAATATAAATAAGCCTCCAAAGTACTCAACATCACAACCACTCCACCAGATGTGGAAAGTCTACAAATTCCTTATTTTAGAGACTTCCTTAAACTAACTTATACACAAGACTTGTTTATTTAAAGCTTCATAATGTTCAAAGTTAAATTTCTTTTTAAATTTTGAAGGTGGAATTCATCAGTAAGGGTGTTTAGAGATTTTTTGTGTAAGAAACCAGTCAACTTGAATTATAGTTGTATTTTCATTGACATACTCTCTTTGCAAAATGTCACTGAAAACAGCAAAACTTAAGTAGAACTGTAGATAGCTTATCAAGTAAGTGCCACTTGTTTCAGCATTTAGTTTTAATGTACTATGAAAGACAAAACTTCATAGGATAGATTCCTATAATGTTACTTATTATGGTATTGTATTTTATCCAGAATATATGATTTAAGAAATAAGTGAAAGCCAAGATGAATAAAGCCAAGTTTAGATAAAACATTTTAAAGTCTCATAACAGTTAATTATTCCATTTGTAAACACAAGCTCTATTAGTTCAGAAAAGTGTTTTTAAAATCCTCTTTAAAAAGTTCTTGCATTTGTTAACAGACTAAGATCGTTTCACCAGCCAGTGGCTTTCGTATGCAAAATGGTGTCAAATAGTGAACTAGAAAAAAAAGTGATCAGTCTTACCCTGCCATTTGATTCACTGTAGGTGCATCCTTAATATTATCAAATACTGGACTAGGGTCTCTAGTCCATAAATAGCAGCTCTGACAGGTGATAGAGAGCCCAAATCCACTTCAAGCCATGCTAAGCATCTCAGCTGAACTCACTGTGCATCTTATTAAGTGCACTCATACTAGTTGACCAGGACTAGCTAGTCCACTAAGAAGTAGTACTGTGGTGTGATGAAATTATACTGTCCATTCAAGCAGTAAGAATATTAAGCTTATACACAGCACCTTAAAACAGCTGCAAACGCAAGCAGTTTATTAGTTTGCCATACCAATATTAGGGACTACCCAATATTAAAAGCTCTAGATTTCTCTTCAGTTGTACAATCTAGATTCACTCTGTTATGAATGGGCCTCATCCAATAAATCTATGCAAAACATAGGAGAGAATAGAAAAGAAAAAGAAAAACTAAATCGGGAATCTGATGGAACAAATAGATAGCTTGTCCAGTGTAGATTCAGCATGAAGCTGAAATGTTTTATCCGTTCAGAAGTTAGCAATGCTGTCAGCCAGGCATAGAAATACTACCGAAGGGTGCCTATACACATACAGTGAGGCTGCTGCGACATGCTGTAATTGTAGCTGTAATTAACTGAGTCTGCTGGAGTGTGGTAACTACTACATTCCAGGGTCACGTGCATCAGCATCCCTGCGCTGAGAAGTGGTGGCAAGGACACCAACTAAAGCTTGTTCAATGAGCCACCGTTTTTCAGCATGGGGACACTGATACACATGCTCTAAAGCTCCTGGAGTGTCACCTCTCAGAGCCATGCTAATTAAAGTCCTCCCTCTCCCGCTCAGTACATCACAAACACCCTTAGTTTTCAATACCTTCACCATTCATTTATCCATTCCTGTTAGAGGATTCTTCAGATTCCTAGATGATTTATTAAACTCCCACTTCCAAAGCATAGATCTAGACCCCTGAACAAAGTATTTGTCATTTAAACACTTAAAAATCTCTCAGATTTTTCTGACCCTTCCCTCAGAACCTAGCTTTGTAAACACCTGCACACCTAGACAGCCCTACTCATGCAAACAAACCTGTTTACTCAACAAAGCCCTTAAACACTTTGCCTTTAAATTATCCAAAGTTAATTCACTAATATTCTATCAAACCGGTTTAGCTTTATTTCCCAAAGTTTCCAATCAAAGCAAAGGCCAGCTCGTCCATGCAAGCTGTTTGGCCGCCTAAGTCTCAGAAACCTGTAATGCATTTTAACCCTTCCAGCATCAGCAGACTGTGAAAGGAAGTGGTCTGGAAATGACGCCAGAGGCAAGGGTGGCTTGGGCTGGACCAACTACGGAGTCAGGATGGAGTCAGACAAGCTGCAAGACCTCCCTCCCTGGGAGGTGCTCCAGCTTGACCCCAGCTGGTATGAGCCACGGCCCTGAGAAGTCCTCGCCTCTCAGAGCCCGACTCATCACTACAGGATTTGCCAGCACCTACCCCGAACAAACCCTTCGACATTTTTTTTTAAAAGAAAAGGACCAAAAAGGAGACGACAAAGTTCCTTCTCCTCCCCCAGCCCAACCGCCTCCAACTGCTCCTCGGCGGCCACTTCCAGCCGGGCAGGGACTCGCAGCTCCACCCGCCAGAGCCCAGAGCACCACCCCGGCCGCGCCGCACTCACAGGATGCCGGAGCAGGAGGTGCAGACGAAGCTGCCCACGGTCATGTCGGTGTAGGTGGGGCCGCGCTGGTCACAATCGAAGCACTTGCGGTTGGGCGGGAGGCTGCTCATCTCCCGCAGCAGCTTCAGGTGCTTCTCCTCCTGCTTCCGCTTCGCGCTCGCCGCCATCGCGCCGGGCCGGGGGGAGGGGGGAAAGGGGCCGGGCCGGGCCGCGCGGCGCGCTGCGAGCGGTCGGCGGCGCAGGGCCGGAGCGGTGAATGACGAGCGAGGCGGAACACGCGCGACACCTTTACGGGAGCCAACGAGCGCCGCGAGGCCGCGCGGGGCGGGTAGAGAGAGGCCGGGGCGCCGCTCGGCGCGCGCCCGCCGCCTGCAGCGCCCCCTGCCGCCCGGGCGGCCTCAGGAGATTTCCCCCCCCCTGCAGCATGACCTAATGTCACTCATTTCTTTTTCTTAAAATATCCTGTTAAAATCTTCTGGATTGCTTTCAATAGCCACCGGGAGATAAACGCTGATCCCGGTTGACATCCGGGAGGTTGGCAACCCTACCTCAGGGTGAACGGGTAATGCAGTCTCCACTCCAAAATTGGGCTTCTGCTGAGACTGACCACAAAGAAGCTAGTTAGGAGCATGGTTACCAGTTTACACTGAATCCTCCTCAACTTTCTCATTCATTCGTGCGGCGACAGGAGGTCGGCATTTGCCTGCCGAAGTCTGCACATCCTGCACTTGTGCACCACGGTTGTAACTAGCCTGTGCTACTCGTAGCACAGGTAAAAATAGGAAAATGTGTTTTGTACTAGGGTTGGTTGAAAAATTTCAAATTTGGGGGGTAAAACTTTTCAGTTTTCAACCCACTCTGCCTTGGGCAACTTTTGGATCAATGGTTTTTAAATGCGTAGTTCATGGTAAATCTTTCTAGGGCTGGGACAAATATAATGTTTTCCAAAGTAATTCAGGCTTTAAAGCAGAGACTAAGGAATGAAAGGTCTTTTGTAAAATGTCCGTTTCAAAATTCACAGCAATTATAGCTGTAGTTGTTTATGTTTTATAAGTGAAATAACATATATGTACAAATTCAAACAAAAACTTTCTTTAACCTTTTACATTGCCCTTGCTTCCCAAAAACATAACCATTCCATTATGAACCTTTTCTTACAACCAGAGTCAACAAGTTCAGCAAAGCTTTGCATTTGCAATAGTCTCTTCTAACTTTATGACATTTGCTGATTAATATATTTCCAAAATAATTCCTGCCTGACCTTCTCGTATTGTTTCAAAGGAACTGTTAATACAGCTTCAAAAAAGCTTACAGTGAGAATTTTCATGGAGAATCTTCAGAAGAAAATGGAGTTTGTGCAAAGAATATTGCTAGGGATCTTTGTCT
This sequence comes from Crocodylus porosus, assembly GCF_001723895.1. Lineage (NCBI taxonomy): Eukaryota > Metazoa > Chordata > Crocodylia > Crocodylidae > Crocodylus > Crocodylus porosus. Next base: position 35,550,296 of record NW_017728910.1, read on the forward strand.
TTTTTGTTATAAAGAACAGACATACGTATTCTTCCCTATCTGAATTTGGCAGCCAATAATAAGCCAAACAACTTCCTCCAGCAAAGGAAACAAAATAGAGCTAATTGTTTCATAGAACTTACTGATATCCTTGAGGAACTCTTGGCACTGCCCTGAACTAAATCTTCCCAAAGTCTGAAAAAAATTGTATTTCTGCTTTGTAAAGATACTGCTTTTTAAAGTATGTTTTTGAACTTAGTACAGCATACTCTAAAGAAATATAAGATTTAATACAGTTTAAAATGCTGTAATTTAACTTACAAAGTTGCCTAGCAGCACTATCTATGATTAGTTAATATAAACTCAACTATTCTTCTAGGGGTTAGTGATCCAGCTATCTTGTGAATGTAGAGTTTATTTTGTGGTCAGTAGGCATCATACTATTGATTTTAGAGAAAGAAAAAACTGAGCACTAATCTTTTTGTCATGGTTTATTAAATAAGATTTCAAGGACCAGTTAATGTAATTTTCACAGTTCCATTGATTGCTATAGGAATTTTACCCTGGACTTCCATAAGACTTTGCCAGTTTACATCCGGTTGAATGTCTAGTCACAAGTCATAAGTTTTAAAACATGATTAAATATTGTACTGGCCTTGAATTACTCTCTCTTATAGTGGAGGCTATGTTAATGAAAATTATGTAATTATTAACTACTGCAATCTGAAGTGGTACCTTATAGCCTAACTTGGTCAGGAAACATTAACTTGCATACTCTACAGCCTATTCATCAGATGCTATAGCCTATGAAAGCTCATGCTTCTCTCAGTGACTTAGTCTATAAGGTGACATCCTGCCCTGTTTTCTGTATAACTTCAGAATAGCAGCTACCTCTCTCTAACTGTAATGTTGCCTACCTATCTGGCTCTATTTATTTTCTAAAGCACTCATTTCTAAAATGTCTAGGCATTAATTTTACAGAAACACACACACAATTAAGCACTGTTTCTTCCGTTAAAGGGCCAAATTCTCTTTCCCTTTCTCATTTTTCACCTCTCTCTAAAGTGTTGTTATGCATGTTATTTATTTAGAAGACTGAATGTTTCACAGCTAACAGACACTTTTAACTTTTGCTTTCTATTAAACCAAGATAATACAGGACAGTTTAATGCTGCCAGTGAATAAAAGCTGACAGTTAAAAGTCATATGTAAATGCTGTGGAGAGCAAGAAGCACCTAGCACAGGGGCAGGCAATTATTTTGGGCAGAGGGCCGCTTACTGAGTTTCGGCAAGCCAACGAGGGCCGCATGACAGGCAGCGCAGGGCAGATAAATGTTCATTTTCTAAATTTTTTAGGGGCCCTGTGAGATGGATAGAATGGCCTGGCAGGCCACATCTAGCCCCCGAGCCGCATTTTGCCCACCCCTGACCTAGCAGTTTAATTTCTAAAGCTATCTTTTTCTGCTGACCCTCAACCCTGAGCATAACAAGTTAGATCTTGCTCCCATCAAAGACTAGGGAGTTTTGCCATTGACATGGAAACAGAAATGGGACAAACTTTAATCCCATACATCTTTAGTACTTCTGCATGAATATATTTTTATTATATCTAAAACAGTTTTAAATTAGCACCTAAAATCCTGACCACATTTAAGCAACACTTCCATTGATTTCAATGGGATAAGGGCTTCACCTAATATGCCTATTTATTCATGGTTAGATTCAGTAGCTCCCTACCCCGTACCAAAAAAACACTCACTCTCTCTCTTACAGGCATCCATTAAGGTTTACAAAATTTCAGACAATTCTGCCATAAACCGTGACCACATTTACAAACTCAAGTTCCTGTGTTAAGTATTTAAAACAGACAATTCATTTCAAGAGGAGCTATGAAAAATCTGGTCACTTAAGTAATCAAATGTGGATTAAAGTGCTTGACTGTAGTCATCCAAGTTCAAAAATACCTGGCCTTGGAATCTGACATCCATTTCAATGTTCCCATACATCATCTTTAATTCCAAATTAATTCAAAACCTATCCTACCTCTCTCTGATTGCATAAGATGCCCACCCTATACTCTGTATGTGTATTACTGTACCCTTTTCCCTTCCTTTTTATTTTCTAGTTTGTTACCCTCTTCAGTGTAGAGACCTTTCCCTTTTTATTTTAGCCTCTAAAGAGAACAAGAACATGGGATCAAATCAAATATTAATAAACACCAAATACTAATAAACCTCATCCTTTTTATGGATGTACCATTATCTTTCATGTTATCAACTATCACTCCTGTTCTCCTACCCATTAATCTAAATTTCCCACTCCAACAATCTTTCCAAACAATTTTTTTCTGCATCTTCCCATACTTACTGTCAGATTTACATTTCTGTATTCAGGCACAAATTGGCCAGCTGGTTATTTCAAAAGCACTTACATCTGTCTGCACCTTTCATGGCTTCTAGCATTTCTTTCTTAATTACAAAAGGTTTCCTACACTTGTGATTTTGCTTTTAAAATAAAAAGCAAAACTTAAAAGCTAGTGCTTTTGTGGGTAATCATTTCTGGAAGCCCAGTCTTTCAGAAGCTCTTAATGGAAACTAGTAACAATATATGTTATAATTTACAAACATATATTCTGGGGGAATAATTATCAGGAACAAAAGAAACAAAGAGCCAAGAGTGTGCATTTGGAAGATGAATAAGACACACTTTGCTTGTCACAAGGATTGAGGTCAATAATATCCATTTTAAAGCAATTAACCCAGCAAGCTAAGTGACAAAGAGAAGGATCACACAGGAAGACTAATGGTCCATTAAAACCATTTTACTTCACTAGGGATGGACCTACAAAATTAATCCTGGGATTAGCTATATGAGATCTGTGGTGAACTACTAGTACCAATTTGCATGTAAAGGATTCTCTGAAAACATTAGCAAAAATTACAGCAACTCTGTCTGATAAAAAAGTTCACTGCTATGTTTCATTTAAGATTCATTCAAATAAATGTAACAGGTTATGTTGGCCATTCTGCTTCTACAAATTATCATCAAAGTTAATAATTATTTAAAGTAAAAAATGTAATAGTGGGAAACAACTGAATAAAAAAAATGAATTACAAAATCTGTCATTATTTAAAATGACATTTCTTTTTCACATCCACTCCCATGATTTTAACATAATGACAAAGGTAAATTATTTATAGATCTGCTTTTTCCTATAACTCCTGCTTGTTGGAAACAGACTGCACACTTCCTACTCTTAATCTGGGCCAGCTCTTCTTTAGGCTTTTGGGACTGTAGCCTAAATTCCATTAGAATCATTTAGACTTTCCTACTCTATTTAATGTGCAGTTATTACATGTTACTTGGAATATGTAATCTGGCCCTGAGCCATAAGGGGGATATGACTTGAATGGCCAAAAGAAACCAAAATCCAAGCATGTTACAGGCTGAGCTGCTCACAGAATGTGCTTTCTGTGAAAGTACATAAGCCACTGCTTAAGAATTATTTTCATTTATAAAAATACCTAATGGAATGACCTAGGGAAAGGAGGGTAAACACAGACAAAACAATAAATTGGATCCAGTTGCCAACAATCTTACAAGTGATATTTTAAATACATACAAAGAACTATAGGGGCTTTCATAATATAACAAAGCAACAAACAAGGGATTTTTTTGCCCAGAGTAAGAATCTGTCCTTGCACTCTTAGTATATAGGAATTATGAACTGTACTATAATAATGCAATAGGTGACAGGATGTTTTATCATCAGGTGCAAGCATGAAAATCTTTCAAGAATCCATGATTTAAGAGACAGACAGAAGGCAGCATTTAAACTAGCAAAATCATAGACGCATAAACTTATGTAAGCAAAAGTCTTACTTCATCAGATGCTATGAAGCATCTGTAGGAAGCAGAGCTTTTAAACAGAAAGCAGTGATTAGAATACAAAGAGTAGGGAAGGGGGAGGAAAAAGAAGGGGATGCTGCTGGGAGAGGCAAGGTGGGTAGGAGAGAGAAAAATAAAGTAGTTTACCCACTGAGGTTAACCAGGGTTATATAAATTAATCCAGGTAATGGGAGACAGACAGTAGGGCAGCCACAGAGAGAAAGCTAAAATGCTGATGTTGGCAAGGTGAAGTTTGAGGAGCCATACACATGTTAATTTAGGAGAATGGGTGAATGAACAATAGCAAAGAGACCGAAATGTCAAGAGAAAGCCCACCAGAAATAAACAAAGAAAGTATGGTTTTATGTATTGGGAATAATAAGAAGCTTATAGTTTCTGATCAGTTTTTAGAACTCAGAAGATAATGGAATGAGAAATATATAGAGATAAAATGGAGCCAGAGAAGGGTTCTTTACTAGTGTGAGCTAATCTGCTGGAGGCAGGGTAGATTTATACTTTATAGACTAACCAGAGTATGTATACCATGTGTGCATGTGCATACATACACATGTGCACACACTTTGGTTAGTCTGTAAAGTGCAAATCTACCCTGCTTTCTTCTTGACCTCAGTTTAACATGTCTAACTATGGGAATGTGTAGATGAAATGGGAGCCCTACATTGAAGTGGTGGGTTTTAAAAAACACCACTTCAATTTAGGGCTGATTAAACTCCTGTGTCATGCACACACCCTGCTGACTTACCTGCCTGTCTGGCAGGGAGGGGCTGGTGAGCTGCTGGTGGGCAGAATGGTCCCTGGGCTGCAGGGGGAGGGGGCTGGTGCTTCCCTCCGCAGCAACAGGAGGCCCACCCCCCCAGGCAGCACCCACCTGCAGTCCCGGGGGGCACTGCAGCCACAGAGGGAAGCACCAGGTCCCTGTACAGCTCAGGCAGGCAGGGAGGTTCCAGGGGGGTGGGGGAAGATCAGGCTCGCTGCTTTTCTTGGGCAAAGCTGCTTTCCTGGGCTGCTGTCAGGCTGCCTGCAGGGCTTCCTGCAGAGCCATGGAGCTGCATGCAGCCCAGTGCTTCACTTCATGGCTGTAGGGGCAGCAAACTAAAGCTCCTCAGAGAAGTTTAAGTTTCCTGCACCCCAAGTCATTTAAAGTGCATTACACTGCCAAATTTCCTACAGCGGCTGGAATGCTCAATATGCTGCTGAGGCAGGCTAACACCGACATCATTACAGTGCTACAAAAGCATTTAGCCCACTTTAAAGTGTTGCACACCCGCCCCCCTCATTTAGTCTACACATGGCCTATGTCTCTAATGTACTGGAGCTAGCCAGCATGGGACAGCTAAAATCTCCCTAGCTAGCCCAGCTGTAAGTATTCTGATCAAACTAACTGTAATTACTACGTGGGTGTGGTCATTTATAACACTGCTATCTAATTTATAGTTATTTTGTTGCAGTATTTTAGAATATGCATTTAACATAATTGTATAGCTGCTATCAGCTTTTGGCTTTAATGAAGGAATTTTAAGTGAATTACTGGAATGGTAAATCAAATGACAACATAAATGTACTCACAGGGGTGAAGAAAAAGTACAGGGGCAGAGGTGGATGAGGAAACTAACTGACTAGAGGCAGAAATTACACACAAACCAGAATAAGCGATCAGGAACTAGTTCAAATCTGTAACGTAACAGGGCAAAGTACAGACAACATTTTAACAGTCAAAAAGACGGAGGCTGAATCAATTCAGTCTTTGCAGGTTAGTCTAAACTGCAGAGATTAAACTGAGAAACAACTGGACACACATTTACTTTTGATTTAGATAATGTATCCGAATGCCTAGAATGGCTCAGGCCGGAGATGAGGGGAGCGCAAGAGGACAGCTTTCTGGCACATATCCAGCATGAGCTGTGTGCTCACTTCCTCTTCCTGCTACCCCTGAGGTCTCTGGGATTTGCAGTCCAGAATTACAGCAGCAGGATTCTGCCAGGCTGCTCATCACTTCCTCTTCTTGTTTCCAGTTGTCTCTGGGATTTGTAGTCCACAGTTGCAGCCAGCAGTGACTTTCAGTAAGTTTGGCAGGGCAGGGCAACTCTGTACAAAGGGGAAAGGGGGTTTAACTCCCCCTCCTTGGCCCCAGACCGCGGTTAGGGTCTGATGGGGGGGGGGGCAGTCCCTGCACCCCACTCAAAACCCTTCTCTGCTGGAGCATACAGCACAGCTCAGCCAAACCCAGCCCAAGGCTGGAAAGCATGCTGGGGGACTCTGATTTAACTTAAACCAGGAAGGGGCCTGGGACATAAGTTTTATAAATCGATTTGACCCAAATCAGTTAAGTCTGATACTACATTTAACCAGGTTTATCTTAAACCAGTTTTGGCCATTTTGAAACTGGTTTATGTGCACTTAACTTCTGTTCTGTTCTAAGTTTAAACCATTTTCTGATGACTTAAACCAGTTTATGTGCAACTTCTGTCCCTAGCTGAGAAGGTCAGTGCACTTAAACCATTTTCAACATGACCAAAACCAACTTAATATAAACCTGATTGGATGTAATATCAGACCTAACTGATTAAGGTTAAATCAGTTTATTGGACTTCTGTGCCAAATCCCCTCCAGATTCAAGTTAACTCACAGTCCCTCAGCATTCCAGGATGCTTTGCACCTCCCCCACAAACCTCTCCCTCCCGCATGGCAGGTGGGTGGGGTAATCTTAGCCCATGCTGTTTGCTCCAGCCAAGCAGGAAGGTGTGCTTCTGGCCAGGGCCATTGCAAGTGCATGGCTGCATTTCCAGAATCACAAGTGAATATCTGTTCACTTGCTTATTTTTTCAATCTACGCAGCTTAGACTAACCTGCAAAGATTGAATTGATTCAGCCACAGGCTTTATGGCAGTCTGTACTTAGCCAGGGTCTTGCTGCCAGGGAGGGAAAGGGAGTGTAATAGGGAGCAAGGTTCCAGAGGTGACTGCTTAGGGAGATGCCTGCTGTGAGGCTTGAATAGTGTTCTCTCTTGATTAATAAAAACGCATGTTTCAAAAAGGGTCCGTGATCTAGCATGGATGCTTCTGTGACAGGCCCAAGGTTCCTAACTTAGATCTCCATCTTTGAGGGGTCTTTCAACACTGATGCCATTGAGAGGCATTGCTGGTAGCTTGGAGGATCTGTGTGTCTTTTTTGTCTCAACTTGTCTTCAAGCAATGCCACAACAGCTTGAAAAGTAGTTAGTTTCATGCTGTATAATTTAATAAACTTCAGTCAAATTTATATGATAAATCAAAATCCTTTGGGCCACTGCTTGTTTTTTTACATTCCCCAACAAGGATATTTTATCAGGACTTTTGTGCAGGCTCTTTCTTCCCACAGAAACATGTGCAGGAGTCATAAAATACGTTTTTCCAGGATTATTTTTCACATTCTGTCTAAAAGACAAGTTCACCAGGACAGTTTTAAAATAACCTACAATTGTCATTCCACATTATCTGCTTGCAAAAGAAGAACTTTAAACCCTTAAGTTGCCAGATACTAGAAACAGGTGCCTGATGTCTCATTGGCTTAAAGACATTTTAATAATTATCACATCATGCCATTTAATGTTGAGAACTACCATCCATGTTGCTGGCAGGCAGGCAGGCTCCAAATTACCACAAAGAACTGAGTTAATTATAGGTGCAGGAGAATTGGCTAGAAGGTTCCCAAAAGCTGAGAATTATATCTCTGGCTATTGCAGATAGCTGTGTTAAGGGTGACTCTCATAGGTATTACTTAGGATTTTGTGGCCATTTTTTCCCCTTTCACATTGCCTTTAGTACCAAGCCTTTAGTAAGGCTACCAATAAAGCACCTGACATAGGTGTGTCAAACCCATCTGCGCCATCAGGCTGGATTCAGACAGCAAGGAGCCTCTCAGGGTAGATGAGACTCAGCAGGGGTGGCAGGGCAAGCAGCAGTGCTGATATTAAAGCAGCCATTGCTTACTCCCTGCCACTGATATATGCGTCCTAATCTAACTACGCAACATTATTCCACTGGAAGTAGTGGGTTGGTAATTCTTTCCTAAATTCATCTATTTGTAGTGTATGGCCTAGGAATGTTGTTGTTCTAGCAAGTGAGATTGGGGCCCACTGTGCCAGGCCCCACACAGTATACAGTAAATGTTCCCTACCTGTCACAGACCAAATAAGAACTCATCTAAAGAGTCAAGACAAAAAAAAAAGGATGAAACTGGTTTATGTGCACCATGGAGAAAGAGAGATTTAGGATTAAGCCTTTAAAGATGCAAAGCAACTTCCCAAGGTCACATAACAGTTCAGTGATAAACCTGGCAGGAGAACACAGGTCTGCTGACTTCTGGCTCACTGCTCTCTGTTAGTTCATACTGTTTCTCCCGGTGGTAGAGTGGGAACTACAGGGACAGAGCCATGATTTGGAAAAAAGGGAGCACAGGAGCAGCCACTCCCTCTGCTGAGGTAGCTATAGCTTCACTCAGCCTCCTTGACACCCCACAGTGGCAGCCTCTGGGGACTGCTACTACTTTCCCACTGTCCCAGAGGTAGGGAAGCTTCAAAGCTGCTCCTGCTGGGCTGGGACCAGTAACAGTTGTAGAAGTGAGATGTGCTGGGGTGAGTTTCCCCCACCCTGCCTAGTCCCCCTGGGGAGCAGGTGTGGGAAAGGAGAACCCCCTGCACATTACCTCTTCTGCTTTCACTGTTCCCAGATAAGTCCCCCACTTTGAAACTTGAAACTTTCCAAATGCAAGGAAAGCAGCAGCAGCAGAGAGGGGGAACAGGGAAGGGAATCCAGGTGGGAGAGAGGCTTCCAGGCTGGATCCAATCTAATCCAAAGGGGGGGGCGGTAAAGCCACGACACTCCCCTCTGGATCTGCTGCTAGAGAACTACTGATGAAAGCCCTTGTAAATGCTAATTTAGGTGAGTGACTGGAAGTTTCTAACATTACTTTCAGAAGCGCAACTACTCTTAAGTTCTTTGATTTCCAGCAGCAGTGACTTCCACAAGAGTATTATAGCTCCTGTTAGAAAAGAATTCATCTGGCTAAATCCATTCCCATTAAATTCAACTGAATGCCCTCTTGTGATTTTTTTTTTTTTATTGCAATGGCCAGGTAAGATTTCCCAGTTGGCTTTTTTAATAGCATTAATAATGTTATACCACCCTCTTGCCTCTTTATTTCTAAACTTTTTCAAACTAATTAAGTCTAACCATTGAGATCTCCCTCATAGAGGTACCTTCTGTCTTCCCACTAAACCTACATACCTTTAAATAATTTTCTATTTTTGCTTCTCATAGAAAAAAAAAGTTAAAAAAATCAAGGAATGAAAGCACCAGCAAGCAGAGAATAAAAAAATGTTGTTACTGATTTTCAATGGTATTTTTTAAAAGTAACTAGCATAATATGTATTTTTTCAGTCTTCTCAATGTTTCTACAATAAAATATTGCCCTCCCTTGGTAGCACAGGGACTAATCAGGGGAGCTTTAGGCAATGTCTTGCTTACAATTTAAATTGTTTCTTGGCATGTAAGCATTGAGAATCAGTACATTAATGAAGGAATGGGTTTCACATTTTCCACTGAAGGTCTTGAATCTGCCCATCTGCAGTATTAACTATTTCAGGTTTAGTGGAAAGCTGTCACATTTTGGGAAACTCTTTTAGCAGATTTTTTCTTTTTGGGCCTAATGTTACAATTTACAGTTTTTTCATCTTTATTTTTAGTAAAAAATCTAGTATTTGTGATTTCTCAGGATGCATTTGTTTGATTTCCTTCTTGCTTAGTCTGTCCAGTGAAGTTGAAATAGTATCAACATTTTGACCTTTTCTCTATGTACCACAGTCCTTGGATTTCTACCATAGTTTCTCTCCTGGATTCTATTTCTAATTTGCATGCACAGATTGTGTAGCAAAAAGAATCTGCCTTTATATTATTACAGTAAGTTTATCTGTGAAGGTGAACCATTCAAAACCACTGCATTTTATTTTTCAAGCCATCCTTACTGGATCCTTTCTCTTTAGAATGCAAACTGACATTTTTCCATTATTGTTTCTTAAACCACCATTTTATCTTTGTGATAACTGCTCATGTGGCTGAGTTCCTGAAGTGGTACTCTGCAGGGTATAAATTATAGAATGTTTTCCAGGCCTTTCATGACATGACTGTTACAGGTTGCCTTTCAGAAGAAGGTCACTATTGGAACTAGAACCTGCTGCATCTGAAACAGAAGTGATTTGTGTTTATTATTACAGGCAGAAATTGTAGAATAATTGGGAGCCATAGCAAACTTTCACTCTATACTTAATGAATATATCAGGAGGAAGAGCTGGATCTGGAATTCTACAGGCAGCTGGGGGAGGCCGTGCGTGCAAAGGATGTTGTGGTCATGAATTACCCTGACATCAACTGGGAGGAGCAGTCGACCAGGTCTTACCGCTTACGAAGGTTCCTGACATGCGTACAGGACCTACACCTCGTGCAGGAGGTACTCGTCCCCACTAGGGGAAATGCCATACTGGATCTGGTGGTAGCCTCTGGGGACGACCTGGTGGGGGAGGTGCTAGTACAAGAGAGGCTAGGGGACAGTGATCATGAAATGATCCAGTTTGCTATTCAGAGAAAGGTGGGGAGGGTAACTAGCACAG
>NW_017728910.1:35561246-35571145 GCF_001723895.1 Crocodylus porosus
GTGAGCTGACCCAAGAATTCCTGGTCAAGCTCTTCTCCCTGGTTGGGAGGTCTGTAGTAGACTCCCACCATTAAGTCCCTTTCCCATCGACTGCCTGTTTGTTTGTTTCTAAAAGAACCCATATTGTGAGCTTAGAATTAGAAAAGTTCCATTTAAAATATAACACATTTTCATGTCGGTTGCCTGGGCACCTGGATCTTTTCCATTTGTTGATGGAGTATTACTATGCATCACATCATGGGAGAGTTAAATAACAGACACAGGGCGAGTCACCTGTTTTGCAGAAATACTAACCAGAAAAGCATACCTTCTATGGGAATAAAGAGAGGCCTTTGTTTCTCTGTGTTAAATAATTTTCTTATTGCCTTAGCAGTTTGACTTATGGGACTTATACCAACTACTTTTCACTAGTAATAGTCCTAGATTTGGGAAAGAATTACAGATAACATATTCTTCAGGTCAAAATGTACATCTGATTATCTCAAGATAAAATATAAATGTGTTTAAACTACAGTTTGTCCATACAAAAAGGCACATATCCTGTCCAAAGCCCCCCCAGAGGTTCCACTTCATATGCAGTCCACCACTTATACGGTACAGATTAAAAATAGGCCTATGGACACACAGGAAGAGGAGATAAGATCCTCATAGAAACTAAGGAGAGAATCCTTTTGACAGGTGCACAGAAGCATAATAAGGACTAGGAGAAGAGTGACGGGCTTATAAAGTACAAAAATAGAGAAGTATGAATGGAAGCTCTAATTCTCCAAGTCTGATATATCACAGAAGTACAGGATAATTACAAAGACAGAGTGGAAAAGCCAGCTGAAAATTTTAGAACGTTTCAATGGAGAAAAACAGAAGAAGCTCATTACTTACGAAGATGAAAAGGATCTAAAAACTCTAAAATGCCAAAACAACCCCTCAAATAGTAAAGTTAAAATAATGCAGCATCTGAGTGTATCAAGGGGGGTCTAGTTGCCACAAATCATGCGAAGTACTTTTCATAACCTCCGCTGTGACTTAGAACTTTATTACCAAGGTTCCCCAAACGTACCAACCAATCTGCAGGTTTATCAAGGTCTGTATTACATGGGGAGAGTTTCTTATGAACCAGTAAAAGGATTCATGAGATACAAAGTGCCTCAAGGATCAAGTGTAAAAAAAAAAATACTGGAAAAATAAAGGAACTGTTATACATAAATAGTACCTGGAACAGCATGCGTTTACTTGGAAGAGAAGACAGTAGTGGCAGTTTTCACGTATAGGGAAGAAAAACAATTACTACAGCTGATTATGGTTGATATCAGTTCTCTACTTCCATGCCCACATAAACAAGTTTAACTGCTGAACAGGGAATTCAAAACGGTCCATCTTGCCAAAATCAACTTCTTTTGAAGAATAATTCCAGTAAAGTTCCTTGTTTCCAGAGAAATCTGGGAGAAGGCTGAGGATGTGCTACTAAAGCTAATGAAGAGGTATAAATTCAGTTTTTGTAACTAGTTGGTTGACTGACTTTCTGTTCTAAATCATTATGTTAGATGTGTTAAATCCTCTAGAGCCTGGTTATTATTAACTATATTTTTACAGCTACTGGTAAATTGACTGAATTAAACAAACACATTCTGGACTCAAATTGCAAAACAATCACAGTGCCCTTTGATTTTCCCTTCTAAGAGAACACAATGTTGTTTTCAACAACAATTGCAAACTACAAGATGTACTTGAACAAAAAGAAGGAAAGAATGCTTGTCCAATGGGAGGATCACATGAAGTGGATATCAAAAGAATAAATGACCTTAAGAGGTCATAAAAGGCTCACAGATATTAAAAGGAAAGTTTAGTTTAAAGGTTGATCTGACAAAGAGACCTGTTGCTATGGACAGGACTCCTTTCATTCCTAGTTTCCTATTTACAATAGGAACAATTTCCTATTGTTCACTAATTTTTATTTTGAAGGGAATAAAATAAGGAGCAAAAAGAGAGGAACCTTGGAGACCACAATATCAGAAGAATGAGTCAGGGAGAAAGGCTTTTCTGGAGATGCTAAATATAAGAGAGAAGTGTATGTCTTTTCCTTTTGGACAAGAAATACTGACTTCCAATTACAATAAATTTTGACAACTTTTAATTTGGGGGATGTATAATAAAACAGGGAAAAAACACTCCGCTGAGCAGTTTCCAGGGAAAGCAACTACAGTATCAGGTGACTAGAAAAGACTGTAGGATTCAAGCCAATGTGAAAAGGCAAGAAGATATACTACACACATATATGTCACCTCAAACAGGTATCTGCCTGCCTAGCTCTTCATTTATATCTACTTCCATCTGCTACTGCCATGATCAGACCTATGCAAGAAATGTTGGCAACTATCAACCAAACAAAAGAACTGTAGTAAGCTTTAGAGCGGAATCATCCTCTCTCAGGCTGGTTTCAGTGTTCTGGTTTGAATGTGAAAAGGCAAGAAGACACACTACAAACAGGCACCTGCCTGCCTAGCTCTTCATTTATATCTGGTTTCAGTGTTCTGATTTCAGTGTTCAGCTTGTGAGTTTTTTAATACAAAGGCTTCCTATGATTTAAAAAAGGCTGACCTCACTAGCACTTTATACATTAATAGCACTGCTCTAACTTCCTCTTCAATTAACAGCTAACTCTGTTGAAGAAACTGGAAGCAAAGAAACAACCAAACAGCCAAGAGAAAAGGGAAAATAATGTCACAGAGTTTGTCTGATAAAATGCCCGTGTGGTGATGCAATAGAAAGACCTAAATGCAGGAAAATGCTAATTTTGACTTGCAAAAAGAATGCACTTACCCAAATTCCTCCTCTTTGGAGCCTCACTCCCTGTGGTTGATCACAGAGATTCGAACTTGCATGAGCCACTGAAGACATTTAAAAAGGAGGATGGTAACATTGGAATCACTTCAGTAAGCCATCTTTAAACCTGCACCTGCAGCTTGCAAACATGTGATATGGTAGTCACAAATCAGCCAGGTGAGAATTAAATATTTTCGGCAGCAGTTAGAATACTGATAGAAGATGCACAGAACCTGAGCCTTAGATTGCTCTATTATAGGACACTGCTATAGTGGAATGTTTATGGCAGAACAGTAAGGATTAATAATAATGACTCTTTCCAGGGGCACAAGTCTTGGAATGGACAAGGCCATTGCCAGGAAGTCTGCTGTGGCTACAACTGATGAAAGTTAAGCTTCACTTGCTGCTGTTTCCTCTTTTTTCTAGTTCTTTTAAGGGGTTAGGTTAGGAATAATCCTTGAGGATCTTCCCTTCTCTTTTGTAAAATCACTCCCTGAGAGCTTGAGAAATCTCTTTTCTCTTAAACCAGGGAGTCAAACTCATGGCACAGAAGCATAATCTTCCAAATCTTTTACCTGGAAGCTTTACCCTCAGATCTCTCTCACCAACTGAAAAGGGCTGTCAAGCAGCAGCATGCTATCTTCTGTAAGTGAAACATTGTTTAACCCAGGCAAACAGGGAACAGAAGAGAGAACAACTAAAGAGCTGAATGCCAAAGTAAACACCATTACCAAAACATGCAGGCTGCCCCAGTTCTAGCCAGTCCTTGTTCAGGCACAACCGGTTCCTGAAATGGCTGAACATTTGCAGCTCTTATTAATTTTACCACTGCCACCACAGCCCTCCCACTACTGAATCCTGCAGTGCCATGTGCCACCATACAAGGAACAGAGCATTTTGCTGAACGAAGAGGTACACTTGGTAAAGGTTTGCACATTTCTAAGGGGCTCACAGATTTGCTGCTACATAGGTGATGCTTTTATTTTAAAGCAAATAGAGTTCTTAGAAGAACTGCTCTCACTGAAGTCACCACCTCCAATTTTTCCTCCTCTTCTGCCTTTTCTTCCAATTCCTTAGAAGGGACAGACAAAGCAAGTTAGATTGTTAAGATTCCAGTACTTCCATTTTAAAAGCAAAATGGAAATAGATTGTGAAATGACAGGTTCTAAGTGTTTAGTAACAATGTAAATATTGGCCCCCCTTGTTGGCTTGACAGAGACAAAGGTACCACTGGGTTTAGAGAATAAACCATACCATCCGTAGACAATGCCCTGTAAGCTGGTGCAGGAGAGGAGGAGGAGCAATGCAAAGTAATGTGCAATGCTGTTCCTTAGCCAGAATTTTTTAGGGTCCACAATGCAGGACCCTTCAGCAGCAGCATAAATTTGCAGGGCCGGGGAGGATGGCAAGGCCTCATCCAGCACGTGTCTTGAGATGAAAATCTCCATTTCATACAATCAATTTTTGGTTAATTCCCACATACCTGCTCACTTGCTTTCCAAACCGCAACTAATATTAAAAGTATTAGAGAGATGGACTAAAACTAATTCAGGATGTCAATCTTTTATTAAGATTTTGAATTTTTAAATGTAAACTTTCAGATAAATTCCCTTATGTCTACTGTATTATGAACTTCAACAGGACATTATTTCATATCATTGACAGCATCCAGAGCTAAATTATCATTGTTTTGGTATGCATCAAAAAAGGGAAATATATAGCTTTCACATAACCAATAATGTGAAGGTATAAGTCTGTTCAAACCAAATAATTAAAAAAGAGAAGGCCGAGTATACTGGATGGACCAACTAAAAATTAGGAAAATATAAACTGTTAAAATGAGTGATCTTCTGTTAACTTATTATTAACAATGACAGGACCAACAAAAGACAACATTTGATGTATTCTCTTTAATAGTACGCCTTAACTCTTTCCTTCCAACCCCCTGTCATTCATTTCTTTCCTAATTAAGAATATAATTGGCCAAAAACCAAGTGTAATGGTAAATAAACAGTCAATCCTCAAATTAGCAAGTAGCCAGTTGGTAAGGTCTTAACAGCATCAATTCACACAAATGAAGCATTACAGCCCGTTATTCTGATTGACCATATTTCATGTGCTTTAAACCAGAGTTCAAGGACAACTTAATTCCGATCTAAATCTTATGTTACAGTTGTATTTTTAATTCAATTTTGGTTTTGTTAATAAACACCCTCAAAATAGGTCCAAATTCCTCTTTACTATGGAGACAGCTTGCTGAAAAGTAAAACTGGCCAGTCACAGATTAGAATGCACTCTCACAACAGTTAGCTCCTTGGTAATAAGGACAAACTGAGACAGTTAGTGTGAATTCAAGGGCAAAAACATTGCTTTGTTACTGACAGGATATATATTTTTCCCCTCGAAGCCACTGTAGAAACAGTAGTCATTTTATAGAAAAAACAGATTGCGTTTTGTTTTGAGAATTTTAATCACATGTGCAATGTTTGGAGTTTTCAAAGCACACACTGTGCAACAAAAAGCTAAATTGCTGAAACTTGCTTTCTGAAATGTGTTGGTATTCAGCCTTCCTGTAAAATCCAGGTTTTTCATGCTGAAGTAGCTTCAGTCACCTAGTTGCTGCTAATGGCCTTTTCTGCTCCCAAGTCTTGTCTTGGCTTAGAGTAGTCCCAAGGTCGCCTGTTCTCTGTGTACCCATACAATTTCCGCAGAGCTACACGGGCAGCTTCTTCTTCTGCAGCCAACAATGTCTCACCAGGACCTTCAGCTATCATCTTCTTATCACTAGAAAAGAGGAGTCTGTGAAACAAAACTGCCTGTCTGGCACATGTAACAACAATTCAATTAGCAAATAAACAACATGGATTTATAGTGCAAACAATTCACCTCCCCCCTTGCTATCTACTTCAACATAAAGACAGCAATTTCCTGCCCTTTCTCAGTGTATGTGGGTTACAGCATATTAAACTACATAGGTTCATATGAATATGTGCTCTGAAAAGCTAATGAAAATTACATTTGACATATAATGCCAGAAGGCTGGTGCAAGCCAATCCAGAGCATTTGAACGAGGCTTACAGGGATACTCAAGCCCCCATGTTGCTTCAGGTGGGGTCCATGCCATTTATATCATGGGGCCACTGGACAGGAATTGGCCATGCTTAGAACTCAAAATGCCTTCAGGGTTGATTGATGCATTATAAAGCTTGTTTATGGAGTCATCTGGGATTTGCCCCCACCCTCCCCCCAGCCCCTGCCTAGATAAACAAAGGTCCACAATCTGGTTCCTAATACTCCAAGTAAACCTAAAAGTTCCTGTTTGCTATTTACTTCCCTGTAGATCCCTTCCATTTCTCCTCCAGGCAACACACTAGGCTTAGGATTTGGTCTCATTCCTTTCCAAAGCTGCTCAACAGTAGCTGCAAGAATCATACACCAGCTCAAATCTGCACCTGCACTCACTCATGGTACACTTCAAGCACCTGTGCTAAGTAAGAACCTCCTTGAAACAAGGACCATGACTATGCATTTTTACAACTCTAAATATGTTGCGCCAAAGTTCCAACATTTGATTGTATATATACACAAAGCCCATAATTTCTCCTTTATCAAATTATTGTGCACAGCAGTTTTAACAACGATGTGAAGAATTCACTAACCAGTACAACCCAACAAAATAGACAGGCAGAACTGTGCTGGCTCCTGACTTCCTGGTAAGTCTTGGTTCTGGAGCAGAAATATTCTTCTTGGCCAATTCCTCCACCAGCAAGCCCATGGGATTTATATTTTTCCAGATCTCAAACAGGTCTTTTCCAATCAGCTGAGGAATTAAGAAGTCCTATGCAAAAATACATTGAAGTTTTATAATCAACTGGAAAGAAGGATAAAGAATGACTTACTACTGTTTCTGACAACAGCAAAGAAAGATGTAAAAAGCAGTTCACAGAACACTGCGGGCTCTGCAGAGTGCAGCAAGCCCTTTAAGTTGATTCTTGTGATAACAGTCTCCCAGTAATTTTGATGGTGAGAAGAGCACGTCCAAGATGTGTGCACATGCAACATCTTCATTTTAATTCCTATAGAAGAGAGCTGTGAACCAGCGTCATAAGACTGCTACTCCAATTTTCTAATTGTGCATATCATCTGAATTCTATTTAATCATTCTGTGCCTGAGATGCACTATGTACTTTAAAGACACTTATTTTGTTACTTCTTTATTTGATAAAAAATTAAGCAGTCAGACAAAGAATTTGTTGTCATACAAAAGAGTCCAATTAAAAAAGAAGAAATGGGATAAGCCCAACTGTAAAATAAAAGTTCATATTAAAACTGCAAACACTACTTATGGCTTGTTAGGGATGTTCAAGAATTGCAATGGAAACCTCCCCTCTGAGGCATTCAAATTGTTAGGACCTAGTATTAAAAAATGTTTTGTTTTCACTTTTTCCAAAGCAATTTACAAGAGCTGCATTACCTTTACATTCTCTTGCAAATAGCATTTATAGAATTTCAGAATCTCAGGTCTTACAGATGTGAATTTCAGCACCCCTTCACAAGCCTACTGATGGTTATACTGGGTGCAGCTACACGTGTGCTCTATGGAGGAATTGACTAATTAGCTCTGCAGTAAAACATGACAGTCTACATGTGCTAATTTTAAGATTATGTAGCAGAAAATCCAGTAGAAACTGGTTGTGCATTAGAAGGGTTTAAGAAACATTTTGAATGAATCTGGTATTCCCTTGGAAATGGAGGAGAATTTTCTAAATAGAAAGAGACTTCTTATGGGTTAACAGATGCTTCTTCCTACAGATGTCTTCTATCACAAATATGGTTTTAATTATTTCATGTTATTTGTTTTACAAAAATGTCAACTGTTAAGAAAGGACAGCTGCTACCAAGAAAGCTTTCTTGTCACCATTTGTTTTCACAGTACTGGCCAACTGTGTGTGACCAGGGAGGGGAAAGGAAGCACAGCAGCACATAGAAGAGGAAGCAGAAAGCAGAGCAGTAGATTGGGCAAGGAGCAGAAAGCAAAGCAGCAGTTCAGGCAGCAGCAAGAGGCTGGAGTGGCACTCAGCAAGTGCATAGGACTAATTTGTGGCATGCCAGCCAAAAGGTCGGCCCCTACTGTATTTTCTTGGGCACTGGGAACATTTTAAGACCAAGAGGCCTGAAGCTTGACTCCCACTAGTTCAACTCTCACATTAGATACTCACTAACAAATTAATGTAAACTTCCATGTGTGGGACATTAAGTCACATATTTAAGCATGACCTTTCTTAGAATGGTTTCATGACCTTGGTCAACTATACTGACCACCAAAATTGTTACAGAAATTATACTTTGCAGTCACTGTCTGACATATAATAATATCTCCAATCAGGCCAAAAGTAAAAAGGTCCACTAAAACAACAGGCTAACATAGGTACTTAAGACTTAACTCTTGTAATGTAGAAGTAATGTTACTTTGCATTCCTTTGTACACTAGCATGCAATAAAAGTGTTTTCCAAATGTCTGACCTCTGCTCATTGTAGATAAGATGCTACTGTATTTACATTTATCTCTGTTGTTCTCATTTGTGACTGGAACCCCTGTAGCTATGGACAGGTGCCAAGTAAGTGATATCATCATTTGTAATAGGCAGGACTTACCTGGACAAATATCCCTGTTTTTTGGGGCCCACTGCTTTCAAGCAATGCTCCTATTACAGCAAAGAAGGTCCGATGCAGCACATCAGATGGGACAGGAAACTCTGCGCAAAGTGTTAAGTCCTGTATAGACAGGTTTTTGGCCACATAAGACACAAGGTCTTCACTGGTGAGAAAATCAACAAGCGCCAATATCCCTGCAGGGGGCAACTGCAGATAAGCCTCTTCAAAACACCGCTTGAGGTATGAATGTGAAAAGGACAGCCCTTGCTTTGAAAGCTTGCAATTATCCTGGAGATTAAGGGCAACCACTTCTTTGTCTAGTCCAAGGTTTTGGCGTTTGATCTCCTCGCTGTTAACGTAGCAAGAATTAACGAAGGCTGTTTTGAGAAGTTCCAAGGAGAAGTTTTCATGCAAGCGGTGGCTGAAAGCCTGTATCTCCATGTGAAAATCCCAGTTCGGCTTGTCCGAGCTGCAAACACAAAGACAAAACAAGCTCAGGAAGGGAACGGGCGTTTCAAGGGGGAGTCGTCACCTGCTCCTCTCGCCCACTTGGATTAGAAAATGTTTGTTAGTGCTTGTTAGCAGGGAAAATGCACCCAAGCTGTTTTGCCAGGTGAGAACTGTGCCGTGTTACACGCCAGGTTTAAAGTTGCTTTTTCTTACAGCACCCAGGACATGTGAGGCAACCTCTTCTTCTGCCAGGGCGCAGCAGCCACACTGCCCTTCCCAGCATAGGTAGGGGGGGCATGTTCCCTGCCGCCACCACCAGCTTCTGCAGATGCTCGCCAGCCCCCGTCCCTGCTGTCGGCTTCTGCAGGCATCCCCCCAGACTCAGGAGGCACCACCAGTCGCCCATGCCTCCCAGAGGTGCTCACCAGGCCTTGGCCTCCCTCCACCAGGAAGGACCCACGAGCTACAAACCCAGGCAGGGGCTGCTTCTGCATGGACTGCTCCGTTACGTGTCACGTCACGTCACGTCCACGTCATACAGGCAGGCACACCTCACGCCCTAGGCTTGCCAGCTCTGTTTGAATCTATTCCAGTAGGTTTCAGCACAGAATAGATTACCGTGTGCAGACTTTATGTCAGGGAGGCACATGCACATTAGTTACATTTTACAAACCCACGGGTCTGTTGTATACATCGGATTCGCTGTTTCACATTGATTTCAATGAATGCCCTATCAGTGCCCTCCCGGGTGACTCTCAGCAGTTTCCTGGAGATTTATGTCTAACGCCTGGAGACTCCACGGCGACCCTACCACGTCCTCGTCCTCAGCAGACGCTCACGCCCCCTCCGGCCGTGCCGAGGCCCGGGAGCAAGGCCGAGGGGCAGCGGCTGCGGGGGCTCTTACCGGCGCGCAGGCGGCGCAAGCAGGCGCTGCTGCTCCAGGTAGGCGCGGACCCAGCGCTTGCTGTCGCGCC
>NW_017728910.1:35571245-35583497 GCF_001723895.1 Crocodylus porosus
CGGGCAGGAAGGAAGCGGGGGGAGGGGAGCGGGGGGTTGCTGGACGCCGCCGGGGGAAGCGCCGCCTGCGGCCGCGGCGTTCCGGGGAGAAGCGTTCCGGGCCGACCTTCCCACTTCTCGGCCCCTCCGGGGGACGCCATTAGCCCCAACTCTTCGCTTTTGGGCACCGGCTACTTTGCTGTCCCCCCTGCTGTGGTGGCCGGCTTTTGAAGCGTTGGTTGGGAGCCACGCAAACTTCTCCCGCCTTCCTGGCGAGCCCCAGGGAGCAAAGGCCTTTCCCTCGTCGGCTCCAGAGCCCGCTCTCTCCCCGGACTTCAGGACACTTGGAAGTGAACTCTGAATCCCTTAAGCCTGAGAAGTTTGCATGTTTCAAGCTCCATCCGCTACTGTCTTGTATGAATTTGAAAGACAAATGAGGTCTGGTTTTATGTATTAAAAAGGAAGCTTTATTTTCTCCAGTTGATGGAGAAAGTCCGTAAGATTCACAACACCTGCAATAGAAAATGAGCCAGCCTGGTCTGGCACTGCACGGACCAACCGCTTGATCCAACATTCATAAAAGCAAAGACATCAGGCAAAGCAGAGCCCGTATATGGTCAGCCACTGAAGCAGACAGGCCCACAACGCTGGACATGGGTATCGCCCAAAGCAGATGCAGTTCTGTTCCACATGGCTGATGAGCCAGCGTAGGTCTCGAGCTCATGCTCCTCACACGCTAGTACAGCATTTAACAAAGGAAAGCATAACAACCCCCCATCACATTACCTGCCAAACAATGATTGACATACCCTATCCTACTTAAAAATTCACGACAAGGTGCAAAGTATGAAAAAGCAGAGACCAATGAGTAGCTTATCAAAACTTTCAGTCCCTGAAGCCTCTAGGGAAAAAGGGTTGTGGTAGTAGTCACTGGAGTGGGTGCATCACAGACCATTCAAATTATGCTGCAAATCTTTACCTCTGCTGTGTCCTGGCTGTTATCCAGAAATACAGCACAAAATTAATCTGAAGCAGATGCTTCTGTGTTGCCTTAGGACTTCCACCAAGTAGTTGAACTCTGCTTTTCAAACTCCCAAAGCCATGCTCCACCAACATCCACCAGCTGTTTAGGCAATATTTAGAGCAGTTTTCTGTGATCCAAGTGTCCAGTGAAAAAATTCACAAGCCACAGCAGCAGAGGGTTAGAAAGGGTGCCCAAAAATAAGAGGCTTGCTTAAACCATTAGTATTCATGCTATTTACTGTGCAAACAGCTTTTTTCCAGTAAGAAAACAAGTGCTTTGAAAATTTTAGCACTAACTTTTTCAGATCAAACTGCTTTGATAATAGCAAAGTTCCCCAAGTATGAGGGTTAAGAAAAGTTCCCTTTTTCAGTTGTAGAAAGCAAAGCTTACTATAGGTAGGCAAAGGATAGGAATACAAGTTCTTTCAGTACAACTTGGAAATCCCAGGCATACAAACCTGTTAGTAACTTCCTGAGAACTGGCAAGCCTAAACACCCCACATGTAACTTTTGAATGGTGAAGCAGACTTTCATCGCAGCAGCCCCCATAGTTGCTGTATCCACACAGCTGGTTTACAAGTGCCACATAGGAAGCATGGGTGGTGAATGAATAAAATGGCTGTCAAGTGTGCACGCTGCCTCTACAGCTTTCTAGGTAAGTGCTCCAAATCATCCTGAAGTTCTGCAGCCACTGCTGGTCATTTCAGGTCAGTGGGACATGCTCATTCTTCCCACCAGCCCATGCTTGTTCTGCAGGCTGAGAACAAATGCTGTGAGGCAAAGCTATTCCAGAACTGCTTGTTAAGTACAGTGGTGTGTTTCCAAAGCTACAGCTGTCCAGTAGTGGGAGGTCCTAAACACCCATAATCCTGGCCACTAGTTTTGTGGTTCAGAATACAGAAGGGTTATGGGAGAGACAATAGTTTGAAGATGGTACCATAGGGCAGAGAGGAACTGGGATTTTTAGAGTTTGATCTCTGGCTGTGGAAGATAGCTGCCCTCTGGGACTTGTATCAACGTACACCATAGAATCCCACAATGCAGCATGCAGTAGCAGCACAAAGGACTATGGTGTACCTACAGAAAATGCCAAGCAATTATTTAGGGAAAATACTTGTCTGGAAGCACCAATGGGTAGTGAAGTAAAAATCTAGCAGTTCATTTGGGTGCCTTTGTAAAGCATCAACAGCAGAACTTCTGCATCAAGCTAAATCCATTCATATAGACAAGGCTTTATTAAGGTAAATGACAGCCTTTTAAAACAATATTAAACACTGTTTGGTTTGACAGTTTTATTAAATACACTACATTGCTACCTTGTATTCCATAGTCTCACAGACTTGTTGAAAAATGTACTGCTTAGAAAAAACATTTGCAAAATTAAAGCTGAAATAAGAAAATACATATTACACATCTCTGGATAATCTGCAGGTTCTTGTTATCAAAGAATGCCTTTTACTCACCCTGTACATGTGCTTAAATAAGAGACACACTCATGAATTGGGGTGTCGGGGGTGGGTGGGTGGGGGAGGGAGGGTGTGTGTGTGTGCACACGACACTATCTAGTTTGGCTAAAGGAAAACAAAATAGTGCAATAATGTTTGCTAACAGCATCTAATAACAGAACAATAGAAACCTAATACTTTTATTAATATGTATTTTAAAGATACTGTTCCAAATCCATTATATTTGTTATCTTCCAACCACAAGAGTCAGTCATTATTTTCACTGGTCACCATCCTTACACAGCAGAGAAGCAAACTTCTTTTCAAAATGAGTCAATCCATATTTACATTGCAACATGCAAAGGGAAGATACTATATGTTCCTACAAATCAGGTAACAATAAATAGCTGAGCAACAGAATGTCCCCTCAACAATATAATTGTACAGCCTTTTTCTGTGGTGGAAGTTCTCAGTGCATGGATTATAAAACAGCATACAATTCAAAGACAGAAACAAAGGATTTTGCAAACTGATTATATTTCCAACTATTAAATCTTTTGGACAGCAGTGTCTAGCGCCGAAACCACAGCCAGCTATTGAGTAGCCAGAAAGCTACAGTAATTGAGTACATGATCATTTCTCTTTTAGCACGCTCTTTGTTTTCTTCTTCCAGAAGTTGTAGGCGACGATTGAGTTTGATTATCTAAAAAAAATATAAAATAAATAGAAGTCTTTAAAGTGCCAGGACCTCCAAAGGACATTTTTGAAAGCATACATACACCCAGCATTCTAAGGCTGAACTGTACAATGTCACTATTTAGACTCTCTGTCCTTCACTGGCTAAGGGCCAAATCTGTAAGAAGTAATGGAATTGTGTTACGCTGCCAACTCAGTAAAGACCATGGGATTTAGCCAGTGAGTCTTATGAGGCCTTCCATTTCTTTTCATTTACTTCACCTTCAAAAGACCCCCCAATCCCAATCAATACTCAGATAACAGTTGCATCTGCTCTGAAATTACCAGTTAATCTGAATCATGGTAACACCAACGTAGTCCTATATAAACACATGCTCAAAAGATAGGCCTCCTGCCCAAGACTTCACACTCAAGCTAGCAAGTGAGTAGGGCAAATAGAAATGGAGGCAAAGACAGTAAATTGAAGAATGCAGAGCAGGTCAATGGTAAGGTTAGGAAAAGCAGCTAGGTCTCTTTACTACCAGTCTGAAGCCCTATTTGCTGCATCACACTAATGAGAAGAAAGCTAAAGGAAATGAACAAGCAAGCTGGGGAGAGGGAGATGAAAGAGTTTAAATAGTTAAGGCATACAATACATCCAGTGATGGAAAGACAATTTTTTAAACCATTTAAAAATCATAAGAAAAAAGGCTTGAAAATACTATGAAAAACAATTTTATGTTAGTTGAATGTAGTAAAGACGACTTTTCTGCCTCTAAATTTTACATGAATTTTGGTCTCTTTAAGGCAGTGGTTCCCAACCTTTTTTTGCCATGACCTGCTGCTGGGAGCAGAGTGTGGAGGCAACGGCAGCATGAGGGCATGGGAGCTGTGCGCAGTGCCGCTGACATTGCACCCTCAACCCTCATTTGAGTTATGACCTGAGGTTGGGAACCGCTGCTTTAAGGTATAGTTGTACCTTTCCAAGTCTTAAATTTTCCAGGTGAGAAAATACAACAAATACCCAAACTTTATCAGATGAACTGGAGTATAATTTATAGATTTATTACATTGGTGTAACTTACAGATCTTTCAAAAACTTGCAGAAATTCATGGCAATTTCTTTGCCTGTCAAGTAGTCATGCAATATTCAGCTCTTTTTTTTACTCAAATCAGTCAACACTCCAACAGTCTTTTAACACATTTATTACTATTCTCTGAGCTCTTTTATTTGCCAACATCTTTTTGAGTATTCCAAGAAGCCAAGCCACTGGTGCACTATGGTACAGTAAAGATCAGTCACTCTCTTCAAGATAGCTGAAAGACATCTAATCTTTTTCTTTATCTCATGGGCCAATATACTTCTAATACCTGTCTTCTTAAAGAAGCAGCATCCACAACTGTCATGTCATCTGGCGTTCCCTCAATTGTCACATCCAAGTTTGAAAGACCAGATCTATTAGACGAGAAATAAAAAAGATTAGATTATGTTCTCTGTCAGCGGGGATCAACCACTAATTTGGCAGGCAAACCTCTGCACCCTCCTCAAAGGCCCTTCATCTGCCTGATATGCTTCTGATTTCTACTCCCAGCCCAAAGCTCCCCGCTTGATCTGCTGTTCTGCTTTCTTCTCCCTTTCCTATGCTCCCTGCCCAATTTGCTGCTTTGCTTTCTGCTTCCTGCCTTATCTGCTGCTGTGCTGCCTGTCCCCTCCCAATTTGCCAGGTGCTATGGAGGCTTCCCATGCCACAAGGCTGGCCACCCCTGCTGTACATGCTGGGTGAAGAGCAACCAAAACAGTATTCACTGTTTGCTTTACAACTGTCCCAGCTTGTATAAATACACGCAATGCATTCAAGGCTTTTACAGGCTTCCTCGATTTACATGGGTTCTGTATATGCGAATTCGCTCTTATGGGTCTAAAAATGCTTGTTGCATAATTCATTATAAGCGAGGTAAATTCACTTATGCAATTAGCATAGGGGCCCAAGCAGGGAAGTCTGTCGGGGGAGAGGAAAGGGCCATGGGGCCAGGACCCCACTCACCCCAGCCCCTGCTGCAGCAGCCCGGGGAGCAGCCAGCATCAGCTGCCTGCAGCCACTGAGTTACACCATGCTCTGCTTGTCCCCTCCCCACCTGGGCTCCACCTGTCCCCACCCATCCCAGCTCCTGGACTGCGCCATGCCATGGTGCAGGCAGTTAGTGTCAGCTGCTCCCAGGGCCACTGCTGCAGGGGCTGGGGTGAGTGCAGACAAGCAGAGCCTCAGGTGGCACAGGGCGCAGTGCAGCATGTCCTTACTCACCCCAGCCCTTGCTGCAGCAGCCCCAGGAGCAGCCAGTGCCAGCTGTGGAAAGAAATCAGTGAGTGTGGGATGGGGGTGCACCTCTAGCTGCTCTATGCCCCTCGGAAGGGCTGCAGGGGCTGTGCTGGGCTCTTCCCCGGGGTCACGTGCCCCTGGGACAACAGCAGGCTGCCACTGCAGGCTCGGGTTGGTGGCAGCTCTGGGCAGGCCACACTAAGAGCCAGGAACAGCCCGGTGCCAACACCAGCTCCAGCCTGCAGCGGCAGCCTGCTATCATCCCACATGCAGATCTGGGGGCATGGGCCTCTTGAGAAGAACCCAGCACAGCCCCCAGCCTGCAACCCTCCCAGGGGTGCAAAGCAGAAAGAGGCACCGCACCCACTGACAGTTCCCTCCGCAGCTGGTGCCAGCCGCTCAGGGCTGGGGCAAGTGTGGACAAGCTGCACCACGTTCTGTGCCCCCCTGGGGTTCCTTCCACTTCTTTCCGCTCACCTCAGCCCCTGCTACAGCAAGAGTAGCACCCCGCTCCACCCCACATTCACTTACAGTTCCCTCTGCTCTGCTCCCCTGTGTAGCCATGGGAATTGCACTCCTCTCCTAACCCTTCTCTAGTCCCAGCCTCACTCCCTCCCTGCCACGGGAACCTATCCTTATTTGTTACATTATAAAGTGGGTTCACTTTATGTGAATTCAATTTATGCGCTGTTCTCTGGGAACACATTCATCACATAAATTGAGGGAAACCTGTATTCAGTAAAGCAGCAAGGTATGTACTTAAATCTTATTGACTCCAGGGTCCACATGGTTTTAAGCCTGGCTGCATCAGTACCTTTAATGCTTTTCAACCGTTTTTGCAGATTCTTTGCAGAGGAAGAGACTTCAAGCAACCTTATAATCAGGCCTCCCAGGCAAGTCTGTAATTGCTTGCTTATCAGAAACTGAATATAGCTTGAACCCAAACACAAAAATGCCCCAAAGACATTTAAATACCTGACTGTGAAGTCAGATACTTAAAAATCTAAGAGAAGACACAACAAAAATATATAAAATACCTATAACTAATTGCTTATTATGACAAAAACTATCTATTAGCTTGGAAACTTGACAAGCAGAGAAAAACTAAGACCATATGACCACAACAGTCTGCTAATGAAATTATCTTGTACTTTAGAATGACGACAACCCAAGTAAGTGTGCCAAATGAACTTCAATGCAAGTTATATAGCTACATAACTTTTCATTTATCAAGCAGTGCTTTTGTCCAAATTGGTTAAATCTGATCAATGCACATTTATTTGAGGAACCTACTGAATGAATGTGTTTGGCTTATCAAAAGCTACTTTATAATCAGATCGTCTTCCAGCAAACAGTACTTATAAAAGGCAGCTTTGGGTATTTTGATTGGACCCAAATGTCTATCTTGCTTGGTTTAAAGGTACATTTTCCTACATTGATATTTTTTCCTCCTCCTTTTCCATGATGACACATCAATGATCCATATAAACAGTGGAAGAAACTGATCTACCCATGGAAAAGTGAATAAGTAAAAGTGAATAAACGAACTACTTTCCAACACATAAAAACTGAAAAGAGGGGAAGGTTGTATATTAACTGTAGATTTTTACTAACAATTAATAAACCAACATTTCAGATGTAAGTGGGATTCCTTAAAGTTGACATGATGGCTTTAGACAGGAGATGGTCTTTTGCATTTGATACTTTTCTGGGCCACGTATAGTGAACACATTAACACCTGAATTCTTAATATATTGAGAATTCATAAATATTTCCCAATGTGATGTTGGTTATCAAAAAATCTCCCTTGCCTGAAGTTTGCCAATACTCCGTTTCTTAAAACTGCATTGGGTCCTTGGAGCTTTGATAATGAGCCCCGAGAGACACTGGCTGAAATAACTCTGCTCCATTAGCAACAACCTTCCCCCAACCCACCCTGCAAAGGTAAGGGACTATAGTGAACTCCTAAGGCATGTCCCATGAGCAGGAAAGTTTTTCCCCAAGGACAAACAACAATGACACATTTGTGCTGCTACTAGTTGTCCCCAGGCATGCCCCTGCAAGCACGCTCTGGCATGATGCAGATTGCTCTGGGTAGGGTACAGGAGGCTCCTGGGGGCCTCTCGGGGTTCAAGCAATGGCAAGGGCATAGCTCTGGCCAACAGGCTGTGGTTTCAGATGGCACACACTGCAGCTACGTGTGCCACCCTGCTTTTTTCTGCCGTGTTTTTTTTTTTGACATCAAGATCTCAAAACCCCACAGCACTGCAACTTAGCAGTGCAGTGAATGCATACACGTGCAGTACATGCAGTTTGGGACATTGCAGATCGCACACGCATACCTGTGGAGACATGCCCCTAAAGTCCACCTGACTAGGCAATCTATTGTCAAAAAAGCCAACTTTTTAAAAGCATGATCTCTACCCATGAGACTTTATATTCTTAGAGAACAGTGAGTGTTAAAAATCCAGCTTACTGCATGTTATTTATGCCCTTAATTAAATTTCAGTATTATTATTACTTTTATCCTTATTTCTCAAACCAAGATAAATGTATTTCACTTCCATATTCTCTGGGCCCTAGTTTTTGGGTTGCAACCACCACAGAGGAAGGTTTATCTAAAATACAATTTTTCTTACAAGTTTTAGTCAAAGGACCCTTTCTTCAACATCATCAGTACCCAGACTTTAAGAATAGATTTGTTTAATTACAATTTGGAAAATTATACTGCAATTGCACTTGGGAAAAATTGGGATTATCACAATCTCCTAAACCAGATATTCTGGATATCTTTGGAGTGATTTCACAGAGCAGTCTAGAAAATGAATCCTCAGTTTTTCCTCAGTAACTTTCCAGACCACCCTAACCCCAAGTTCCTGCAGTTCTAGAAGGGCAGTGGGAAGTGACACCAGCTAAAACTCAAAGGCAACTCTATATTTGTTCCCTTCTGATACTGCTATGATGCCATTGATACAGGAAGCTCTATTCAAAATGTGGAAAAGTTATATGGAAAGAAACTTGAAAAATCCTTCAGAACCCTTCTATTCTACATAGATTTTGGTATCCTATGTCATCCCATTCACCACATGCTGAGTAAGATTGTATAATTGGTTACTGGTTTATTGATGGTGTGGTGATGCACAGGACCCTCTCTGGCCTTTTAGCTGTGACATATTTATATGAATAAATATTTTAAAATAATGTCATAGCTTTCCATTACAAACTTTTTCAGCCATCTCCCTTCACTTAAGCCATCACAGGCTATTTGTAAGCCCCTGTGCTCTGCAAGACAAACTGAACAGAAATATTTAAGGGCCCCAGTATCAATGGCAGAAGGCAAAAAGATGATAAGACTCCATCAAGTAACTGACTTAGCAGTCTGTTGGCACAACACTCCTATTCCTGAGCAGTGGCTGAAACCTCTTTGATGCAACTGATCTCTTCAGTTGGTATCCTGATCAGGCCCATCATCCCAATGAGGCAGAAGTGCTCCAGCCTCATATTGCAGAAGATGGTAAGCTTATGAAGAAATTATCACCTCACCAGCTTCTAACTTATTCCAAATACCAGATTCATAGGGTGACTAGCTATATGGATGGAACCAGAAATCAAATAAGCTGGTTTCAGGAACTGCCACAAAACCGATGAATTCCTAAGTCAACTTAAAAGAATCATCTATGCAAATCTCACTTGGATTTTTCCAGAGTCCTTAAAACATTAAAAGTCTTAAGTTACAGTTGTATATTAAAAGGTATCCATTTCAAGCAGGTAAGAGGAATAAGGTGTGGAGGTGGAAGGAAGGAAAGATATAGATATACAGAGAGAGAGAGCAAGAGAGAAAGAGGAAACCTGTTTCCCTAAATCTTTCCCCTGCACTGAAAAGATACCCCCCTGTTAAAATGATGGAGGTGGAAATGTAAGAAAACCAAGCAAAAAAATCATAGGCAACTGATTAAAAAAAAGTCATCTACACTTTGCAGTTTATACCCACTTCAGAAGTTAGCTGGCCTCAAAACAGGTTTATTCATAGTTTCCAGAGAAAAACAGCAGAGCTCAGCAGCACAATGGAAATACTGGCAAGTGCCCCACTATTATAATTGAACTTCTTTAGATGACATCTTATACTGAAACTAAATTCTGAGACTTACAACGTCATGTGCATTTTGAGTTTCACCACTGATATCAGCAAAAGTTTTGCTGATGACTTTGATTGGCATAGGTTCAGAACTTTCCCTCTATACAGAAAGGATTTGGGGTTCATTTCTCTGATGTAAAGGATATAAAATCCTTCAGGCTGTTTAACCAGATAAGGACTACTTCATTTAAAACAAGAGGTATAAAAACTATTTTAGGATCCAAAAATAAAAAAAACAAAAAGCAAACCAAGAACAATTAAAGCTTATGATTTTTAAGCCTAAAATACTACACCATGACTAACAAGAAATACATTTTACCTGGTGTTGTCATGATGAGGGTTAGAGGAAGTGGTAGCAGATGACCCACCACGTAACACTGGCCTAGAACAGGTTTTTGTAGGTAGGAGGCACAAGACAGAAACAGAAAACAACATAAAAACAGAGAGAAGAGGTAAAAAACACAAGGACAAAGAAATGCCAAAATATTTCCAGTTATATTCTATAGTATTTTAATATAATATAGTATCTAGTTAATAAGAGATTTTACAGTGCATTTTCAGAATATTCATTTTGTAATCATGTATTTAATATCGCACTAAGAATTGTCAAATCCAATATATTTTTATCGGTATAGAATGGTTATGAGGAGAAACACTTGCTAGAAAAGTTTGTGAATAAGAACTATGACAGCAGCTTTGAATTATAAATCATGGGAAACTTAAGAACAGAAAATAGCATCACTATAGACAAAAAACAAACAAACATGTTCACACAGTTCACGGGCCTTTCTTTAGCCATCTTATTTGGACTCAGTTCCTCTTCTCCCACTCACTTAGCCCTCTATACTCTCACACCCCCAAGAGCTCCATCTCAGTAGAAAATAAAGATCCAGAACTTGACGCATTGCCACTACTGTATCCACCAGGCTTGTGGATGGCAGTAAGACTAATTCCAGAAGGCCTACTGACTTAAATGGGAATGATGAGTGTTCTCCACTATTGAAAATGAGGCTCAAAGTATCATTACTGCCTGCTGCTGTACATAGGCTGTACACAGTTAACTGGGCTCTTTTCCACCTTTCCTTTCACGTATGCTAATTATAGATATTGGAACCTCACAACTACCTTAAGTATAGCCTGAACTCTCTAAGAGTACTAAAGATACCAGGTATGAAGGTATTTAGTGTAGAGGTGTATAGACAAAGGGAAAGATGCAGACCACAGGACTGTAGGAATAAACTCTGATGCAAAAGTGGATGTAAGCATTACTGTGCAAAAGCATCCCAATTTATTTTAAGAGGATCAAGAGGTTTATTTCAAGAGGATTAAGACTGAATGGTGCATTTAGAGTTATGCCCTGAAACTTGTATAGTGCTTACTTGCTGTAGGGCTGGCTCACATCAGCACTACTAATGTTCCATCTGCATAAGCACTAAACTTACTCATACTGCAAACCAACTGCAAATGAAGAAAGTTATTTTACTAACCTCCCTCCTCCCCTCACACCAAACCAGAACACCACCTAACAGGAAAATGGTTTTTCCCCAAGCAAGCGAGGTCCATTGTATTTAATAAAGTGACATCATTCCCATGCAGGAGGTGGTGTTTTTAATATGTTTATAAAAGGATGGATAGAAAAGGGAGTTCCTATCTCAGACCAACAGTCCTTATATCTTAACTGGCAGAAGCCAGAGCTAGATAAGTGCAAGGGATAGGCTGCCCAGATAGAAAGTTTCCTTCCAACTCCAGTTAGAAGCGGGCTTATATCCTGACTTCAACCTTCATGGTTGACATCTATTACACATCTTTAATCCAATTTATGTAGCTTGCACTGTCCTCATTATCTCAAATCCAAGGAATTTTAGTCTTTCTAATCCTGACTGCCAAATCAAGTTATTGCAACCTTAGTTCTGCAGTAACTAAAAAAAAGTGTATTCTAAAAGGTCATTTTGAAATGCCTTACATCTGAGAGAGAACTATTGCTTGCATGGAGATAGCCATCTGAGAGCATTGTGAAGAATGGAAGCCAAACCTCCACAGGTTCTTATCCAATCTAAATCATAAATTTTAATTTGTGGGCAAGACAATTAATGCCACCACCCATATTAGTCAAGAAATATTTGAACAGCTTCAAGTGAATTAATTTCCTGTGCAATTCAGTTCGTTAAAGAACCACTAGCTTTTTTCCCTGCCACACCAAACTTGATTGCAGACATCAAAAGTAGTAATAATCACTCCAAATACAAAACTGCTTGCATAGAACTCAGAAGCCATTAAAATATCACTACATAAGATCATTTAACTATTATAAATAGTTATTACTTTATTTTATAAAATATGGTCCACAAATACATATTTGATCTATTTAGTAAGTTTCTACACAGGCTTCCTTAATGATTGGATTAGCTTTTCACAGAATCATAGAAGTAGGATCGGAAGGGACCTTGTAGATCTTCGAGTCTGACCCCCTGCCTAGGCAGGAGAAAAAACTGGGCTCAAATGATCCCAGTTAGGTAGGCATCAAGCCTCCTCTTAAAGGCCCCCAGGGTAGGAGCCAGCACCACTTCCCTTGGAAGTTGGTTCCAGATCCTAGCTGCCCTAACTGTGAAGTAGTTCTTACAGATGTCTAATCTAAACCTACTCACCAACAACTTGTGGCCTTTATTCCTTGTTATGC
>NW_017728910.1:35584267-35587204 GCF_001723895.1 Crocodylus porosus
TCATCTGGCACCTGGCTCGAGCACCACGAGTGTTCGTAAAGCCGTGCCAAGGGCCCTGCAATAACCCCTGCTAGCTCCCTCAACACCCTGGGGTGGAGAGCATCTGGACCCACTGATTTGAACACATCCAGCCCCTCCAGAAGCTCTCCAACCCGGTCCTCCCCAACCTGAGGTCTGGAGGTGTTCCCCTCGAGTCCATCTGGCATCACAGCGGGGAAATCCCGGTCCCTGCCCAAGAAAACAGAGGTGAAGAATTGGTTAAAGAGGTCTGCTTTCTCTTCTGGCGCAACCACCAGATTGCCCAGAGGATCTTGTAGGGGCCCCACATTTCCCGGTGCTTTCTTCATCCTGCCTATATATTTGAAAAAGGACTTTTTGTTATCTCCGATTTTGAGTTTTGATTTTGTCTGCCTTAGCTTTCCTGACAGCCCCCCTACAGGCCCAAGCAGAGGAGGTATACTCCTCTTTGGAGACAGCACCCCACTTCCATCGGCTGTACACCGCCTTTTTGGCAATCAGGCATTCCCGTACACCCTTGGTGAGCCAAGGGGGCTTACGGGCACTCCTGTCCCCCTTGCTTCTTGTTGGGATGGTCACCCCTTGGGCCCTGAGTATCGTCTCCTTAAGGAACGACCACTAATCTTGGGCACTGAGCTCCCCTGCTCTTGAGAACCTCAGCGCCTCTCCCATTAATTTCAACTCATTTTGCCACAATAACAACTGTTTCCTTGACTATTTATTGTGTCTATTACATAAATAAATATTTAATATCACAAATCAGAATGAGCTCTGTCCCTGAAGCCAGGTGTACTTCACCCTACATGTTTCAGGATGTACACAGTGGAACATGGGAGGGAACTGTGCTACAAGGTGCTGCTGCATGATGGGGGGGGGCGAGGGGGGGGAAAAGGGAATATGGCTGTGCAACGGCTAAATGAGTTTGCTCTTGTCCTCCTCCGACTGGGACAGCACTTTTTGGGATATATCACAGCAATAATGCAGTCATGCACATGTGGATTTAGGGAGGAAGAGAAAGAAAAGTAATCCGAGTCAAATGTCTAGGCATTCAGTTTATTTCATATGAGTGCACAAATTTAGGGCACTGACAGAAGTGACATTTGTTGTGCAAATGGCCCCTTGAAAGCACTCTACAGCCATACTGACAGAAGTGTATGGCTACAGAGCACTTTAAAAATACCCAAATCACACAACAAATGAATATTCATTTATTGATGGTTCAGATGAAGGTGCTCCAAAGCAGACCACCTTCATTAACTTCTGTCTGATCAAGTCGGTGCTGTCTGCAGGATTGGGGGGGAGAACAGGTGAAGTGGATTGAAGCTCCCCCACCTCATGGCTCCCCCTGCCCCTTCAGCTCAGCCTGAGCAAACCCCAGCCCAGAGCTCCTTCCCCTCCATTTTCCCTCCTCCCATCATACAGACAGCACAGGAGCTGGGAGGGGGAGAGGTGGGGCTAGGGGAGAGAGGCTGCAGACAGTCAGCCTCTCTCTCTGCTAGAATGGCTCCAAAGTAAAGCTTGATCCTCCCCACCCAAACTCATGTGAAGTATCATGAGTTAGAGCAGGGAGCTATACATCTGTCAGCAATCCTTGTGATCTTTAAAAGATTCTAGTTGGACATCCCTGGAGACCAACAGCCTCTCTCAATCCATGAGATAAGAAATGCCAAGTAAGGTTCGCTATGCTGACCTGTTGTATATCTAAACCAGCAATTCTCAACCAGCATGCTGAGATCTTTTGGAGGATGATGAGATGGAAGATGATAAGCAAACAGATAAGTACAGACTCAAGATCCTTCTTATTCACAAGTTATGGAGGGGTGCCTTGAATCCAAAAAGGTCTGAACCACAGATCCAAAGCCCAACCTGGAAATCTTACGGGGGTGAGTTAGGGCTATCAGATGATTGGGGCTGTGTGGAAGCAACTTGGAAGTGAACCAGGTAGGAAACTGCTCCAATTTATTATTTATGGTTCCATCAGAGAGGAATTAACTGATGAACTACAGGCAAAATAAAGTTACTTTCGCCTTTCTTCTCCTAGTGCTACCAAGAAAGACCTTCAAGTGCAGAGACATTAGGCTACTACAGCTCCATGCTGTGCTCTCCAAGCAGCTATGGCACTTCAGATCCCCACCAGTCTAATCTTTCTCCCCATATACAAATCTTCTCTTAAACTCCAAGTCACCCCCAAATCCCAAGCGTCTTTTATTCACCATCTTTTATCTTATCTCAGATCCCAGATCTGATGAGTTCAAGCAGCTAATCTTAATACAACTACAATCTTGTGCAAAATAATTTTAAAATAAAAAAACCCCAAACAGCAAGCATCTGAGATGTTGGTGTGACGCTGCTATTTTTGGGAATGAAAGTTACTTAGGTAAAGAATCCTAAAGAAACTTTACTTCAAAAGAAAAAAAATCTTTGGGCTGTCTTATGAAAAGACGGCAGGTCAAGTGTGAAGACCAAATTCAAATAAGTAAGGTCAAAACCCAACTCACTCTTAATTATGGAGTTGCTACCATATCTCCATTATACTGCTATCTTTTGGGTGATAGCATTATGAAAACAGATTAACCTGTATCTTGATCAAATTTCTGGCCCCTTTTTGGCCCCAAGTTTAAATTGTGTCAAAAAATGCAAAGGATTCTTCAAAAGCCTAACTATACTGAAACAAACGAATCTCCTACAGTATTGAGAACAAAAAAACCTGAGGTACTACACAAGATGTGAAAAGTGAAACTCACTATATGTTAGAGGTGCAGTGACACATCAGTCCAATATCAGATAGTCACCGATATAAAGAAAATTGACTATATCGGAAATTGGCCTGATGTGGCTCATAATTTGGCTGATAAATACCCATGCATATGCTCAGCTGCAGCGCAGCATGCAAGCAGTGGGGAGAGCTGCATGCAGCTG
>NW_017728910.1:35587464-35660898 GCF_001723895.1 Crocodylus porosus
AGCTGCATGCAGCTGTATCAGAAATAGGATTGGTATCAGCCAATATGCCTTCTTAAATATCGGCTATCTGTATCAGCCTCTAAAAGTCTCTACCAGTGCAACCCTACTACATGCAAGTGAAACTGACCTATTTTTACTGTCCAAGCTGAATGAAATGCAAGGACATACTGACAATATAAACGAAGTGAGAATCAAGTTGTCCTCCCTGTTTAAACAGTCTAAGTTAGTTATATTGATAACACTATGAGTAATTTCTTACCTACAGCAGCATGAAGGGCGACTACTATTAATACTTTTAGTAGACTGAAACATAATTGGAAAAAATTTTAAAAGAGAAAAGCAAGCCAATACAAAAAGTAAAGAGTATTTCCAGTAAAAAGCACATAATTACAGCTTGCTCATTTAAAAGGATTTCATCCAGTATACAAATATTAAAATAGAACAAATATGCTTTAAGTACACAGAGAATGCTGTGCCTATACAGCAAGAAGATACTTGAAATCTTTTTAAATGATCAATATTTTGCAATAATGCAAACAGATCATCCAAATTTCACATTCCTACTTTAGTCATGGAATGGACTAGAACTAAACAGCTGAAAACATTTACTCCAAAGAATAAAATAATACATTTTATCTAATCAATATTTTATAAAAGTGAACTGTGCCAAAAATCAGAGGTGGATAGCAATTATTTCCAGTTTCCTCCATGGCTTTCAATATTACATGGCAAAATTAAAACACCCAAACATACAAAGCCTTGGAAACTTGTCAACTAATTTGTGTAGTGAGCAAGAAAGAAAAATATTAGCAGTAGGTTCTAGTTGTCATGTAGCCAAGAAAATATGGGCAAAACCCTGTTGAACTAAAGTCAACAGCAAATCTCACTGACTTCACTGGGGGAAGAATTTCACAGCCCATATTTTTTAACAGAAGTCTTCTGCTTCATACACACTTATGTACTATTTGGCATAAATGGGAGCGAACCTGGGAGCAAAAACTTTGCAAAATTGAAACAACTAGCATTCTGTCTGACCTCTTATTAGTACTAACAGGTGGATAGATAGTAATGGTTTAGTTTGCCCTTCTGACAGGTGATTAATCCTGGCAAAATTAATACTCGGGCATCCAGGTTGTTAAGGGAATTAGGTGACCATCTCAAATTCAGCGGATGTTAGCCATCTAATTAATTACCCAAGCTTTCTCCAAAAATCCGAGTCTATCAGTAGAGGATAAATAAGTCGGAAGCTCTGCATAGATATGTGATCTTAAAGTAGGTGACTCAATGTTATCACACTGGCAACTTTGCTCAGCTGAAGGGCAGAAAGGCAGTTTGAAAAACGATGACATATGTGCATACACATGTGTGTACATGTATGATAAGGCTAATTTGATGGCTGCATTTCCTTACTGGTATAAATTTAGAAAGAAAAAGGTTCACTTAACACTAACTTATCCTAGAAAAAGTTCCACAGAAGTCGTAATACCTAAAGGCAGAGTGCAATTATTTAAAGAATTCCTTGGTCAAAGCCTAGAGGGTGATTACAGGGATGCCTCAATTATCATTCCAAGTGCTTTTGGATCAGCCCCTCAGCAAGAACTGGAGGCAGACTATGTGCATTTGTTACTAGTACCTCTAATACACCCCTTCCAAGTAAAGGAGTAAGTTACTAAATTAACTTTACCAAGGGCTATTCAACTGCTAGAAGCTTTAATCTTAAAAAATAAGAATAAAAAAGTCAAATTGTAATGATGTTGGGCAGAGTGAGCAGGCAGAATTCTCCAGACGCCAGTGGTGTTCCATCTATCAGGGCTCATTTTGGCCCTAAAAACTAGCTCGTCAATAAGGAGCTTCTTCATAAATATGTAAACTTATTACAATAATACACTTCTCAATAACAAGGCAGCACACAAGAAGCTATTCTCAAAACAGCACCCACAATATAGCCTTTCCCTAACAGTACACTTATCACCTATCATTCTTGAATAAAATTGAGGAGAAAAAAAAATGACAGGCAGCATCATTTTTGTAGTATGAAAGTTAATTGGCTAGAGTGTTCCTTGACATAGCCTAGAGATATTTTGTCATTATTTCCAAAAAACTGTAGGAAAGAACTTTGCTTGCCTGCTCCTTAATATTTGGCTTAGTGAACCATGACAACATCAACCCAATCTCAACAATTCTCATATACTTAGGACCAGTATCATATAGGAGTTTGCATAAAATCTGCAGACTTGTGAGCCACAAACTACAGAAAACAAACACTTGTAAATAGCACATAAACAGAGCCCTACAGTCCCAGATCAATGCTTCCTATTTTAATTTTTACTAAGAGGAAAACCCAAACTAATTATTAAATATCATATTTTGTTGAAGCAAGTTACTAGATAACGAGGTCTTATGAAATGTGAATTTTGGACAGTTAAATCGCTTATGAACAAGGAAAGCAAAATAAAGCAAAGCAAAGCAAAGCAAATAATTTCATCTCATTATTTAGTAAACAGAAACCACATTCCACTAAAAAGGGGGAGGAAAGAAAAAGCAGTAAAAGCTGGCAGAATCACTGATGACCAATCACCTGCGATTTTCATCCAGCACATCCAAGACCTGCTGGTAAGCCCTACGAGTGGAAGTCTGGATAAGCGACAAAATGCCACGAGCAGAGTAAAGATTAGTTCCATCTTCAGGTAACATATTGGGAGGACAGACACGAGCCTGTTGTAGTGATGGTGTCACACTGTACATATAAGCATAGTAAACGAAGAGAGAAATACTGTAGTCAGACTTTAAATAAAGAAATTCTTCAGCTAGTCCCAGTTCCCAAATTCAAGTTGATTCCATTTGGTCTTACCATCCTCCCATCAAAACCAGGCAAGCATATCAAAAGTCATTAGTAGAGGGAATATGAATAAACATTAATGCATGCTTTTAGGAATTAATTATTGCAAAGGGTGATTTCAGTATAGTTATACAGGATAAAATTTTCAAAAGCCCTCACTATTCATTAACTGCCACCAACTATAGGCAGTGGTAAACTTCCCACATTACAGCAGCAGTGTTTGCCGTCTGTGTTTTTGAAAATTCCACCCCTAAATTCTTTGGAAACTACTAATTAAAAGAGAATTGTTTAACAATTCAGCAATGATAACTTGTTAACTCCACAATAACTGAAGCAGAAGTCTTAGCTTTACATTGTGATTGAAGAGCAAGATTGAGACAGCATTTTGATTTTCATGTGTTCAACCAATAAGAACAAAAACACGAAGAGCAACAGTCAGCAGTCAGAATAAAGACACAAAATTCATCTTTCATAGGCAACAAAGTGCATGAACTAAACTCCCGACTGTTATACCAAAAAGTGCACAGTTTAAAATGTAAGAATTAGTATTGCTTTTTTCCTTAATATTTAATGTTAAAGAAAGTCTGGTTCACTTTACTCTTCAAAGCCTAGGATACTTTTTAATATAAGAAAATTCCTCATGAGTAACATTGGATATACTTCCCTGGATCTCTTTTGCACCTCATTTCAAGGGAATCTGAGGTTAGATATTACGAAAAGCTTTTTCACTAGGATGCTAGGAAAACACTGGAACAGGTTACCCAGAGAGGTGGTGGAATCTTCATCCTTGGAGGTTTTTAAGACCTGGCTAGACAAAGCCTTCACTGGGATGATCTAGTAGGGGATGGTCCTGCTTTGGGCAGGGAGTTGGAACAGATGACCTCCTGAGGTTCCTTCCAAGTCTAATTTTCTACGATTTCTGCTTTGCTCCTGCTGTATTTTGTGTCCAGCTCCCAATATTCCTGCTTTTTCCCCACTAAATTCCCAGGAAACTGCTAAACTCACACTCAGTATTAATAGTGGGAAACAGGTTACTTGCTAGTTGGACTGACTGGGTCAGAGAATGCAGATGTTTAGTTATTCTAAGAACTATGAGGAATGTAGCTGTTCTCGTTACTGACTGGTGCCAAGACTACACCTTTTGTCTGACAAAAACAAAATGAAGCTCTACTGAAACATGTACAGGTGTTGCTCTGTTCCTAAAGCTGTACAGGAGTGTGTAGGTGGGACAATGTTCCAACATATTTGGACTTCAAACTGGTATGCAAAATATTTATGCAAAAATTTAACACAGCAGAAATAAAAACATTGGCAAGAATCTACTTCATCACCTTACAGTGTCTGTTGTGTTCTTCATGCTTGAAAAGATCACCTACACTTCCTTGTTTTTATATTTAGGATTACTTTTATTTTGGGATTAACAGTATTAGTCACTGCAACCATGTTCCATTTTTGCTTTGCATGGTTACCACATATGATAATATCCACTGATAAAAAAATTTGAAGAGGTAGCAAACTGGGCCAGACAAAGAGATTCTGCCCCACCAGCAAATTCATAAGGCAACTTATTCCTATGTGGAAGTTGCAGGGTTGAGGGAGAAGGGAAGGATGTCAAAGCACAGGAGGCTTCAGATCGAATGTCACTGCTCTTAGTCCTAATGAAAGGATGTGATTTAAGTCAACCCAAATGGAAATGGATGGGAGATAGCTTTCAAAAGGCCACAAAAGTACAGAGCTTGGACACAAGACAACTAGAGAACACTGCTGACACTCCGACCCTCCAGCTTGCAATCAGAGATGTTATTTCTGTGTGAAAGCTTCTGTAAATATTTCACAAGAATCACTGAACTGAAATGGCAACAATGCCTTTAAAGTTGTTCTGCATCAACAGCTGCACTGAATAAACCTGAAGCTCTCACAATGAAGATAAAGGCAGAGTTAAGAATAAATAATAGATTCTGGAGGTACATGACTCCTAACCCTATGATCCAATCAGTAGAATGCTGTGCTCTATCCAGCCAGTTTGGGACTCTGAAATGCACTACTAATTTATAGTGGTTTGCAAGAGGACAGAGTCTTAGAGACTATTTACATCATAAGGTCTATTTTCTCCTGAATGTGAGCCAAACTACCACAAGCTGGAAAAATATTCTTATTGATATTTCTAAAAAAAAAGGCAATCATTACCTTTTCTCTTTCCCTCTAAAATGCATTGTATTCAGCATCAAGGAAAAACCTGTTTTTGTTCTGACCAAGGTCGGCAATTAAAATGTGCACACAGCTGAAGTTAGAGGTAAAAAAGGAGTTGTACCTGAAAAAAGAGAGAAGGCCTATCGAATGAAGTGAAATCCTCTTCTGTGACTTGACCTAGGACTTAGAAACGTGCCTCTCAATTGATTTAAGTCTAAAGTATACCATCTAGAAAGGACTAATAGAGAGTATGGAGAACAGGACATTGTGGAATAAAAGTTGTGACAAACAGCTTTGCCATGACTGTCAAATACTTCGTTAGAATATCTCTCATTTGTCATTATATACTATTGCTACTAAGGTAGCTACAAAAGCTTCTCCTACTCTTACCATTTTTACTCTTTTGTTGGGGCCTTAATACCATATTGCTGGAGAATTTTTTCAGAAAGCATTTTCATGAAGCAAATTCTTTTCCAAGAGTTTTTAGCACTACAGAGTCTTTAGCATTCTGTAGTTACCATGTAAACAGTCAAATGCATGTGTGTGGCTATAGGAAAACTAGCAACAAGTAGTTCAGGCTTCTGGTTTAACAAGCTTTCAGAAAGACACAGATTAGGTGTTTTCTAACTTATTATTTCAGCTATTTCTCTGCCTCACATTTTTAAACCACATTACTGGCAAACAGATTTAGGTAATCAAGGTCAAACACCTTTGATAGAGATTAATACAAGAGTTAAGTGCATGTCCTTTTTTCTTAAAAAGGTGTACACACCATCACCTCCTTCTCCAAGTGTTGTTAAAAGAAAGGCACTTTTTGAACTGTGAGGCTGGCCTCTAGGGAAATGCCAGCATCTTCTGGTAAAAGTGAGAAGCAGAAAAAACAGAATTACACACACTTTTTGTCACCCATTCTTGCTGGACTGCTCACTTCAGAATGAAAAATGGAACACTTTGATCCATCATTAGTTGGTAATACTTAAGAGAAGGTTATTGCCCTAATCAGGCTGTAGCAGTCAAGGAAGAATGGAAAAAAAAAAAAAAAATCAAAATAAGTTTACCTATCCACAACGTTAAACATTATACTACTATTTTTTGTCCAAGAAATAATGTTACAATGGAGACTCTCTCCTTCTTTCTGTTTCCACTGTCCCTGAAACAGCTCCCCGTATTGAAAGCCCAAGTACTATTTTTTCCTCTGTATCTTATAAGAGGAATGATGTGACAAGATTTGAGGAAGCCCCCCCCAAACTACAGATAGAAGCCACACATTCAGGATAGCAATAGCTATTTCAGATATTGTGCACTGAATTATAGCTACTTGGGCAGAAGATTAATTATATAGCTTTGAGCAATATTAAACTCTTGATTTTCAGATACCATAATTAATAGTTAAGCTTACGTGTAGTCCTTAGTGGAGAGGGGTGACTGGAACCGTGGCATTTTATTTCTTGGGACAGTATCTGATCTGTGCCACCTTGAACAATAATTGCAATTCTCTTAAATAAGCATCCTTATAAATAGAGGGAAAGTAATTTAAGGAGCCATCATTACTGTTTCATAGTTAGTAACTATAAAATGCATGCCTAATCATTACCATACCAGCTGGTCTTTAAGAGCATTCAAGAATTACTTTCACAGTTCAACCCAAATCCCACTAAAAATGTTAATGACAGCCACTACATGATAGGATGATGAGAAAGTAGATGACAACACATTTAGTAACAACTGTCTGCAGTACTTAGATACAAAATCAGGAGTGAAGCCAAGTCTTTTGCTTTGTTCTGGGCAGGCTCTTCCAAGAGTGTCACTCTTTCCAATACCATCACTCTCACAGCACACATATTGAAACTCCAGGCTCCATCTGCAACAGTGTCTGGCCAGGGTGGATGGGGAATAAGAGGTTAAAATTATACCCATCCACTAGGACATATTGACAGAAACTCAGTCTGGCAATTATTCCGAAATGGCTGTGGTCTACCTCTGATGGACACACAAACCACATTTATAATAGGCCTCAGAGAAATATGTCCAGGATAGCCTTTAGCAAGACATCCAAATAGACAGCACAGAAAAAATCCTGGCCGTCAGTCAAGCCAGCATATAAAGGCAGACCAAGAGGGCAAGAAAAAAAATCATTAACACACCCTCCAGAAGGCCAAATATTTTCTTCAATACATGTCTTATTTATTTAAACTACTTCATTGGTGTGATGTGACCTGAATTTAAGCCGGAAAACACAGACTTTTACAGTCTGTGGAGACAAGTGGACTGGATCTATCCAAGGACAAAAATAAATGGTTACTGCAATTCATTTAGACCTCTGTCAAATCAGTCAGTATACCACAAAAGCTTCCTGGATGGAGCCAAGAGTAAGCATATAGCCAAGACAGTACACA
Source organism: Crocodylus porosus (assembly GCF_001723895.1). Taxonomy (NCBI): domain Eukaryota; kingdom Metazoa; phylum Chordata; order Crocodylia; family Crocodylidae; genus Crocodylus; species Crocodylus porosus. The sequence continues at coordinate 35,594,890 of NW_017728910.1, forward strand.
GGCTTATTCTCCAAATCAGCTTTGTTTAAACCAAGCAAAAGTTTTAAAAAACTGGTGGCATTTTCAGCAATGGAACAAGGAATACATGACAATAATATTAATACAAAACTCTGTTTATGTTTCTGAATAATGGTGAAGACTGATTTAAAATTGCAAATTAAAAGAGCTCCAAAACAAAAAATTCCATGTTTATTGTGGACTGATGATCCAAATGAGGAATAACAGAGTGCAAAAAGAGGCTTCCTGAACATAACTTGGGGGGGAGGGGCAGGGGGGCAGGAAATACACTCAATATTTAACTTTTTAATTGTTCTATTAATTTTAATTCAAAGAGGATAAAGATATATAGAATTACATCACTTCCAAACCCAGCCTTCTATAGAAAAAGGACGTCTACCACTCTGTTCTCTTAACATTAAGATATAATGATAAATTCCATATATACTATAACAAGACAGAGAAAGAACAGGCAGACATCATAATTCAATCATATCCTGTATCGGTATTATTTGATGTCACAGGTGTTACAACTGCATACTTCCGTGGTGATGCAAGCATAGCAAAACCACTCAAACTTTAGCACTGTTTTATTTCTGATTAAAGTTGCAGTGATTCAGCTAATTTATAGCACTGCAGGAACAGGGGGACCTAGTTACACTGTAACAGTTGATGCATATTCCTGAGTCGCACCTCCTCCTTTCCTCTGGAAAGTTTAAAAGATATGTTTGTCTATAGCCAAAGTTACTTATACATTTATAGGGTGCATGAAATGAATACCATATTTTCTCAAATATAGCACACTTCTGTATATAGTACACACCTTAATTTTGAAGGGAAGCTTGAAGAAAAATAAATAAATCTACAACCGAAGTGAGAGGCAGCAGCTAGCAAGCAGAACCTGCTCCCAGCCCCATGTGAAGCATCGGGCCCATGGGTCCAGGGCTGCATGCTGATCTGACCCAGTACGTAGTCCTGGAGACAGCATATGGTCCCAAACTTGGCATTCTGGGACTGTCCTGGCACACGATAATGAAGCCACTGTGCTCAGTCTGGCTCAGCACACCAGCTCTGGGGCCAGGTCAGACTCAGCATACTGGGTCTGGCTGCAGCTCAGCCCCACATACTGGCCTGACCTGGTGTGCAGCTGAGAAGGAGAGCCTGCCATGCATCTGGAAATTTGACAGAGGGAAGGGAGGGAAGGGAAGGAGCAGTGACAGTGTTCATTGCTGTGGCTGCTACCACTCCCTGCCAAATTTCTAGACACATTAGAATCCTTTTCTTTTGAATATAATGCACCCCAATTTTCCCCAGCTGGTTTTGGAGGGAAAGATGCAGGTTATAGGTGAGAAAATACTGTAATACACATCTTTGATGCACAAAGTAGAACTCAAGTTTCTGGGAAGAATAACCTAACCTTGGGACAAAGCATTGTAAAGAGTTAGCAACTGATAATCTCTTTCAAAGTCACAGGCAGACAGCTAAAATTACACTGAAAAGCAGCTGACCTAAAGCTGAAATTCACAGCTTACAATAAAACAAATTTACACAAAAAAAGTGTGCAGGAAGGTTGCATCAGAAATACGTGACTGAACGGATAATTTAAGAATATTCAGAAGACATGCTGTAGTATTACAGGGCTCTTATAGATGTGTGGGGAGCCTGTTCTGGTGCACTGGAATCCAGCATGTCAGAGCAGACTTGACTGATTGAGTCTGCTGGAGCACAGAAACTGACACACTCTGGCAGCCTTCTCTCTCACCCGTATCAGCATCCCTGCACTGAAAAAGTGTCGGCAGGGCACTTTGAAATAAAACACATTCAATGACCTTTAGTTTAAAAGCGCCTCACTCCCATTTTCTCACTGCAGGGCTGCTGATACATGTGACATGCAGGCACTTTTAATCAGTGCAGCTTTTAATCAGCGCAGCTTGCTAATTAAAGTGCCTGGCACTGGATCCAAGAGCACGTGTAAAAATGCCCAGTGTCCAAGCTTGCATTACTTACCAGCGTTTCAGTATTTGAAATGAATGAATCAGGCATTAAATGGGAAAAGCAGAGAAGAAGGAACAAAAAATTCTATTAAGTTGCAAGAAGTTACTTCCTCTCAGCTCTCTACTCACATGGAATCATTTCTGACCAACTGGCCATTCTGACGAGCAGCGTTTTCACTCATGGAACGTTCTCTCTTCAGTCTTCCCACTGAACGAACCTGCCAAATAAAGGGTGGAAGAGGAAACAAACAGAAAAGAAGATTGTTGAGAAGTGCCCTCAAAGAACTATATTAATGGCTATAGACCAGCCCCCGGCTTACACTACAAAGTTTTGTCAACATAGCCATACTGGTAAGGAACATGAAAAAGAACACAGAAGCTCTGCCGACAGAAGCTGCACCTGGCCCAGTGGTTTTGCTGATTGAGATACAGCACCTACGGGATATGTCTTTTTCACATGCTTAGCAGACAGAGATCTGTACCATAATGGCCAGCTTTGAACCTTGCCTGCCTCCCCCCCACACCCTCTATTCACAAATTGAAGTTTATAAACATTTTGCTGCTTGTAAAAATCTCTCAGGTCATCTCACCTATTCCGATGCCAGAGCCGAATCAACCTGTGACCTACGTTTTATTGACTTTATTAACAATATTTTGTTTAATGTAGGCTATGCTAACATAGTGGATGCCTGACACTCTTTTGAATACTGCTGTATTCTGTAACTCAAAAGTAACACACAGTAATCAGTTCAATGGTTCATTATATATTTTATTAAAAACAATTAAAAATGCTGAAAAGCAGCTATTGGTGTCCATTTATGCTGGTATTAGGATTCAGCTCCTTTAACAGCATTGTTTTATATACCTTTACCGTGTCACCTTTTCTTCAAGGCAGTTGTAATATATAACCCAATCCCTTTTTAATCACTTCTCAAAGTGGACAGATTTGATGTATTCAGAGATTTTTACATACTTTTATTTTATTAGTTTTTAAATCACTATATGCATTTAACAAATATTTTCACTGAACTGTCCACAGGATATTTAATTTCCCCAAATGTTTACAATTAATTTAGAGTCAAACAATGCATTTTAAAAACATACTTTTTTGTAGATTTCTTCATTACCATGGATAGCAAGATTTTTCACATGTGATTTAAAAAGGCCAGGTTAGGGCATACCCATGTGGAAAACAGGGATTAAAATGAAAATATTGCAATGCAGGTGATTTTTCTTTCTAGCAAGCTGTAGTAGAGTGATAGCTGTTTGGGACATTAAATGAATTTCCCACAAAAACATAGAAGAAATGCAATAGTTTTCATTGAAATTTGCAGTTTCTTTTTTCCAAAAACCTGAAAATCTCAGTGAAAGTGAAATTTCTTGAACAATTTTTTCCTTAACAAAAAAAAAAAAAAAATACACTTTTGGCGAATGTAATGATGCATTTTAGATTCCATATTTAATTTTAACTGACAGATGATTAGAGGGTTGTTATTGCCAGCAGGCACACAGAGTGCTTTGTAAAATATTTTTATATCAACACTTTTATTTTAGTAGTACCAAACTAATCTGGACCAGATAACCATGACCATCCCATTTTACTTCTTTCGTAGAAAACTTCACAGCTATAAGGAAATAAAATAAAAATACTAGCCTCTTCATTTTGAGGTGTCTGTGGTGGTGGTTTTTCTAGGTCCAGGAAATCTAGTGGTCGCTCACTAAGTGAAATAACCCGAGGAGGAGTTTTCAATGCCAAAGGTTTGAATGCAGTGGACTGCAAAAGATCAAGATCTGGTGGTCTGGAAAATGGAATGTCTTCACTATTACCTGCAAGAATAAAGTGTATTAATGTACAATGAACAACAAAGACATCCCAAGTGCTTTGCTGAACACACCAAATAATTTGAGGTTCCTACCTCCTGCACATTTTGCATGTTACTAGAAGACATAATTAGAGATTTCTGATATTTACAGGCATTACTCATACTTATGCAGTATCTTCTAGATACACAATTTGTGACCTTGAAAAGTACTGAGCATCAACTCTTTCACTATGAGCAAGGGCACTCATCTTGCAGGTTCAGGTCCTAAGAACATTTTATGAATTGTCTAAAGATAATTACCTAAAGAGAATTTGGAGTTTGAAAGCCTGAATATTTCAAACTAGAACAAATACATAGCAGCAGCAATCACCACTTCTGGAACATGTCAGAAGGGCAGCTCATAAACTGAGGGATCAACAGATAATGCTTCCGAATAAAAATGGATTAATTATGACTTGAACCTAATGCACAAGTTAAAATATATCCCCAAACATGCTACAGCTTGGAATCCAATATAATTCAATAAAAAATAAATTTTGCTGAAGTCATAGTTTCATAGTGCTTAGGGTTGGAAGGAACCTAAACAGATTATCAGATCCAACCCCCTGCCCCGGGCAGGAACGAGTGCGGGGTCATAACACCCCAGCCAAATATCTGTACAGCCTCCTATTGATGGACCCCAAGGTAGGGGAGAGCAACACCTCCCTTGGGAGTCCATTCCCAAGTAAAGTGAAGGCAATTTACAGAATTCTAATTCAGACATATTGTAATGAAAGGGAACAGGAAACTGAGTAACAGAGCTGAGGTGTATAATAATTCCCCAATATATAATAATTCCCCAATAAGTATGCCCTGGTCAGAAAACTTCAGTGCAATATACATCAGAAGGTTTAATTTGCTAAATGCCTTAATTACAAGTTGCACTAATACTCCTAGTCCATGAAACATTTTTTACATTTTTAAAAATTTAATCATCAGCTGCCACCTAGAAGTTTGGAAGAATTTTCCAAATTTTGGTTTCTGAATAACACCCCCCAAAATATACCTCAGCAATAAGCCACACTGAATGTACAACAAAGCAGTTCAAGTTTTATCTGCCTTTCCTACACCAAAGTGCAAACATACCTGCCACTACAATCCTCTCTGGGACCTGCATTGTAACACTTGCATTTGGAAGTCCTTCTTGGATGCTCTGCTCCAGACTAGCAGTTGGTGGAGCTACCTTTAGCTTTTCTGGGACCCTCATGCGTTGGCTGATGCCTTCAGTGTATTCCATTTCATACTGAAGTCGATTAATTTCTGCCACCTCAGCAGCTGGAGAAGGGAATGTGGGCCCACTCATTCTGACAAAGAAAACCAAAAGCTACATATCATTGATGGATGGCAAACTTTTTTCCTTGAGGAAATCAGAATCAAGGGGATACATTTCTCCAGTAATTTAGCAAATGCCAGATCACCTTGAGAGTGCAAATGCATTATTTATTAAGACTAATTCCAATGTGGATAACAGAGAATTATATTTTTCTGAGTGCACAAGACCAGAGAAATACCCTTCACTGCACACAGATCCCACACTAAGACTTGTACAGGAATTACGTTTCCTGCAAGACCGCTTCAGGCTGGACATAAGGAAGAATTTCTTTACTGTCCGAGCCCCCAAAGTCTGGAACAGTCTGCCAGCGGAGGTGGTTCAAGCACCTACATTGAACACCTTCAAGAGTAAATTGGAGCTTATCTTGCTGGGATCCTATGACCCCAGCTGACTTCCTGCCCTTTGGGCAGGGGGCTGGACTCGATGATCTCTTGAGGTCCCTTCCAGCCTTGATGTCTATGAAATCTATGAAATGGTAACGCAGGATTGCACATGATCCTTTTTTATCCTATGCTAACCCCACAGACTGTCCCAAAAATCTGTAAACATGGCATGGGATCTGTATTCCAGTTCCAATGGCTATGGTGTCTCAGGCAATGTGCGCAGGCTACATTTGGAAAGAAAGCAATAGGATTAGACAGCAGTCTCCAACCCTAGCCCTGGGCTGGGGAAGACAGTCATTTACCCAGATTTCAGCCGGACTTCACTCAGGAAAAAAGGTTTCTGCCAAGCCAGTTTCAGAAATCTAACCTATTCCTAAAACAATTTCACTTGAGTAACTCAAGACTTCAAGCCTGAAATAACCAAGTGGCCTGGTAAATATATAGAACTTTTCACTACTGTGTATTCTGTAATCCAGACAGACTGAAAAAAATATTCTCTATGCTTCCAGGTGGAAATCTACAACTGCAGGGTAAGTGCAAGATGGACAAAGGCACGATCAGCACTTATCAATACTTATATGTCTTGGCAAAACAGTATGAAGGGAGATGAAGCTTGTACTAGGAAGAGTTCTTCCACCAGTACAACTCGTCAGTTCCCCGTATGAAAAAAAAAATCTACCCCAGAAAAATATTAATATAACTGCATCTACGTTAGGTTTTTTTGCAGCATAGTAATGCTACTTAAGGGAAACTTGTTTTGTTTTCTTTAAACACTTCTGACACTTCACTACCACCAAAACTTTTAAGGGAAGACTGATCTTAGGTTTCTCCCACACTGCCACTCCAGAGTTGCTTTTGTATTGGAGTGGAGACCCCTTCTAAAAAGTGTGAGGGAAATTCAGTCTTTGGGTCCCTAGTGTCTGACTTCTATAAAATTACAATTGTAATGAAGAATATTAAAATATAAACAGTCCAGTTCCAAATGGATCAAATGAGGTCACCTATTTACTAAACATTCTTAAATTAATGTCAAGGAAAAGAAAGGTTTTTGAGCATTTCTATAAAGCTGTTAGATGCTGAAATTAAACCCAATGAGATGGTCTCTCTCAAGCAGGCTTTTTTAAGAACTGTAAAGTATTTGGGCCTCTTCAGTTAAGTCATATTTGTTACTCCATGTAAATTTATTAGCCAAACATTGGCCTCTACAATTAAATTAAATTACTGAAATATTTAGTGATACCATATGGAAATTGTGTTTTCCACATCTCAATCTTATCCCAAAGTAGTAGCAGATTAGTAAGTCATCAAAACTACAAGACAGTTTGACTGCACTGGAAATCAGATTAAGGAAGGGGAAACACGTTTTGGGCAGGTTAACATGCGATCTACTCAAAAACCCATAGCAGTATCCTCAGCCGTGTGTTCTGGCTTCCTGAGCTTACGACACCTCTGGTAGAGCAGCGGAAGGAATTCTCCCAGCCTGAAAGCTTCAAGTTCCATGCAAGTTAAAAAAAACATTCTTCCCACGCTCATGCCTAGAACTGTCCATTAAATAAGGCTGTATATATTAATTCGTACAGGTTAAACAATTCCTATGAAGGGAGCAAAGAGGACCCAAGTAACTGGAACAAGAGGCATGTGTGTAGTATGTGTGTTTAGTGTTGCTTCCACAGGTCTACTACTTTTAAGAGTTTGAATTTTATCTTCTCTTTTACATTTTTCTTTTGGTCTCACACAAGACTCACCTTCCCTATTAGGCCATGGTAGCCTGTTGCATGGGCAAAGTACACAAAGCCTGATGTTTCCAGGGCTCAAAGGACATTTACAGTTTTAAATAGCTGGCCCTTAGTGAAACACTTGAAGGTTCACTGGATTCACATTGAATGAAAAGATTTAATTTTAGCAAGAATTTATGTACCCAGAATAGCCTCTGGCAACAGATTTATTAAGTGGTCACCAGCGTTGTATGGCCCATCTCAGTTCTAAGGCTTCACTAACCTCCCTAGAGGCGAATCACTCCTTGTTCTTTTGCTCATTCTGAAATATCTGTGCAGCTATCGTTTTGCAATCAAATACCACTATATTGCAGCACTTTCTACTTTACAGAACAGGCTCCCTAATGTTTGGAATTGTTTGCGTACACAAGACAGCACGACAACTGCTTTCCAGCTGTAAAAAAAAAAACGAACACACACACACAAGAAAAGCATTACAAGAATTTCTGTATAAAATATTTATAATCTAAACATCTATTTTATAATGCAAGTTTGACTCTACTTGGCAAGCATTAACAGATGCAATACTTCAGTAGGTTTCCTAGTCTCATATGGTTCTCAGAATCTGGAGATTAAACTGCCGGTGAATTCATCAACTTTGATTTTACAAGACAGCAAACACCATTTGGAGCAGCAAAAGGGAGAACAGTGGGATTTCAGCTACATAAGCCTTAGAACACTTCAACTAAAGTTGATCTACATGGGAGAGGAAAGGATGTACGGAATGACAATGGTGCTTGGTATCAGAAAACTAAAGATCAGATTTAATAAACTGTGTCTGAGGGTCAGGCTCTAGCACTGCTAGAGTTAATGCTGGGGGGAGGGGGAGGTAAACGGAAGCCCACTTGAACAAGGCAGCATTCAGAATTGGGACTGATGTTAGGAGACAGAGGTGCTGATTTTAGAACTGACTTGCTGTGAGACTGTAGCTTCACCTATATATGCCAGCATTTCCCCCTTAATAAAAAGAGGGCTAATACTCTAACTTCATAGAGACATGTAACATATTACTTTAAGAATAAAGAGCAAATTACCATTCTAGAAACCAAACTGAAAGCAACAAATTAAAGTTAAATGGGTAGTTCTTTTACAGTAAATGAAAAGCAGATATGCCATGACAAAGGAAAAATGCAAATGGAAATTGGCACTGCCACTGCTAGCCATGCTGATTTGGAAGGAAAAAAGGGCAAGGAAGTAAATACGGGAAGTAATGTGGTGCTGGCTTGCTGAAGCCAAGAACTATTGTGCACATTCCCTACTCCCACCCCCCTTCTTCAGAAAGGAGCTCTAATAGAGAACAGCAGTTATGATTAAGGTATATAGGTCACGCGAAGGATGAATTGTGCGGAGGTTTCCAGCATGGCAACAACCAGAGTGGGTGCGTCTACACTGCAGTCAAAGGGCAACTGCAGCCTCAGGTAATTCCAAGCATCAAACTTGGGTACTAAGAACAGCACGACAGCAGCCGCACAGAGATGAGCATGGGCAGTACAGCCGCCAGGGTGATCCAAGGGAGTGAAGATCACTTGCACACAAGGGGTAAATGCTGAAATGCATTCACAGTGCTGCAACATCACAGCTGTCAGTGCCCCTCTCCCCAAAGTGTCCATAAAAGCAATGGGAAAAGGAAAGCAGCAAGCACGGCTCTGGGATCCCATACCACAGGAGGAACCCAGGGTCCTACCTGAGGTTCTGTCACTGCCAACAGCCCCTGCGAAGCTGCCCCGACCCGCAGCGCCAGAAGGCCACCGGCCCTCTTTCCCCAGCTGAAGAGAAAGAGAAAGCGAGCAGGATGAGGAGAAGCCCAGGGCAGCCTGCGGCCGAGACAGCTTCAAGCCAGGGCACTGACATAGCTGAGGCTGCCAGGTTGGAGACGCTGCCCAACTTGCTGCCAGGCTCTCCGGGCTGCTGGGCACCGGCGAGCGAGCGGGGCCCGGGGCTGCGGCGTGCGGGATCAGGGCCACCCTTCCCGCCCGCTGTCTGCAGGAGGCGACGGGAAACAGCTGCGCCGCGCACGGAGCAAGGACGAGCCGGCAGGGGCCTGGCGGGCCGGGGGCTCCGGCGGGTGCGGGCCCCCAGCGCGCTACTCACCCAGAAGCCGGGGGAAGGCGGGCGCAGGCCCCACGAGCTGCCCCGGCCCAGCCCCCGCAGCCGCTGCGGCACCCTCCCGCGCGCCGAAACGGGCGCAGCCAACAACCCCCACCGGGCGTACTAACACCCCACTTGTCCCCGCCGCGCCGCCGTAACGGCCACCGGGCCGGAACGGCGCGTCACGTGACCAGAGAAGGGCGGAATCACGTCCCGGCGGCGCTTCACGCGCGAGCGGGCCACGCGGCCTCCATCTTGACTGCGGGCATTGGCCAAGCCGGGGGAGCACCCCTCCTTAGCTCGACCCGGCGCCGCCGCAGCTTTGTGAGGTGGCCGCTGCCTCGGCCGCCCCAGCCCCCGACCCGTGCGCGGCGCGGGAAGCGCCATAGTGGCCGGGCACTCAGGGACGCTGTCACATTATGCGCGGCGCGAGCCCGGCCCCGCCCTGTCCCGGCGGCAGGGGAGTCACGTGGTCGCTCCCCCGCCGGGTCAGGCTGGAACTGCATCGCAGTAGACTTCACAGGCCCGCGGGCAGAGGCCCCGCTCCCTGGCGCGGCGGACACCCCGGGTGCTTCCGGGCTGGCCCACGGCCGCGGGGGGACGCTGTAGCAGGGCAGGGCTCTGGCGACTTGAGGGACGCCGTGCCGCATGGGGATTCCGGGCTGCGGTAGGGGCACCTCAAGCCCTGGAGCACAGACGCTGGGGGAGGCAGCCGGGCAGCCCACACACTCTCGCCACAGCACTTCGACTGCTGTAGTAACATGACACAATTTGACACTAGGTCTTGTGGTGCCAGAGCTGTGGCACAGCAAAGGCTATTGTCTTGCACGTTGTGGTGCTTGTTTCTACCCTGAGACCACCATGCTTCTCCCTCCCTGTAGCATAGCCGTGGCATAGATGTTTAAAAATACTAAGTGTTTTAACTCCCAGGTAAACGTGCTAAATAAAGTACTTATACAAATCTGGCTTTTTCAGTAAACTTGTGGTATATTTATAAACGGATGGACCATGTAAAGGGATTCCTGTTCAAATAATCTTTGGTTTGTCTCTCACAAGGTATTTTGATGTCATTCGTTGCCATGGAATCGCCACCAGAAGGGACTGACAGCACAATGCGTACAGGCCTCGCTTACTAATATTTGGTGTACCCTGTAAGCCAGGGTGTAAGGTTGGAAGTGAGACATCAGCTTACTATGACCATATTACCTGTCTAATACCACCATTAGTGAGGTGGGTGAGCGCTGACAGCATAGGTTGCAGCAACCTGGGAGCAGGAATAGGTGTAGCTATTTGTGGTAGGAATAGCTCTAGCTTTGCCTCTACTGCAAACCTAATTCAAGTCTGCTACTATAGCAACTGTATAGCAACTAACTGTCTCTATGCTAACAGACTCAAAGTTTATTTATCTATGAATTAATACTGGTTTGTCACTACAGAAGTCCAAGTGAACAGAGATGCTATAAGCAGGGATTGAAAATGTCATCAGTGCAAGGTCTGGAATGCATGCCAAAAAGCACTGTTACCAGAGGCAGTAATGGGTTTAAAATGTGAACTCTCTTTGACAAAGCTAAAAATAAGGGTTTTATATCACCATATCATTAGAAATGCCAGCATCCTAGGAGAAGAAAGCCTTTCTGCCTTACTCTGATAGGAAGGGACATTATACCTTAAATGAACAGCAGTGGTTCATCTGACTTCCCACACGAAGGCCATCAGACTTCATTAATTCTTGTTTTATGTTTAATAGCTGCACTTGAACTAGAGCACATGGTCTGCCTCACTTTCAGTACCTGCCTTTCCTAAGCACAAATCTTTTCTACCAGCTGAGTCACCAAATTGTACTTCAAACAAAGCAGAAAAGATGACCATCCAATTTTGATTTAAAAATTACTAGGGTTGGAGAATTTGCTACAACCCTTGGTAGGTTTTTTTAGTGATTTATTTTCCTCACTGAGAAAGATTTGTGCCATATTTTAACTTTGAATATATGTGGCTTAAACTTCCAGCTGTTGTTTCTTTTTATAACTTCAGCTAACTGAAAAGTCCTCTGGTATCACATTTCTGTTCCCATGTGACTATAGACTGTGGTCCAGTTGTGTATTAACATTCTCTTTCTTAAACTAAAAGTTTGAGTACCTTCAAATCTTTAGTCTCCGAACCCTCTCCAACTTATCAGTATCTTTCTTGTGAATGGAAGTGTTCACAATAATCTAGGAGCAGTTGCACTACAGGTACTATAATCTCCTTACTGCTGCCCAAGATTCCTGTCTTTATGCATCCAAGGACTGAATCCTTTCAGCCACCATGGAAGCTCACATTCAGCTGACTATCCATGTTCCTCATACCTCTTTAGAATCAGTAGCCATGTCTACACGGGACAATGACTGCACAGTTGTTACTGCACAGTCATTTAGTACTTGCATAGCCAAGTACTACATGACTACACAGTAACTGGTGTTACTGTGCAGTAGGATCCCCACACAGCTTCTGGGTAATGCTGACTGTGTAGTAGCTCATTAGTACTGTGCAGTAGTGTTGTGTCATGGTTTGTGCCCCGCGATGCTACTACATAGTACTAACAAGCTACTGCGCAGTAGTAATGAGCTACTTATGCAGTAAGTGTCCTGTGTAGACATGGCCACTGTGTCCCAGGATAAGGTCCCTGATCCTGCAAACATGGCCTACACATTCATTCTTTCTACACCTGTGTCTTAACATTTGACTTTATTGAAATGTATGTCATTAACAGAGCAAAGAACCAATCCCTGGAGAACCACACTGTTCAATGATTATTTATCATTACATTTTGAGATCTAGCACTGGAAATTTACTGTTCAGATTTAAGAGTTGCTGTAGTTCTTAATATGTTGTACCATGCTCTGACTTTTTTGATCTACTATGGTTTTTAAACAAAAGTTATGACATTATATTTGGACATTTGTATAATGTGCTTACACAAGAACTAAGAAAAAAGAACAGATGTAATGCATTTTCCTTGTCCAGTTTACTCTGAGTTATTAGGTGCTGGTGAAAGGATTTATTGGACCTGTTTGCTCACTATTTCTTATCTCCCATGATTCTATGTGCATTCTTTATTACAACATGTTGTAACTCCTTCTTCTCAACCATCTCTTACCCAAGGTTTTCAAAGCTTTTGTGGACATTCATTAATCCATCATCACAGCAGCTCAGAGAGTTAGGGAGTTAAACTTATCTTCATTTACAGAGAGAAGCTAAGGATGACATTTTCAAAGCTGCCCCCTGGTGTGGGATGCCTGTCTGAAACATGTTTAATGTTCAGAGATCCTGTGCGGCTGCAGCTCTTGCTGATTACAACTAGAGTTGTGTTTGTTACTTCTTGAAAGAGTATATTAAATAAAGGACCCCAAATTAGATACTTTTTGAAAACGCTGGCCGAGGTGACCTGTCCAAGGACAAAGAGTATATGAGTGGCAAACTCCAGAACTGGGAACAAAACTCTGAACACCAGAATTCCAGTCACATGTCTACCCATTGGGCTGTACTCCTTCACTATAACTTACCTATAAGTTCAAAATACTGTCACAATACATTTTAGAGTCTACTAAAAATTGCCATTAGACTTAAGTCTGACACATTTCTGAATTTTACAGTTATGATGCCTGACTGGGACTCTGTAATAATGGGCTGTAATATTAATATAACATCTCAGCATGCCTATAAGAATGTTGAATATATCTCAACTTTAATAATGAGAAATTTCATAAAGAAATGGAAAGTTTATTTGAGTATTTCAAACAGAATTTAGAAATAAATTAGACATGGGGAAAACACAATTAAACAATTTTAAGAAATAAGTGGATTCCAAGAAAATCAGCTTATTAGCAGCACAAGAAAATTCACAATAGCACTTTGCAAATAGAAATGCTGTAATCTGTTCAGGAAAACGAAAAAAGTAAATATCCATTCAGTGTAAATATTGTCTTTAAAGTAGCTCCATAAGAAGATGCTGGCATGTTACATATGGAGAAAAGTATTTTCTATTTATGTTAACAATGAGAATTTAAACATCAAGACAAACACAATGCACATATTTTAACAGAATTTAAAAATAAAATATTTTTCTCACAAAAAAGTATCTAAAAGAAATCTTTGCTATTTCAATGGATTGTTAGGCCCTACACTTAAAACCATGCATGTACAGAACTTTTCAAATCTTTTGGTCTTTATCTATAACACTAAATGATTGTACTGGAATTCTGATCATTTTGTGCAAGTATGAAAAGTTATTAACATTTTAAATGTTAACATTAACTTTTAAAATAACTTTACAAGTGCAATATCATAAATATAAAAAATTCAGAGTTGCATTTTATATAAATTATATGACTAAATGAAAGTGCTTTTCAAGTATTCAATTTAGTTTGCAGTTGAATTCTCTGATGTAAAGCAGTGTCCAGATAGTACTATGTGAATATCACTGATAAATTATGTGAATATCACTGATAAATATAAAAAGTTTTAGATGACTGCATTTAACTGGATGGAATAAAATCTTTCATTTTTGGAGATGTCTGTGAAAAATATTTAAAGGTTTTGACAACATTTGTATTTGCAGCGTATTTTTAAAAGAGCAGTATCTGAAAGGTTATGTGTTCACTCACTATTGCCATAGGATCCCTCAATTCAGATTAACTACAGATTTCATCTACAACTCAGATTATGAATTATTTTTTAAAAATTTCTAATTAGGTTTTCTTCAGTGGAAACAGCAGCCTGTGGCCATAATTAGGGCTCAACTTGTGACCCACTGAAGAATTTACCCCTATTCCAGGATTGGGCATTTACGGTTTGATTCAAAGTCTACTCAGATTTAAGAGTCTTTCCACTGATTTCAGGGGCCTCTGAACCACCTTTAGTAAACAACATAAAAGAGAACAGAGGTAACAGTTTTCACCACTGTCCTGGAGGCTGACTACCCACCCAGTGCATAGAGTAGGTTCTCTTTCTGACTAGTCAGGAAGTATTATTGTAGTGATAAAAGAAATGGTACTTCCATTTCTCAGCCAGAAGGGATATTTCTGATTGTTGATGTATGGAGAGAATGACTATTAACCCCCCCCGCCTTAATGAAATACACACACACACACTCTCTCTCTCTCTCTCTCTCTCTCTCTCTCTCTCTCTCTCTTAAAAGTGCACCAAGAAAATATCCTATTAAACCCCATTTTTTGTAGTGCCAGGGCGTCATCTTAAATTATATCTACTTTGAACACTGAGCATGTCATATAAACTGATGCTAGCATTCAATTTTGAAAAGCATTGTGTTATAAGGTGGCAATAACATCTTCCATGAAAAAGCTGGCAATGTCATAGTTCTACCATGAAGAGATGACTTACAAATGATACAGTTCAGAAGAAGGTTCTGTAATATTGCTGTTACAAGCAGACACCAACAAAGTGTTTTGCAATTTGTCAAAAAAAAAAAGTCAAAAGTCAAAATGTTGCACCGTGTACCTATAGTGCTGTACTGGTGATTTAGAGCTTGCTATCCAGATATAGTTTGGTTTTAATGAATGCACATTCTTCCATGTCAGGCACAAAGGACACTGACAGACAAGCAGCTCCGCACTTCACAGAAAGCACCATGAGCTAGAGCAACCCCCACAACCCAGCAGACATTTGCTGTTGGCTCAGAGGGGGTGCTGGGGAGGGGGAAATCCAACTCCACTTTTAAACTGATTCAGAAGGAGTTACATATCTGCAGCTTTTGCCCCCCCTCCCCCCAGCTCCCTTCCAGATGGGAAGGGGAGAATGGAGGGGAAAGAGCTCCAGGCTGGGGTTTGCCCAGCTCGCACTGGGGAAGATGGGAGTGGATTGAAGCCCCGCCATCTCAGGGGGCGCAAACCCCAGCCCAGAGTTTCCTCCTTCCCCTCCCTTCTCCCTTTTCCATCATGCAGAGAACACCAGGGGTGGGGTAGGGCTGGGCTGCATCAACCCAGCCCCAATCAGACAGAAGCTAATGAAGGTGATCCACTTTGAAGCATCTTCATCTGAACCCTCATGTAACGAGGGTTAATTTGTCGCATGATTGGGAATTTTTCAAGCACTCTGCAACCATGCACTTCTATCAGGACATAGCTGTAGAGCGCTTTCAAGGGGCCAATTCCATGACAAATGTCACTTCTGTCAGTGCCCAAAAGCACAGTTTTATGCTTTATCAAGACAGTCTGACTTTCAGTTTGATTTCATGCAAACCTGACAGCGGCTGATGATGTTTTCCAGTTCTCCTGATTTCATAGTCTGTGGTAAAGGTTTCCTATAAAAAGAAAAAGAAACCACATTTACTTTGCTCTTTCCTATAAGTGCAGGGAAGTGAGCATTTTCTGATTTTGTACTGCTGTGCTCTTTCCCCCTGCACATCAGCTCTCATCTATTTTAGCTTGTCCCACCACAGCATGCATCATAGTGGGCCTTTACACACACCACTGATTTTGAATCAGAGGAAGGCAGAGGGGAGGGGGGGAAAATACCACAATCCCACCATTGTGATATCTTACGCATGAGTCCAAAATCCAAGTCTTCCTGCTGCCTGCAACAGGCTTAGAATCAGGGCTTTAGATTCTCATGATTTTAGAAATTTGTTCTTATCCCCTGCTTAGGTTGGAGGTGGACAGTGGCATGAGCTCTGTAGTTGACAAGACTGGAGACTACTGGGTGCATCTAAGCATTCAATTAATGCGCTAGTACCTCCATTGTGAAGTACTGGAAAAAAGGCACATTATCTTACTTTAATGCACATGAGTTAAAGAGCACAAGGTGCCTGTACACGAGCATGGAGGCTTCTCCGACACACTGTAACTAAGCACATCGGTGCAGACTCAATTAATTGAGTCTGCTTCAGTGTAGTTATTACTGCATTCCAGCAGCCTCCCATGTCTTGTGTATCAGCGTCCCCCGCACTTAAAAATTCTGGTGGGGGTGCTTGAACTAAAGCTTGTTGAATGAGTTTTAGTTCAATCATCCCCACTGCCATTTTTAGGGGGACGCTGATGCCATTTTTAAGGGGACGCTGCCATTTTAGGGGGACGCTACGAGACACTGTAGCACTTTAATAAGAGTGGCTCTAATTAAAGTGCTGTCCCCCTCCACCTCTGGATGATGTGTAAAAGTACCCACAGCTTTTTTGTGATGCTTTAGTGCACATTAAAGTAGGCTAATGTGCATTAAAACACATGTGTAGATGAGCCCAGTGAGTCAGTTTTGTAGAAAGAATTCAGTATTATTGAACAGTAGGGAAATGTTGAGAATGGAGTCTTTAGAAGCACAGGGACATAGCCTGCCATATTCTTTGCAGGTGCCTACGGTTGGCCCTGAAGGGCATACAGCATTTACAAAGAAAAAGGTATAGGGTTTGTTAAAGACACCTAGAAATCATCAACTTTGTTTATAGTATTTATATATATGCACCGCACACACTTAGAGGAACCAGGAATTTGGAAAATACTTGCTTGCCATATCAAAGGTTAGCATTGAGTACCTAACAGGCTAATGAACACCAGAAAATCCAACTGAGATGGTTAGGATTTTACAAGCAGGAGAGCAGTGTAGAACCAGAGCCAGGAAGTTCTAATTAACTGGGCATTGACACAAAAAAGTTTCTACAAGGTAAAGGAGCACAGGGCGTTTTAACACATAAGTTGCTCTGCAGTAATATCTCCTGTGCATGTTCTTACCCTGTGGTAAATAAAATCTAATTCATATCAATTTAACCCTCAAAGTGACTTAATTGCCTCTTTTGGTGTTGGAGATAGTACCTCTTTTCCAGGTACCGGGAGACAAACCCACCATTGGCATAAGCAGGTGAAACTACTGAAGACAATGGAATTACAGTAGCTTATATCAGTCGTGAATGTCTCCATTTGCATTTAAGAGGTCCATTTTGGGAAGGAATGGCAATTAAGGTTCTAATCCTTGACTCTCAAGCCCCTTTGTATTTAGAAAGTTCCAGCACTGCAACACGACCCTGAATCTCATAAAGCCAACCCCAAGATCATCACTGGGGGGATTCTCAGATAATGTGCAGCTAATTAATGGCTCCTCATTGTTTCCTCACTCTGGGCCTGCAGCAAATTTAGTAGATGTGGTTAAGGGAAAGAAGACATGGCTTAGAGTAGCTTACCTGAACATTCTTCTTGGATCCAGTGAAGCCAACCAAAAGCTGTAGGAATTGGCATAGTAATTGCAGGTCCCTCTACCATGGCACTCTATGAATGGAACGACTCGGAATTCTTCCAAGCAAGACCCAGGAGATGCCAATGCTTGACCAGAAGCTTCTGAGCCAGCACCTGTATACTATAATCAAAAAAGCCTTTAATCAAAATCTATTAATCAGGTTTTACTGTATTGGAGGCAAAGTGAAACAAAATACAACAAAATACATCTCTTTAAAACATGCTGTTTACCAAGACATGTTGTGTGACACAGCAGGACAATAGCCATCAGCACAATCTAGTTTTATGAAGGGATGGATTATTGTATTGTTGACTGGTCTTATTTGGTTAGTATGATCTATTCCCTTGTAGTAAGGCCTAGAAGTCTTATGACAATTAAAAGGACTTCATGTTATTTCTTTATCCCCTGAAAAACTGAAATTCCCTTGAAGAGGTTTGGGGCCCATCTAGTTAAGGACCACAAGTAAGTAACTTGATTTCAGATAGATTACTTCTCGTTTTCACAAAAATCAGAAGAGGAATTTTTCATACTTGTAAAAACGGCATCAAAATGACCCCTGACAGCAGAACGGTTTGAACAAACACCTTCTTTGGGGTTGGCAAAAATTTGCATGTTTAATATTAGAACACAATAGTAGACAGTCTCTTTAAACAAACTGTCTTCCTTTCCTTTTCATATTTATGGAGCTTTATATAGAGGTATCCTGGGGAAGGCAGCAAACCTCACATCTCATCTAAAGGGCTCTGCTTCATCTGAAGAGATTGTGGGGCTGGAGAGGGAATGTTTAGCTCAATCAGTCACCCACAATTGCTAACATGGGGCATGGGGAACTTTCACCAAAAAAAGGTAGTATAATAATCCCCTCAATGTTGGCATACATCTTTCTCTGCTTTCCTTTAGCTTCTCCGTAATGAGGTACAGAAGCCCACTGTAGATTTCCTTCAGATCACGAAAAAAGGTGTGCTGTCCTTTTTGTAGAAGGGCTTTGGTCTGCAAATTTGTACTTTTATTGTGTTCTTCTGTGGAGTTTGGCCTTTAAATATGATTTACATTAATGCTGTCTGGTATTGGTAAATCTGTAATTTTGGTTGTTGAAATGGCCCTGATTTGCTGTGGGCTACGCTTGCAATGTAATTAATTTTCAAGTCAGTTCAGCTGCATCCACTAATGAAAACTTCATCATAATTTAAATGAGCATAAAAGGAAGAAGCATTCATTAATTTTCTATCAGTCATAGTATCCCAGCATACCAAGGTTCTCCTTTTTTCTGTCCCCGTTTTCCTCTAATGGCATCTATTTTTGAGTGCAGATTGGAAACCCTATCTGCAAGGAGGTGTTTTTAGGCTCTGCCATTAACCTCTAAATCAAAGGGATTAGAAAAAATCTTGCCTGTTTTCAGCCAAAAAGATCTCTACGACTATTAAACAAGCAAACAAATAAATGATGCTTAACAAATGCCAGTGATGCTGAGATGAGAGGAGCAGGAAAATATGTGACTATAGCAGCTCCCAGCTATAATTTTAGTCTATTTTTTTCTCTTACCATAACAAAGGAAAAACCCTTCCAGAGAGAAATCCAGCCATCAGGACACAAAGGAACTGCAGTTGTCTGACTATGAATTGCTATTACCATTGCAGGTCCTTCACAGACAATACACCTATGATATGAAACGTGTATTAGATAGCAAAAAAGAAATAAGCTGTTCTGGTCCTTGATGATACCTTTTCCCTTTGTTTCAGAAAGTAACAGCAATTTTGATATAAAACTATTTTTGTGCAATGAATGAGAAGCTACAAAGCAGCAGGGAAATCTGGTGAGCAATTTTCAACTGCTACAATATCCATTATCTTCAAAATATTCATGAATAACACTTCACATGACTTGGTGGGGGATTGGGAAGACTATCCCTAGAACACTTTGATCATGCTAAGGCTGGCAATAGGCTAAGGTTCTCTCTTTTTATGAAGCTTGACGTGCAGGCTCTGCAGCTTTACTTGCCAGTATTAAAAAAGATCAGCTTCCTTCTTCTGGCATACAACTGGACTGGAGAGAGAGCAGCTTAGTACCCAAAACTGGCCTGAAGTTCACCTTCCCACCTCCTGATCTTGCTGCTTCTCTGTACAGAGCTGTGGCTTTCTGACATTTAGAGCTGCCTGAGGGCTTTTCTGATGTAGACTTAGTTGCGAAAAGCCACGTGCAACCAAAAATACAGTTGAGGACTGGCATTGTGCAGGGATTTTAGAGCCAGGCTCCCTTTTCTCCAGGCACATCTTGCTTTCTCTACTACTCTAACAGAAAAAGTAGTGAGATCCTAACGGTGTGATTATTTCTAGTCCAGCTGGCATAGCCCTCAAGTGGCTAGGTAAGTGTTGGATGTTCCCAGATACCTGGGTGATAGAATTTAAGAGATGTATCTGCAAACAGACAAGGATTTAAAACAAAACCTTCTGTTGTACACTTGCCCAGAGATATTGAACAGGAGAACATTAACCATCCTGATATATAATTTTCTTGCAGCAATCACAGAAAAATATGGTTTATTCCAATATGTGTGTTAAAGTAAATTCAGCTGACAGGAGAATGACACCTCGTATTCTGAAATTAAAGCTGTTTACATTCAACCTATCCACATCCACATCCAATCTTCGTATACACAGTAGCAGTCAAACATTATAATAATATTGTTCCTGAGAACCAACAGGGTCAGCAAGATTTTGAGTGCTGGGTATGCAAATTAAACCTACCAGATCAAAAAATGATTGCGTGATCTACTCATGTCAGAAGGGGAGCCAATGTTCTTAAACTCATACCTGCTAATATATGGCTCCAAAGCTCTGCCAGAAACTGGTGCCATGTCTGGTGGCATTGCTGCTGCAGTAGACAGCCAATATGAATAGTCATTGCGAGAAGCAAAATTGCAAATCTTGTTGGTGTTACAGAATAAAAATGGCATAGTGGTAAATCTCTGCAGGCAGCTACCAGCCGTTCCTGAAAAGACACAATATGGTAGTCTCATAAAAGGTAAAAGATACAGTTAGTTTGGTAAATGGAACAGATTGGATCCCATCACACCTCTATCGCATTAAAAGTAAAGAGATGTAAAGCATGTAAAGAAAATAAATTATGCAGCTCTGTATAACAGAATTTTAAGAGACAATGGGTGTGTCTACATGTGAATATTAATGTGATGCAATAACCTCTGGTGTAGTTCCTGCTTGAGTTAATTGCTTCTAGGCTCAGCGTTAACATGTGTGCCTAGGACCACAGCTTGCTGAACTGGGGCTGGCAGGGAACCCCGGGGGGCAGGGGGTGGCAGTTTGCCAGTCCAAGGCTGCTCCAATTTGGTTCAGTGCTATAGAGGGACTGACTGGGACACAAGGGTGCTACACTGCAGTGATAGCTGGCAGGCAACCCTGCACTGTAGCACTCCCATGCCCCAGCCACTGTCTACATGTTTGTTGCAGCAGAGTAAATAACTCTGCTGTAGGATAGTACTTGTATCAGGCAGTACTAACTTACGGTGGAGTTAATTAGTTTACTCCAGCCTAATAGCTCTGCATGTGTAGATGGAGACGCTTTACTGCAGAGCTGAGTAGGCAATTCTGCATTAAGCATCTTGTGTAAATGCTCCCTAAGATCATTAAATTAAATACAAGGAGGCTCCATTTTAAAAAATGTTGGAGATCAGAACTAAATCTATTACAAGGGGTGTTTTGCTTTATGCTGTAATACCACTTACTACCCAGTCCCTGACACTGAATGGCCAGGTTGAAAAAAAAAAGCTTGAGTTGCATGAAAAGAATTGCTCCTCTTTGAGCCATGACTCCTGCTCTTGGGTTCTCTTGGAGCAGCACACCTCTCCACCACCCTTTAATTAGATCTAACTGTAGGAGCAGTCTCTTGCCCCAGGCATACAGTGAAGATTGGTAGCTCTAATACTTTCATTCCAGATAAATGATCAGATAAATAATCAGATATTTACTGCATATTTGCTTTTTGTATATGTAGCTTAGCATTATTTTGTACTATTCAGTGAAGAGGTTGTGATCTTTGCACAAAATGTCTTGAAGATTTTTAATACAGTACCAAGGTCCTGTCCATGTGCTCGCTCATTTCCTTGTACAGAAAGCAGAGAATAACCGCTGTAGAGGTGAGATGTTCCAGATGGACAAGAAGGCATCATTGTTGACTGGCTGTGTCGGGTAAAGATGAACCCTCTTCTTGCTGGGCTAGGGATGAAAGCACCTGGGTATCCAGGTATGCCTGGTAGGCCTGGAAAGCCAATGAGCCCAGGTTGCCCTGTGTACAAAACAAATAAAACAAGCCTTTTTTTGCAACCCTTATGGCTCTGTCTATTTTCTAGTAGTGACTGCATTCTGAAGTAACTGTAGAAACACTTGGAATCAAAATTTTAATCAACACACAGATCCAAACTTGAAGGTTTTTGTTATTTATATTGTGTTAGGACCTAGAAACTCTTACAGAGATCAGGACCACTCTGTGCTGGCCTAGATCACACAGGAAAAGGCAATTCTTGTCTCAAAGAGCATACAGTAAAAACAGCAAAACTATGAAGACAAGCAGAGGTGAAATGATTTATGCAAGGCCACAGAGCAAGCTAGTAATATAGTCAGGAACAGAATCTGGAGCTCCCAGCTATCAGTCTAGTATCTGCTCCAATAGAACACATCAGTTTTTATTCTCGCTTTTAGCTACAACTCTCTTTCTATGAGACATATTCTCAAACATTAACCTAACTTGAGAAATTTAACTTTGCTTACTTTATAAAAATGAATATTAGTCAAAATATATATTTAAACTTCTGCTGAATGGAAACAGTATTTAAATAGGTTTCTTATGGAACAACTAAATAAATATTAATATAGTACAATGCATTTTGATTCTGTGCAATAGTGTACAATCAGATGTCTGCACTGTTTACACTGTAAGTATGCCTACACTGCATGATATGGTATAGAGTAGACGATGGCTCCATATTACCATGGGTTAATTTGTGCAGTGTAGATGTATTATGAGAAGAAGACATGGAAAGGTAGTGGTAATGTAAAAATATTTTACAGTGAATAAAGTAAAACATTCAGCTCCATTTTGTTGTTTTACATTAAATGACTGTCTACATAGGAAGGTGCTATGATGGTTTGATGTTGGACGTGGATTTTTAACTAGATAAATAGGCCTGATCAGTAAGAGGCAGAGAAAAACTAAACAACATAATCAGAGAGGAAAGGAATGTTTTCAGGTAAGATTTGTCAAGTCATCATTTCTGCAGGAATATTCATGAGTTGAAAGTCAAGCAAGTACTTATGTGATTTGCTGGACCTGTTTCCAATTAAAAAACGCCATATTATGCTCTTTACATAAATGGAAGGATCCATGGAAATTGGAGTCCAGTTTATCTGCACAACGCAGTATGACTGAATGCATAACTCCTTTACTGTACCTGTATCTCCTTTAAATCCTTTGTCTCCTTTTGGACCAAGTGCTCCAGGTAGACCTGGACTTCCATGACTGCCTGGTTGACCTTTCACACCTTGACTTCCTATGTTGTACACAGGAGAAAGTGTGTTAATAAAATGGTATTCTACATATTCAGAATGGACAACTAAATAAATAAAATCTCTGATCCAGCTGATTATAGTGGATACTGGTACATCAACCTTTTCAAGAATTAAATTATTTACAGTCATGATTCTATGAAATTCCTGTCACCAGATTTCACTTAAAATAATTTAGGAAGATGGTATAAAAATAGCAGCTCTACTATAAATCTCATTTTCATAAGAGACTTGTAGAACTAATACATATATCAATATTATTTTTGTATTTGTTACTTTATTTATATTTTCCAAAAATACCACTGCAGTACTTGTTCCTAGATCTGTAAATAATGTAGATCCCAATATCAGGTGACACTTTTTGTAAAAGACTAAATTAAATACATAAATATACAAACAAACAAACAAATCTCTAATTTATATCCTTTATTAACCTGGAGGAACTGAATAATTCATGTAGCCCATATATTTTAAGTAAGGGCTAACTTCCCAGGGAGCCCTTCACAACCATTTTTTGTTTTGTGCTAAGAGATGGAACTGGGCCAGAATTTTAAACAGTTTCATGTTAATTTGCTTCCTTTCTCTGCAAATACTTGGTTCATTTCCCTGCTGATACGTGTCATTCCCCCACTTCAGTCTGGAAGCTGTAATAGGCAATGATGTTGTTCTCAGCACTAGTTGAGCCCAGAGGCAAGAAGGTTGCTGCCATGTCTCAGCATCAAGATAGAGGCTATCAGATAAGATGGGAAGAAGGCATAGAGCTCTCTATTCACTTGGAGGAAGATCCCTCCAGACTTCATTGAGTGGGAAAGGAAGATCAGGGATGAGAGGGGGGTCTTGAGAGAGAAAAAGAAAAGGACCAGGACAGAAGGGAATGTGGGACAGCGGCTAATTTTATTGACTTCTTCCAGCTCGGCAGACCATACTCATCCTTAAGAACCAGGGCTTCTTCAAAGAGCAAAATTACTGAATTGATGTAAAATGGGGGTGAGGGAGAAGGAAAAAAAAAAAAGCAAATCTAAACCCATGTACTGAACTTGACAAGATCTTTTTTTTTCCTGTCAGTACAGACTATTTGCACAAAAATTAATGAGCATGCATCTATTCAACAGAATGTTTCAAACATTTTGACATGAACGTTGATGATTTTTTCCTTCCTTCTTGCATAGCTCTGTGTTACAATAACTGCTTGCCTACCAAGTGCACTACTACTCAGCTAAATGAAGCAGTTACTATCATACTAAGTTGTTCATGAAAGGAACACTGGGCTCCTATAAACGTGCAGGGAGGCTACTCAGACTTGATTAATGAAGTCTGCTGGAGCGTGGTAATTACTGCACTCCAGCACCCTCCAGTATCATATATATCTGCATGCCCACACTGAAAAATGGTGGCAGGGTGCTTTAAACTAAAGCTTGTTCAATAAGCTTTAGTTTAAAGCATTGGCGACACGTAGGGGGTGCACGCAGGTGCACATGCACCCCCTGAGATTGGTGGTGCTCCCCCTGAGACTGGCCGCTGCCACCGCTGCCAGCAGTGTTTGTGGGCAGTCACTGCTTGCCACCTCCCCCTGCCGCCAACACCGCCAGCAGCGTCTGCAGGCAGTTGCTGATTACCCGTCAGCACTCACCATTCCCCACCCCAACCCTTTCCCCCACTGCTGACACCACCTCGGCCGCCTGTGGAAGCGCCCTGCTCACCACTGCCACACCACCACTACCGCTACTGCCTGTGGGAAGTTGCTGTGCCACCCCCAGGCTCAGGAGGCATGTGACATTCATGGTTTAAAGCACCCTGCCACCATTTTTCAGAGTGGGGACAATGATACATGTGACACTTCAGGCATTTTAATTAGTGCAGCTCAGAGCTGTGCTACTTAAAGCATCCCCCACCCTACCTTCCAGAGCATATCTATAAATGCCCACTATTTTTAAGGAGGCCTAAAAGTGTCTACAAAGAACTGTAGATGCATTAGCTACCAAACCAAGTCTTATCATATGGCCTAGGTTCATGTCCGGTGGTAAAATATACCTGGTAGTCCAGGCACCCCTTGATGTCCTTTGTCTCCTGGTATTCCTGGGTTGCCAGGTGATCCAGGAGGTCCTCTCTCTCCTGGTGTACACATCCTTTTCCTGTTCATTCCAGGGTGACCTACCAGTGGCAATATAATATAGAACTTGTTGTTTTATGTGGACAAAACTGTTTTCTAGAGCTAGAATGAGATGGACTATAATTACCAGGTGGGCCCTTTGGTCCTCTTGGTCCTGGTTTACCTGTTGGTCCAACTGGTCCTTGATTACCTTTTTCTCCTACAAAGGAAGATTAGAGATACGTTTCTTGGTTGCAAATGCCAAGATAACTCTATTTCAGAGGTTCAGTGAAGAAAACTCCAGGTGCAAGAACTCATACAGCTATAACAAAAGAGCTACATTTACAACTGATTCTATCATAGGGTATTATTTAAATATTTACATATCAAATATAAGTAATTAAAAAGGAAAGTTTTCTTTTCCCTAATTTCCAGTCCTGTAAACTCAGCCTATGATCTTACACACGAGCTGGGTTCTTTCTCTCCTACACAATATCATCATTGGTTTGCAGGCCAAATCATTCCAGTGGTTATACCTGCGACCCGACTGCCTTCAGATTCTGTTGCCAGTGACCCTGACTGCCCCTACTGGAACTGCACCATTTTATACATTCAGAATTTATGGACCATTTATTTTCAAGATGTAAAATATGGGATGAAGCCCAGGTCATTCTTCCATAGCTGTAGGTATGAGCAGATTTAACAATGTTTGTATGCTTTAAACAACTCTAAAGCCCTCTGGAAATCGAATGGACAGGTGATAGACTGGGTTACAGCACTGCAAAACAAGCTAAACTCTAGCAAAAATTATCTTGGATGAAACGAGTATAACTCTTAAGTGTTTCACAGTGACACTTTAGATGGGAGGCCGTTGAACATCTGTAACTACAGACTGCAAACAACAGTATTACAGACTTCAAACTACTATAAAGTAGAAATGCTACAAAAAAGCAGAGTTTGAATCATTTATATGTCTGTCTGTCCATATCATGTTGGCCATAAAAACTTAATTTTTGTCTCCACAGTCAGCTCTTGAGTAAGGAAATGTGTACTGGGATGGTCTGCCTCCTTAGGAGGGAGCAGTCAGCCCTGCTGAATCGCTGCAACTATAGGAGCTGCTAACCAGGGACTGACTCACTGGGAGCTTAAAAACCCAGAGAGGGGAGCAGAAAGGGGAAAGTGAGGGAGCATTATGGAGGGGAAGGAGTCAGCTGTGAACAGAACAGCTTGCCACAGCAAGGGGCCAGGCTGTTGTGACTGGGGGCCAGAGCCAAAGAGGTTTCCCTCTGACCCTCTGAGTGCCCATGACAGGGCATCAGGGTTTGGTTTTTATTTGCTTATTTGTCTATGTGGAGTGGCTGAGGAGTTCCTTAGGAAGCAAACTTGACTGCTAAAGCCAGCAGGCTAAGCAACCTGCTTACAAGTGCCATTACTAGACACTGATCTTTCAGACTAAAATGGCATTTTGACAGAGACAACAACAAATATGAAGCAGGTGCCAATGTACTAAATAGGAACATTTTATGGTAGTAAATTCCTTGAAAATAACTTTACCGAGTGAGGCTGATGTGTATCAGTGCTAATTCACTAACTAAAATCAAGTTCACGTTATGAAGACTTTTGGCCGGATACTGATTTAACTTATCCTTATACAAATCAGGAATAATCCCACCAAAATTAATACTTATCCTGGTGCTAAATTAGTATATAAGCAAGTGCAGGAGGCAATGTGCAACCAAGTTATCTTGATTTAGTACCAGAAAAGAAATAGGCATTCATTTTTTCTTAATATATAATCGTGTCTGTAGGGCCCAGTGTCCCTCACTAAGTCTGCAAATTATCAAATAAAAGACAGCCCTGCCCTGAAGAGTTGTGATCGTGGCCAGCCTAACAGTACAACCCACCTACACACACAGATAGTTTTACATATAAAAAGCTGGGGAATTGTCAAAGAAATCCTTAAACTAGCTCTATGCAATCTCTGTTGATAGAAATAGCTTACTTGCAGTTCTGCTAAACAAGTGCCAAACAGGAAGATCTGATATGCTATAGGGACTACCTTGCTTTGTTTGTATTTTTCAGTATACTTACTGCAAAGTTGAGTGGAAGGAAGGGAGTCAGAGGTTTTTTGCTATGTTGGTGTTAGTTTTGGCTATATGAATAAAATTCAATCTAGAGAAGGTGGTATATGATCAGACCTAATTATCTGGTGACGCTACCCTTTTGCTGTTTTATCCTATTCCTGCTCTAGCCCCAGTTTGCTAAGAACAGCCTTATCTTCTGGTCACACATTGGTTTTATGTTAGATCACAATATATAAGTGACTGCACTTGGTCCACAAAATTATGTCTAATAATTAGGATAATACCTTTTACACCTGGAAATCCTGGAAAGCCAACATCACCTGCAGGACCTGGGTGGCCTGGCACACCATTAATTCCCTGCAGGTCAGACAACAAGAAAAAATATAATAGTTGTATCCACCCAGTGGAAGATATGAAGTCTTTTTATTTTGGATTCAATATGTTGTGGACTGTGACTTTACTATTTCCATTAATTTCTGCAGGTGAACAGAACCAAAAACTGAGTGAATCTCCAAATGGGAATATGAGAATCACCTTTTGCAGAACATGCCGTAACTAGACAGAAAATCTGGCCCTGGTTGTGAACACACTGGAAAGAGCATCCCTGTTGTTTAGAAAATGAACAAGCAGAAAATGAAGCCATGGAAATGTATCTTACCTACCAAGAGCTGCACTGCAGGACTCTAAAACTGGAAAGGCAATGGCATTGCTAGAATTTCATGTTTCTGTGCTCTCAGAAGCTTAAGTACAATAAGCACCCATCTTAAATTCTTTCTTCACAACTTTTTCACTGGAGTATAATTTTCCCCATCACTGAATTTTTAAAAGGGATTAAAAAATGAGGAATCTTTATTCCACTTAGTATTAGACCTGGAGGACCAGTATCACTTTTAAAAGAGATTAAAAAATGAGGAATCTTTATTCCACTTACTATTGGACCTGGAGGACCAGTATCACCTGTAGGTCCTGGTGGACCTGGGATACCATCTTCCCCTCTATCACCTCTGTCTCCTCTTCTGTAGATAGTGAGGCCAGGAGGTCCAGGCATACCAGGCAGACCTGCTCAAAAAGGATGAATCAGTGAAGACAATGGATTGTGATGGTTCCACCAGCATTCTTTTCAATGCAGAAATATGCTCATTTAACAAATAAAACACACATTTTTTTCCCCAGCAACCAGCCCTGCTAACTCAGTCTGGGCTCTAGAGCTTGGTTATTTCCATTTTTGTACCATCACAAATTGTAAAGGTTTTATGGTCCTTATTAGGTCTGCACCATTACCCTTTTACTTCACATCTTCAAATTTGACCCGCAGTGATCCCTATGTAAATCCACGGCCCCACTGAATTGGTGCAGGACATGAGGAGAGTAGGTAAAACAGGGTATGAGATTTAAATAC
The DNA here is from genome assembly GCF_001723895.1 of Crocodylus porosus. Lineage (NCBI taxonomy): Eukaryota > Metazoa > Chordata > Crocodylia > Crocodylidae > Crocodylus > Crocodylus porosus. The sequence continues at coordinate 35,623,684 of NW_017728910.1, forward strand.
AGGGGTGGGATAAGGATTTTGGCAGATCACGGACACATGCTTTCCGGATTGAGAACGATTACAATATTTTATTTTTCACTTGTATCACACTGATTGTGTGTGATGTTCTACAATGGTAAACAAACATTAACTGGTAAAGCAACTACTTGTTCAATCATAAAGTGCACCTGCCATATAAGTCCCTCTTATCTCTAATTCTATATATGTTAACCTAGTCTTTCTAGCCATTAGACCTTCTTTGAACATAAATACAAAATGATAGCAACACACCTGGTTTTCCATCTATGCCAGCAATACCTTTATTTCCTTTCTGGCCAGTAATCATTTCACCAGGTACACCTGGGAGTCCTGAGGGTCCATTCAACCCAGAAGGTCCAGTTGGCCCTTGTTCACCCATTAGACCTTTAGTACCTGGAAGTCCAGGAAAACCAGGCAGCCCCCTGCCACCTTTGCTTCCTGTGTAACATAAAAAAAGGATAAATGTCCTGGGATACCATTCAGGGGCCACTTACCACTTTTAGAACTATGACAGCAGACAAAATACCCATTTATTATCTACAAAAGATGGGATTCACCCTTGCTCCTTGCAAGGCAAGATGGCTCTGGGAAGGCAGCACTCAGAGTGAAGGACACACTGCTTTTCCCTTGAGACTACACTTAGGAGTTTGCTGTGATTGAAAGTTCTCAACAAAGGAGTGACAAGATGCAAAGAGAAAAGACAGAGATTTTTTGACACCAAGATCCAAAATGCAGTTTTGGAGATGCAACTGACCAAACCAATTAAATCAAGACAGAGATAAAGGTAACTTCAAGTCAGAGATAAAGGGCAGTAAGGATATCAATAACTGGTTCACTTTTGCCCTTAATATTGTTCTGAGATGCTTGGCTTAGATGTGGAGGAAGATCTTTTCATAACTGAGGTAAGTTACCACTACACTAGTATACTGCTTTCTTGTACCCTGATAGATAATGAGTAGGTACAATGTAAAGGCTGTGACCACACCTTTCTGGAGGCACAAAGATGTTTCTGTGATTTGCCTTTATTATGACACTTATAAATAAGAGCTCCTGCAACTTAATATATGGAGCCAGATCACTGGTCTTGACTGAAAATTATTTGTGCTCTTTTAAGTGTTCAAGTGCCAATTTAACCATCCAAGGACAGAATTCAGCCTTGTAAAAAAGAGGGCAGGTGGTGGAAAAAAAATAACACTATGCTTAAAAACCAAGGGTGCTATCAAATATTAATAAAGCTCACCTTTAGGACCAGGAAGACCTTGTGGACCAGGTACCCCTAGGCCAAGAGCTCCTGAAAAATAATATCTCAGATGAGTGTAGACAGATACAACAACAGTGATAGCAAAGGATCTGGTACAAGCTGTTATGATGCAACTATTATGTCTCCATGTTTCTGCAGTGATACAAGAGCAGCAACACCCCTAAAACTTCAATCCTGCTTCATCAAGTATCAAGGTAAGTATGATTTAGTTCATTTGTATCACTACAAGATCATGTAGACAAGGGGTGTCAAGTAATGACCGTCAGGCTGGATTTAGCTCATGGTGCTGTTCCTTCTGGCCTCTGGAGCTTGTGGAAGGCCAGGGAATGTCTGGACCCAGCTAGCTGGACATGTGGCCCATCACAGAATCTGGGACTACAAGATTCTGTTGGACATTGCCATCAGCAAGAAGACTGAGTGACAGCTCTGATGCTATAGCTTTGGTTGCTCTGCTGCCTCTTAGCCTGCTGCCTCTCTTATTATTGGCTCCACTTCTGCCACCACCATGGGCCCTGTTGTGGGCCACTGTGGGCCACTGCTACCACCACCGTGGGCCACTGCTGTAGGCCCTGCTGCTATTGCTACTACCACATTTAGATCTGCCCTGTGAGGAGACCCACACAGTTCAGATCAGGTCTAGGATGTTGGGTGAATTTGTACCCCCAGTGTAGATATAACAGTTACATGGAAACAACTGGTATGCACTCCCAAGCAGGAGCTCCCCATTCCCCTTTAAAACAGATAAAATATATTTGTCCAACTTAGTAGCCCTTAACTTGCCATTGCAAGCTCAAGTTTACATTTTTCTAGTTACCATCTGTTTGTTCAAGTCAAGCCTCCCTGTTTTAAGTATCTCCAAAAATCTTTAGACTAGTTGTGTTCATAATGAAGGCCTATTTTACAGGGATAATTTAGGCATCTCATACAATGCTAAAGTTTGCTTCTACTGTCAGACATTCATATGAGGAAATCCACCTAAGGAACTGAGGAACAAAGCAGGAAATTCCTTGCAGCTGAAGATGAGAAAAGGAAGTCAAGTAGATAAACCATAAGTAAAAAAATTGTTTCAGTGCAGTACCTGATTCTCCCTTTTCCCCTGGAAAGCCAGGGAAACCATCATGTCCTTGGCTGCCCCTTTCACCAACAGCTCCATCAGCTCCAGGGGATCCTACTGCACCTGAGAATTGTAAAGCACAATCTAGTCATTTTCATTTTTACTTATTTGAAATATAATGCTGCTACTTCAAAAAGTCAAATGTGTTCGCAAGCTTTGAATTCACTGACTCAGTCACATGTTTGGGAACCAGGAATAGAAGAAGTACATTATTATAATAGGTACTTTCTTCTGCTTTCAGAGAAATCTGAGGACTTAGTCCTTCAATGGGATTTATAACCACAAGGGCACAACAACCTTCCTGTTGCACTGTGGAACATTACTGAGCAAGGGAATAGGCTCTGATCTCTACTACACTGTTATAAATCCAGAGTTAATTTTGTTGCAGTAGAGCTAACTCAGATCAGGATCTGCTATGGCAATATTTTATCCTAATTTTCCTAATAAAGACTATTTACCCTGCTGTTTTCACATCCAAAAATGTGCCCTATGAACTTAAATCTCTCTCATTATTTACTTACATGTCTCTCCTTATGTTTACTCTAAAATATTCAGTGCTTCTTTGTTATATTAACAATGAACTATCTTGTCTTTTTCTCCTATCTTTTCTCTGATTGCTTCTTATCTCTGGCCAGAACTTTGCTTTTTGCATCTACCTTGGATATCTCTGTGATATTTTGGTAAAGCAGTCTTTTCTTATCATTTATGAAGATATTATGCTTTTCTGATATCTCCAATACACTGATTATTTTAAAAACAAAACACAACAACAACAAATCCAAAGTAAAGCTCAAGCTGGGACTGAATTGACTGAATTGTGTTGCTAGACTTATATTGGAATGAGGAAAAAACTATTTTTCCTCTTGGAGGAGGAAAGCAGAACCTATATATTCAGGAACACAGAGACTGCAACTACAAAAATATATACATTCCAAAAAGCTCCAAAAGAAGGGAAAAATTTCAACTGTCTCAAAGAAGTGGGAGAAACAAAAACCAGAATTCAGAGAACTGGAAAACAAGGGGGAGAGAGGATACAAATCATACCTGGAAGGCCGCCAGCGCCTCTCTCTCCTGGTTTCCCTTTGTATCCTTTAGCGCCAGGCTCTCCAGTATGTCCAGGTAGCCCTGTCAATGAAAGAGTTTGGGAGAGAGGGATGAAAAAGCTTAGTTACATTGAATTCTGTTCTGGACTAGTTCTACAATCAACCGTTTGCTAGACCTACTGTTACTCTTACTTTGAATCCAAATCAGACCTGGTCTTCTACTGACATAAATTGGCATGGCTGCTTTAACAGCAATAGAGATTTGCCAAATTATACCATCTGAAAACCTGTTCCAAGCCTTTCAATTGGATGATAGTCTTATTTGATGAAAGCATATAAAATCTCACCCTTTCACTGAACCCAAACATACCTGGAGTTCCTGGTCCTCCAAAATCCCCTCTGCTTCCAGGTAGCCCAGGGTCTCCTACAGGGCCTGGCTGTCCTTGCAATCCTCTTTTACCTTTTGTTCCTTGTATCCCTGGGAAGCCTGGGCCACCCTGAAAAAGAGCAGCCACATGCACTATGGGAAGCAGATTTCATTATGTTAAATTGCATATTGGATTATATAGCATTAATATCACATGCCATTTTAAATCTGGTACAAACATATTGTAGTTATTTATTGTGCAATGGTTTGCAGACAGAAAGTAAATTGCAAGAGGTATGTAAAATGCCTTTCTTATACTATCACATAATAGATCATTGACTGTTTCATAGTCCTTAGTTTTTTCAAACACCCATCTAAGGTATATTAAATACCTTCCAAATCAGTCCCCTAAATCTTTGCTCCTCCTTCTCCCCCACACACAGTTTCGCTGGCATCATGCATACATCACTCTCTTCATTTGTGCTGATAAAACTGCTCCTGAAATTAACTTCATCACCTTCTGGGGGGTTGGAATAAACTAAAACTCATCATGTTTAGGTCAATGCCAGGAAAAAGATTATGAAGCAAGTGGGCAATTGATCCAATCTCACAATTCATATGCACTCACACTTACAGTTCCAAGGCTGATTATACCATTATATAGTAAATGCTCAGCTATCAGAGAAATCAGACAGACAGATTAGATGGGTTGTGAGAGTTGTAATGCAATAAATAAAATGATCCAGACATTATAAATTATTTCATCCAGTAAATATAGCACATTGCAATTAATCTGTACTTGTAGAAGCAGTTTTCAAATGCTCATTAACCTGAACATGTGGCATGGAATTAAAGTACTTTTCTGATTAGTTACACTGTTTAAAAAGCATAAACTTATTTTATATTAAAAAGCACAACCTGGATACCTGACAAAGTTATTTTGTGTCATTACTGGCTTGTCAAAAACAGAATCATAGAATTGGAAGAGACTGCAAAAGTCACCTGGCCCCAATCCCCATGCAGAGAAAAGGTACTTTCGGTTCAGAAGCTGACTTTAAACCCAGTCTTCTAGAGAGACTGCAACTATGCTCCTGGGTCTGCTTGATGTAGTGAAGATCAACTTTAAATAGATCTTATTTCTCTGGTGTTTGTATATGGATTTTTTTCTGTATTATTTCAGCCCTTGTTTGCACTTTATAGTATACTATTTCATCCACCATCTTCAGACTGTACCTTGGGTCCTGGTCTTCCTGGAGGCCCAAATTCAGGATAACTTGGTTCTCCTTTGTCACCAAGAATGCCATCAATGCCCGGTAGGCCTATGAAACCTTTTTGTCCAGGAGAACCTGGAGATCCACGCTCTCCCTTTGCACCTGGTTTAAGGCAAATATCACTATCATGTTTGAATGTGTCCCATTTATACATCATACTAAGTATTTCTTGCTTGATGGACTACATGTGTAATAATTAACAGTTTATTAAGGATAATTTATTATAAGAAAATTTGTTCTGTCAAAGAGAAGGTCACAGGTAAAAAAAGGAAAAGAGCAAATTTAAGACAGCATAGGTTACAATCTACAGTAGGCTTATTACATTTACTAGCTGCAATCTAAGTTCAGCTAAGCATGTGTCTGTCTTTAATGTCAGCAACTCAAGACATTTACCTAACAAATTAAGAATATAAGTATAAGGGCAATATACCTGGCATAAATCTTGCATCAATCTGTCATCACAAACATGAAATCGTTCAATTTGAGATGATCCAAAATGAAAATTTCCTAGATCCTGGTATTTCTCCAGCATTTTGCTATGAAGTTTGTGTCAATTATGTGATGTAGGTTGATATGATCATCAATATTTTTTAAATGGACTTTACTTTTATGGGTGCTACTCAGTGCCCACACTTTATTGCAGTTGCACAAGTAATAGCAGTCACTATTGTAGTATGTACAATACTACATCACACTGCATATCACTACAATATGCAACTACTGTCAGGTAGTCAGATGGCTAAACTGTATCATCTGACCTTCCAGTTAATTTCAAGAAAATAATTAGATACTGAGCTAATTAGAAACTGAGATTTTAGAGGTCAGGTAATACAAAAGAGTTTTTAGGAATTTGATCTACAGTGGTAAAGTGACTGTAGAATTTGGCAAGTAATATATAACAGTATGTCTAGGCATAAGTACATGGGGTGGGCTAAATCTGAGTGTTCAAGTTCATTTTTCTAGCCATATTCACATTTTTTTTTCTCAGGTTGATCACTATTCTGCATGGAATAAAATATTCGTTATAATTATACATGACATATTGTGTGCATGTTACATGTACACATCTATATATTAGTGTTACCCCTAGATCCTCTAGCTGCAGTTCACAGAAACCTGAGTGCTAGTTCTTTAACTGGCCTTCTTTTCCACATATGCCAAGTCACCAGGACTCTTTTGCTAAATCTGGGCTCTTCTTCAGATAGTTTTATTTTCCCTATTTGAGTTCTGTTGGACTTAAGAAAGTGACTTGGGAAAGGATATTAGAGAGAGAGGGAGAAAAACAGACATCCAGGTAAGAGTCCTGGTGTCACATGGTAGAACAGCCCAATTTTAGCCTTGCATTTTCTATAAACTGGAGCCTGGGACAATGAACATGTACAATCTGGCTGTTTCTGGCACCTCCTGTCTGGGATAGCTGTGAATTTTGTCTGGTGGCTCCCACACATGCAGAGACATATACTTTCCTTCTTACTCAAAAAACCCCATGAGCTAATAGGAAAAAAAAGCAATTGATTCATCTTAGCTGGTTTCTATTTCTGCTCCAGTAGTGATTTTTAACATAGGCTCTGTACATCTATCAGAGCTAAAAGTAGTAAATGAATGCACAATATATTTTCAAAGTTTTGTTATTTAATCAGATTTTAATTTTGTTTCAAGTTGATCAATCTCATTTTAATATGATGACAAAGAAATAATGGTATCTATTAGTTCCATATTAAAGTTAATTAGAAGTGTGTGAGAGGGAATGTTTTATTCAGCAAAAATATGAGAGTTAAATTATTATTCAGTAAACATATTACCAAAGGACATGCTGTCCACATCTGTAGCATTAACTGAATCATGACCATGTTCTGCAGTTATAGGTGTTGAGCTCAATCCTGCAACTCTTACTGCAAAAAAGTCAATGGGTAGTTGAGGGAATAACGATTACTTGTCTGAGCAGCGTTACAGGATTATGGCTACAGTAACTGTACAGACATGTGCAAGTACCTCTCTAATAATATATGAGCTTGTAACACTGTTTCAAGGAGAATTACCTGGCCTGCCAATATCCCCTCTCTCTCCTGGAGCTCCCGGTAACCCTTGTTTTCCATGAAATCCTGGCGGACCAGGTAATCCTTTAGAACCTGTAAAATGACAAAATGGCAACAATTTCAACATATTTCTTTTAAACTCTGGCCACTCAGTACATGTCCCATGAACATGAACAATATCCAAACAGTTATTGCTGGAATCTCCCTGAAATGTATATATTTTAATAGTCTAAGATAATTTCTTCCCCTTCCCTAGCACATAGCACATTTTGTCATTATCATTATCAATGCTGTTACTGGAACACCTTGGCAAAGAGAACCATCCTGCTTTTCAGCCTCAAGAGGGTAACGCTTGCAGTCACTGTTAATTCTTCTTTCCAACCCCAATTCACTGGAAACTTTGTGGTTAATGAACAAGATTGTGTTCACTATAAATTTTTTCCCATGTTGGTGAGTTGGTCTGAACATCACTTAATCAGCAGGCATGTCTACACATGTGCCTGACTGCACAGTTGTTACTAAGTGCGAAGGCAAGTACTAAATGACTGCACAGTAACTGCTGGTACGGTGCAGTCCTAGGGCCGCACACGTCATTTCTGACCCCAATGTACAGTTGTAACAGCATCATGGTTCATGCCTGCTGATGCTATGTCGCCATAGCTTCTAGTGTAGATGTGCCCACTAAGTACTTCACAGCACAGTTAAAGGATGTTTAAGGGGTTTTTTGGGTAGCTTGGGAAGATTTTTCAAGAAATTTTTTTTTTGGCCTGACCTTGTGCCAATTTACATACGTGCCAATTTACATATGTGCCAGCTTGGCAATGCTTTTATCTAACTTAAATGTAAATTTGATATCCATATGCCTATGTGGCAGGGTACTGTTGGTGCCTGCCACTTTAAGGGCTGAGCCAAGCAGCCAACAAGTGATTGATTGTGGCAGCCATTTTAGATCCCTGGCTGCCTATATAAACAGGGCAGTTCACTGCTGGCAGGTCAAGGCAATAACATGGCCTGGCTGGAAGGCTACATGCAACATCCTGGAGGTAAGGGTAGGAGCTGTAGGGGATGGTTTGGAGGCTCCTGGTCCTGGGCATGGCCTAAAACTGCACCCTGCTTGGAGTGGGTGCCCTGGTGGGGTGCTCAGTGGGGTGGGAACCCCCAGGAAATGCCAGGCCGGTTATCACCCTGGTGAAAGGCAGGTAGGGGCGCCTTAACCCCAGCCCTCACCTTTGGGTGGGGCATTTACCATCAGAGCAGGTACCATCAGAGCAGGGTAGGTCAGGTAAGCTTCAGGAAGTGCCTGAGCCTGCTGGAGAAGTGACCCCACAGGGCCAGGCATGCTTCAAGAAGCACCTGAGCCAGGAATGGGGGACCCTGATCCCTAAGTGCAGGCAGGAGGCATAAACCCAACTGAGGGACTCAACTGGTCAATGCTGGGGCTAGGACCAGAAGGGTCAAAAGGGCCAGGGATCCACTGTGAGAGACACCCATAATGAGCAAAGAAGCTCAGGGTCCCGACTGACCTGAGACGGGACCAGGGCTTATACAGAAGTCAAAGGTCCCATGATTGGGGCCACAGCTAATGGGCAAAGGGGACGGTTGAGCCAACTGCCCGAGATGCCATCTGCGAGGCTTGGGCCGTGGTGTGGGGATGGAACAGAGCCATGGATAGCCCCCCTCAATATCGGGGTATAAAATGGGCAGCCTCCTGCTTTAATTAACAACTTAATTACAGCAACACATGGCAGGAAAGACAGGTGGGCAGTGTGCCCAGAGGCAGATGGGAAACTAGCTCTGTAGCTAGTCAGGGACCCCACTTTGCCACAGCTTAAAGTCTGTGCATGTGGTGATGTATATATAGGCTGATCCCACTATTCATGAAAATGGCTTGGGTTTGCTTCTGTTTCACATGAGAAGTTGAAGAGAGGTGCAGAGCTGAAGAATTGGTAATTTTTCTTGCTATTTAACTTTTTCCCCATTCTGCTGGTATTACCCTCTTTCTAGTGCCTAGTTTGGACATCAGTGGGTGTACTTGCCATTAAGGTGATATAATAAACTCCTGCACAGTTTATGCCAGAGTCAGCAGCTTCCAGGTGCAACATTAGCACATGCGCCCAGGACTTCAGCAGTTTGTGCTGGGGCGGAGCAGCCTAGGGGTTGGCAGAGGGGAGTTCAGTCCTGGGCTCTGGGTGGCAGTGTTGGGCGATGGAGGGGCTGGATGGGGCATAAGGGTGCTAAAGTGCAGGGCTATGTGCCACGCAGCCCCTATCCCCATCTATACATACATTTCAGCATGTGTAATTACTGTGCTGTAAGATAGTACTGTCCTTGGCAGTGCTTTCCTACAGCAGAGTTAATTAATTTACTGCACGCTAATACCAGCACATGTATAGACAGTGATGCTTTACTGCAGAGATAATTAGTCAACTCCACAGTAAAGTGCATGTGTAGATGCACCCAATGAGAATATCTAACATGGATTACTGAAATCCTGATACTTACGGTTTTTCAGAGAAGTCCATACTTATTTTTAACTCTGTAACCAAATACCATGTTTTTTGGAAAGAATAACTTCTTCATACCTCACAGATATGGAGAACAAGTATTCATGATCATGCAATGTGGTATAAGTATTTTATCAGCATGAATTGAAAATAATGATATATTCCTAGTGACAAAGACATGACTGACTTAATTAATATGTATACTATTCTAATCAAGGGCCAGTACATCTTTTGCAATATACCATCATGCACAGAAAAAAAAATATGAAAAATATTTTTAGTAGGTTTTATGCTTTTTATGTTGTTCTTTTTCAGGCTAGTTTTCCTATAAATCCAGGCAGCCTTTGTACTATAATCCAAACACGTAGCATTTTAGATGGAAAGAAGAATTAAAATATAAGAAACGTCTAAAATACATTTGTGTCAGTCATACTCTATTCTATACTGTCAAAATTTCTCACACTTGCTTTTTAAAACTGGATTCCAATTTTTCTCCATTAATAGAAGGCACGAGTTTTTATTTCAGATGGTTCAGATATTTTAGATTTAAAACAAATTATTGTTTGGACTTAATATTGCTTTGTGTGTTCTGTCATACCACTGATAACCTGGTTTACCATAAGAATCCCACATTTGGGAGAAGAAAAGAAAACATTTTGGTGGCAGATTTTTTCCACCAAATGGTAGCTGTTTGAAGTTGTCAGAGTTCTGGAGTACTAGAATAGTTTCAGTATAGTTAGAAAGAGTATAGGTGAGGTAATAAAATGTATAAGATTAATGCATTATGTGGTTCTAGCTCCTACTGAATATCTTACATGTAACGTTGTAAAATATACTGCTTTAGAAATTGAAGCTTTAATTTCCTAGCAGATGCTGTATACCTGGTGGAGCAGGTATTCCCTGTGTCCCAGGGTCACCTGCTAATCCTTGTACACCTTCTGATCCTCTTACTCCTCTTAGACCTGCTCTTCCTGGAGATCCTATAACAGGAATTGCATTAAATAAAGTTAAAACAGAATCTTATAACATTAGCAAAATTCTCTCTGAGAAGCAGCAGTGACGTTGAAAAAGAGCCTGCATGGAGTAATTTGGAATTACGCCCTTGCAAACAAATGAATTCCAACACATAGAAGCCCTATGCTACTGATTCCAATATTTTTCAAAAAAGGAAAGAACCTGAAAATGTCCATAGGAAAAACCTATAACAAAAAGGCCAGATTTGTAAGAAAAGAAGTATGTGCAACTTGTGTGCAGGTATTTGTATGATAGCTCACCTAGCAAATACCAGGGAATCTCTACAAATCAGGTATTTGTGAATATGCTCAATCCTTTTGCTAATTAATACCAATTTATAAGTATTAAACATATGTGAATGTATGCATAAATATGGCCTATGCCTAAACTTCATACCACTACTGATATAACTGATGTGACAAATTTAGGAATGTGTATTATAATAAGGAATTTAAAATTAACATCAGTATTTTTAACATACTCTATAAAAACATAAACAGCTATGTGTGCTACTCAGCACTCATGTATTAAAATGGTGCAGAACAACTTGAATATTACAGTAGCCTCTTTTCATGAGTTAGAACCTGATATTGTATCATGAATTATTTATTCTTAATTGTTTTCCAATTCAACTAAAAATAACTGTACCTTTTGATCCTGGTTCTCCTTTATCCCCAACACTTATTCTACTCAACACTGGGCCAAGGAATCCTTTATCACCTTTTTTGCCTTTTTCCCCCAAAGACCCTTCTGCTCCTTTTGGTCCTGGAAGACCATGAGAACCTGTCAGGACACATAATGATACATGCTGAAGAAACTGGACAAGCAAATAACTTGCAAAGGGGCAAGGGTGAACTAGTGCTTTCAAGGATGACTGTCAATGGAAATACTAGCACAGCTGTAGAACCAGCTTCTGCATGAGACAGTGACTGCACAGTAGCCTGTGACTACTGCACAATAGCATCGCATAGCAGAAAGAATGACACAGTGCTGCTGTGCAGTAGTCTTGGGCTACTGCACAGTCATCAAAAAAAGCCATTTCTCGGTGCTACTGTGCAGTAACTCCGGTTACTGTGCAATCATTTAATATTTGTTTATACAAGTACAAAATGACTGCATAGTAATGACTGCACAGTCAGTATATCATGTAGATATTGCCAGTAGAAAGTGAAATGGGTGTCTTCTTTTCCTTCAGTTAGCATATGAGAGGCCTGATCATTTCATCAAGACTCCATTGACCTTAATAGGAGTTGTATTTGCAAGTGACCGGATAATCAAATAACGCTGTCGTATTATTACTTAACTGATGAACTGCTTAATGATCTGGAATGAGTTTAGCATGCTCACAAAAAAAATAAAACAAAAGTTGTACAAATAAAAAAATTATCATATGGAGAGAGACTGGGCACCACACTTCAAGAGGGATGTGGCTAACCTTGAAAGGGTCCAGAGGAGGGCCACTTACATAGTCAAGGGGCAGCAGACCAGGCCCTACAAAGATAGACTAAAGGGCCTGAATCTATTCAGCCTCCACAAGAGAAGAATGAAAGGGGATTTTGTGGCTATCTATAAACTCACCAGGGGGGACCAGTGGAAAACAGGTGAGGCTCTGTTCCCCTGGGCACCACCTGGGATAACAAGGAATAAAGGCCACAAATTGATTGAGAGTAGGTTTAGCCTTGATATCAGAAGGCATTAATTTACAGTTAGGGCTTCCAGGCCCTGGAATGGGCTCCCAAGGGAGGTGGTCCTCTCCCCTCCCTTGGGAGTCTTCAAGAGGAGGTTGGATAGATATCTGGGGTATTGTGATCCCAGCACTCGTTCCTGCCCAGGGCAGGGGCTCGGACTTGATAATCTGTTCAGGTCCCTTCCGACCCTAAAAACTATAGAACTGAGTGGAAACGAGTGGGGGTTTTTACTTTAAAAAAGATGCTGAGTTAGTGGGGACAGGCATATAAAATATCATAAAACAATAAATGGTAGATAGAAGGTAGATCAGTATCTTCTTTGCTTCATATCACAAAAAATAAGGGAACAGTCAATACAATGAAAAAGGTGGCAAATTCAAGACTGATAAAAAGAAATCCTTTTTCTCCTAGTGTATTGATTATGGAATTCATTGAGGCTAAAAATTGGGCAAATTAAAAAAGGTATTGCGCATTTACATATACAACCAAAATATCATAACTATAACAGTTATTCCTAACAGAAAAGATATTGGAAAGAATTAAAAAGTCATGTTTTACATCTCTACTAATCTCTAACTACAAAGGTCTTAGGATCAGACCTTTGAGAGGGAAAAATTATTCATTTACGTAATTTATGTTATCATGTACCATCCTCTGAAGGATCTAATATGGGCCAAGAAGATACAGTACCCAAGTAGATCATTCAGGTTTAGATAGATCAAGAAATGAATCCAGTATAGCCAGGGGTTGGCAGCCTTTCTGGAGCGGTAGGCTAAATTAGTGCAGCTCACTCTTAAGGCAGGATGCTACTTACAATCCAGACACTGTCACTCCCCCTGCTGCCACTATGTTGCCAACATAGGGCATGTGTAGATGAAACGGGGGACCTAAATTGAAGCGGTGGGTTTTTAAAAACACCACTTCAATTTGGGGCCCTTTAAACCCTCATGTCGTGCACACACCCGAACTTACTTGCCTCTCCGGTGGTGGGGAGGGGCGGGTGAGCTGTCAGTGAGCGGAGTGGTCCCTGGGTTGCAGGACAGGGGGAGGGGGCTGGTGCTTCCCTCTGCAGCAGTGGTGGCCCCCCCACAGGTAGCAACTGCCTGCAGACACCTGGCTCTAGTGGTCCCAGGGGCCACGGCAGCTGCAGAAGGAAGCACCAGGTCCCCTGCATAGCTCAGGCAGGCAGGCAGATTCCAGGGGGAGACAAAAAAAAAAAGATCAAGCTCGCTGCTTTTCTTGGGCAGAGCCTGCCTTCCTGGGCTGCTGCCAGGCTGCCTGCACAAGCTTCAGAGCCACTGAGCTGCACGAAGCCTAGTGCTTTGCTCCATGGCCATAGGGCAGCAAACTAAAACTCCTCTGAGAAGTTTTAGTTTGCTGCACCCCAAGTCATTTAAGGCGCATTATGCTGCTGAATTTGCTACAGCACCCAGAATTACTGCACAATATGCCGCCGATGTGTGCAAACACCGACACCATTAAAGCAGTGCAAAAGCATTTAACCCGCTTTAAAGTGTTGTGCACACATGCCCCTCATTTCGTCTACATACGGCACTAGATACCACTCCCCTTGTCAGTGATTTGCTGCTGACCCAGAGGCCACACACCCTGTCAACTGAATGCCAATAGCCAGCTGCCAACATCTCCTGCCACCAAACTGCTGCTGATTTCCCAGCTTTCTACACCAGATGAGATCATGTGGCAGGACAGAAATTTAACCCATGGGACACAGGCTGCCAACTCCCAAGTGTGGTGATTAATATGTTCCTAAGTAATAAGTAAAGCCACTTACCTCTGTTTCCTGGGGTACCTGGATTTCCAAAGATGCCAGGAGGTCCACGAATTCCTAAATCACCCATGACACCTGGTTCTCCTGTTTGACCTGCAGAAACGGAGCAGTAGGAAATAGTGCTGGACCAGTAAAACAGGTTTCAAAGAACAAAATTTGTTTTGAAAAAATAAGTGTGTGTGCGTGCACATGTAAAAACATGCTTGTGAATTACATGGTTACTTACTTAATTCTGTTAAAATTTACTTGAATAAGTTTTGCATTTACTTACCATATTCATCAGCTTCAATAAAATGAGTAGACCCTACACGTGTACTATTGCCAAAGACTCCTCATGTGAGAATTACAGCAGCTTTTAACAAACTGCATTTAACAAGATTATTTATAGACATCCCACATTACATATACATAATTAATTGTATAGGTTGTATTTTACATAAATACGTTATCTAGAGTTCATTGAAAAGTGAAGGAAATAAATTTTTGTTGTAAATAAGAGACAGTGCACTCTTGACTTCTTTCTCTGCACAAATCTGAAAGCCGCTAGGTACAAATACTTTAATAGCTACAGGGATACATATCTCAAGATGCAAGGGAATGTAAACAGCAGCTCCTCCCTCTTGGAAGTTCCTCAAAAAGGAAGTTGCTCAGAATATGGAGGGACAAAAAGAGAGAGAAGTGAAGAGGGGGAAAGCTGCAGGCACAGAGCTAATCCCTGGTGGACTTGGAGACTGGTAAGTGACCACATGGACTATGTGAAAGAGGAGTTGGAGGAATCAGACAATAATCAGGAGCATAAGCCCAGGACAGGACAACTGGGTTTACTTTCTTTTTTCTTTTGGATACTGGGTTTGGTTGTGAGAACACAGAGAATAAACCATGGAACCCAGGTGTCTGATTAGAAGAGAGTATAAGCAGGAATGCTGATGTTGAACTACAGAGAAGGACACCATCTTATGATTATGGAGAATTACTTTGAGGAACCTGATGCAAAGACTTTACTCAGATAAAACAGCACTAGTGAAAGTTGAGGAATGTCCACAAACTGAAACTGAGGCACTCCCTACATATTACACTTATGTGCAATTAATATGTTAATCACAGCATAAATGGTAAGGGTGCTACATGTGCACCTAATATAAGGCGCCATAAAATGGCAAACCAGCCACAACAATGTTCCACATCATACTAGGTTCAAGACTCCAGATTAGTCCCTGCTTAGAGTCAACAATCAGCTGATTGTTGGCCTGTCCCCAGACTGTACCGGGACTGGGGATCAGATCCCATGGTACCTTTACATGAAGGTGTGCCAGAAGCCTGAGAGAAAAATATCAGTGGGACCACCGCTTCAGCCACAAAGGGTGTTTTAGGATGTCCAGCATTGTGACTATAGAAGAGTAGGGAAAGCCAGGTGAGGAGGAATTCTTGGTAGCCATCCAGGTAGATATGGTTCCTCACTCCCAGCTGTGAAGCCCTAACAGCAGAAGTTGGTATACAGACTACAATGGCCTGTGGTGGCGGTGTAGGGGCAGAGAAGCCCCCATTATAGGCCCTAGAGGGTCTTGCCAGGGGCCATAGCAAACTGTTGCTTGCAAGAGTGGTCCTGATGGTAGAATCTTCTTCCTCCTTCAGGATAATATTCTACCAACAATTTCCATCAAGTTGTGGCAGGAAAGTGTCCCAGGAAGGTAGAAAGCTCTCAGATGAGCCCAGTGGAGAAAAGGGCTGCCTCAAAAAGGCAAAGTAAGCCCACCATAAGAGCCAGGGCTGTGGAGAGCTACTAGCACCCTGAATGGCCTGGAGGTGGGGCCAGAGCCTAAAAGAGGCTGGAGGTCCCTTTGATGTGGGGGGACATGACTACCAAAGAGAGGATAGGCAGTCAGCCAGCCAGCAAGCAGTAATGATGGAAGCAGAAGCCCTGACTCCTGAGGGGAGATATCCTATGAGGGGCTTGAGAAAGATGAGGCCAGTGACTGAGAAGCAGATTATGAGATGGAAATGGCAATAAAGTGCCTAGGAGGGAGCAGCCCAGGGAGAACATCCAGAAGGCCAGTGAGAGGAAGGAAGACCAGGGCAGGTAGGCCTGCAGTGGTCCTGGGGATGACCTAAAACTACACCCTGCTGGGGTTGGATGGTGTGGTGGGGCTGCCTGTGGTGGGAAACTCCCCAGGAAATGCCACACTAGTGCCTCCCTAGTGAAAGATAAGTATGGAGCACTGGAAAGCCTCAGCCCCCACTGCCTTGTGGGTGATCCAGTGGAGGGGAAAGGCTATGGGAGCACATCCTGAAAGAAAAGCAACAGGCTTGGGCAACAACCTGGAGACCAGGAGGGTCCAAGGCTCAAAGCCTGAGAGAAAGAAGCTTGGGCAGCAACATGGAGCACAGGAGGACCTGGGACCAAGTATCTGAGAGTGAGGCTTGGGCAACAATGCAGGGGCCAGAAGGGCCTGAGACCCAAGGTCTAAATGAGTGGGTCCTAGTAGAAGGCCTGAAGGAGAGTGAGGCCCAGGTACATTAGTCAACACCTGACACCTGAGTAGGCCAAGTTAGGAGTCCAGGCACATCAACAGATGCTTGAGGCCCAAGGGGTGTAAGGCCCTGGAGCCCCAGTGAGGAGGCAAAATAGTGGCCCCAGTGAGGGGACGGAGTGTGAGGGGCTAGAAGCCTAATGAGAGGCAAGGAACCTAGAGTGCATGTGGGAGCTGAGGCCCCTGTGAGGGCAGAGTTGAGGCCTGTCACAGGGCACCAAGGTTTGCTTGCACCTTTAAGGGTAGAAGCAGTCTAGCAAAGGAACCAGACAGGCTCCAGAGCTCCACAGCTGCAGGTTGCCTGAGTAACAGGCTAACTAGGTAATGACCCAGCACCTGCAGGCAGTCAGCTGACTGGAAGGAATTCAGAGCCCAGGGAACTTATAATCTCAGGGTTGGGGCTGGCTGGACTCACTCTCTCTTTGGCAACTGCCAGGAGAAGGAGCTCCTGCAAAACAGAGCTGCCCGATGCATCTGGGTGCCTGTTTCACTATCTCCAAATGCAGTAAGACTCTAGGGGCTCACAAGGTTCCCAGAGCTGAGGGTAGGGTATGGTATTCTAAGGGTGAGAGTTTGCCCTTTTAAAAGGGCAGAGTGTTGCCTGTATTGTTAATTTTATGTTATAGCCCAGGGGTTTAGATCTGTGTTACTGTTTGAATCGGTGGACTGGGATGAGGCTTATAGGGGAGGAGGAGGAGCCTCATTGGGGCACACTATTGTCTAGTGCCCCAGTGCCAGAGGGGCGCAAGCTACAAGGGCTGGAGAGCCCAGAGCCAGAGAGGCGCTGTAGACAAGGGCCAAGGGCCTGGTGATAAGAGGAGATTGTAGCCTAGTTCCTCAAAACTGGGCCCGACACAGTGGGTCTAGGCTAGAAAGCCTAGTTATATCAAAGGGGCAGGGGCTTAGTAGGTCTCAACAGAGAGCATAACAACAGTGTAACACCCGTGAGGTATGGGGCATGGTAAAGGGGAGGCTGAAGCCATGCAGCTGGCCTATAAGGCCTGAGATGCCCTGTGTAGCACCAGGTTGAAGAGAGGCCTGGCAAAGGGCCCATAGAACAGGAGCTCAAGTAAGTTTTAGTGGATTGGGACTAAGTGAAGGCCCGTGGGCAGCCCCCTGAGTTATTTTTCCAACAAAGACATGGCAGGACAGATAAGAGGGTACCCTCGAGGCACAGCCTGCACAGTTGTGGAGCCGCCAGGGGCATCACGACCATCCCAGGAGACCTGCTCCATGACAAGGCCCCAATGAGGGCATATGGCTAAAGCATTTCTATGGACACACGATGCCAAATTTGGGGCATAGGCCAAGTGTGGCCCAGTTAAGGGGCTGGGGAAGAAGTAGTGTTTACGGATGCCATCTGTGAGGCATGGGACACGGTGTAGGAATGGTATGGAGCCATGTGGGCAGTATGGAGCCATGTGTTATGCCCTTGGCATCACGGCATCAAATGGGCAGCCTCTTGGATACAAACAACTATTTAGTTACAAAGAAGGCATGGCAGCAGAGGTAGGTGGGTGGACTGCCCTAGACAGGTGGGCAGGCCAATATTGTGACTGGCCTAGGGATGTCTCTCCACATTGTTTTGCTCTCCACATAATCGCTATCTGAATCTAAAATCTAGCTCTTGTTGTACTGGGAAAAATAAATCTGTTTCTATACAGACAAAAAATAATGACAGACACATGATAACAGAAGGTTATATCATTAAAAAATCCAAACTATGAATCTTTAAATTCCTTACCTACTATCCCTGGATTTCCAGGTCTTCCAGTTAAACCCTTGAGACCAGGTGATCCCACTGCTCCTTTAGGACCTGGTAATCCAGGGAACCCGGGTTCTCCAGGGAATCCTGGGTAACTCATACCAGAAATACCTCGATCTCCTTTTGCTCCTTGTATACCTCTGTCTCCTAAAACAAGTAGATGGCACATAGTCAACACATAATCTGGGGAGGGGAGACAATTCACACTCAACTAGACCCTGGAGTCATAAGTATGAAACTCTGCTTTAATTCTTTGGGAATTCTGCCTCTGCTAGAGAAAGACAGAGTTGACAAATCCTGTGAGGTCACCCTTAAGGCAAGGGCACATCAATGGTAATGATTTAACCACAGACTCGCTTCTAGGAAAGGAAGTGTTCTACGTTCCATGTAGGTGTAGGTGTTGCATAGAATAGCTTTCATGGATCTGATTTCCAGGTAATTGGAGCATTCTGGACTGCTACTGGCCCCCAGCCAAGACCACTGGCTTCATGACATGATAAGGTGTTATGTACAAAGCCACCTCTATGGCAGAAAACCACTGAAGAGGTTTTGCCTCTAGCAACAGTAAATCTTTTGCTTAAAGTAAGCCCTGGTCTTGTAGGAGCATTCTGCTCAGTGGCTAAGACTTGTTTTCTGTGCATATGTCCTTCTGCCACAAAGAGGTGAACTCTATCACATGTGAGGGGGAGAGGGACCAGGTCAAGTACATTTCCTTTCTACACAATTTCCTCTGACCCTTTCTCTGGAATTGGAGTTGGTCTGCTCTTCCCTGTGCTCTTTCAGTGTGCTCATGTTAGGCCTCAACAATGCGATATGGGTTTTTCCTGCATGTGTAGCCCAATGGTACACCATGCACACATCTGCCTTGTAATTGAAAATGTCTGGATTGGCACCTCTAATTCACCTAATATTTTCTACAGAGCCACATCATATAGCTATAAAACAAAACATCACGGAGTAAAAATAAAACCCAAACCCACTCCATCAGTTGTACACTAGGTTTATGTTTCTGGTATTTTTTGTGTTCCTACCTTGTCGGCCCGGTGCTCCCTGTCGACCTGGGGGACCTGGCGAACCATTATGACAATAACCTGGCTTCCCTGGGGGGCCATCATCTCCGGGAGCTCCAGGAAAGCCAGGTTCTCCTAAAAGAGACGATTAATTTTTATTATGACTTCAAGCACATTTTGAGTTTTGTATGTAATGGTACTTTTTCTCCATGTTTTCTTTTTCTAGGGCCTCACTCAAAATCTGGATAGAATGGCTTTCTTGGGTTTGGTTTATCATAGCACCTGCGAGGCCATTGATGCCTTCACGTCCTGGATGTCCTGGTACACCTGGAAATCCTAGACGTCCATTTTCACCTTTTGCTCCTGGAAGGCCATTTGTTCCTGGTGCACCTAATCTACCTGGCTCTCCGGGAATACTTGGTCCTGGGTCTCCCTAAAACATACAGAAGATATAAATGCATTATATCCGGTATACTTACATTTGAAAATATTGCTTTTTCCGTCCTGTGGACAGTTAACTTCTATGGAGTTATCATCTTCACTCCCAGAGGTTCTTTCACATTTAGCATCAGAGTACTGCAAATTCACTATCCCATATACTCCCCTTTAGAACTCTTGTTCCGGAGACCCTACACCATAAACATTATTCTGATAAAATAGTACTGTGTAGGACTTCTTCCGGTCAGCTGGAGAAATCATCACTAACAATGAAAACCTCTCCCTGCCACTAAGGCTTGTGCAGACTCTGAAGCTTTTAAACCCTTCCTGTACCTGCAAAACACTTTGGACAGTTCAAGTACCTGAAAGCTGCTTGAAATATATTTGGGCACTATGCTTACTTCAAATTACCAAGCAGTCATACTTAAGATTAAATATATATTTAAATGATGATTCAGAAAATCAAGTAATCTAGTTGACTACTGCTAGCTTTGCCATTACGAGGAAATGAAAGGTTTGTTCAGTTCCTGGGTCAGCACTCAGATATTCTGCTTTAGAAATACTTAAATTTTCCTTTAAAATAAAATTCCATGAAAGGGGTTGAATATCTCTGGTGTTCAGGATTAATTCCCCAATGAAAAAGCCCTGCTATCATTAGATTGGCTTTCAGGTACTAGCAGGTAAATTCAATCATAAACGCTGCCTGCAATAACTTAGTTTCTATGCAAATATTGATTGTAGATTTAGACTACAAAAGCCTCTTTAAACTGAGGTTAATCTTACTGCACTGTGGCTGATGGCAACTCACTGATTTTTTCCAAAACTGGCCATTTTGTGTTTTACATTAAATTACATTTAATCTTTTACATTCAGTTTAAGTGTCTTTTTAGGAAAACAAATGAGTAAACATAGAAAAGGGAGTAAAGAAAGGATACTGTTTCCCAATATTCAAATGTTTTGTTTATAATCAGTTTTGATCCTTGAATATGCTGCAACCACTCAAGCTCGAAATATATGTGTGTCCTTAGGAACTGGAATTCACACCAATCAGCATTGATGGTTACTCCCACTTGCACTGATCTACTTTGATGCTTTAACACAATTGGGCATTTGTCCTTGTGTTTAAATTCTCCTAGACTATAACCATAGTGTTTAAGTGATGCTTCTCAATACTGATGATTTCAAGAACTGTGGTTGCATCTGGCTCAAAGTCCTCACATTCCCTCCAGACAGCAGCTCCCTGAACTGTCCTGAAATTTGGGGTACTGGAAGTTCAGATTTGGACTGGAATTTTGTGGCTTGAATATAAGAACTGCTATTTACTAGCCTCAACCAGAGGTGTTCAGCCCCTGGCCCAGGAGTCAGGTCCAGCCCACAAAGCAGTATGGTCCAGTCCACAGGGCTCCCCAAGGGTCTGGGAATTTGGTGGGGGCAGTGGTGGCAATTAATACTGCAACCACTCCTCCTCTACCAAATTTTCAAGTCACATGGGCCAGTTGACATTACCTTGGACATGGTATCCTGCCTGCAAGTACAGGGCAATGGGGCCTCATCAGATACACATGGGGCTGGGGGCAAGCAATGGGGCCTAATTGTGTGTATTTGGGGTGCTTGGTTCGATCTGGAGCACATAGGGATGGAGTCTGGGCAGCAGAGCCTGATCCAGTATGTGGGCTGTGTGGCCGGATGTGGGCTGTGGGGCCTGATTCTGTATGCATGTGGTTGGGACAGGTAGCAAGGCTGGATCCTGTGTGTACTGGGTTGGGGGTGAGTGGCAGGGCCTGACCCTTGTGGGTCCATGACCATGGCCACCATCTGGCATGGAGGGTGGGGCCTCACCAGCACATGACCAACTGGACCACAGTTCCGTGTATGCAAGACTGGGCCTACAGATCCACCCTGCACAAGTCATCCGGCCCACAGAGCAAAAAGGTTGGGTACCATAGCTCCATCTAGCCCAGTGTCCAGTCTCACACAATGTCAGAGTGGATGCTGATGGAGAGAATAAACTGGACATATCCAGAATTTTCCACCCCCTGCTCCTCTCCCACAACAGTTTTCAGCATTCACAGCTTGCCTCTATAAGCAACTAATTTCCATAATCTCTGTTTGTGTGTGTGCACATGCATGCAAAAGGGGTGGGGTGGGGATATTGACCAGTGAGTGAGAAGCCCACTGATTTAAACAGGCACTCCTGATTAAAATGCATGCTACTTTTTTAATCAAACCTTTTCTCCTGGAAATCCTGGGCTTCCAGGTAAGCCTGCTTCTCCATTTTTTAAGCAACCTGGTGATCCCTTTGGCCCTGGAAGCCCTTTACTTCCTGTAAAGCAAACCATATAGCAGGTGAAAACATCACTGTCTTTTGTTGAATGACTGCAGCCATGAACATGCATTCATTTCTAGTGGTGGAAATTTTCCACTGCAAAAAAATGTTTCCAGGAAAGGAAGCAATGTAAGTATTCAGTCTGAAACTGCTTCCTCTCCCCTGCTCGTGCCTTTCCAATATCAGATGATCCCATTCTAGGGAAAGCACGGAGAGCAGTGGCTGCTGGAGCAGTAGGGCAAAGGTCCTTTGTCAGAGAAGTAGGTGGGAAGCAAGGTGGGAAGCAAGCTCCTAGCCATGGCAAGCCAAGAGGAATGAGCAGTACAGCCTGATCCTCATACTGGAGACCAAGAAGGCAAGGCCACTGGAAACCAAGTGAGCAGCATGTAGAAGTCTCTCCAGACATTTCACTAAACAACTCACCCAGCTAGATCCTTATGTATATCTTTTAAAATGTATTCCATATGGTCAATTTTGATGCATGACTTTTCAAAAGCAGACTAATAATCTGTATATTGTAATTGGTCTATTAAAAGCTTATTTGTCTAACTTGTCTATGTCAAAACATTTTTCTACTTGTCTGTCTCCATACTGGTTTTATTTTTTAAATTTTAAAAAGAGTTAAAAGGAGCATTTTACCTTTTGGACCAAGGTTTCCTGGAAATCCAATCCCAGGAAAACCTTGATCACCTTTTGGCCCTGGAAATCCTGGATTGCCTCTTTGTCCTCTAGATCCTAGGTGACCTATCAGAAGAAGATAGACAAACACTGATGTGACGGGCTAGCTGGTAGTGACTTAGCCCAGGGGTTTTGAAAGGGTAAAGATGGTTGGAGGACTTGGGATTTCCTTTCCTCACCAATCTGGTAATGATTTGGCCCAGGGGCTTTGAAAGTGTAAAAGATGATTGGAAGACTTGGGATTCTCTTTCCTCACCAATCAGGCCCCAGAGAGTCACCCTCCATGTCCCCTGATTGGCCCCTTGGGTCACCTTAAGGGGGATAAAAGGGGCAGCGCAGCTGACTCAAGGGAGAGACCAGCGAGGGACAACAAGGAAAGAGTCTCAAAGAGCTGGGCCAGCAGCAGTTGCCCCAGAAGAGCCTGAAGGAGTGGGAGCTACAGGCAGCAATTGGACCCTCAGCAGTGCGGCATGTGGCTGGCAGGAAAGGCTCCCCACTGGGCTCCAGGATCCCCTACGAGAGGCTGCAGCCAGCAGGAAAGGCCCCCCAGCTCCAGCAAGGATCTGAGCAATGACCTGAGAGGTTCCCAGCTCTGCTTCAAGCTCCTCCAGTCAGAGGCCAGGAAGCTCAAGATGAGGCCGGGGCTCCTGGAAGATCAAGACCCCCAGCAGCTTGGAACAACACCAACACTGGTGCCCGTGTGGTAGAGTTTCTGCCTGCTATGTGGGTGGTCTGCGTTCAAGTCCCAGCTGGGGTGAATGAAGTAACAGGGAGAAATCCTTGTTGCAGTAGAAAGGGGTCATTGTGTTTTCTCTTTCTCCGGGTACCTAGGCCCTATATTCCTTCTTATTTGACATTTCGTGCCTTTTTTATTTCACCAACCAGTATTGTTTGTTCTGCTGTTTGTGTTTTATATTTTGGTTAACCCTGTCTTTTGTCAACTGGATAAATATGTCTATGAATGTAAGTGTCTAACCTTTGTTGAATCCTGCCCCCTCAGGGCATTGTAGTGTCCCCTATACACCCTGGTTTATACTGGTTATATTCCCAGTACTGTTCTCTCATTAAAAGGTAAAAGGTTAAGTCCTCAGTGGTGGTCTGGCTCTGCTCTATAGGGGGAGGAGAGTCCCTACACCTCCCACAGCGTTTGTGCACCTGCTTTGATCCCTTCAACTGGAGAGGGAGTACCTCTTGGAGTACTGCCCGGTTTACACTGATATACCTAGTCATAGATCTACCTAGTCATAGATCTTCTAAGCGTAACAAATGTTTGTCATCTTTCTTTGCAGTGATGTCTTACGCAATTGATTTTACATTCTAAGATGCCTTTATCAGGATTCTTTCAGCAATCAAAATAATTGCCCAACATAGAAGGTGGGCGATTAACCCTTCAAGCCATCTCAGTCACATCAGTGCTGTGCTATTTGTAGCCCTGAAACTCATTAGTCCTGTCAATTCCAAGGCAGCCGTTAGAGGCAACGTGCTCTGAGTAACTCCGTAACAAGCCTTAGTTGAAGGACAAACTAAGAGTAGACTGTTTCCACACAGTTACAAGAACTCTTAAAATCAGCTTACATAGTGACTCATTAAAATCAATGGGATTTGGTAGGTGGCTAGGACCGGCAGGTATCTGAAGTGATTTACATAGTATCAGAATGTAGATTCTATTTCTAAACTACACACTAACAGTTTATTCTAGGGTGGACATTTTCTTCATAAAATGCCAAATGTGAATCACTGGTTCACACTGTCAAAACAGGTACTAGTCTAGGACAGTGTATATGGAATGCCTTTTATGTATCCACAAGTACTAGTGGATCAAAACCCAGTAACAACCAAAAATGGCAAATAACAAACACTTAACATAAATAGAAGCTAGAAGTTTTGTTACAGACCTGCTCTGCATGTAAAGCTCAGAACAGTGTGCAAAGCTCTGCATTACGCCTCTACAAGGAACAGCACAGAATTCACAGTCCAAGGACTGGGGGAAGGAGCTAAGGGAGCAATAAATTCATCCTGCACTCTCCCAGTTTTTGGCTGCACTGTAGGCAACAGCAGTTCATAGATTTCATAGACATGAGGGCTAGAAGGGACCTCAAAGATCATCAGGTTCAGCCCCCTGCCCCAGGGGCAGGAAGTCAGCTAGGGGGAAAAGATCCCAGCAAGATAAGCATCCAAGTGTTTCTTGAATGAGTCCAGAGTAGATGCCTGCACCACTTCTGGAGGGAGTCTATTCCAGGTCTTGGGGGCTCAGACAGTAAAGAATTTTTTTTCTTATGTCCAACCTAAAACAGTCTTGGAGTAGTTTATGACCACTGGTCCTTGTTTTTCCTTGGGGTGCTCTGGTAAACAGATGTTCTCCCAGGTCCTGATGTACACCGCTTATGTACTTATAAGCACCCATGAGGTCCCCCCTAAGCCTGAGCTTTTCCAGGCTGAAGAGTCCCATGGTGCTCAGCCTCTCTTCATAAGGCCTATTCTCTTGCCCTCTGATCATGTGCATGGCTCTCCTCTGGACTCTCTCAAGCTTCTCCACATCCTTCTTGAATTCTGGAGCCCAGAATTGGATGCAGTACTCCAGCTGCGGCCTCACCAAGGCCGAGTACAGCGGGGGGATGACATTCTGAGATTTACTTGACAAGCATCTATGGATGCAAGCCAGAGTTTTGTTTACTTTACCAGCTGTGGCATCGCATTGGTGGCTCATGTTCATCTTGTGGTCAATTGTGACTCCCACGTCTCTTTCAGCTGTGGTGCTAGCAAGCATAGCACTGCTGAGCCTATAAGTATGCTGCAGGTTTTTTTACCCCAAGGTGGAGTACCTTACATTTATCAGTATTGAATGTCATCAGGTTTGTATCTGCCCACTTACTAAGTTTATCCAAATCAGCCTGGATCACTAACCCGTCCTCAGGCGTGGCTGGTATGCCCCAAAGTTTAGTGTCATCGGCGAACTTAGCCAGTGCACTTCTTACACCCATGTCCATATCGTTGATAAAGATGTTAAAGGACAGAGCCTTGGGGATGCTACTGGTCACGGAGCACCATAATGATTCACTACCATCAACCACTACTCTCTGGGTCCGACCTTGGAGCCAATTACCCAGCCATTGGACTGTGGTGTAGCTGAGGCTGCAGTTGGGCAATTTTTCCATGAGGTCATCATGGGACACCAGATCAAAGGCTTTTTTAAAGTCCAGAAATATATCATCAATCTCTTCTCCTTGTCCAGATATTATGTCACCTGGTCGTGGAAGGAGATGAGATTGGTCAGGCAAGACCTACCCACATCAAACCCATGCTAGTTGTCCCTCAGGATGTTGCCCTCAGCCAGCTTATCCAGAAGGGTCTCCTTGATAATTTTCTCCAGAATCTTACCAGGGATTGAGGTCATCCTGACTGGCCTGTAATTCTTGGGATCTACTTTCTGCCCTTTCTTGAAAACAGGTACCACATTGGCCTTCTTCCAGTCTTTAGGTACTTCACCATGAGTTTTCAAATAGTTTTGCCAATGGTTGGGCTATGACACCTGAGTATTCTAGGGTGTAATCTGTCAGGACCAGCTGACTTGAAGGCATCTGGCTTCTTAAGGTGATCCTTTACTAGATCAACACCAATGCTGGGTATAAATACACCCTTACCTTGGCTGTCCAGCATCTTGCTAGGCAAAGTAGCAAGTACCCATTAAGCACACTGGCCTTTTCCTGGATGTCGGTTATCAGCTGTTCCGTTTGGTTCAGCAGGGGTCCAGTGTTACCCTTGCTTTTTTTCTGACTCGCTACATATCTGAAAAAGGACTTTTTGTTATCCTTGATATGTGAGGCTAGATGGAGCTTGGTTGCAGCCTTGGCTTTCCTTATCCACTCCCTACAGGTATGGACCAGTGCTGAGTACTCCTCCTTGGTGGTTATTCTAGCCTTCCATCCTTTATAGGTCTCTCTTTTGAGGCATAGGAGGTCCTCAAGTTCCCTGCTGAGCTAAGGGGGTTGCTGTGACCTTTTGCTACCCTTCCTCTGAGATGGGATGGCCATCCCTTGTGCTGTCAGGATTGCTCCCTTGAGGAGCAACCAGTCCTCTTGGACTCCTTTTCCTGTCAAGCTGTGGTCCCTTAGGGCCTTGACAACGAAACTCCTGAGCTTGTTAAAGTCTGCTTTCCTGAAGTCGAGAACTTCTGTATTGCTGACTGTCTTGCCAGATTTGCAGTGGATAGTAAAGGTGATCAGCTCATGGTCACTATCACCCATCTTTCAATCGATTCTTAGGTCACTGGCTAGGTCATCCCCTTTGGTCAGTACCAGGTCCAGCAACGCTTTGCTTCTTGTCGGCCCATAGACTTCTTGAGTCAGGTAGAGCTCATCCACGCACGTAAGAAAGCTTTGCGACTGATCGGATTTGGCCCCGTGCTCTTCCCATGAGATGTCCAGGTAGTTTAAAGTCCCCCATGACAACCATGCACTGAGAGCATGCAGCCTCAGCCAGTTTCCTGGTGAATTCTTGGTCAAGCTCTTGTTTCTGGTTAGAAGGTCTGTAGTAGACTCCTACCAAGATGTCCCCTGTGCCACATTCCCCATGTATTTTAAACCAGAGAGACTCCAGTCATCCTTTCTGGTTGCCAATGTCAATTTGCAGGGATGTGTAGCTATTTTTGACATAGAAATCTACACCCCCACCCCTTTTATCTGTATGATCTTGCCTGTACAGGGTATAGCCATCTATACCTGTGGCCCAATCATAGGTGGAGTCCCACCAGATCTCCATTATCCCTATGAGGTCATAGTCATTCTTATTTAGCAGGAGGACCAGTTCCTCCTGTTTATGCCCCAAGCTCCTGGCATTGGTGTATAGGCAGGTAAGTGTCCCGCTGGGGGCCTTTGCCTTCCTTACAGATCGCGTCGGGACTAGAGTAGGGGTGGGTTCCCTTAAGTGCTTTAGCCTGCTGGATTTACAAAGGTTGCCCAGTAGGCTTGCAGTGGCGGTAATCCACCCAACCCCTGGCGGACATAGTTTAAAGCCTGGTCAAGCAGGTCATCCAGTCTGGCTAAGAAGAGCCTCCTCCGCAGTGGAGTGAGGTGGAGGCCACCTCTCCCCAGCAGACCACTGCCTCTCTCACCAAAGAGCAGACTGTGATTGTGGAAGCTGAAGCCTCCACAATGACACCAGCACCACAGTCTTTGGTTGACTACCTTGACCTGTCTCTCCCTCCCCAGCCCATGACCCACAACTGGGAGGAGCAAGGAAAAGACCACCTGCACCCCCAGCCCCCTAAGCCTTTCTCCCAGAGCCCTGTAGTCTCTCATGACCTGGCTGGGATTGCTCCGAGCCATGTCATTCATGACCACATGGATAAGGAGCATAGGGTAGTGTTTGGAGGGCTGGATAATCTTTGGGATCCTTTCTGCTATGTCCCAGATGCAGACCCCTGGGAAGTAGCAGACCTCCCGGGGTAGGGGGCTGGGGAGGCAGATTGCCCCTTCAGTTGGGGAGTCTCCCACAATGACCACTCTGCATTTCATCTTAGGGAGAGTAGGGGTGAGTGATCCTCCCCTGTCTGCAGGAGCTGGAATCTCTGCAGGCTGAAATGGGGCCTAGCTGAGTCCAAGTTAGGCAAAATGGAGACCTGTCTACAGTAGTAAAGCAGTCTCCCCAGACTGTCTTTGGATAGCACTGCCCAGAATCTCTGTAGGGCTATATACTGTGGATATGCCACAATATTCCCTTTTCATTCCCAATTGTACCCTTCAAAGAGGATACTTGGGAGGCACACTCATGATTGTCTTCAAAGCCCCCGCACATGGGGGAATCCTCCCAGATGCATCAAGAGCTTTTAAGTGCATCTTTATACTGTTCTAGCCTTTTTAGCTGGCATAAAGGAGCCACAGCTAGGGTAATAATCTTTCTTAGAGTGCAACTGATGTATTTAATTTAGGGGAAGCACTCACCTTTTGCTCCTGGTGGTCCAGGTGAACCATCAGGTCCCCGAAGTCCTGGTGGTCCAGGTATTCTATTTATTGTACCAGGTTCTCCTTTTGGACCTTCAAGAAATGGGTTAGCAAAGGTTAGAGAACCTTCCAGGATGGAGTGTATGATACTGTACATTTTAGTACTGAACACAAACAGAAACATATGTATTTTATATATTCATAGAAACCCCTACTCAGTTAAAAATACTGTATCACTTTCCAAAGCTTTGACGCTCCACAGCTGTGTGGAAAAGATAGACACTGTCATAATACCATATTTTTTTGCATGTAACATGCCCTAAAATATAATACAAACCTTGTTTTTGAAAGGCAGAATAGCAAATTGTATTTCCAGAGTTATGGCTTCATACAGCAGGAACAGAGCTTAATCTTCAGCTGACTCACCCTCTCTTTCCTGCTTAACTAAAGTTGAAACTCTAGGTGCTGCTGAAGACTGGTATTCATGGGTGAATTTATAATTTTTGAAAAAAAGAGCTAAAACAGTCTGCAGAAAGGTGGATAGGAGCAGAGAGACCAGGAGTAGCTAGTAAACAGCAAAATTGACCTATGAAAGATTTGCTTGATCAGTGGAATGTCAAGACCATTAAAAAAGAGAGGCGACCATTAACATTTGTGGAGTAAGGAACAATCAGTCGTTAAGTCAGTTAATTCTCTCAGCTGTCTGAATAGTAATATAAGGTAATTGAACATTTATGGCTATTCTGGAAGCTGACTGAACTACAAATTGATTTCCATGCCGCATAAAATAAAAGTATCAGTTCAAGTTTGGATTGTTAGTTTGATGAAGATTCTGAGGAAGAATGAAATTTAACTGAGTGTTTTGTGATTGGCTGTATTTCTTCAAGTGAAAGTTACAGTCAAATCAAGGTGCTTAATAACAGTAATATTAATGCCAGCTTAACTATGCTATTTTTAATATTGTATATAGAACTTTACCACAGAATTTCCTTCTACTCTGAAGCCCAGCCTAGTACCCATGTCTGTTCTTTTGACTGCCAGGTTCTTAAACAAAATAATTAACTATGAATGTTAATATTAACCGATACTAGCAAACATTATATTTATGCATCTATAATGCTATCACAGTCATGACACAGGACGACTAACAAGATGTTTGCACAACATCTTCAGTCGGAGCCAAAACATTGTTAGAAAATTATAGTAAAGCACTGTGCATCATACCTGTATTGTCTTTGTAAGGGAAAGTTGGAGTATAAATTCACATACTTTTTATTTTTTATGTAGCATTAAGAATAAGGGTAAATCTGATAATTCAAATGCTGAAAAGTTGTTTAGAAATAAAAAAGAATAGGTTAAGATATTTAATAAGTTAATGTAGCCATCCTTGGACTGAAACCATAAAGCCTTAATTAATTTAAAGTATCATTATTATTTTCAGCTACAGTGCTGTAACTAACCCAAGCTGCACAGAAAGTGATAAAAGCAAAGATAATGCTCAAAACATTTTTTTCTTATATTTTTTTAAATACTCTCATGTCTATTTTACACGCCTCTGGGACTGCACTCTGGAGATATGCTCCAGTTTCCTACCTTTGTTTCAGCACTGATTAGCTGTACTAGTTTGATTTTTTTAATGTAGATTGAGTTTGGGATTTTTTTTTTCCAGTTTATCTACGGTGCCAAATACCAAACAAAGCACAGTTCTCTATGACATATAGAAGGAAGGCATTTCTTTGAAGGAATGAAGAATGAAGGGGGAAAAGTTTTAGGGCAGGAGTCCAGAGATTGTAAAAAGGTAGTGTGTCATTTTGAATGAAATCTCACAAGGAAAAGTACAAAAGTATGAATTAAACAGAATGACGATTAGAACTTCAGTGATTCTGAATTAATGACAGAAATGCAAGTAACTTCAGAATCCGAAATAAGGAGATGTAGCTCATCACTGATTCAAAGAAACAGGTTCTTCTAATCTTTACTATTATTGTCATGGGCATCATCTGCTGAGAATTCCTCCAGATACGGTAGGACTGTTTCTCAGCCAAAAATAAGCATAAGGCAAAACTTCACATGAGAAAAAAGACGAAGTAGGCCTAAAGGTGGCTAAAACAGTTTTACTCTTGGGATGAGCCACTTAGTTGCTCAGAGAGACACTATTTGAAAAGAAAGGTGGGTAATCTGAGGCCTGGGTATGAGCCCTCTTTTAGACAGAGCCTAGCCAGTGATCTGTTGTTAAAGGTATGAAGAAGTTGAGCAGAGTACAGTAGAAACTAGGACTATAAGGGATTACACTGATTCAGGATGGCTCATCAGCTACTCACAATAGTCCTTTCAGAGTCAACTTCATGTTAAGTGGATCAAATCCTTTTTTCTGTCATCAGTGAAGACTGAAAGTAACCATAAAGCACTGGAATACAGTCTAGAATCAGCTATAGAAGCTATTACGAAGTAGAATTAAAGTACACTTGTAATGTGAAAAGTTTTGTCAGTGACAAAGAAAACAAAATGAAAAACAGCGTGAAGAACTACAAGAACCAAGAAGCAGCAGAAGACCATAACTATTTTATAAGCTGTAGTTGTTCCTCTCATTTCATGAACCTTCTGGTAAATGACATAACGAACTCTGTGAATCATATTCTAATTCAAGTAACAGGACTTCAGAAACGCTGCTAAAACCACCACATTGAAAAGGTCACCTTAACAACAATAAGGGATCTGTTATGCCCCAACTGCCTAGAACAGCGAACTGGCATGCAAGAAATCTTTTCTGAAAATGAGAGTTTTACATGAAAATTGTAGAGGGGCACAAGAATGACATTTAAGAAAATGTAATCAAAATAATCATCAAGTTTTACAAAAAGGCAAAGCATCTCCATCAGCAACCAGTACCAATAACAGAGTGAACATGCCACAATTGAATATGTAATATGAGTGCCTACTTAAAATGCCTCACAAAGTTCTGAAACCATATGAAAACCTGATCA
The DNA here is from genome assembly GCF_001723895.1 of Crocodylus porosus. NCBI lineage: Eukaryota > Metazoa > Chordata > Crocodylia > Crocodylidae > Crocodylus > Crocodylus porosus. The sequence goes on from NW_017728910.1 coordinate 35,655,457, forward strand.
AGTCTAGATTTAATGAACTGCAGTTCACTTGCTAGACTATGTAGCTCGTTCACAATACCTGGGGGTGAGTTTAAGAGTATGGTACTAATGTGTAGTTACTAAATCTATGTGTATTAGCTGAAATAGATACCATTCATTAAACACAAGACAAATATATTTTTAAAAAAATCATGCCTGATATCCATTGAAAATTTACATCTCCATTGACAATTATTTTTGAAAATTCCCTATATAAACCTGATACATATTTCAAAATATCATTTATACTGCCTTAATAAGTAATGATACACAGACCTCCTCAAAATGTACAGGTAAAGGCGCAATTTAATCTAATGCATTATAGGCACAATTGCACCTCCTGCCATGCCACATATGCATGGCAGGAGATGCAACTGTGGGATTGCACATTAGATCCAAACCTGCCTTATTGCCTGTGTAGGGGGAACCCAATCCTGGGCTCCCTCTGTACTGGCAAGAAGCAGGCTCCCTCAACTGGGAGCCCCCTTTGCTGAGGGTCCTCCCAGCCATGGGGCCCACGAGCAGCTGGGAAGATCCCAGCAACTGATGGAGCTCTTGGTTCCCACTGCAGCTTCCCAAGACTTGGGGATCAGGCAGCAACAATCCCCAGGGCGTGGTTTTCACTCTGGGCCTGGTGTACCTCTGTGGCTGGGAGACCCTGCTAGAGGTGCAAATTAAAGCTCAACAGCAACCTGCTATAAAGTTCGTACACATTTTCAAGATCTAAATTTATAGCTGATTGGAACTTTCTATTGTGTGATAGCTACTTTTCATGTATAGCTGGTCTTAAGGTAATTGTACAATTAACCAGTTAATTGTGTGATACCTGTACTGTATAGGTGGACCGCATATTCCTAAGTAGGCCAACCTTTGACAAAACGTTCTCTGAAAAAGCCAGAAAGCCAGCGGTCAAAACTCAATAAAAGCCAGGATAGTTTATATCAGTTAAAGCCACAGTGGTAGAAACTGGCCAGCCCTGTTCCAAGTAAGATCTAAAGTGTCCTGTGTCTTCCTGATTTGACTTAATTCTAAAATCACATGAGCTAATCCCATATTTGTCTAGGATCCATGAAATTACAAGTTAATGAAGAAGAATTCTCGGTGTGCATATTGACATCCCCCAAACAATACATTTTTATGAACTGATGGCCAGGTTCAAAAGAGGCTCATTTAGATTGCTTCTTGCGACTCTTAACAAATGCAGCACTCCTGTAGACTATAAGAATTCCCAGATGTAGCTAATCCCCAGGGAATACAATCCAATAGGTGCTTACAAATGATCTCATCCATGGCATGGGAAACCTACCGCATAAACATAAGTCAGATGTAAAAAAGCATTGCCATAGAGACACCTGGTGATTTAAGTGATCTCTACCAAATCTTTTTTCTCCTAGAATCTCATGAGTTCAGAGTCTGTTGACCTATATAAAAGGCCTTTCTATTACTCTATTTTCAATCTGATTTTGCATTTTTCCAAATTACATTTCACTTATTATCGCACATGCCAGTTTTATCAAGGTGTTTACAACTTTCTGGATTCTCAATCCAAGGTTTTCTCCTGGTGAAGTCAAGGGGAGTTTTATCATTGCCTCAGTTGAGACTGCTGTTGTAGAATGCCTAACCCCAGGGTTAGGGACAGACATTACACATAAACCAGTTTAAGTGATCAGAAACTGGTTTAAACTTGTAACAGAACATAAGTTCAGTGCACATAAACCAGTTTCAAAATGGCTGAAACTGGTTTAAGATAAACCTGGTTGAATGTAGTATCAGACTTAACTGATTTGGGTCAAACCAGTTTATGCAACTTCTTTCCCAGACCCCTTCCTGGTTTAAGTTAAATCATAGTCCCCCAGCATCCCAGATGCTTTACAGCCCTGGATGGGGCACTGCTCTCTGCTCGAGAGAGCAGGACTGGCCCCTCCCCTCTGGTCTCTAGCCGGAGCAGGGGCGGGTCATGGCCAGACACTGGCCTGCCACGGTCCCTGGGGCAAAGGGGCGGGGAGGGGGAATTAATCCCTCCCTCTGTCCCTTCTCCTCCAACTGGCAACCCCCAAGGACCAGCTGGGGCTTGCCAGTCCCAGATGCACCTCCACAGCTTGCATGCAACCAGGCAGGGAGTAGGTTAATTCCTCCCCCTGTCCCCTCTCTCCCCTGGAATCCCCAGGGGTTTGGCTGCAGTCTCTGTGGCAGTCAGAATCAACATGGCAGGAGCTGCTCTGCTACCCCTCCAAGACAGTGATAAGGTACGAGATTACAAACCATTTCCTCCAGGCAATCCCGGCAAACCAGGTGTTCCTCTTATGCCTTTGGGACCTATAATTCCTGGTGGTCCATATCCTGGATATCCATGAAGACCTATATCTCCAGAAGGACCTGGACTACCGGATGGTCCTGGTGGCCCTCTGTCACCTTTTGAACCACGCTGTGCCTATTAATAATCAGACAGAAGTTATGGAAGATTAGATCTAATTATGATCTCACATTTTAACAACGGAGTGACTTCACCCACCTATGTCAAGTTACTTAAGATGTGCACAGTTTTAAGTGAGAACAGAATCAGGCCAATGGCCTTTAATTTTATTAATTAAACAACAATAATGATCATCCTCATCATAGACTATTTTCACCCATTCTTTCAATCAAAAGTACAAGAGTGCATTTATTGCACAACAACAGCAGCAACAATGATGGAGTTACAATAACGTAAAGCTACAGGGCTTGGTTTTGATCTTGCATATACTAGAGGAAATATAGTAATCCCTCTGATGTCAGTTGTGCATTGTTGTAGTGAAAATTCATCTGTAGGTTACAGGTATTAGGCTGTGCTTTAATTTGTGCAACATATCCTTATGTACTCAGCTTTCCATAAATTATATAGTTATTGAATATAATAAATAAATACCTCTTCGCCTTTAGAACCTTTTGTGCCTTTTCTACCAGGTCTGCCATGAAATCCATCTGCACCTTTCTTCCCTGGATATCCTCTCATTCCAGGATTACCTTGATTGCCTTGCTGCCCTTCTGGATGAATGTGTCCTGGTTCACCTTTTGGCCCTTTAGTCCCTTGATCTCCTGGAAGACCTGGATACCCCTGCAGTTAAGGGTTTCTGTGTTAGATTCATGCCCAGTTGGCTTTTAAATTTCTTCACTAAAAAGCTAACCATTAATTATTTCTGTTTTCTTTTAAAGTAACTCTTCAGGGGTTCATATTATTAAATTCATTATTAAATGATAAATTATTTTCTTAGTGATTACACTAATCAGTAAACAACCAGCTTTTTCCTTACTTCGTCTTATTGTGATACAGATTCTCATCTCACTCATGCTATATCCTCATGAATAAACTAAATGAAGATAAAGATCCAGATTCTTGTCCCTGCTTCATCCTTTGCAATGCTTTGATGGCATGAAGAGGGTAACAGGACAGACAGCTGGCAGGAATTTCCTCTTCCATGTGGGAATCTCTGCAAGGCTAACACTGATACCAGTGGCTCTATGCCATTCACTACTGGTCCCTACTGCAGGAGATGTTCTGGAGTCAAAGCACAGTGATCCTGGTGAACTGATTCTTGTGTGGTTCAGTAATTGCCCAGTATGCTCTGAATATTGTCACTACTATGCTTCTAATAGCATCACTGTACAACATAATAACAGCAGGGAGCTACTAACTGCACACATGAGCTAAACCAACTGTGAGGCAAATCCCTCAAAAGATCTCCCTCCCAGGCAAGGGAGCCATTCCACTATGAAAGGGAATCCTTTAAAGGGATAGGACAAAGCTGAACTCCCTGCACTCTGTCTGAGATTTGGTGATATGCCATGGCACCTTGAGGGCATAGCCTAGAGTGGTCCAGAGAATTGATTAATATTACAGAGAAAATCAGTGGCAGAAGCAAGGTTAGAACACACAACATTCTTGTTCTTAGGTACATATGTACTGCAGCCACTGCTGTGTAGTTTGAAACCTTTAGCTTTAAATTATTTAGGGAAGTTACTGGTCATGGCATAGCTGGGGCAGAACAGGGTTCAGTGCTGGCTGACCACCAGATTATTTAAATAGCTTATTGGGTATGTGTAAGCTTTGTGCTCCTGAATTCTTATCTTACTAAAATTCAATAAAACACCTGGAGGAGACATTTAATCTGAACCTTACTTGAAGACCTGGAGGCCCCTGTGTCCCTGGAGAACCTTGAGAACCTTTGGGGCCTGGCACTCCTTCTCCACCTGTGATAGGAACATCATAATTTGTTAAAAATTAAAGTAAGAAAGTCAGATTTGACAACCTCTAGCCACAGCATACAACACAGAATTACCACCTAAAATATACATCTGTGAACTGCCTTAGAAAATAACTGGTAAAAGGCTCACTGACGGGTGCATAAAGACATTTCTCCTTTATTTTTTATTTTAACATTTCTTCTTCCACATTATTAAATTCCTAGACAAATTATAGTACATTCTTTCTAGTAAAAACTTTTTAGGAAAACATTATTCCTCCTAAAGAAGCAGTAGATCTACTGAAAACGTTATTTACTTTCATATGCCCTCGTGCTCTATTAATCTTCATGTATTTCCAAAAGTCCTTCAAGATAGCAGCAATCTCTTCAAAGGTTGGTTTCTTCTTAATGGTCCACTGGAGACAGTGCAAGGAAGGGCAAGTTCACCTCACCCCTTGTGAAATGAAGGCAGCTGAGGTTTCCCTCTTGACTCAGCAAGTTTTTCTAAGATTGAAGACTCCACATTCCACCATTAAATCTGAGAGATGTACAAACCTGGCCCCAAACACAACCTCTCAGTTTACACCATGTGAAATGTTGATTTTAAATATGTAAAGTACCCCTTTATAATCAATTAATTGTTATCAGATATTGCTATAGACAGTCCATAAACACTGGCTTTTTCCAATGACACTGTAGCACCAATATATTTTACCTCTAGTTCCTGGTGCACCATCTGGTCCTGGGGCACCAGAAGGTCCTGAAAGTCCAGGAATATAGGTGCAGTCAGTACATGCACATATATCTTCACCTAAAATGAAGTTATATCTCTATTAGTTGGTACACAAGTAAATTACCTTCTGATAGTACTTGGCATCAGTCCTGCTCAATGCTTACTAAAGGAAGGATGGCTAAACAAAACAGCCTAACATATCTGCTAGCAAAGCAGGTATAAAAAAGCTGGGAATTGACTCTTCTTTTTTACTCTGTGTAGGAAACCTACCACAAAGCATGATTTCAGATCTTTTTAGATAAACTTGGTTTTACCTTTTGGCAGGTAAAGGAGTCAGAGCTCACAGCACATCATTTAAAAGACAGGGCCACCAAGTTTAAACTTTGAATTTTCTTGCATATCCCATACCTGCAAATAAGACACATGCCTTGTTTTTCAGAAGGCAGAGTAAAAATTTTTCTAGAGTTATGG
>NW_017728910.1:35660909-35664741 GCF_001723895.1 Crocodylus porosus
CCAGATTCTTGTCCCTGCTTCATCCTTTGCAATGCTTTGATGGCATGAAGAGGGTAACAGGACAGACAGCTGGCAGGAATTTCCTCTTCCATGTGGGAATCCCTGCAAGGCTAACACTGATACCAGTGGCTCTATGCCATTCACTACTGGTCCCTACTGCAGGAGATGTTCTGGAGTCAAAGCACAGTGATCCTGGTGAACTGATTCTTGTGTGGTTCAGTAATTGCCCAGTATGCTCTGAATATTGTCACTACTATGCTTCTAATAGCATCACTGTACAACATAATAACAGCAGGGAGCTACTAACTGCACACATGAGCTAAACCAACTGTGAGGCAAATCCCTCAAAAGATCTCCCTCCCAGGCAAGGGAGCCATTCCACTATGAAAGGGAATCCTTTAAAGGGATAGGACAAAGCTGAACTCCCTGCACTCTGTCTGAGATTTGGTGATATGCCATGGCACCTTGAGGGCATAGCCTAGAGTGGTCCAGAGAATTGATTAATATTACAGAGAAAATCAGTGGCAGAAGCAAGGTTAGAACACACAACATTCTTGTTCTTAGGTACATATGTACTGCAGCCACTGCTGTGTAGTTTGAAACCTTTAGCTTTAAATTATTTAGGGAAGTTACTGGTCATGGCATAGCTGGGGCAGAACAGGGTTCAGTGCTGGCTGACCACCAGATTATTTAAATAGCTTATTGGGTATGTGTAAGCTTTGTGCTCCTGAATTCTTATCTTACTAAAATTCAATAAAACACCTGGAGGAGACATTTAATCTGAACCTTACTTGAAGACCTGGAGGCCCCTGTGTCCCTGGAGAACCTTGAGAACCTTTGGGGCCTGGCACTCCTTCTCCACCTGTGATAGGAACATCATAATTTGTTAAAAATTAAAGTAAGAAAGTCAGATTTGACAACCTCTAGCCACAGCATACAACACAGAATTACCACCTAAAATATACATCTGTGAACTGCCTTAGAAAATAACTGGTAAAAGGCTCACTGACGGGTGCATAAAGACATTTCTCCTTTATTTTTTATTTTAACATTTCTTCTTCCACATTATTAAATTCCTAGACAAATTATAGTACATTCTTTCTAGTAAAAACTTTTTAGGAAAACATTATTCCTCCTAAAGAAGCAGTAGATCTACTGAAAACGTTATTTACTTTCATATGCCCTCGTGCTCTATTAATCTTCATGTATTTCCAAAAGTCCTTCAAGATAGCAGCAATCTCTTCAAAGGTTGGTTTCTTCTTAATGGTCCACTGGAGACAGTGCAAGGAAGGGCAAGTTCACCTCACCCCTTGTGAAATGAAGGCAGCTGAGGTTTCCCTCTTGACTCAGCAAGTTTTTCTAAGATTGAAGACTCCACATTCCACCATTAAATCTGAGAGATGTACAAACCTGGCCCCAAACACAACCTCTCAGTTTACACCATGTGAAATGTTGATTTTAAATATGTAAAGTACCCCTTTATAATCAATTAATTGTTATCAGATATTGCTATAGACAGTCCATAAACACTGGCTTTTTCCAATGACACTGTAGCACCAATATATTTTACCTCTAGTTCCTGGTGCACCATCTGGTCCTGGGGCACCAGAAGGTCCTGAAAGTCCAGGAATATAGGTGCAGTCAGTACATGCACATATATCTTCACCTAAAATGAAGTTATATCTCTATTAGTTGGTACACAAGTAAATTACCTTCTGATAGTACTTGGCATCAGTCCTGCTCAATGCTTACTAAAGGAAGGATGGCTAAACAAAACAGCCTAACATATCTGCTAGCAAAGCAGGTATAAAAAAGCTGGGAATTGACTCTTCTTTTTTACTCTGTGTAGGAAACCTACCACAAAGCATGATTTCAGATCTTTTTAGATAAACTTGGTTTTACCTTTTGGCAGGTAAAGGAGTCAGAGCTCACAGCACATCATTTAAAAGACAGGGCCACCAAGTTTAAACTTTGAATTTTCTTGCATATCCCATACCTGCAAATAAGACACATGCCTTGTTTTTCAGAAGGCAGAGTAAAAATTTTTCTAGAGTTATGGGTGCATTGAGCAGGGTCAGAACTAATATTTAGCTCAATCACCCTCCTTTTTCTGCTCAGCCAAAAATGAAACTGTAGCCACTGGTCTTCATAGGCAGAATTACAATTTTGAAAGTAGTATAAACTGTCTGCAGGACTATGAAACAGGAGAAAAGAGACCAGGAGTAGTTAGCAGACAGCAGAATTGCAGGAAGAAAGGTTAGCTTGATTAGTGGAATATGAAGACCATTATAAAGGAAGAGATTGTTGTTAATGCTTGTGGAATGAAAAACAATGAGCCACTAAGTCAACTGACTCTCTCAGCTGCCTGTGTAGAAATGCCACTGCTGCTACTGGGCAGTTGGTTTTAAACTCTGGGTGGAGCAGGAATCAAAGTGGGGTGCTTCTATTCTGGGCAAAAAAAAAAATCAGATGTACCATGTTAGACAAGCACCATCATTTTGGTGAGATAATTTTTAGGAAAAGGGTTCGTATGGTATGCAAGTAGATACAGTAATTTAGATCTCTTCACTGTTTTATTAAGAAACATACACTTAATCTATCTATAGGCCAAATCTTGCAAAGCAGAAGGGACACAAAGGCCTTTACCTCCTAGCCATAATTGTTCTTCAGCAGCCCACATAACCAGAGAGAATGTCAAGAGCAGTTTGTTAAGTGTGCAGGACTCCAGCAGCCCACTGTGGTGTGATCAGGAGGGATATGTAGAGGGTCTTGGAATGTGGTATTCATTTCTAGTCCTGTCCACCAAATAGCTGCTATGAATGGGGAAGGAGTAAAATCTGTGAGTCTATGACTCTCTTTTCTCTGATTTAATTTAGATGGAATAGTCTCTAATCCCAGCAGAGTTGTAATCTGTCTCAAATATCTTGAAGGTGGGGGACCACTTGGTACTTTCACTGATACCTAGCTGTCACACGTTAGTGAAATCATAGAAAAGTAGGGCTGGAAGGCACCTCCAGAGGTCTTCTAGTCCAACCCCCTGCCTGAGGCAGGATCATACCTATCCAAACCACCCAAAAAAATCCATAATTTAAACTCTACATAAGACTACCCTCAATCTTGACACAACTCAAGACATAACACCCTAACTTGCCACAAATAAAGCAGAAGAATCATGGCAGCCAATGTCCTGCTTCTATAAAAATGTGTTAATATAAACTCAAGAGATCCAGGTTAGAGGGCCCCACCTTCCACTATAGAGAAAGATAAAAACCCCCAGAGTCCATACCAATCTGGCCATGGGATAAAATTCCTTCCTGACCCCAAGTATGGAGATCAGTCTGACTCTGACTGAAGGGGCAAGATCCTTTAGCTAGGAACCTCTGATTTTGGTCCTAGCAGAGGCATTGGCACACCCCAGTCAAAATCCCCAGCCTTGGCTGCAGCCAACACCTAATGCCTTATAAGGAGATTTAAAAACACCCTCACATGTATCAGAAAAGAGGTTGGGGGCAACCAGCAAAACCCCAAAGCATGGGAATATCCATAGTAGAACAGTGAGAAAAGGGAAACCAATGGAGAAGTTCCGCTAACTCAAATTAAACTTGTTACCCCATCAAGTTGATGCACGAGAGGTTCATGAAGCTCCAGTCATCATGAGATTCAGTTAACCCTGCCTAATTCCTTTTCATTTAACCCCATCATCTATTTCTGATTAGCAGGAGTCCTGGTTTTCTTCTATTTAAAAAAATCCCTAATTTTCAGATTTAAAAAAGTAAACCCAAATCCACATTTTTCTGTAATTAAAATGAAACACTGCTCTCTCTCTCTCTCT
>NW_017728910.1:35664986-35714270 GCF_001723895.1 Crocodylus porosus
AAATGAACAGTGTCTGCAATAACAACACAGCTTCAGCTATATGAAAACAGAGCATGATAGAGCAGAATCAGGCCCAAGCAATTTATATGACAAATAGCAGAATGACCATGCCCAGGTCTGAATTCAGTACAAACTAACTCAAGTTGTTCAGCTCCATCTGTGTTTTCCATGACTTATACCAACACTCCTGAATATGGAGCAACTTGTTATTTGTGTCATGAACCCCACCAAATTTTGGTGTGTTCATGGGTTGTTATGCAGGTTTTCTTATGTTTTACTAATATGGCATGTGTGGTCTTATTGAAAAGCCAATGTTATGCTGTGTGTGTTTATGCTGCTTTTATCTCTGTATGGATTATGTTATGGACTCTGTGGGTGCATTTACACGTGCCATTAATGCTCAGCAATAAACTCCAGAGCTTATTGCTTCAGAGTTTATTGCTCCCAGGAAGCTCTTAGGCACACCATTTACATGTGTGCCTAGACTGCAGCACATTGAGCCGGGTCCGAGCAGCCCTGGCTTGCAGGGGGCTCAGGGTTCAGCCTGCCAGCTGAGGACTGCTCTGACCAGGTTCAATGCATTGTGAAGGAGCTGGCTGGGGCATGAGGGTGCCTCAGTGCAGTAGGTAGCCTCAGCACTGAAGCACCCTCATGCTCCAGCCAGCTGGGTCAGCATCTAACATGTATGCTACTGTGCACAAAAAAGCTCCATAGCAGGACAGTACTCGACTCTGCTGCAGAATTTATAAATTTCCTGTGCCCTAAAAGGGGCACACGTTTAGGTGCCGAGATATTTACTGTGGAGCTAATTAGTCAGCTCCACAGTAAAAGTCACATGTTGATACACCCTGTATATAGCTGTATGATTTTAAACATGGTCTAATCCAGGGTTAGGCAACCCCTAGCAAAAACATGACACATGAAGGCATTGTGCTTGGCACGTCTGCATCAAGGAAGGGACTGGGGCTGTACTGCCACAACAAGGATTCGGCCACTTGGCTAGGGACAGACATTACACATAAACCAGTTTAAGTGATCAGAAACTGATTTAAACCTGTAACAGAACAGACATTCAGTGCACATCAACCAAAACTGGTGAGATAAACCTGGTTGAATGTAGTATCAGACTTAAGTGATTTGGCTCAACTGGTTTATGCAATGGCTGTCCCAGAACCCTTGCTGGTTTAAGATAAACCAGACTCCCACAGCATCTCAGCATGCTCTGTGGGCTGGGCAGGGGTCTCTGCTCCAGCCACAGGGATGACCTCACCCTTCTGCCCCCTAGATGAAGCAGGGACCAGCCCTACCTGAGACACCAGCTGGCATGGCCCTGTTAAGAAAAAGTGGGCAGGAAGAGAGTTAATTCTTCCCTCCTTCCCATCTTTCCCCACCACAGCCAGGGTCCACCTGTCTGTGGGCAGCAGAGGGGAGGGGGTTGCACCAGTGGCCCCTGGAGCTGGCAGACACCCAGCTACAGGGAAGGGACAGGGGGAGGAATTAACTCTTCTCCCTGCCCCCTTCACCTTAACAGTGACATGCTGGGTTGATGGTCCCACAGGGTGGGAAGGGGGATTCTGTGAGGCACTGGATGGGGACTTTTCCTCCTCCTCCCCTTCCCTCCCACTGCTGCAGAGTTGTTGGGGGGCTCAATGCGATGCTGCCTGGCTCCACAGTGGGAGTGGGTAGGCAGGGGGAGGCACTGTTCCATGCTGGGGTAGGCAGGGGGAGGCTCTGTTCCATGCTGGGGGTAACTCTTCCACTTCCTCTCCCCGCACAGAGGGGCAATGGGAATGAAGAGCTCAGCTGGGCAGAGTGTGGGTGAATGTAGTGAAAGGGAGGGTGGCGGGTGTAGGGACCATGACACACTCTCCCCATGGCATGTAGCTCCCCTGCTTGGCAGCAGGCAGGGGGCTCAGGGGGCTTGAGCCAAGCACAGGTGCGGCTCTGGCCAGTGCTGCACAGGGGGGAGGGAGCTGAGTCCACCTTATCCCTGCACTCTGCTCCCTGAGCCTGAGCCTGCAGCTCCAGCCCTTGCAGCGGGGAAGCCCCACACTGGAGGGAGGAGGGGGAAGAGTTCCTCCAGCATGGAACAGAGCCTCCCCCTGCCCTGGAAAGGGAGGAGTTGGGCAGCATCCCATAGAGCCCCCACTCCCCGCTCCACAGTGATGGGGGAGAAGCAGGGGGAAGAGTCCCCTTCTGGGGCCAGGCAGCTTCACTGCATGGGGGGAGGAGAAGTGAGAAGAGCCCCCCAGCACTGAACAGGGCCCCCCTCCCAACCCTGCAGCAGTGGGGGAGAGGAAGGAGGGGGAAGAGTTCCCCTCTGGGGCTGGGCAGCCCTGTGTTCTGGGAATCCTGGCTGTTAGGTAGCTGCTGGGGCAGGGTTGCAGGGGCCTGGCCATGCCCCGCCTCCTTAGCTCAGCTTCCCTGTGGAAGGGAGGGCTGCTTTAGCACCCCCAGGCTTCTGGCATGAGCCACTGTAGGCAGGTGCTGAACATCTATCCACTTGCAAACCAGCTTACTCTGCAGGTTAAATTAACCTGCACAGACTGAATCAATTCAGGATCAGGATTTTTGAATGTCTGTCCCTTGCCCTTGTGGCCACCCTTGCTGTCTGTACCTGGCATGCCAACATCTTACAAGTCAAGGTTGCAGGTGTTTTTGGCACTCTGCCCAAAAACATTGCTGACCCTTGGTCTAGTCAAAGGAATACTTTGGGGTGTATACTTAAAGGAAAGGGAGTAGGTGAAACTGCTAAATACCTCTTGCTATTGCTTTATTAGGGCAAGAACAATTGTCTCTCCCAAACACAGGCTGAAGGGGATAGGCACCCAATGTTTTGTCTGCCTTGAATGGGAGATTCAACCCTTCAATAGTGAAGGCATCTCAGAGTAATGGGCTACTACCTAGCAAAATTCTAGTTGCCTGTGGCAGGAAAGAAATTTCTAGGGAATTCTGAGACCGATGAACAATCAGGACAATGCTGATGTTGGGGGCTGGGGACAGGGACTGGCTTGGAGGTATTTAGGGGTTATCTGGTAGACAGTCATGGTCTTTGGATTATCATAGGCTTGGGGAGAGTCCAAGTCTCCAGTAGGAAGGTCTGACAGGATCAGCAGGAAGGCTGATTGCTGCAAATACTGGCAGGACTCTCACAGGTTAGGTGGTAGCCAGATGAAAAAGTAAGAAATTTGCCTGCTTGTTTTGTCTTCAAACTTATGGTCAGTTTTGCTAGAATAATTCTTTTCTCCTGTATAATAAATCCTTTTGTTGTTTTCTCTTCTTACCGATTGCCTGTGGTAAGCGTGAGTGATATTCCAGACTAGACTATTCTCTACAGAAAGGGGGACCTAAAATTCTTTCACAACCCAAGGGGAACTACCTGGAGCTGACAGAGATTCCCCTACTGCAGCTCTGAGGTCTATTATAAAGGCAGTGGAGCTGAGGCTTATGGGGGACAAAGACAAAGGGCAAACTGTGGTCTGTTCCTTGGGTCAAGCAGCAGGACAGCAGAGCGAAACTCGGAGCTCCATGGGTGCCAAGCAGATGGGTTTGTGACAGTTTGACGGAAGTTTTTAGTACAGTGTTTTTCATCTTGTTGCTCCCAATTGAATCAACCAAATTTTAATCTTAGGAACATTATATTGTACAAACAAACTGCACAGGATATTGTACAGGATAACTGACCTTTCATCCCACGAGGTCCTGGAAGTCCTGGTGGTCCCATATAGCCTGGGCTTCCAGGGATTCCGGGTGGGCCTCTTTCAAACATTACTTCACCTATTGATGAAATGAGCACAGCACCCTTACCTCAGCGGCCAATTCAAGCAATTGCTCTTTGGAAATCTCATTCAACAAGATCTTCTAAAGACACTCCAGAAGATGTGTGTTTAAGTCAGGTTGCAATCTCAGCTATACCAGCTAACTCCAGAGATACTGACTTTTCTCTGGATTTTTACCAGTGTAACTAAGATCAGGAATATGCCCTACTGTATAAAAAAAGAATATCACAGTTTTTAGATTGTACCTGGTTGTCCTGGAGGACCTGGCGGTCCTACAGAGCCAGGTGTTCCTGGTAACCCAGGAAGTCCTGGAGGTCCTACAACATTGATGCCTGGTTGTCCTTGCTCTCCCTTCATTCCTTTAGGCCCTGGAAATCCATAAGGACCCCTTGGGCCAGGACTTGATATACCTAACAAAAGAAAGTGTTTTTAAAAATGCTGAGGGTCCCAAATGACTATAATAGAACAAATAAAAATAAATAAATAAAAATATGTTCTTTAACCACCAAAGATGTAACACATTAGAACTTCTGCTTCTATCTTTTAAATGCACATAATTTTTTTGGTCCTTGAGACACATTATTTTCACTCATCAAAAATGTTTACTGAAGTTTTTACCACATTTAATTTCACAAAAGTAAAATAAGCCAGATGAATATATTAGGATGTTATTATGCAATACATACCTGGTCTGCCTGTCCCACCTGGGTGACCTCTTGGCCCTACAAAAGCAATATGTCCAAAGTCTGAATGAAGTATTTCACACTTTCACTGTGCAAGTACCCATGGGAGTGTTTTGAACTACATAGCTGACTGTTTAATGTAGGTGAACAGCAATTTTGATGTAATGTCAAGTACTACATATGGCTTGGGCCTCTGTATGGTAAGCTTATTTTGCCTAAATAAGGAAGATTGCCATTTGCCCAATCCTGCTACTATTGCATACTGTTTCCATTGAAATCCAATGACATCAGTATATGCACCACAGTTACAGGATCGGACCCTTACACTTGGCCAAGGAATGAACACTCCTGAAAGATACTAAATGCCCTCAATTACCACTGAATTTGGTGGGCAAGCTCATAGGATCAAACTTTTAGTTCCCAACCCCGAATAACACCAAATATGAACATTAGGGATTTTCTACAGACAGATAACCACTTCTGAATTCAACAGCACCCATCATATACATAAATGTTTGCATGTTTGAGCATTAGAGAGTAAAGTTAAGGGCTGATGAGCATAAATACAAGACAACCTGCAATATATTGCAAAAGATCCATCATTATGTTCATGAACATAAATCTTTCATTACATTGTGATACATCCTGAATATCAAGCCTAGCACATCTTTTGGCATTTTCCTTTTTAGCAGTGTGTTTTCCTTTTATAGCATTACTAATTAAAATTTACTCTAGGAGACAGGCTGATGTTTTTTGTCACGTTTGAAAGACAGGCAATAACATGGGATGAGGAAATGAGAAAAATAAAACAAAATTTAGTATAAAATAATTGCCCTCTCAGTGGACTAGTTATAGTTTTGATCTTGTTATTGCTTGCATTGGATACTGAAATCCAAGGTGTGTGAAGGGTATCAAACTGAGGTTAGGCCACTAGTTTTTAACATGTGGTCCACAGACCCCTGGGGGGGCCACAGAGTATGCCTAAGTGGTCCGCAAAAGAGGATTATGAGCAATCAAAAGTATGTGAATACCCACATTTACAATTTAAAGGGGTCCACACCTCCATTTGAAATTTTTTAGGGGCCCACAAATAAAAAAGGTAGAAAACCATTGGGGTAGGCACTAGGCTCAGTGTTATTGAAATACTCATCATGGAAGAGAGGCAATTGGTATATTCTCTCCTCTCTCACATATCTTAGTGTTTGTTGGCAATAATTTGGTGGCAATGCAGCTGCATTCCCACCAAGGCAGGCTCAGGTTTTCATACACACACAGCAGATCCTCCCTGTGTTGTGCAGAATCAAGCCTTTTGCACAGATTACTCATGATGAAGGGATTCTGTTTTCAGAGTGTCCTCACCTGGTGCACCAGGTTGACCTTTAGATCCTGGGAGACCAGGGGGTCCTTCATCTCCTTTTTCACCAGGCTGTAGATCATAATACTCTGTCTTAAAACAGAGATGGCAAGAGAAAGAGAGAAAATTAACAGTGAAAGAACAGCACAGCCTTCATAGCAAGCACCTGATACAAGTCATCTGCCTTCATAGCTACCTGGTATCTTCTTTTAGTTGTCAAGTCTCCAGTAACACAGAGAGAGTAAGGTTGCTACAGTTGTCAGGATATTTCAGCTCACTTATAAAAGATAGGGACTGGAGATCCTGACTGATGCTACATAAATTTCAGCCTTCATAGGCAAGACTGAGACTGTCTGTCGCTTAGGGAATCTATTGGGACTAGGACATTTCTTTTGTGATCTGGGCATTATGAGATCTTGTGTTTGTTCATTATCAATTTCAGACCAATAACTTCATCTCCAGCTGTTCATGAACAACAATCTGTATGTGTAATGGGCAGTGGCCACATGAAAATAGATAGTTCTGTGAATTTCCGCATTACTTGCATTAATATGGTACTATACTTGTGAACAGGAGACATGACCATGAAAATTAAGCAAGTATATTACCATAAGCATGGAGGTTCCCACAAATATTAATACTACAATGCTAACAAATGTCTTTAAAACACAGCAGAATGTAACTTCTTTTGTAGATTATTTTCCAGGTGAATAAATCAGGTTGAATAGCAGCCACCTTAAACCATTTGGTTGTATTTATTTGCATTTATCAGCTGGACATATACAAGTTCATGATGCTGGATGGGATGCACCCAGGGGTGCTGAGAGAGTTGGCTGATGCGACTGGAGAGTGGCTGGCCATCATCTTTGAAAACTCATGGTGATTGGGAAATGTTCTAATTGGAAAAGGGCAAATATAGTGTCCATGTTTAAGAAAGGGGAAAAGGAGAATCCAGAGAACTACAGACCAGTCAGCCTCACTTCAGTCCCTCAAAAAGCATGGAGAAGATCCTCAAGGAATTCATTTCTAAGCAGTTGGAGGGGAAGAAGGTGATTAGGAACAGTCATCATGGATCTACCAGGGGCAAATCATGCCCTGACCAACTTCATTGCCTTCTATGGTGAGATGACTGGCTCTGTGGATGTGGGGAAACTGCTGGATATGGTGTACCATGATTTTAGCAAGGCTTTTGACAACATTCTCTCAGGCAAGCTAAGGAAGTATGGGCTGGATGAATGCACTGGAAGGTGAATAGAAAACTGGCTAGAGCATCAGGCTCAGAGGATAGTAATCAATGGCTCCATGTCTAGTTGGCAGCTGGTATCAAATGGAGCACCCAGGGGTCAGTCCTGGGGCCTTTTTTGTTCAATATCTTCATCAACAACCTGGAAGATGGCATTGAGAGCACACTCAGCAAGTCTGCCTATGACACCAAGCTGTGGGGAGTAGTAGATATGCTGGAGGGTAGGGCTAGGATTCAGAGAGGCCTGGAGGCCTAGACAAATTGGAAGACTGGACCAAAAGTAATCTTATGAGGTTCAACAAGGACAAGTGCGAAGTCCTGCACTTAGGATGGAACAATCCCATGTACTGGTACAGGCTGGGGGCTGACTGGCTGGGCAGCAGCTCTGCAGAAAAGGACCTGGGGTTACAGTGGAGAATAAGCTGAATATGAACCAACAGTGTGCTCGTTGCCAAGAAGGCTAACAGCTGCATTGGTAAGTGTGTTGCTAGCAGATCAAAGGAAGTGATTATTCTCCTCTATTCAGCACTGGTGAGGCTACATCTGGAGTACTGTGTCCAGTTTTGCCCTCCTCCCACCCTGCCACAGAAAGGATGTGGACAAATTGGAGAGAATCCAGTGGAAGGCAACGAAAATGGTGAGGGAGCTGGGGCACATGACTTTTGAGGAGAGGCTGAGGGAACTGGGCTTATTTAGTCCAGAGAAGAGAAGACTGAGAGGGGATTTAATAGTAGCCATCAACTACCTGAAGAGGAGTTCGAAACAGCTACACCATTCTCACTGGTGGCATATGACAGAAAAAGGAGCAATGGTCTCAAGTTGCAGTAAGGGAAGTTTAGGTTAGATATTAGGAAGAACTTTCTCACTAGGAGGGTAGTAAAACACTGGAACAGGTTACCCAGAACGGTCGTGAACTCTCCATGGTTGGAGGTTTTTAAGACCCAGCTAGACAAAGCTTTGGCTGGGATGATCTAGTTGAGGGTGGTCCTGCTTTGAGCAGGGGGCTGGACTAGATGACCTCCTGAGGTCTATGATTCTATGATTCCTTTTATGTGCAGAGGCCAGGTGCTAGCAGTCATCCCCACTGCTCTACAAGTCATATTTATAATGGGTCACAAACAAAGGGAGACCTGACAAAGAATGTCTAGCATTCAAAAGTAATTGTGTACATAGTGTAAATTTATCCCAACTACATAGTTCGTCCAATAAAAGATATCACCCCACATGATAGAAGTTGGAATTAAAAAAAACTTTAAATTTCTATTGGCCCTTTTAATGGTAGTTATCCTATTCAGTTTAACAGAAGCATGTTTTTGTTCCAAGTCCTAAATGAAAAAATCATTCAATGTTTTAAAAGGTTACTTGTTGTAACTTCCTTCTGAGACTGCCCTGGGACTATTGCATAGGACCTCTACAAAAATCAGTAAAAAGCACATGTGTAAATGGGCAGAAGTTTGTTTCCATCCAGAATCTTATGGCAAGGTTTTACTAATAAATGAAGTATTATTTTGAAAATTAGCCTATGACAATTTATTTTAACTCCGTGCACCCCGATGTCAAGCCCAGCACATGCCCAGAAGAGGCGTCCTGTTAGTTGAACACGGCTCACCCAATATCTGTATAGAACAGGTATTTTAGTGGGGCCTTCTTGGCGATTTTATCTAATAGCTAATTGAAGCAGCTGGAGATAAAAGCACCACAAAGCCCCACTGAAGCACCCAATCTATACAGATGCTATGAAGCCAGGTTGAATGAAAATGCTGCTTCTTTCGGTAAAGCTCTTTTTTGTTGTTTTTTCCACATCTGTCAGCAGCCTCTGTATCTGCACAAGCCTGATGTTAATACTTTAACAAATCAACTCCTCAATTCTGGCACCAAGGGATATTCATTACAGTAACTTATATAGTTCGCTCACTCCTATATTCAATAGAAAATAATTACATGATGTTAATCTGAGAATTATTAACACTTACTGGACCACAAAGTCCTGGTGGGCCAATGTTTCCTTTCATCCCCTGCATTAGAGAAAAAACTTGGCTGTTAGTTAAATACATTACAAACAATATATTAAAAAATGTCCAAAGTGTGTTGAGGATTTTGCTATCACCAATTAGGAATAATGCAACAAACAAGCAATCCAAGACATTTTTTTTTCAAAAAACAAGGCTATTAGGCAATTACCTTAGGGCCTCTTCCCCCAGGAATTCCTAGTTCACCCTGTTCACCCTTCTCTCCCTGCAGGTGAGAGAAAAAAGCTATCATTAAGGCTAGTCTCTTAACAATTTCATTCATATCATCCAAATGCAAGTCTTGACCTTTCATGCTGATGAAAAAAAAATGAGCGGGAGAGGCTCAGAGAAGGAAATCCCTCTGAGAATTCCCTTAAAGAAATCTTCTGCTTTCATTCCTTTGAGGCAGCAGTTTTCAAAACTGCAGGACCTGCTTTTAAACCTGATAGGTCACTGGGCATCTGCCTGCAGGAGGACAGGAACACCTGTAAGGAAGATCCTTGCCTCCTCACTGGCCAAGGACGCAAGTAGTGCTCTAGTTTCTTGGCAGTGTTGCATATATGAAGTAGCTTCATGATGGGCATCTCTGAACATGGTTACCCTCAATTATTCAGATAGATATTAAAGCATTTAAGACAGCACGGTATGTTTTCTTTTCAGACTGCTGGATAGGATGGGACATATTACTGGGTGGGACATAATGTGAAACTCTTCCATGTAGGGACTCCTCCCAACAGCTGCCTCAATTCCAGGCGCAATGGTGGTCTGTACAGAGTTGCATCACCAAAGCCTGTGTGGGACCATGCCGAAGCAGATGGGATCCTTACGTGCATGGAAGTAAGGCAACATGAATGGGGAGCATTCCCTATGTGAACAGGCCTCTTGAGGTGTGGTCTGTCCCAATATAAAAAAAAAACACAGCAAATTTCAAAGTATATTCACAAACAGATTCTCAATGCAACTTGAATACAGAAAACTCCTAGCACAAATATCCAATCTTGTCACATTTGCAGAATTAACATCAGTTAAGATTTCTTCAGTACCTGAAAGCCAGGAGGACCTGGGTGACCATCTTTTCCAGGTTTACCCTATAAAAAACATGCACCATTATAAAAAGGTAGTGAATTATACTATGTCAGGGGAAAACAATGACAAAATTCTGTATTTATGTCAGGACTTACATCTTAGTGGCTCCGTGACAGTGATTTATATCATTTTAAAATGAAACTTTATAATTAATCATTTACACAAATCTTATAATGCATACAGAGCTATAAAATGTAGTGTAAGACATTCCTGATTGAAGAATCAATTCTTACACTCCAGTCCTAAATAGGATTTAGAGACAGGTCAATTTCTAAAAAATGAACCACAGCAATCTCAAGTTGACTTAAAATAATTTGGAGGTGCAAAAGTTACAATAGATTCATTCAGTGTTGAATAATATTATTGATTTGATTTAAAAAAAAATACTTAATGTAAACAGTATAGCAAAAATAACAAATTTATTAAATATTTTGGCAACATGGATCTACATTTTTTTTGTAAAAAGAGTTTTGGCTAAAAATGTCTGACCATTCTAATAAAAAATTGTATTTACACTTTTTTTTTCTAGGAAACAATTTTGCAAATTTGTAGAGAGAAAATTAATTATGCTGTAATCTCTTTATTTTTTACGTGTGGTATTTTTAATGCTGGATTCAGGCATCTGCAAGAACTGTTACGGTAAGAACTGTACCTCAAAGTGGCACCTTACCTGATAGATCTGTGTGTATTCAGAATCAAATCTCTTCTCTTAATTGATAAAACTTTAAAAATCTAATCCAAACCCCTTGGGTATTTGCAGGATATGTCTAAAGCATCCCAAGCAAATGATCTGCTAAATGGTCCAGCCTCTTTTTAACTAACATGTGGGACTGTCAAAAGCCTTACTAATGTCCAGGTGTATCAATTTTCACCACATTCCCTTACTGACCAAAACAAGTTTTTTTGTCAAAAATAAACTTAAGTTGGCTTGGCTTAATATTGTTTCACTTGCGGCAAATTTCCTACTGAAGCTGCCTAAATGCAAAGCGGGACATCCAACAACAGCACATAAATACTTTCCAGAAAAGAATGGTAGTTTGAAAAGTTTAATTTTGCACATATACCTGTGGGCCAGGTTCTCCCAAATCACCTTGTTCACTCTGAGAATCTCCCAGCAAACCCTGTAATAAGACCCCCCAACACCCACAAAGATTTTAAAATTCATATTATTTATTACATTTTACAATGATCATGATGAAGCATAATGAGATCTGATGATAAATCCTGATTAATAGTTAGACTAAGTAGTGTAAATCTAGTATTCCGAAGTACTGTTTTTCCATATGATGCTTTATGGAAGTTTTGAATTCTGAGGCCTCTGATGAGGTTAATTTGAATGACACTGGAATCTGACCCAACAATCACACAATTTTTAGTCACTTACTGGTGACCCGACTTGTCCTGGTAGTCCCCTTGATCCTTTCTCTCCTTTTTCTCCTTTTAAGTCCTGTTACAACAAAATTAAATATTTATTTAGTATTCTAGATTTTTAAGTTCCTCCCAAAAAAAACTACAGGTATTTTATAGGTAAGAAACCCCAAAGTTACAAAAAAGACTGTATGACAAAAATTAAAAGCTTAATTTGGATAAGACAAAGGTACTGGTAGCAGCCAGGGCTAATGCATTTAAGAATTAGTACCTATGATCGAGAGAGTCAGTCTGCCATTTGTGAATTAGAGATAGACTCTGCCCTTATTTCCAGAAATAGTGACTACTTGCAGTAGAATATGAAATACTCAGTATTTGTAGGTCTGGCCACCAAATATACACTGTAGGTATTGGTTAGAGCCAGAGATGCTTCTGGGGCTAGGGACAGACTTTCAAAAAGCCTGAATCTGAATTGATTCAACCTTTGCAGGTTAGTCTACCTTGGCTAGGCTGAATTAATTTGTAACTGCACAGACATCCCAGAAATGCAAGCACATGCCTGCAGTGGCTCAGGCTTGAAGCTGGGGAATGCTAGAACAGCCCTCCCTTCCCTTGTACAGTGCTAAGATGATGGGCAGGCATGGCCAGGCCCCAGCAGGACGTTCTGATTAGGGAGGTCTGTCTATATGGTCCCAGGCTTTTCCCTACTTGCTGCTCAAGCGGGGGGTGAAGGGGTGGGGGGGGAAATGTTGCCAACCCTCAGCCCCCTACTAGCACTCTGAAGCAAGAGGGAGGGCGTGTACAGTGCATGCATCTGTTGATGATATGGAGCTTTTCAATCTCCCTCCTGCTTCTTTATACTGTCTGCAGAAAACTGACAGGCAAGCAAGCCAGCAGGGGGCTGATAACCATGTTTATCATTCGATTAGCAAAAAAATAGGGCTGTGTGAAGCTTCAGTTGCTGATTTGATTTGAAGGAGATTCAGCCCAATTTGGCAGCTGAATTTCCAAATCCAAAATGAACCAGGAGACCCATTAATCTCTCATAATCAATTCAGGGAGATTCAATGATTCAACCATGGACACAATTTTATATGTTTTGTTTGAGGTACCAGGCGTGGCTTGTGAACACTGAGATGGTGGGGTGGATGGAGCATCCCATGGGAGCATGGGAAGGTCCCCTGCATGCTCAGCAGCAGATCTGGAAATGGACCAGTACCTCCACTGCAGAGGGTGCAGGGGAACCCTCCCCACTCTCTGGCTTGACGACTGGTGCTTCCTGGGTCTGGGGGGCACCTGGGTTTCCCCCATGACTCATCTCTGAGCCGGGGGGCGTGCATGGGGGTCTGCCACTGAGTGCGCCCCCCCCCACACTCCCATGGGATACTCCATCTGCCCCACCATCTCAGCATTCATGAGCCATGCATGGTACCTTGAGGTATGTATAAAAAACATATAAAGCTGTGTCTATGTCCAAATCGCTGATTCTCCAAATTGGAATTGAATCTTCAGATTCAGATTTGGCCAAATTGACAGTGATCCAAAACAGCTAATCAAATCACTGTCCCCCTAATCGGGCTGAATCTGAATCGACTACTGGCTGCTTTGCACACCCCTACAAAACAAGCGCCTCTTTTCATTTCTTCAAACTCTTCTGAAACAGCTTACTAGCTGACCTGTTGATTAGCTCCAAATAGCCCTATGCAGTCACTGTTTTGTCTGCCTGCCCCAGTGAAATTGGAGGCATATACGTCTGGATTAGCTAGCATACCACATGCCTAAGGTCTGTGGGGTTGGGGTGCCTTCTGTGGGAGATGGGAGGGGTGGGGGATTTCCTGCTTGAACAGGGAGCAGAAAGGTTGGGGTAGGGCAGGGGAAAGCCAAGCAGACCCTGCTGTGCCTGCAAGTCTCTGCTGAGTTTCAGACAGGGAGAAGAGGGGAGGGGCCAGCCCTGCTGTGGAGCAGAGAGACCTGCCCAGCCCAGAGAGCATGCCAGGATGCTGGGGGTGTTTGGTTTATCTTAAACCAGCAAGGGGCTTGGGACAGATATTGCATAAACTGGTTTGCACCAAATCAATTAAGTCTGATACTACATTCAACCAGGTTTACCTCAAACGGTTTCAGCCATTTTCAAACTGATTTATGTGCACTCAACATCTGTTCTTTTACAGGTTTAAATTAGTTTCTGATCACTTACAACCAGTTTATGTGTAATGTCTGTCCCTACCCCAGATATCCAAATAATTAACAAGAGCAATCCATGTCTCTGTCTATTTGAGATTAAACTGCTTCACCACATTCTGTAAGAGACCATTCTGTAAAATAAACCAGTCCAGAATCTGCTGCTTGCTTTTTGTACTCTGAGTTCTGCCAGAAAGTATCTGGATAAAATTCAGAATACTGGTTTTAACATATAAAGCTTTAAAGGGGCTATTTACTTGAGAAAACACCTCTCCTCCTCCAGCAACACTGACAAAAGAAGGTAGGAAGGTACTTCCCTCAGTTTAAATTAGCAGGGGCTGCTGGGAGGATATTGTATGTGAAGGTCCCTGAATTTAAATCTTGTACTGATCACATTAAAAATGCGGTATATAACCTCTGCTTTCAAAACAAGATTTTAATACACTTATTATTCCATGGGCATTATACACATTAACATTATTTTAGAGGCCCAAACTACCACACAGACATATGATAAGAAGCATTTACTATCTAAAAAGCAAGACAAACAAAGAACAAGGAAACAAAGTAATATGTTTTCAATTTTATACATATAGAAACAAAGAACTAAAGGGAGGATTTTCAAATTTATTTAGCTGTGTAAAGATGCAGCTAGGTACCTGTTGAATAAAAAAGTCAATTCCCACTGATTTATTTGTTGAATTTGTTCTGCATTTGCATATGCAAGAAAGCTGAGTGGAATTTCACTTGTTAAGCTGAGGGTATGCATAGAATGTAAGGATGCAAATAGAAGTAGGCAGACTTTCTAAGGAATGCTACATCCTTATATATGGCATGTGAAATTGTGCAGCAGAAGGAGCCAGGCACTAAAGGACAATTGTCTAAAATTAAAAAAATAAGTAATATAAATACTGAAAACCTGTCTTAGAAACCAAAGCAAAGCAAATATGTATGGGAGCAAAGTAAATATGGACCAAAACAAAGCACAATGTGTTGGCTTATTTCTACTTCATTTTAGCCAAATTTATGTTAGTTTTATTTGCTTTGGGTTTTTTTCCTTGCTGTCCTGCCCAATAAGATTCAGGGCATGTGGCAGGGCACTGTTTGTGCCTGCCACTTTAAGGGCCTGGAGCTGGCAGCTGCCAGGTGCCTGATTAGGGCAGCCATTTTGAATCAGGGGCTGCCCATATAAACAGGGCAGTTCTGCTGTGAGAGGCCAGGCAATAACATTGCCTGGCCAGAGGGCTGCTGGTATCATCTGGAGGTAAGGGAGGAGCTGTAGGGGATGGTAAGGAGGCTCCTGGTCCTGGGTATGACCTAAAACTGCATTCTGCCAGGTGTGTGTGGCCTGGTGAGGCTCTCAGTGGTGCGGAAGTGCCAGGCCAGTTACCACCCCAGTGAAAAGCGGGTCGGGGCGCTTTTACCCCAAGCCCCCACAACCAGGTGGATTACCCCTTTGTTGGGGGGTCATGAAGGTGGACCCCATGCAGAAAGAGTAAGGCCATAGACTCAGGCCTGTCTGAACTTCCCCTGACTGGTCAATGCTGGGGCCAGGACCGGAAGAGTTGAAGGGCCGGGGGCCCACTGCGAGGAATGCCCAAGAGCTGAGCACCTGGGGTTCTGACTGGCCTGGAGGTAGGTCAGGGCTAGTGAGACAAAGGTCCCAGTGGGGGGATCACACCCGAAGGGGAAGCAGTTTAGGGAGCTATGTTGCCCGATATGAAGGCGGAAGGGACTGCCTGAGGAGAGGAGTCCAGGTGGGGTTCGATAATAGGATTCTGGGGCCCAGTGTGGGGGCCAGTGACGATGAGAACTATAGATGCTGTCTGCAAGGCTTGGGCTGTGGTGTAGGGGAGGAATGGAGCCGCAGTTAGTGCCCCCTGGCATCAGGGCAGGAAATGGTTAGCCTTCTGCTTAATTACATCTTTAACTAATTAACTAACAACAAGGCATGGCAGATGAGAAGGCGGGCAGCTAGCCCAGAAACAGGTGGGCAGGCCACAGGGAAGTCGGCCCCAAGAAGGTCCCCTGTTACAGGACAGCTTACATTAAAAAGTCATAAAGACAAACACATACAGTGATAATAAAATAAAACAAAACAGTTCTCCAAGAAATACCCCAAAGCTTAACCCCACCTGCTAAAATCCTGTTGATCCCATTTCTGAAAGAGGCCTGGCCTCAGGGTCTGGTTGGCTGGCATATGCTATATACTTTCACAGTATGTAGTGAGTGTGTGTATTAAAGACACATTCCAGTAATATTTTTCAAACACATATCAAGTTCACATAATTACCGTCATATTATTTGGTTGACTTAATGTTACAATAACTGTTCCTGGTGGCCCTGGGGGTCCTGTTAAACCAGTGTCCCCCTGCAAGAAGAAAGATGACAGAAACATAATTTATTAATTACTGGCAATTCAGTACAGCCCCTGTAATCTGAAGTTGTGAAATGACAATCAATTTTCTGAGGATGTAGTTAAAATGTATTTTTCTCTTGTTATTTCTTCTCTCATACTTTGACTTGGCTATAGAATATTTAAGACTTTTCATAATTTTTTTCTAAGAAATTTTCCCACATATTTATAATACCAAAGAACTTCTTTTTATACCACAGAACTATTTAAATTTGTGTCCCCTGCCCCCTCAACTTCTTGCTGCAGTGGGAAAAGCAGTGGCAGGGTAGGCAAGCATCAGAAAAGTCAAGTAGCCTGATCCCTGCCTTTTTCCCCATTGCACCTGGCCCCCTGCCACCTGTGCTGACCCCCACTTTCCCTCCCACTACCTGCTTCCTCCATGGCTGTTTCCCATGGCTTCTGCCCTCCTCTCTATTTCCCTTCTGTAACCTGTTCCCCCTTGTACTTTTCCCCTGCCTCTTGCCACCCCTGCTGCCACTTATCCTCAGTGGTAGCTCCAGCTCTGGCCCCTACCTGGCCATGCAGCAGCAGTTGTGGTGGTGACTGCTTTAGGCCTGAACCCAGCCCTGACCCTGGTGCCAGGGCTGGTCCCTGAGCTGGAGCCTGGGCAGGAGCTGTTGCCACCACAACCACTTGTGCTTGGCTGGTCGGAAGCCCAAGCCACAATGTGCTCTATACCTAGGGTGACCATGGATCCTGGTTTGCCAAGGACAGTCCTGGATTTCAAAGGCCAGTCAAAAATTAAACTGAGCATCCCAGAATCATAGGTGCATGGGGCGCAGTCCAGCAGGGAGGTAGAACAGTAGTGTGAGCCAGGCTGCTCTGCCTCCCCACTGGACTGCACCCACACTCCTGCCTGCCAGCCTTTGCCACTGCCCGTAGCAGTGCCACTGACTTGGTGGGGGTGGGGGAGTGGGCAGTGTCCCGGATTCCCTTTTGGTCACCCTACCTATGTCCCAGCTGGAGAAAGATCAGAGCTGGAGTGACAAATAATATTAAGTGGTGGTAAGGAGCAGGGGGTGGGGAATGGTGTGGGAGGGCAGAGGCATTGTGGGGAGAGTGGCAATGTGGGCACAGAGGCATAGGCAGAGGCAGAGACAATGTGAGGGCAGTGGCAGCAGAGGACAGATGTGGACAGCAGAGGCAACAAGTGGGAGGTAGTGTATGGGGGGAAACCATCTGGGCTGCTGGGGATGTGCCAAGGTAGGGACAGAGGCAGTGTAGGGACACAGGCAGAGAGGAGGCAGTGGCAGCAGAGGACAGATGTGGAGAGCAGAGGCAACATGTGGCTGATGGTGTATGGGGGGGGCAGGCAGCAGCTAGGCAGCCCTGCAGCCACCTGCCATCTCTCCTTGTACTCAAATCCAAGATGAGGGGTTTCCTGCCATGTTGAATGGGGAAAACCCTTTATCTTGGACTTCAGTAAATACTGTAGTATTTGCAATATTTTGTTTAAAACAGTTATAATGTATTACTTTTAATCATGTATTAAAGCATCTTTTCTAGAGTAGCTGTAGCACTTTTGCCACTTAACTTCAACTTGGTAGTAAAATACAAGGTAAACATTACAAGTTTATTTTCAAAACTGCAGCCAATATAATATAGGTAGATCATTTTAATAAGACTGCTAAATAAAACCATAACCTCTCATATTTCCTTGACCTCAAAGTATGCTCATTAAGAGCCTTTGAGTGCATGAAAAATGCTAAATCTAAAATTTTCATCAGAACTTATAAAAACTCATCACTCATTTTAAACTATTTTTAGCCAGTCAAGTGCCCTTGCATGGATGTTCAGGATAACAATCTAGCTGCAGGAATATGGAGGAATCCAGATCGTTTGAGTTAATCAGCTTTATTCATAGTAATAGATATAACACTACAAGGCAAAAATATTCCAGTTTTGTAGCATAATCTTGAATACTTTCTTGGAAAACACTATAATTTTAGATAGCATCATGTGGATTGCTACTGAAAAGCTGTGGGTTGAGAGTATCTGAGACAGAAATCTATGGCAGGTGCTACTAATATATGAATTATTTATCTCCTTGACTATCTGAGGATTAGCATTTCCAAATCCTATTGGACTGTGCTGCACTGTGTGCTCCTGTAATGTAAACCACACTGATGTTTTGTGTCGGTAAATATTAACTGCTGGTTTCACAAAGTAAAGCTTCCTCTTGGACAGTTACCTTGATGCCATCGTTTTTTCTCCCGCAGGATGTTTAAATTATAAGCTGCTATGTAAAAACAGTTTTTCCCTGACATATCCTCATCCCCATCCTCCAGTTAAAGCAGTCTGTAAAGATTTTCCTCTTACATATTTACTGCAAAATGTTTTGCACCACAGTACTTACTTTTCAAGAACATTCCATCTTAGGACATAGAAGTAAGAAGATATGAGAAGCAAAACTATTTAATGTTTTGGGAATGTTAGGTAACTACCTTTTGTCCTTTAGTGCCTATGACTTTAGCCCCCATGAGACCCTGCAAAATATTTAAAAATGTTACTTATTCATTTAAAAAGCATCAACAAATAATGAATGTATGGCATTATATACAATGTAATAGAGTTTATTATATTACAAATTAGAAACTACCTTAGGTCCTGGAGGTCCCACTCTCCCGCGAATACCCTAGAGGAATAAAACCCAAAGTTTACAATTCCAAAATCCTTATTACCAATTTAAGGTCTTATTCTAAGCCAGCTGAAAATAGGATTTTTTTTCCATTGACTTCAATAGGCTTTTAGATTCTAGATTTTCTGCCTTGCCATATTTATTGATTTTTGATCTTCACACCTGTAATTAATTGCGGGAGCAAATATCAACAGAACTTCTAACTACCTGATAAGCAAGTGCAAACATATAGATGTCTAAGTTAATAGATGTAAATGGAAGTTAATATAGCATAACATCATATATGCAATTATTTTACTATGCAAAATTATGCCTACATAAAAAGGACTACTTTGAAAGTCTAGAAATTATTAATTGTCAAGATTAAAAGAAATAAAAAACCCTAGTCATCTGCACAAACTCTCTGAATTCTACACACACTACTTCTTAGGCTGAAATTTTCTTAAACTGTCAGAGGCATGAAGTGTCCATTTTCCTGCATACTGAAACTTCATTGGGATTATGGGAAAATCCCAGGATTAAACGGTAATAAAGAGTCTCATTTTATACTTACTGGAATTCCCTGAGGGCCCTGTGGTCCAACTGGCCCTTGTAATCCTTGTGGACCTGGATCACCCTTTGTATTAAACAAGAAATGATAATAAATGCCCTCGTATTTTAAAGAAAACAAGAATATTAAGAACCCCCTATTGTGATAAGCACAATGAGTTGAGTTATAGTGTAGCAATATTAATAATTAATATATTCTTTGTATACATTGATTTAGTTAATCTAGATTTTAAAAATATTGATAAAGCATTATTCCACTGTAGTACAGGCTTAACTATTGTGAAATCAAATAGTTGAGTGGAAGTGTAATTTCAGTTGAAATTATAAAGGCTCCTTTACAATTCTTAAGGGTAAAATTTTTAATAAATCAGGATCTACTTAGGACATAGGACTTGTCATGTTGGGTTGGACTAGGCATCTCCCTGAATTTCCAGGGTTTCTCTCTAAAATCAGCTATATTCAAAGGAAGGTCCAGTTAGCGGACAACTATGGAACAGCCTGCCTTGGAGGAAATTCCTTTCTAAACTGTTAGCAGTTGGCTAATGCCTTCAAATATGGGGAAAAGATACCTTCTAAAATTAAAATAAGAGACTAAAGGCATATTTAATATCAAGTCCCGATAAGGCTCTATTACTATCTGTTATTATTATTATCATCTACACACTTATTTAACTTTACTAAGCTTTTGGCCTCTAGACTATTCTGAGCGGTGAATATGACATTAATTTTCTATTGCTTCAAAAAACCTCTAAAGTTTTAAATATATGAACTTTCAGTTTAATTCAATATTCTCTAGTGACTGTTTTATGAGTAAGGCTGAATAGTAATGCCAGGCCTACCTTCCCTTTACCAAACATTATTCAGTATACCTTTATCATTCTCACTCTAAATATAGTCCTCTCTAAGCAGTCCCAAGCTTAGGTTTCCTTTCATACAGATTTTTTTTCCAAATGAGCAAGTAGTTTTTGCATCTAATATGTTCTTTGTGAGAACAGAATCCATGTAATAATGGAAATGGCAGGGACTTCTGGACACCATTACTCCAACCTTCTGCCCAAGGCAACATGGCTCCTAAAACATTCTAGCAGAATAATTATTTAATATACACTTAAAAACTTCCACTGAAGGAGATTCCACAACATCTCTAGGTATACTGTTTCAATGCTTAACTGCTTTCAGCATTTGAAAGTTCTTCCTAATACTGAACCTGGGCAGAGAAGGACACTGGTTGCTCGGAGAGCACGAGGGATGGCTTTGTGGCTAAGGCTCTGGACTGGGACTCAGGAGACCTAAGTTCAACTACTGGTTGTAAGAGACTCAGTGCTTGACTCAAGGTCAATATTTGCTCTCTGTATGCTTTGCCACCCACCTGTAGTGTGAGGCTGATGCTGACCTACCTGTGAGGATTTCTCTAGCTCACCTCCTGCCCTTGGGGCACGGGGCTGGACTAAATCTCCCTTGTTGCAATTTAATTTCATTACTCCTTGTTCCTGTCTTCCTGTGTACTCAGAAAAAAAAATCATTATCTTCTTTATAACTATTTTTTTTATATTTGAAGACCATTATCAAATCCAGACTAAAGTCCAATTCCTCCAATTTTTCCTTTTATGTCACATTTTCTAGACTTTTAATTATTTTTGTTGCTCTCCTCTGGACTCTTTAGAATTTGTCCATGTCTGTCTTATAGCAGGGTGCCATATACTAGACACTGTGCTCTAGACTAGGCCTTATCAAAATTGAACAGAATGGAAGAATCACTACCAGTGACTTGCATATGACCCTCTTGTTAATATATATCAGCATGCTATTACCATTTTTGCAACTGTATTTTACCATTGCCTCATATTCAGCTTGCAATCCACTATAATCCCCAAGCCTTTTTCTGCAGTGCTGCATCTCTTTCAAACATTTTGTATTTCATGTGTCTGTTTTTTACTAAGTGTAGTACTTTGCACTTCTGGAATTCCATCCCATTTATTGAGATTCCCTTTTCAGACTGTGGGAGGGCACTGTTGGTGCCTGCCACCTTAAGGGATTAGTTAGGCATCCAGCAGATGCCTGATGGCAGCAGCCATTTTGAGACCCTAGTATATAAAGGCTGCAGTCTGGTGCTACCAGCCCAGGCAGAAACATTGCCTAGTTGAGCTGCAGTAGGAACAACCCAGAAGGTAAGGGCAAGCAGTTATGGGGATGGCTAGGAGGCTCTTGGTTCTGGGCATGACCTAAAACTGCACCCTGCCATGGATGGGTGGCCTGGTGGGGCTCCTGGTGGTGCAGAAATCCCCAGGAAATGCCAGGCTAGTTACCACCTTGGTGAAAGGCAGGTCAGGGTGCCTTAAACCCCAGCTCCCACAACTGGGTGGGTAACCCCATAGTAGGGTCAAGAAGGCAGACCTGTGAGAGAGAGAGAGAGAGTGGGCTAGATGCTCAAGAAGCCTGACTTGAGGCACCCTTGACTGGTCAATGGTGGGGCCATAGAGACAGCTGAGCAGGCTGGCAAGGGATCCAGCCCCAAGAACTGCCCCCTGTCACACAGATGACTAGGTGACCAAAACTGAATACAATATTTCAGATGACAGTATAAATAAGAAAATAATCATTAATATTTTCTAACTCATCTTTTTAGGCACCCTAACATTTTATTAGCTTTTTAGATCTTCGCTGCACATTGAGTAAGAGGTCTTTATTAGGTTATCCCTCATGATGCCCCGGTGTTTTCTCTGATTAATTAATTAATTAATTTGGGAAACTAACAGTATGTATAAACAGATCAAATTATTCTTTCCAGATAACTGATCACCTTGATTTCATTAAGAGCGAATTTCATTTGCCATTGTGCTGCCTATATATCTATACTGGATTCACAAGGGACCTCGATTGTTTTGAAGTACCTCATAATTTTTTTCTAGTATCAGCTACCTTAAACAATTTTGCCATCTACACATTACCCTTTTCCCCGTTTGCTAACAAATCCAGTAAGCACCTCATCTTAGAAAGCACAGCTAGCTTCTATTGACTTGGTATAATTTAAGTTTTGAAAGGGACAGGATAAATAGGTCATGAATCTCATATAACCTGTATGGTGTAAACGTGATAAACCACTGAGAAACAAATTATTTTCCCCAAGTATGATTACCTATAAAAAAAAAAAGAGGAAAAAAATACAACCCCTCCCCATGCATTGGAGTGTAAATTCTCTTTGAATTACCTGAACCCCAGGTATTCCTGGCATTCCTGGGACACCTTTTGCAACATTGCCTTCATCATATACACTTGGAGGGCATCCCTTGAAAAAAAGAAAATGAAAAAAGTCTGATGAAATGTTATATTATGGAATTCCTTTGTGTAATTCAAAACTCCAAGCTGTAAAATTCTCAGCAGTAATAAATAAGGGTGAACTCCAATATCAGGATATCATAATGTATTTTTTGTCTATTATGGAAAATTCTATAAACTATTTCATTAAACTGCAAATTACTTATGTATACTTCAAATCTCTACTTTGATTGTACAGATGGATATAACTTTGTATTGGTATCAAAGGATACCAATATAAGCTGTTATAATGTAACTGTTACATTTGCATGATACAATAACAGTGCAAGTTACTTTAGAGCAATAATTCTTATTCTGCATTTGTTGTTAGAGACTTTTAAAAGGTGTTGCACAATATTAGCACTCTTAGGTGTGCAAACACATGATTTACAAGATAAACCCTGAGATTTCAAATAGGAATCTATAGTGTCAAAAACCTTCTGATCTGTTATGGTCTAAGTTCTTTGCAACAGAAGAACTGCTCTGTTATTTTTTCATAGTAAAAATGTGTGAAAGCTAAGAGCAGGTTGTTTTGAAGGGATGCATCGAGTTTAATGAGGGGTGCCTCTAGTCTAAAAAGGTTGAGAACTGCTCTAGATGGGAGAGAAAAACATTCTTGTTTTCTTTATAATACTATCTTTGGAAGGCAATTTTGCTTTTTAGTTTGGAAAAACACTATTAAAAGGCTGAGAGCAATTCACACCTTAGGGCATAATGTTTCTGAACAACACTGCTTTCTTTTAAGGAAACTATAAAAGTTTCTTAAAGGAAATGGGTGTGATTCATTGCTGCATTACTCCAATTTTTAATTGGTGTAATAGTACTGAAGTCCACAATTACACTGATCAGAAACCAGCCTAATGCAGGGAAGAATCAGGACCAAAAATATTCAGACTTGCTTTTGATACAGCTGCTTTCCTGATGTGCAAGATAGTGGAAGAGTTCATGGTGCTCCTTTGGAGCTCCTTGGCACATGTGCAGGTAGAGTTTGCTTTTCCAAGTAACCTCAGATTGTGAGGCACCTTCAAAGATTAGGGAGAAATAAGGGCTAGAGTCCACAGTATTTAATTTTTTAAAGCTGTGTGGCTGTAGGGGCACTATGCTGAGGTACTCTGGAAGAAATTGAACAGGCCCTGTACTAAACAGACCCTGTAATTTGCTTTTTCATAGGAAATGACTCCTTTCCTTGCTTCTAGTCTTCCTGCTTATGGTTGGAATTGCTTCTGTCTGCAACTTCCTCCTCAAATACACATATCAACAATAATTCTTCCAATTATCTCTGCACTCCTTTGTGTGCTAAATCTCCTACCCAGGGTATTTGATAACTATCTGTAGGGTTTTGTAAGTGTTTTTAGTGAAGGACTTGGAGCAGCATTCTATTTCCCTTTGAGTGCCTAAATTGTAATTCTCTAACCATGTAAGTAGCATTTTTGGTACTTACACACAGGCTGCAATTCTGTTATCTCTGAACTGCAGATGAAGAAGCATGTGCACATGGACTGAGCATGGCCAGTAGGCTACACACTGACTGGGCACATATGCAGCTACATAAACATGCCCATTCTGTACAAGTAAGTGATCTGAGTCCTGAAAATGTAGCTGACCAGAACTCATGAGTAATGGGTGTTAGACATTGGAGGAGAGCCCTCCCACATTTTACCACAATAGCTGACACTAAGATTCCCTCATTCTGGGCCAGGTGGGGTGGGGGGGCATACTAATCTGCCTTTCTCTGACTTCCCAGCACAGCACTTTAATCACCATATCATAGAAAAGGCACTATAAAGTCTCCTTTCAACCCCTCCTTTTGAAGCTGGCCCGCAGGGCAGCCAGAAGAGGGAGATATGAGGCAAGAACAAGTTAGTGGGTGTTCAGTTCAGTGGAATGGATGTTGCTCTAGTTTGGAATCTTTCTGCTATAATAGGGGGGAAAAAAGCTTCCCCCACTGCATGGCTCTTCATCCATTTTATCTAATGAGTATTAAGTGCAAGGGACAGTGGTTCAGCTTCAGAAGCAATGCCTCAGAGGGTAAACCAGAGGGATGTAGGTTCAAACCCCCTTCAAACACAGGGTATAAAATCTAGAGGCATTTTTAAAATCTAGGGGCATTTTTACACATGCTCTGGGACTAGATGAGGATGCTTTAATTAGAGCCGCTCTGAGAGTGGCTCTAATTAAAGTGCCTGAGGCATCTCATGTATTGGTGTCCCTGCTCTTCAAAATGGTGGTGGGGGCACTTTATCTAAAGCTTGTTGAATAAGCTTTAGTTACAGCACACCCTGCTGTCATTTTGAAGCACGGGGATGCTGATACATGAGATGCAAAGGCTGGCTGAAGCATGGTAATTACCCATAATTACAGTGCATTGGACCAGCCCTCCTGGCTCATATATAAGCATCCTAGATGTCCTGCTTCCTGGGCAAGTACCCTGACCATTGAGCTATTGGAGCTAAAGCATAGGATAGTTCTCTTCCACCACCCCACCCCCTGCCGCTGCTTCCCAGACTTGCATTCAAAAATATCAGAAATCAGAAGACATGATATCAGCAATCAGAAAACATGAAATATTGATGAATGTATTGTATGCCATGTTCTGGTGTTAACTGCTCTGTACTTCTGGGAAATAGATTTTGTAGCTGAAATGGATGTAGACAAATATCACACATCTTTTACAAATCTTTTTTACATTAAAAAGATAAATGGTTGATCAATGAATATTTAATAACTGTAAATAAAAATTTACCTTTTCTCCTTTAATGCCATCAACACCCTAGGAAGAATAACAACAACTTTAGTTTTAATAGAAAAGGTAACAAGTAACACAGATAAAGACATTCAGATAGGGGTAACCTTGACTGGGTGACTTGTTTTTACAAGTACCAAGTGTATAGTCTTCAATATATACAGTCTACAGTCTCAGAACAAAAGACTTCTTGTTAGAAAGTGGGCCACTCTAACATTCAGTATTTAAAAACTATTGTAAGTTTAGTTTGTGAGACCTGACTGTTTTTTAATGGGAAGATCTTTTAAAATGGACAATACAGCTTAGAGGAGATCAGGTTTTGTGCTATAAAATATGACAGAATGTTCCTTTTTAATCCCCTGTTTCCAGTTTATTTTTTTTCTTGAAATATCTGATGGGGAAATCAAGATTTAAGGTAAAAGCAAAGGATTCTGAAAGAAGGCACCTGGGATTTAAGTCACTGACTTCAGCTGACCCAGGTCAAAGGTATTTACAGTACATGCTTAAATCTCTTTGAGGTTCTGGACCTTACTACTTAATTTTCAAGAGCACCTATTAGTAAGGCTGCCTCCAGTTTAATCCTCAACTTGGGAAACAGCGTTCAATTTTCAGAAAACATTGCACACTCAATATTAATGAAGAAGCTGCATTTGTTCATCAACTATGATGTTCAGGGCAATAGGGCCCTCCCCACAAACCCAATGCTTCAAAACATAAGTCACTTTGCAAAATGGACCATAAGCCCCTTTTTCCTAAGTTTTCAAGGTAGAAATATGTTGGCTTCCACAGCCCAGTATCTCAGAAGTAGATTGGGAAACTTATTTATTTGTAAGGGACTTTGTGAACTTCAGATGAATAGGCTTTATCTGACAGAAAAGCACATTACTTTGAATTTTATCACTAATATTAGACACTTACTGGCCTGCCTGGAGCACCTTTTCTCCCTGGGAGCCCTGGAAATCCTTGTTCACCCTGAAAATAAACATTTTCTTATTATTAATGTTGTTAGAAGAACCGCTGACACATTTATTTGATTATCTATGATTTCTAACAAGATGTTTCCCCCTTCAAGAATATCTAGTACTCTTGACTACATGGCTGACTGACAGCTATTTCAGGGTCAAAAAAAATGAAAACTGAAAATAAAGACATTAATCACAGTTTGTTTTCAGTCTAGACATATTATAAATGAAGGCTTACAAAGCACAGTAGATAAAAGAGTTTCAAACTGCTTAGAGAAATTATTTATAATCTAACTCGCCCTCGTCCTGCATCCTCAGGATAGGGAAACATCACAGAAAAGATTAAATGTGGTTACTACACAAGTGATTACCACACTTTTTCCTTTTCAAAGGCAGTCATATAAAAATGTCCTAATCAATGAGGTGGTAGACTGGAACAAAGGGAATTTCCAATGGATTTGAAAAAAGGCATTTCAGAGTACTTTTTTGGCAGCATCCTTATATTTCTAAGGACATCCTCTAACAATTCCCAGAAGCACTGTATAATGTTTGACTCCTACCTTTATACCGTCACATCCTGGAATACCTGGTTGTCCAGGAGGACCAGCCTTTCCTGGTTCACCCTAAAATAAAATGAAAAATTGTCAGCAGTTTGTTAATAAACAATTATGTTGCTTTATGATGACAGTGAAATAGTTTAGGTCGATGCAGTATTTCAGAAGACTTTCAATGTGTTCTTACAACTTTATAATGAATAAGAACTACTGATATCAAGATTGTTATCTCTAAATTAACTGACAACAAAATGCTGAATATTGACACTGAGTTGAGGAATACAGAAGTTACTATTTGTAACAAAATTGGTTAAATCTATTTTTATTTTACTTACAGGAAGGCCTGGGGAACCTGAAAAACCAGGCAGTCCTGGCTTTCCCTAATGATACAGAAAGAGACAGAGAAAGAATATTACAAAATTAGGAAAAAATGAATGCATCATATATACATTACCCCACTTGTAAGAACCAAATGAACATTAAGAAGGTAGTCCAGTGTTTTTCAAATGACTAATTAATTTTCCCCAACCATTCCCCTAGGACAGCAGATAGGACTGGCATCTGCAAACTATGCATAGATTAAAACATTTTAAGGTCAGAAAAGTTTCCCAATCTAACTTCAGCATAGATGAACACCGAAATCAGATAAATACTGAATAAGCACACCTGTGACTCACATATAGCATAACAAAGTAAAAAAGGGAAATAATTAAAAGAGGATATATTCAGTGCCACATCTTTCAAATGCACATTAGCATGCATTGCAGACATTATGAATATCACACAAATGCATATCACCATCAGTAGTACATGGTTTTATTTGATAGTAAGCCACATAAATAGTTAACATGACACAATTCATAACAAGGTTATCTAACTAACGCTTACCCTTACACCTTTATGTCCGGGAAAACCCATAAGCCCTGGAGAACCCTAAACCACAAACAAAAAGTAACATATATTAAAATTATGTGCAATTTTTGTGATATTAAGGTCAGCATCTACAAATCACTTATTTATATTATTCCTATATGTGCATTAAACAAATTAAAAGGTGTTTGCCACAACTAGTGCTAGTATCTTATCCCCCTCTGATTATTATTTTATCCCATCACAGACCCCCAAAACCCACAATAACAAGGATCTGAAGGAAAAAGGTCACCTCAAGAGTTAAATCTGAAACTTCATAGATAACAACCAAAACCTTTCCACTGCACCCAAAAGGGAATTGAAGACTATCCAGAGCTTAACATACCAAAATGTGTTTTTATATGATTCTAAGCCCTAAACCAGGGGAGGGCAAAATCCAGCCCGCAGGCCAAATCCAGCCTGTTAAGGGATTTTGCCTGGCCTGTAGCGGGTCTTTCAGTCCTGCCCAGCTCAGATGCCATGGCATGTGCAGCTGTTCCCACTGCCCCCAGGCATGCAGTGCGGCTGGGGTGGCACAGCAGCTAGATACACTTCCCAGTAGCCCTGGACGCGGTGGCTCCTTCCATCTGCTATGGCTGCCAGCCCCAGCCCCAGCCCTAGTCGCGCTGCCTGAGCACCCTCAGCGTATCTGCCCCTCCCCCACCAACAGGGGCAAGACTTGCATGGGCAGGCTGCTCAGCTGGGCAGCTGGGATGGGGCTGCGGGAAGGTGGGAAGTGGTGCCTGGGTGCAAGTGGGCATGCAGGGCCAGAGAGACCCCAGGACCTTGGGGTGGTGACAACGCAATCGGCTGCCTGTATGTCCCTGCAATGGGCGCTGGTTCTGGGGGCAGGTGTGTGCAAGGAGCACACTGTGCCTCTTTCTGAGCCCTGGCCCCAGGCTGTCATGTCCCCAAGAGCCCAGAACTAGCTCTGGACGCAGCTCCCCATATGCCCACAGCCCCATCCTGTCCACCCAGACCTGGACACAACTCCCTGTCTGGCCATAGCTCCACCCCTTCTTCCCAGCCATGCATCCAGCCGCACAGGTCCTAGCTAGTCCCCATGGAGACCCCTAGGATTGTGAGGCAGTGACAACCTGGGGCCAGGGTCAGGGAAGAGCGCCAGTTCTGTGGGCAGGAGCATGCAGACCATGGCTCTGTCCCAGCCCTGCACTGTCGCTGCCCTGTGATCCCAGAGCCTCCATGGTAGGGTGCACAGCGAGGCGGATGGGATGAGGCCACAGCTGGATGGGGAGCTGCGTCCAGGGCCAAGTTCAGGGTCTTGGGGTGATGACAGAGTGAAGCTGAAGCTAAGGCTGAGCCACAATCCACTCCCTGCACACCCCTACCCATAGAACCTGCGGCTGTCACAGGGGCATGTGGGCAGCAGATCATGGCTCTGTCCCTGCCCCGGTCCCAGGCCTGTGACCCTGCCCCATGATCCTGGCCTTGCCCACCCATCCTGCTCCTGAACACTGCTCTCAGCCCAGCTGGGACCCCATCCCACATAGGGAGCTTTGGTGATCTGTTGGATGGGATGGAAGATCTGCTGACCCAAACCATGACAGGTCAGCAAAACTCCCTATGTGGCTCACAGGCCCAAAAGACTGAACAAAATAGCTAATCAATTTATACGAGCTCCCTGACATAACTGTAAACATAGCAAGAAATTTGGACCAAATTTTGCAACAATGCGCAAACAAGATACTATTATAAACAGGATTTATTTACACACAAAGTAATCTTGCTGTTCATGGAGGTGATTTACTGTTGACAACAGAACAGTCTTTGAGATAAATTTCAGTACCTTGATTTTGTAATAAACTTAGCATTTGCTAAACAGATGGATTTTTAAGTACAGAGGGCTTGAAAGGACCTCTTGCATGACTAAATCCAGTCCCTTGCTGTTGTATTAATCCTTGTTAAATAATCCCTTTCATAAACTGATCAAACTCTATCTTAAAAGTAGGTAGAGTGCCAAAAATTAGGTACTGTTCCACCAGTATTATGTTTGCGAGATATTTAGAAGAGAACTTATGACCATTAGAAACCTTCTCATTCTCAGACTACATTATTTGTGACCTGTTTATACTCATTTACTTGTAAGTCAACATGGTCCTTAAATGTATTTTTCCTTCCCTGGTGTTTTCCCTTTGTATATTACAGTCTTCCTTTTTCCCTCCCTCACTATCCCCAGTGTTTACTTCACTGGATTTAAAGAGGGAATGCCTTTATAAAGAGTATTGTCTACTCTCCTTTCTCCCTTTTTTTGTTATTTCTTGCTGCATCAGTTTTGATTTCTCCACCTCTAAGGATGGTAGACAGCGCTCTTTGTTAAGAAATTGTTAGAAAATCACTCTACCTTATAATCGGTGGCTCACAGTTATTATGCTTGTTCCTTATGCTTGTCCTCCACCCACACACACCTACACACACACACACACACACACACACACACACACACACCCTACTGTATTTAAAACACAATGAAAAAATTAAGCATAAAAATAATTACAATTTTTAATCTAAATATTGTTTTTCTGTATTCATGCCACTTCTAAGAAAAGTTTAAGGTTGGTGCTTAAGTGGATTTAGGCGAGAGGTCTCATGGTAGTTTACCCTTCCTTATACTTAGCTTTTTTATTCTTATGTCACCACCCCACTTTTTATGTAAATCAATGCAAGTTACTCACTAGGGAGCAGGGAAAAGTTGGAGTGAGGTAAGAGCCACAGCACGGGACTATTTACTTTAGTTCTAAAATTCCAAAGTTTTGGCTGAAGAAACAAACATAACCATGGCGTATAAACACTTTTCACAATCAAGTCACTCAGTGGAATAAATAGGCTGTGGGAATATGTAAACTGCATGGGAGAGTGTAAGGATTGGACACATGACATGCTTGCACTTGTTAATTTACATAAATTTTGTATGGAAATAGGAACTGCAATGGGACCCTGAGTGAACAGCTCTACCAGGGTAGCCACACACAGCCTATTACTATTATATGCCTTGCCACTTTGCTGTGGAGAGCAGGTAGGAGTCTGTTTGCTTTGAACAAAGGACAGTCTTATGGCTTTTATTATTTCCACAGTTCTTTACATAAATCCTATCCCTCACTTGTGCACAGACACATACACCTGCTGACACACACACAGATCAGGAACCTACCTTGGGTCCCTGTGGCCCTGGAGGCCCCTCAGGGCCAGGAAAACCTATTATCCCAGGTGGACCTTGAACACCAGGAAAGCCCTTTTCACCCTGTAAGCAGCAAAACAAAGAAGCCCATAAAATATCTTTGTCTTTCTTCTGTTAATTTATTTAAGAGGTTTTAGTTACTTTGGGCACCTATTCACTTTTATTTGCCCATCACTGTGCCGATTCTGATAATCCCATCCTCACTGGATAGTTCCTTAGTCCATGAATAGTCCCCACCAAATTCACATGCTCGTTAGTGCAAGAGGTCCCAGTGGAGTAGGGTGCTGTTTTGTGAATGCAGAAGCATCAGAATCTGGGCCACTACATTTAAGCTTATGACAAAGCACAGGGGCTACCCTAATATGCATGTACAATCTTACAATCTTAAAAGTAAGCACATGCTGAAATGCTGGTCTGAATAGAAATGGACTTAAAGCAAATATTTAAGTGCTTTCCTAAAGCAGAGGTACATGAATACCACACAGTAGCATGGCATAACATTTTGTCCTCCAACTCGAATAGGCTTCCCAGGAAACTTTCCATCCGTGTTGGTTGTCTTGTTGTTGTTTGGGGGATAAGTTATTTCACAAGTATTACCATACTTGACATTTTCAGCTTAGACATAGGGGGTAAAATGATGTCACGTTCATGCAGAAATATAGTAACAAAAGAGGCATTGAGGAGGTAGAAGAATTTAAATTAGGGGAATTCATCTTCAAAATTTTAGCAAAATTATAATTGTAAATAACTATTTTCTGACCCTTTTCAAAGGGATGCATGCAGGTTAAAATAATAATTTATGGAGTTAAGCTCTTTTGGGAAGAGATTGTCTATTTGTTTTGTGTTATATAGCCCTTAGTATGATAGGGCCCTGTCCTGGTCCATGATTAGAGCTATGAAAATACAAATACAAACAACAACAATAGAAAATGCTATAAAAGCTGGGAAAAGAAAATGGAGGTATTCATTCATTATTCATTCTTTTAGACAAAATTTTCTCATTGCTTTATCAATGTGTCTTAGAAATTCAGTTCTTCTCAGGCAGATGAGCATTTTGACTTTTAAAATAGATTAGAAATGCTATTTTATACCCAGTGTATGTTGTGATCAAGGAAAGGTTTTTATGAAAGCATCAATTAGCTCCATCTAGTAAATGATAATTGTGTTACTAAGTTTGAAATAAATGATAAGTAAAAAGGAAGGAAATTAAGTTAGCTTCTTAAAATGAGTAGTTTACTCAGGATGATTCAAAAAAGATAGGAAAAAATATTACTCTTCTTGGAAGTTCAGAACAGTAGAGACTCTTTATGCCTGAAGAAGGGTGACTGCATCCAAAGCTTGCCAAGAACCTTTTTCCAGCTACTCAGTTGGTCTAATAAAAGATACCACATCTACCCAAAGAACCTTGCCTGCCTATGTTCTTAGACCAACAAGGCTACAACCATTTATACCCACAAAAAAATTATTGTATTATACCAAGATCTGCCACTAGATGGCACGCAGTCCTAACTTGTGAAAAATATTCAAGACCTGAACCTTTCTTCATTCAGCAAGGCTACATTGCCACAGAAGCAAGTGATAGGAGGGGTCCCCAACTCTTGGCCAGTAGTTTTATCTTTTGAAAACTTTACTGATTCGTACATTGTGTTAGTAGCTTTATCTTCATTCCTGAATGCTGTGGCTGACACAGCTGTGATCCTATAAGCATTTATTAACATTCCAGAGTTTGTAAAGCACAATGAATTACCTAATTATCCTGACCTTCTTGAACAACTATACCCTCAATACACATTTTTATTAATAACTGTCTACTTAATACACTGTTTAATCTTTTTTCAGTCTTTTAGTAGGTAGTTATGATATTCTCATTTTTCTTAAAGTCTCACAGTTCATCTTAGTTAAATCAAAGTTAGACCAATAAAAATATTTTTTTCAGTTCAGTTTGAAGAGGAGTATAATTATTAATAAGTTATCACTTGCTGTAATAACTAATAAAGCTAATTTTTAGCTTTTTCCATTAAAATTCACCTTTCTCAAACCACAGTTGGCAGTGCACATTATGCTGTAATAAACCTACGTATGGCAGCCTGATCTGAGAGTCTTTCCAGCCTGATTCAGCAAGCACTTTTGCACATGAAAACATTTATAAACCAAAAGGGCTACTTATGTCTGAAAAGTTATATGAATATATGACTGGGACTTGCCTATGTTGTTTTGGTATTCCAACTGCCATAGTACTGAGGGGCAGTCTAACCATAGTCAGGACCTCTCTGAAAAGCTGCACTCCATTTGTGAATTAGCTACTTTTCTTCTACCAGTAGAAACTGTAACTCTTAGTATTTCTATATCTCAAAACCTATTTATTAGATAGCCTTACCTTTCCAGCTGTGGTTAGCGCCAAGCAGAGGTACCTGAGCCGGAGCTCAACTACTATAAAACAGGGCTTGCAAACAAGATATTCTACACTAGAGTACAGCCCCTGAAACCCTTTTCTGCCTTTGGTCTGTTATGGCCTGAGATTGTTAAATGCCAGTGCATACTATAAGGTTCAACTTTCTTTTTTTGGCTAGGAGTGTAGTGGAGAATGGGCAAGGCTGGGTACGTGGAGGGAGCTACAAAGGTAGCTGGCTCATATTAAGCTTGGAGGTAAAAATATATTCAGTCTTACCTTATTACCTTTTGTTCCATCACAGTAGCAGGAGCTTTTTGCTTTGCAGACACAGTTCTGAAAACAAAAGCCAGAAACTTTAAAATAGACTTCAGTGCACTAATAGATGGACAATTTACTTGAAAATATTAGAGCAATGAGAGTTTGGATGAAGTAATATTACAATATATTTTATTACTGTGTGTATAATAATCATTCTTACAATTTAACTATT
The DNA here is from genome assembly GCF_001723895.1 of Crocodylus porosus. Lineage (NCBI taxonomy): Eukaryota > Metazoa > Chordata > Crocodylia > Crocodylidae > Crocodylus > Crocodylus porosus. The sequence goes on from NW_017728910.1 coordinate 35,698,854, forward strand.
AGCCCGTTACTCCTCACAACAGATCTTTGAGGCATGTAAATTAGGAAAGGTAAAGCTAAGAGTTTGTGGGCACAGAGGCAGTAACATGTTAGGGACTGGTACAACGTAATTCTTGTTTACAATAATTTTCTCTTTCATTCAATCCAGTAAAAATGCTTTCAAGGACCTTTTCTGGCCTTCTGATGTGTGCACCAATCCATACCTTAGCTCAGAATTCTCCACATGTTAATTAAGGTCCTAATCTACAACCCACTGAAGTGAATGGAAATATCACTGATGTATTTGTAAGCAATTTACATTTTATGGCTAACACATTTGTAATGAATGTACAATATACATTCTGCAACATTTAGAACATGAAATACATGTTATTGTTTGGTCATTTTTCAACAACTAAGTTATAAATAGTGTATATTCTACAAAATAGAGATTAAGTTAGTACTAGAAATTAAAACAATATAAATTGGCTTAGTGTAAATCGAGAAGTTGCAATTCTTATAAAACTTAGTATTTATGAAATAAAATGCAATCGTGGAAGTATGTTTAGTCTTGAGATATAGAAGAGTATTTCTGTGAATTTTAAACTCAGTCTGTATAGCTATTACCAATCTATACAAAAAAATACTAAAATAATTTTGAAGATTCTTTCACTTTTGACTCCAAGACACAATAAACAGGCTGTGCTAGACAAGTGACCCAGCAGAATTTTTTATTTTGATTCATATAATCAGAAGCCAAGGGAAGAAATGTTCTTTAAACTTTATCCTGGTTTAAAAACTGCATTTGGAAAGCAAATATTTGGAAAGCTATAGCAATAGGATTGTTAGGAGATGATTATGGCAGAACAAATGGGAATAAACAGAGAAGATAAGTATCAGAAAAACATTAGTGGTGTGCTTTGGACTGGATAATAATAATATCAGCAAATAAAGCATTCCACAGTGAAGAGTACAAGGTGGATATACAGAAGCTTTTTCTCTATTTTAAATTGTTTCTTCTTGCTTTCTTGTTGCCTAATTAGGAATTTTTTTTCCTTTCAATTACTGTTATAATTAAACCGCATCACAGTAAAGCTGCTTAGATTTTGCATCAATTACGTTTTTCTAATTAATTTGGGAATACCCAGGTCTAAGACTTCCATTTCAAATTTTGAATTGAGCCTGAATTCCATAAGTGATCCTCCCCAAGTCAGCACTGCTAACATTCAATTAGAAAAGGTACATCTTCATGCTATTTCATAGCTGGTAACTCCACTCCAATCAGGTTCCGAGCTGGCAATTTTAAAGTTAGTCTAGTAAAATTTTATTGCAGAACCATGAATAGTAAAACAAGCTAACACTTTATATGGTATTCTGAGCTAACATAAGGACCATGAGTAATGCAGGTTATGAAACATACTGTAACAGCAGCTTGCATATAGCGAACATCTAAAGCATGAGCTGGATTTCTATTTTGTGCAGTCTGGGTGATTAGTATTTTCCTCTCATCAAACTTCTGCCCACTTATGTATGTCAGATTGATGGAATTACAGAACACTACCTTGGTGGTATTATTACATTTTTATAATAATTAATCAGATACAGTTATTAAGTAGTTTAAACACTGATTTTGAAAGGTCTTCAGTGCCCGTCCCTCCTACCAAAGTCAAAGAGAGTAGGATCAGTTTCTAAAGATCTATCTACACAACAATCCATGGTGGGACTGCAGTACATTAGAACTAACTGGCTACCTGAGTACTACAGCAGTGTAGTTGCATCAGCATGGGACTCAGCATGGGCTGGGAAACCTGCTGGTACCTTGTGCAACTATTTGAGGTAGGTCAACCCCTGCTGAGCTCTGCTGCTATCAGCACTTGAGCTAGCTAGTGTAAAGCTAGCTTGGGCCTGTCTATATAAGAAACAATCTCTAGGCTGGTTTGGCAAAAGCAGAATGTGGCTATTTATAAAATAACTACACATACAGAACATAGATGTACATTTCTGCCTCTGAATCAGATAGAGAGAACATTTATAGCATCTTATATTAAAAATGAATATTTTTTATTATTTTAATATGTAAAGAAAAACACCATTTCTTCAAGGAAAGATGGGTTGAATCAGGCCCAAGTTATGCTAATGCTGGCCCAAAGGAAGACTGGGCTAAGGACATTTTTGAAAATGCACCCTATTACTACATCTCCGGGGCAACAATTGCAAACTGATGCTCAGAGATGCCCCCAGTGGTGGGTAACTTTGGCTATTTTGCCGTGGGAGGGATCTCCTTTGGAAAGCAGCTACTTTCACTTTTACTGAAAGGTAAAGTTTGTACCATTCTGTGACAACAAAGGTGAATCAAACCCAACCTCTGTGAAGTCATCAGAAATTATATATGATGCTGCAACTAGTAATTTCAAGTAAAATATCATATTTTGACCATGACAAAAAGCCTCATACTGCATTCCTCATTTCCTCACTTCAGTGGGACTTTGGGTCACAAGGATCATGGAATCTGTCACTGTGATTAGAGGAGAGGTATTGATAGGGATAGACAACATGGGGTGGGTGCATAAGAGTTCAACCCTGGTTCCTGATCTCTGTTCTCAGTACCTTATTTGCCACAAAGTACAGAAAACTAGCAACTGACTTACCATGTAATAAAACACACCTAACAAAGTCTTACCATCACTTTAAGTCTCCACCTGAACTCAAGGGCTAGGGACAGACATTCAAAAAGCCTGAGCCTGAATTGATTCAATCTTTGTAGGTTAGTTTGACCTGCAGAGCTTGAATCAATTTGCAAGGGGACAGACATTCACTTCTGAATCAAGAAATAAAGGCACATGCCTGCAGTGGCTTAGGCTAAAAACTGGGGGCCACTAGAGCGAGAAGTCCCTTCCCTTCTACAGCACTGAGCTGGAGGGGAGGGGGTGGCCAGGCAAGGCACCCCGATTAGGAAGGGGTTTAAACCCCCACCCTACCTGCACAGTCCCCAGCTGGGGTGTGCCTGGAGGGGGAGGGGAAAGCAGCCTTTCCCAAGCTTTTCCCAGTTGGCTGCTCAAGGGGTGGGAGTGTTGCCAGACCCCAGCTCGCAGCTAGCACTCTGAAGCAAAGGGCGGTGGGAAGGATGGGAGGACTGCTTGTGTAGCGTGCATGCATCTGTTAATGATACTGAGCTCTTCAATCTTTCTCTCCCTGCTTCTTCATACTGTCTACAGCAAACTGACAGACAAGCAAGCCATCAGTGGGCTGATAACACAAGGTTTATCAGCCCATCAAGGAAACAAAAGCCTCTCTCATTAGTTCAAGCTCTTAAACAGCTTTTTCCCAAGAAGGAATGGAGGGACATGATCAGCTGACCTGTTGATTCACTCCAAAAAGTCCTAAGTGAACACTGTTCTGTCTGCCTTTGTCCCAATGAAATTGGAGACACAGATACCTCTCAGCATTAGCTAGTATAAGGCGGTGTGACCATGACCAGATGCTGGCTAGAGTCCATGCTGCTGTGGTCCATACTGTGGGAGAGGGGAGGGAGGGGGGGATCCCTGCTTGAGCAGCATGGGGGGAGGTGGGGGGGAGCAGGGAGAAGCCAGGCAGACGCTGCTGTCTCCTGGCTGCAATCCCCCACCCCCTTCTCAGCCAGCTGGAGCTCTGGCTATGGAGGAGAGGGGCAGAGCCAATCCTGCTTTCCGGAGCAGGCAGCCCAGCCCAGGGCGAAAAAGCATGCTGGGATGCAGGGGGACTCTGATTTAACTTAAACCAGGAGTGAGTCTCGGACAGAAGTTCCATAAACCAGTTTGACCCAAATCAGTTAAGTCTGCTGGCCTCACCCGCCCGGCCCTGCTCCCTGGAGGTGACAGAGTGCCACCATGACAGCAGCAACTGAGGGGATGAAGCCTCCCCCACTCCCCCCCGGCTCTGCTCCTTTGAGGCAGGAGCAGTGTGGGGTGCTGACAGAGGGGGATGGAGGGGATGGTGGGTCAAGCTTCCCCCCACCCGACTCCCAGGTGGTGACGGCAGTGCAGGGCAGGGGTAGAGGTAGCGTTAAGTTTAGCAAGCTTCCTCCCCCTCTCTGTCCCTTCCCCCTGCCCTGTCATTCTGTATCTTCCCTTCCCTAAAAAAAACTTTAACTGCCTTTCACCTACTTAGTATTTGCTTTTGCACACAAAGAGGGGTTTGCATCTGTGCTAGGGTGCAGGGCTTTCAGTTTTCCAAAGCCTAGTCAAAACTAGGGTTGGTTTGGTTCTTATAAAACACAAAATCAGCTCGACTGAATTATTTTGTTTGCTTTATAAAGACCTTTTATTACTGTCTACTACTGTGCCTGTCCTGCTTCCAAACTGAATTAGAACTGTCAGGGTAAGGCACAGCTTACTGTGCTGACACAGCATAGTAACAGGAAGAAAGGCTTACATGTTAAGAGCAACAGGTATTAAAGTGGTAAGAGGACTTTGAAGTATTTTCAAGGTTAATGGAGTGGGTGTATTAAAATGGGAAGACAGGAGACGGGGCCTATATTTATTTGAGTTTGTAGTGACCTACCGGAGTAAGAGGCATTGAAAGGCCCGTTATTCACTCACAGATGCACACAGATAATATGGAGATGAATTTGCGAGATGATATCACAGTGGCTATGACAGTCACATATTGACATTTTGAATACACAGGTGTAAAGGAGGCCCTAAATCTACATTTCTTCAATTCATCTCATACTGTGTTTCCTTCCACAAGGCCAGCTTGGTCACGCAAGACAGTCCGTCTCTCACTATGTCTATGTGCCTGTCTGTGCATTCAGCCAGGTTGCCTTCTACTCCTGTTGTCCCTTCTACATCCCTTTTATCATTCAAATCTTTCCTAAAATCTCATTCTACACTGTTGCCTATGAAAGATGAATATTTTACAAAAGCACTTGTTTGGAGTTACAGGGAAAGCTGTTTGACCTAAACCCCTCTCCTTTTCATTGGCATCCTTGCATTTCTTAGCCCCCAGCATTGCATAAAAATTATTCTGGCTTGAATCCTGACCCTCAGTTCCCAGGTCCACTCCTCACACTCCCATGCATAGGAATGTGGCCTGAGATAGAACTTAACCTTTCAATAATTTGACAAAATATTACCTACTCCTAACTGACAATTCTCCTGTTGATCAAAGATTTTTCCTTTTATTTCAACAGCCTAAAGTAGAACAAAAAGAATCTGCTTAATATAATACTTGAATAAATAATGTACCTATCACAAACACTATACATTTTGTATGTGATGCATATAAAACCAATGACAAGGTAAACTGCATTGACCTTTGATCCCTTCAATTCTTCCTTTTAAGCTCTCAATGATTTGTTTCTTTTATTGTGTTAGAAATGATAAACATGGTAATTTCTAAGTGTATTCATTATACGTATTTTCCATTATGGTCAGATTTTTTAGAGGTAGAAAATGCCACTATTTATTTTATCATTTAAATTATAGCTTATAGAGATTTTTAAAAATGATATAAAACTCAGAAGTGAAACAGGAACGCTATCGATTTTCCGAAAAGGTTATGCCATTTGAGATTCAGATCTGGTTAACACAAAAAAAATATTCACACCCCTAGGTAATGTAGTCATACCAGTAACCTCCACCAAGTCTGAACGCAGCAATGCCAAAAGAAGATGGCTTCTGCTGGCTTAACCTCTGTCCTCTGGAGAGAAGGTATACCAAAACTGGCAGAAAAATCTTGGATATGTAATCCCTCCCCCAGACTCTATCAAATGTTGTTCCATGCCACCTGTTACATAAAACTTCGTTGAAATGGCTTGATTTAATGGTAGAATAGAATATTGCTTTGCATCAATTCTTAGCTTAAATTTCACTCCATAAAACAGTTGCTGATTTACAAAGGGAATGCAACAGAAGTTGTCCAGATGAGTTAAAAAATTAGAAAATAGAATCAGGTGTTGAGAAAAGTAGATAGCAAATTCTTAAAGAAATAACTGCCCCTGTGCAAGTGCAATGCACAAAGTGATGTGTGACCACTGTTTATTTTCCAGGCTAGCCTTTTATAAACAATGAGGTTAATTATTTGGAATGTTAAAAAGGTCCTCTGTGCCTTGATTTGAAAGCCCCAAATTAAGTAAAATGGAATCATGTCAAAACTTCTAAAAAACATTGGCACCAATGCTGACACCAGAAATAACATGTCTAAATCAGTTATTATTTTTTTAGTTTTTAATCAGTCTGATTAAATGACCACAGCCTTTTATAATGTAGGTGTACATTGCTTAAGGTCAAGTCCCAGAACTCCCTTGGAAGCTCTAGCAGCAGGAGTTCTGAGTTAATAACATAAAAAAATCCTGATTTCTTATCTGAAATCTATCAGTTCAAGAGGGGGCAAGTTAACTGTAGCAAATAAGTTATAAGAACAAGCAAAACCTTTAAGCTATCAAGCACAATCCAGATAATAAGGTATTAAACAGCTCAAAATGATTTGAGAGTAGTCTGATTTTATTAGAAGACTACCTTTTTATATAACTGATTTCCTCCTTCTATTCTTAAGTGCTTTACAAATTTGGTTGTGACAGGAACTTTACCTGAAGACAGACAGGAATCATGTAGTTATCTCTGAGCCAGGAAGACAGCTTAGAAGGGGGCTGTAGTCGTCTACAACTAACTGCACGCAGCAGGAGAGGCCTAGATTCTCATCTAGATCAGTGTATACCAGATACAGTAAAGGTGCAGCTTGCAGTTCCATGCTTCTGCAGCTGGTTCTTCACCAGCTAGCTATGGCCCTCAAAAACAGACCCTACCAATCAGGGACTGCTTAAGTAAGGCTCTAGCCAGGCTCCCAACAATGCCCGATTATGCCCTTACTCTGACTTTATTGCAGTGGGAAATAACCTTATGCTAGGGGAATCTGAGTTTTTGGCCCTTCTGCAACACCTGAGAAGTATAAGGGAGCTGAATGGAGCCTTGCAATTACACAAAGTGCTCTCAAATGCACAAAAAAAGAAAAGAAAAGAGAATAGATCATGGCAGGCAAAATATGGTCTGTGGGCTGGATGTGGCCTGCCAGACACTTTCATCTGCCTTGCAGCACCCCGCAACAAATTGTACCCCACCCAGCCCTTCTGCCCATGAGGGTGGAAGCGAGGCATCTACACCCACCCCCAACATACTCTATCATGACTTGCTCCCACCCTCGTGGGCAGAAGGACCCAACCTTGCTAGCACTGGGTGGGGCTGCTGTTGAAGGCTTCCCTGGTGTCATGCTCCATCCAGGCAGCAGGTAGGGAAGTGGGGTGTGGGGGGCTGCAGGGCTCCAGCTGGGCAGGAGTGCGGCGCATGGGGTGGGGCTGGGGTTGCCAGCAGTACAGAGTCTGTGCCCACGGGGGTGGTGAAAGCACAGAACTCGACTGGGCAGCGGGTGGGTGTGAGGAAGGGTGTGGGGACCCTTCTCACACTCCCCCCATGGTGCACGACCCCAGCAAGCAGTGGGGGCAGCAGCAGCAGTGGCAGGGGGCACTCATGCTCAGCACTGGTGCCTAGACCTGGCTAGTGCTGCATATCGAGACAAGAAGCGCAGCCACCACAAGGCCACCTGTATTGCCTGTACTCTCCACTCTCACGCAGCCGGAGCTGGCTGGGGTGGGGAAGGCAGCCAGCTTCAGTACGAGGGCTTCCCTCCCATGCTGCATGAGTGCAGGAAGCACTGCAATACGGGTAGCCCAGCAGGGGCTGCGCTCCTCATTGAGATGTGTAGGGCTGGCTGAAGCCAGACTCCAACACTCTGAGCACCTCCGCCTGCTGCTGCATCACACCCCGCCCAGCCTCCCTCACACCCCACAAATGCCACATACCCACACCATAGCGTTGCCTGCGTTGACTGTAGGTGAGGACAGTGTGTTCCAGAGATCAGTGTGGTCCACACCCCACACATGCCACACAACCCCCCCAACATACCCTATGCCCCCCTATACATAGCCACACCCCCTCACAAACTCCCCCCACCTTCTCCACACACACATGCATATACCCCCCACACCATACACACACCCAATCCCCCACCAACCCCCACACACAATATAAAAGACAAAGAATTTATTTGGAGTTATTATGCAACCACTTGCATATATAGTACACACACACCAATCATGACAAAAATATTTTTTTATAATAAACTTAAAATATGTTATAGGAGGGACTTGACTTTTAGTGTACGATTTGTTTTTTTCTCATTCTAAGATGGCAACCTGCCCCCCCAAAGGAGCATTTCTGGGGGCGAGGGAAGGGACTTCCAGTGACAAGGGTCAGAGGTTAAGGGGTGAGACTTTTGGTCCCAAGATGGCAACCAGAGGGTACGACCTGCCTAACACACACACACACCCCTCTGTTGCCACCTCCATATCCCCTGGCCCATCACACTCCCAACACCCCCACAGAGCAGTGGAGGCCCACCAGGCCAGGGCCAAATGTGATGAGGTGCTGGTGCAGCACTGGCGGTGGTGCAGCTCCTGCTGGCAGGTGCTGTCCTGTTCTGCAGCTGGCCAGGCAAGGGTCCACTCCCCTGGAGCCAGTGTGGCTGGCAGGTCATCGGGGTGCATGTGGACCGACTGCACCACTCCTCCCCTCTGCTCCCTGCACCCCGCTGTGCAGCACGCTCCCCCCACTGCCACCTCCAGTGCCAGCCCCAGTGGAGCTGCCAGCAACTACCACTGTCACACCAGCTGGACAACATCCCCACCCCCAACCCAAGCTGGGACGAGCCATGGCAGGACGAGGCAGCATAGCCGGATATGAGAGCCTGCACCTGCTTTGGCCCTGGCCTGCAGCACAGCACAGGATGATGACTGGATGCTACAAGGGCAGTGCCCTGCATACCTTGGCATCCCTAAAGCTGCAGTGCCATGCCCACTGCCACCACCTCCTCTTCCATGCAGATAAGAGACCCAGGCACCCATTCCTACCCCAATCAGGGCTTGGCAGGGCTGGTTCCCAGAGCCAAGATGTGGCCCAGGTCCCCCATGTAGCCTGAGAGTACCTGTGGACCCCCACCCCCTTCTCCTCCAGCCCCTTCCCACACACTCCTGCTCTGCCCCCCGCCAGCTCTCCCTGCCTCTCCCCAGCCCTGACAGTATCTCCTGCACCTCCCTGCTCTGCCTGCTCTCCCACCAGCCCTACTGGTTTCCCTCATTCCTAACCCGCAGCCCCTTGCCACCCCTAGACCTGCCAGACAGGGCCCCACCTCCAGGCCCCAGCCTCCAAAAGCCATACTTACCCCAAAGGTCCCAGGAGGAAAAGTGAATGTGTGCCAGCCCTGGCTCCCTCAGTTTCTCAGGCTCTGTCCCTGCAGAGCCCTTTTGCAGCAGCGCTTGAAGGCTGGAACTCTGCCAGCCTGCTGAGAGCTGTTTGCAAAAGGGAAAGCCCATGCTTCCCACTTCAAATGGGAAAATCTGCATTTTTCTGTGGGAAATGGAAAACTCAGAAATGGAAATCCTTGCTGATGACTGCCAATAGGCTTAATGGTATGAGTTATATCAGAGAATGTATTCAGGGATATTGTCATTGAATCAGGACCTGCCAGAGGATTTTTTTGAAAGGCCACAGCATGTTTTAAAACACACATTAAAACATGTTCCTTAGGGGGAGTTGAGTGAGGTCCTTTGGTATTTATTTTTATAGGTAACTCAATTTTCATTTTAGCTTAGCATTTCAGCTATGTGTGGTAGGAAGAGGTCATAATAAGCAGCATTATGATAAGGTAGGATATCATGAGTGAAAGAGATAAATGAGTTATAGATGCTGCGAGGCCACATTTCTCCATTTGGTTCTTTTTAGTACCTTGTAGCCAGTGATGGAGTAGTCAGCATATTTTTTGCTATTCTAAAATAAGAGATTTGGTGTCAGCTGACATGTGGAAATGACATACATGGGAAACATCGCTTTTCAGAAGAGGAAGAAGTTAGGCAGGTAGGTACAGCTACAAAAAAGATCTGTCAAGATTCTTATTTTACTAAAACCCATCTAGTCACCAGGAAATGGATTTATAGGGATGCATGGTATTTCAGCTGCCCTATTCATTGTCTGAAAAAATTATTCAGACAAATACTGATTCAGAAATTAAAACTTGGGTATTACTCAGGAGTCCTGCCTCACTCTCTGTACAGTAAGGTGCTTCACTAAATTGGTCTGGACTGCACACTTTTGAACTATTAAGCTTTTCATTACCTTAGTAGAACTACATAGACATAAACAGAATTATTCCTGACTGATATCAGTGCAACTGAGAGGAAGATTAAGTCTATGGAAATGGTGGAATATTAAAATGAATCAAATGTCAAACTGTGCTCAGTTCTGTACAAGTACTTAAGTGATGGCATGAAAAAAGGAACCTCCTCCTCTGTTACGTGGAGGAAAGGCCAACTACAGACGAGCTAAGCGTGCCACAACTCTCCAAGGCCAGTTACAGTCATGGAACTTCACTGGCCTTCACACAAGCAGGCAAAGGAAGCAGGGACAGCTCCTCTCCCTGGGAAGCAGAATTAACTAGGTGCAGAACAAGTGTACCTCTCACAGGTGATGGAGAATCTGCTTTGCTCCAATGGTTAATCATGCTCACCATTAAAAAACTGTGGTTTATTTCTAATTTAATCTGGCCTTGACTTCTAGTTGAATCCCCTTGTTATGTCTTTCTCTCCTTGACTAAAGTGCCAGTGTTTTCTTCTCTGAAGCTGCTTCCAGATTGTTGATAACAATGCTATGCAGTACTAGGTCAAATACTTTATATATCTGGTTTTAAGGGTTGCTGTACAGATAATCCTGGGCTTTTATAATCACATAAAATGAAGTAAATTTGTTTGAAAAGATCTGATTTTCCATAAAATTATGCTGACCTGAGTTAATTATATTATTCTCTTTATTTTTTTTATTGATTTAAGGTCGTAACACTTTTTTCCATTATTTTTCCCAGTGCTGACATCAAGCTAATCTGTCTATAATTACACAAGTGATCATACCAGCCCTTTTGAAATACTGGTAATGTATTAACCCTATTCCGATTTTCTAGAATTTCTTCACAGTTGTAAAATTTATTTTATAAAAATAAGAGCAGAGTGGTCCTCATTGAACTCTTGTAGGATCCCTGGTTACAAATTATCCTAACTTGGTCATTTAAAAATATTTATTCTTAACAGATGCCATCTAAAATTAGTTGTGGTTACTAGTAGACTGGAAAGTAGACCTCATTTGATCCTGCTTTATTCTAGAAACAGAATAGAAATATTTATTGAAAACTTCTGTTTTTTTCTGCATCATTGCAATACTACTGCCCCTTTCTGGTAAGGGGCCTATCCCATTACTTGGGCATTTTTGTTCCTTACGTACTTAAAAAAAATCCTTACTGTTCTCAGCCCTGTCATGATGAGGATTTTTGACCTCTTCCGGTTTCCTTATCAGTTGTTTACACTTCCTAACTTTCAATTTATACAGATACATTTATCAGTTACCTGGGTTGTAAACAATTTATACCTTCTGCAGATGAGGCACAGTGGGAGACCAAAATCATTCATATGTGAATGAGACCATCTGAATTCCTCCTAAACATGTTGTGCATCTCTCGCCTCCTAGGCTTTAAATGTAGCATATCCCAGACAGTCATAGGCTCTGGCTGTAGAGGTTTCAGTTGCTCTATTCCTTAAAAATAGTGGGCCGTACTCACCACCGCCTTGTACCACATGTTTGCATTTACTTTGCCCAAATATAACTGAAAGATTCCTGACATAAGCCTAAAGACCACACAAGGGTGATGCTCAAACTGAAGCAGAGAAATGCATGTAGAGACATTCATTGTTTTTCTAGATCAGTTTTTCTTGTATTCACTAAAGGGAAGAGAAACTGGGTTTAGGAATCCTTACAAAGTCTAGGAGGTAGTATGCTTCCAATATCGCATGTCTCTGGAGAGCTGAACAATAAAACTTGAAATTAAATATGTTGGAAGGGTGTAGAATTTCATACAGATGATGATTTTTTCACATGATGATTTATTTCTAGAGCAAAGTATCCAAAAGGAAGAAATTTAAGAATACTGTCTTGTATAAACATATATTGGCTTTCTGTGCTACTTTATTGCTAAATTTGAAAATAAGTTTTCCCTGTTCAGGTTAAATGGCCACTTGAATATTGAATATAATGGCCCTTTAAAGATTAGGACAGGGGACAGTAACATTTTTTGGCAACCTTGACTTGTATGATGTTGGCATGCCAGGGGCAGATGGCGAGGGAGTCATGAGGGGCCCAATCCTTGTTGTGGCAGCACAGCCCCAGCCCTGGCCCCTTCCCTGCCATCCACCCCAAAACATGCGTGCCAAACAAAATGCCTTTGTGCACCACGCTCTGGCACCCAGGTCGGAGGTTGCCTACCCCTGATTTAGGATGAAAACACTTCTGGAAAGATACCACTTCAGTATTTCTGAACTACTGCTGTATGCAAGAATGGGTGTAGTTGCAGACAAGTAGACAGCTTGGGTACTTTTACATGTGCTCCGATGTGTTCTAAGCTTGATGTGTCGGTGCAAACTCGATTAATAGTCTCACATTTAGTGTTCCCACATTTCAAAACAGCAGGAGGGGCACTTTAACTAAAGCTCATCAAATGAGCTCTAGTTAAAGCACCCCTGCCACCATTATGAAATGTGGGACACTGAATACACAAGATACCGCAGGCTTTTTAATTACAGTGGCTCCTGAAAACTATTTTAATTAAAATGTCCCCATCCTCCCTGCCCCGAAGTATGTGTATAGGTGCTTCTTGGGGTTAAGCAGTCTGGGAACTTCTGTAGAAACTCATGTTGTTAACTATCATCACAGCCATCCATGTTCAAAATTGAAGAGCAAAGCACTTGGAAATGTAGTACTCCAAACTCTATTTTTTCTTGGAATGACAAACTTGAATGCAGACAGCTATATGAAGAACACCCTCCCAAAATAAAGGAAGCAGTGTAGGACTATGGGTTTCTCAAAAGTGTATGGGAAAATAATGGTTTCTTTTTCTTTTTTTGTAACACAATGGTGTTTTTCTTGAAAAAGCTAAGGTAGATAACATCATAAAAGTTCTGTGAAACAATTTTATTATTATGGGCAAAGCAACTTATTTTGCATGCAGATATGAAGGGATGATATGCTGCAACCTAATGCTGGGACAGGGAAAAGATTTTCTGTTAGCTTCCTCCAGGATGACCTGTATAAAAGTAGACCATGTAGCCATGGCTAATTATAAATAATACTATTGAACAAAGACCAATGGAAGAATGGCAAACCAGCCAATTTAGCCCATGTGTATCAGGTTTCATGGATGTTTCTGTGAATGCTGTGTCACAACATTAACAGATTTTAAAAAAGGCAAACTAATAAATATAAAAGTCAGTAAATGGTCTGGCAATAGAGAATTTTTTCAGTGCATTTAAAAGCTCCTGCCAGCTTTAAGCAGTTAAATTGAAAAACAGCCCTTTGGTTTTGTGCCCTATCTTTGGCATCATATAATTTCTGCCAACATACTGTGCTTACTAGTATTACTTTGCTAGCTGGAGATTTAAGAGTGAGAAGATGCCAGCACAAACAGGTGACCGGATATCCCATACTAGTTGCATTAACAGCAGAGTATTTTATATCAAAGCCATGTTAAAAGAAGGCATCTCTGAGTTTTGCAGACTAAGTTCTTCCATAAACAAACCTGTGTGTCTATACAAGTTGTACAGCAGTGTGAACTCACTTAATGCTTGCTGACAAATTTAATCAAATTAATGGTCTCATTTAATTATTAAAATAACTTGGATTATATTATTTAGTTTAAAACTGTAATTGTAAAGACTAAGGCTATCTATCATGTTACCAAGTGCATCTGTTTTAGTAAGAGTTAAGATTCTACCATGTCTTATTGGAATTATAAAATGCATCACAGAAAATACAATTTAAATTATATACTTGTAATAGAATAACAAAGGACAAAAGCAGAGAATTAACTGTAATGATACAAGTCCTTAATAGCCAAACTATTTTAACACAGAAGTAGTAACTAGAACCAATGGTTGTCAACCTTTTTAGATTTAATGCACCCTTTGGAAAATGCCGGCCCTTAAGTTTTCACTCATTTTTTTTGATAGAAAAATAATAGAGTAAATTTTCTGTTGCAGAGAATTCAGAAAGATCACAACAGGTCAGAATGTTTTTGATGCTAAGGGTTCCTATTTGAAATCTCTGGGTTTATCTTACGAATCGTGTTTGCATTCTTAACAGTGGTAACATTGAATGGAACCCTGCAGCACCCCGAAAGGGTTTCACTCAGGACACCCGAAGGTGCTGTAGTACCCTGTTTGAGAATCAGTGAATTAAGGAAACACATGCTAGGAATCTTTACAGCAGAAATAATATTAGATTCCATCAATGAAAGAGTACATAATTAACATTTTATTTATCTAATAAACTGCTAAATATTCTGTAATTCCACTAAAACTGTAATGGATGAAGACATAGCCACAGGTATCTTTTAGGACCTTATCTGGTATCTTCCAATGGTGCACTGCATTGACCAGTATAATGCTGAAGATATAAAGTGGCAACAAGGTTTCAGAGTCCTACAATTTAATATTCAGTGAAAAAGTTGCTGCTGAGCCACTATGAGAGGGTTAGATGGTTAACATCCACTCCCATACATGAGGTGTTTCTCCTTCCACTGTGAGAACAGAGGGGTGGGGGTGATATGACCAGCCAGAAGATAAGGACTTGCCAAAAAGACAGCACACTACCACCGGGAAATCCAAGGACCAAGCTCCGATTCAGAAAAACGCAGACAAACCAAATGGCCGCCCGATATACTATGAAATGAGTTCATACAGGGGGTGAGCTATACATAAGTACTTCCTCTGTGCATGTGAGTGTGTAAACAGAGACAGACATCCCAAAGGGCAAAGGAATACTAGTTTCCTGTATTTAATGTTTGAACTAAATAACCCTACACTGCACCAGGGCAGATTCTCAGGCAGCTGAAACGCCAGGGTGGAATAACAACTATCACCAGGCAGAGACTAAGGCAGACAACACCGCTGAAGAAGTGGCCTGTCCAGTCACTCCTTGGGAACCGCATCCAGCACTGGGCCACCAAGGCTGCTTGTCGCGGGTTAGTCCCGTGTGCCGGATATCAGCTCTGATAAGACGCTTCCCGCTGGATGCTGACATGTCAGGACGTCTCCGTGCGGCTACATGGAAATCCGCGTCCGCACGCAGCTCTCTCATTTCTCAAGCACTTCAGTCCCCCCCCGCGTGCTGCAAGCCAAGCCTCGTCACTGGCAGCTGCAGACACTCCTGCTTCCCTCGCCCCTCTGCGACCGGCCCGCGCTGCAGGGTCACCCGAGCCAAGCAAGCACGTGCTGCAGCGCCGGGCTCACACGGCCCCGCTCCGCGCCCCGAGCGCG
>NW_017728910.1:35714651-35729938 GCF_001723895.1 Crocodylus porosus
CCGCGGCGCGCAGGGCGGGGGCACAGGCGGGAGGTGCGTCGCCCCGCGCGCCCTGCCTGCAGCCAGCGCCTCGGGCACCCGCCAGCCCCGCTGCGCTGCCACAGCGTGTCCCTGTCTCAAGACCTTTGTCGCGCCACGCCCGCCCGGCTTGCAGAGCGGCGCTCAGCCCAGCGAGCTCGCAGGTGCCACCAGTCAGGGCATTAGGGGCGGAATGTGTCAAGGACTCGCTACTCTTGTCGCCGTACCCTAATGTGTCAGTGGAGCAGGCTCGCCTCCCGGGGTGCCGCAAGGCCGCTGGTGGCCAAGCGAACCCTGCCCCGCTGTAGCGCTAGGCTTCCGCAGGCCGCTTGCTTGTGCCCCTCGGGCTTGATGTTGTGTTATCGGGAGGGAGGGAAGCTGCCTAAGGGTCCTAGAGCCAGTCTGTGTGCAGTCGTTTCTCTTGCTGGCTTTCTCGTATTGAGCCTCCACCTTCTCGGCCTCCGCCCTTTCACTTGCCAAGCCCTCTAGCTCCAGTCCGCTGTACTGGACTGAGCTTCTGGGTCCCAGCTGTTTATGTTGCCCTCTGGGCCTCCTGGCCCCAGGTCCTGCCATGCTCGCCCTCTGGCCCTGAGTCCAAGTCCTGCCCTTCTCAGGCTCTGGGCCCCCAAGTCTAGCCCTGCTCGGGGCCTGCCAGCCCCCAGTCTGTGCCTTGCACCTGCTCCAGGCAAGCTCAAGGTACTTGTGTCTCTCTTAGGCACTAATAGGACTGCCAAAGCCATCCCTCACAGTCCCACGTAAACCACTGGACCAAACTGAAATGAAAACATAAGCCTTTCTGGCTATGACTAAACTAGCCTCCTGGTTACATATTACAACTCCTCCCAACCATGGGCCTTGGTCCGCTGCTAGCCCTCAGCCCCTTCATTTGCTGTCTCCAGAGTGAGTTTGACACCCCTGCTCTAAAGATCCCAGTTTCCCTGAGCAGGCTGGACTTGCTCATGCTGGCCAGACTGCATACCCCATTCCCTCTGGACAACTGAGCACACTCCATCCAAGGCTGCAGGGGCTGAGACAGGGGCAGGAGCAGGAAGCAAGGTGGGGAGGGAAAATGACAAGAGTCAAAGGGACAGCGGGAGCTGGAACAGGTGGAGGGAAGTAGCAAAGAACAGGTAGAGTTTTGGGAGAATGGGATTAGAACGTGTGTAACCGTTAGACAGTTTCCTCTGTAGTTCTTAATTCCAGACACCCTGTGTGCCGAACTGTAAAACATAATTAGAAAGAGGTAGTTAGCCATGTTAGTCTGAAGTCAGACAGAAGGGAGGGGAGGGTAGCACCTTATAGACTAACTGGTCACCTATAAGTCTCTATAACAGGGGTAGGGAACATTTTTTGGCTGGAGTGCTGAAAAAACCACAATGTCTACCTTGGAGGGTTGCCGGAGTGCTGACATGCCGAAGCCCGGAGCAGCTGTTTGCAGCCTCCCAGCTGCAGCTGGCCCACAGAGCCCGGTTTGCCTGCAGCAGGGCTTGCAGCCTCCCAGCTGCCTGTTTGGAGCAGCCTGGGCTCTGTGGCTGCCAGTGGCTGCTTAGAGCCCGGGCTGGTGCTGGTGTGCCAAGCAAAATGGCCTTATGTGCCAGGGGTGGCTGACCCCTGCTTTATAAAGTACCACCCTGCTCTGCCTTCAGAAAAGACAGGAGCATGTTCATCCCCTCCTAGTGGCAGCCACAACTAACACAGCGAACTGCTTCTACAGACAAGGTGTATACTGGTTACTCCACTGATGACCAGGGATCCAGGTTTTCCATTTGCCATGGGAAAATGCAGAAAAACACGGATTTTCTCCTTTAAAGGAGAAAAACTGTGGGTTTCCCCTTGCAGGCTGGCAGAGTTCCAGCCTGCATGGGGCTGCTTGGTATTGGGGGTAGCAGGACAAAGGAGATGGGGGTGCCACATGTATATGCACGCACAAACTTGTGCATGGTAGCCAGGCAGTGTGGTAGAGAACAGCTTTCTCCAGGTAAGTCTTTCGGGGTGGGAGAGGGTGGGCACAGGCAACTCATGGTGGGGCAGGTCACAGGCGACACAGCAGCGATGTGCTGTAGGTGTGGGATGGTTGGGGTGGTGGAGGGGGAGAGGGATGGCCCTGCCCACAATGAGTGGTAGCAGCCAGTGGTGGGCACTGGGAAAAAGCAGGACCTGGTAGTGGGCATGTTTGCTGCTGCTGAGGCCTGTCCGCCTGCAGTTGCCCAGAGCCTGCACCGGGGCTGTCCTGCAGCTCCTCCCCACCAACATCCGTTGTGCATCCACAGGTGCATCTCTAGCAGGGACAAGGAGGTGATCCTCCCCCTCTATGCAACACTGGTTAGGCCACAGCTGGAGTACTGCGTCCAGTTCTGTGCGCTGCACTTCAGGAGGGATGTGGACAACATGGAGAGGGTCCAGAGGAGGGCCACCTGCATGATCACAATGAGAGACTGCAGGACCTGAACCTGTTCAGCCTTCACAAGAGAAGGCGGAGGGGGGACATGGGGACCGTCTATAAACTCACTAGGGAGGACCAGAAGGGTTTGGGAGAGACCTTGTTTCCCCTAGCGTCCCCTGGCATAACAAGAAATAACGGCCACAAGCTGTTGGAGAGGAGGTTTAGATTAGACATCCGTAAGAACTGCTTCACAGACAGGGCAGCTAGGATCTGGAACCAACTTCCAAGCGAAGTGATGCTGGCTCCTACCCTGGGGGTCCTTAAGGGGAGGCTTGATGCCTACTTAGCTGGGATCATTTGAGCCCAGTTTTTTCTCCTGCCCAGGCAGGGGGTCGGACTTAAAGATCTACAAGGTCCCTTCTGACCCTACTTCTATGATTCTATGAACATCAGTGCCATCTGTGGGCCTTTGTGGGACAGCAGTGGCAGCAGAGAGGATCTGCAGGGCAGCTCCAGGATGGGCTCCAGGTGACTACAGCCAGAAGGGCTCCAGCACCAGGTCCTGCTTTTTCTTGGTACCCAGCACTGGCTGTTGCCAGTCATCATGGGCAGGGCTGCCTTTGTCTGTCTCTCCCCCAACCCCTCCAAACTGTCCCACACCTACACCATATCCCCACAACTTATATCAGCACACAGTCCAGAAGCAGTACCAGGCAGGTGCCAGCATCAGCTGTGGACGTAGCTGGCAGGTTCCCACTAGGGACTGGGGTGTCTGCCCAAGCCCCTCCTTGGAGTAGAAGGGCAGCCTGGAGGCAGTGCTGCTGGTGGTGGAGACCCCTGCTGAACCTACGACTTACATCCACCCGCAGCCTCATCCCACATAGGGAGGTTTGGTGAGCTGTTATGCAGGGGGGAAGGAGGGGCAATGCTGACCTGGCCCGTGACAGCTCCCCAAAACTCTCTGTGTGGCCCACAAGCCTAAATAATTGCCCATCCCTGCTATATATATATATATAGTGGTGTTTCATTTTAATCATGGAAAAACGTGGATTTGGTAGTTTTAAATTAGACAGTGTGGAATTTTTAAACAGAAAAAACACGATCCCTGCTGATGACTGTTGTGGACCAGAAGATCTGAACCCTGTGGATGACCTTTGTTATGGTGTCAAAATTATTCCACAGGATGGAATCTTAATGTAAAATAAATTTTTAAGAGAGATTTTAAGTTTGTAAAGTCCAGCACTGTAGAATTAGGAATCCCCAAATAAAGGCCACCTGTGCAACCAAAATGAAGATTGCCCCTTGACTGTATTATGCATTATGACATAGTCTATAATTAAATTATATCACATACTATATTTTCTACACAAATATTGCCTCATTCACAGAAATAAGGGAGGAGGAAACACATCAGGTTTGGGTAGTGAAAGGGGCTGGCATCCACAGGATCCTTGTCTCATTTGTGCCAACAACTGGAATTTATATGATCAATAAGGCAGGGAACTCTATGAAGGAAAAGGATGTTTTCATGGTTTAGGCAGCTGATACTGCCCTGGAGATCTGGATTCTATCTCTGTCTCTGCCATAGAGATCCATTTTGCTATTGGGCAAGTTGGGTAAACCAGTATTTTCACAAATGTTCCTAATTCTCTGGCTCGTCAACTTTAGACACCTGTGTCCTGACTTGCAGAAATGTCAAGTACTTAAACTGCCACTGTGATTGGTTAGAGATGAGTGATGAACACATACTGTGTTACAATATCCCACGTTTTCTGAAAAATCGGGTCCTAGCATAGGCACTGAGTACATGGCCCAAAGGCCCTGACCTCGCTCAGGAAAAGGGTAGGGTGACCATGCAAAATGGGAACATCAAGTACTGGTCCTTGGCTGCATGGCTCTGGGACAGTATTTGTCCTGGGTTTCCAGTATCATGCAGGAATCTGGGTCTCTGTGGTGACACAGAGTTCAGGGTCCTTGATTATGGCATTTAATTTTTCTTTGGTCTAATGGAAGCTGATTTTGTTACTCTTTAGGTCAAATAACAAGGCTTGTTTTTCCCTCTAGGAAGTTAGAAATGATGTACGTTGAGGGTTTGGAATATTTATATAAAACTTACTTCTGCTGTAGTGGTGCTTGTGTGCATTTTGTCAGGTTACTTATGCTACTATCCAATAAATCTGTTGAGGTAACTCTGGTGAGCATTATACTATGTAGAAGGTCCTCAGAGCATGGTATTGGCATGTTAAATTAATCTAAATTTTATTGAATGCTGGTCTTCTAAATTTAACCCCTGTACAGTCCTCTCTCTTTTGCCCAGTCATTCCCAGAAATTCAAATCCCAACTTGGAACATTTCAACATTTGAGAACAAAAGCTTGAGAAAGTTAGAAAAAGTAGAAAAAACAGTATTTAAGTGAAAATGCTTAGCTAGTTTTTCACTGTAGCTGGCATTAATCCAACTATCATGCCTGTTTCATGAGATGAAAATATATGCAACTCAAAATAACCCCCCCCCCATAGATTCTAAAAGATATTTTGAGCTCTGAAGGTATGGCCAAATTTCCAACACTTTTTTTAAGTTCATGTGGTCATTACTGAGAGCTTAGATAAACTCTGCTCTTGCCTTTTAACCAAGCTAACATGCAGTAACTTGTTAGTATAATGCATCCGGATATTATTTGTTTAAGATTTTTTTTTTCTTGAGGGTCAGAGCTGATACCCTTATGTTGATTTATGCTAATTGACAAATACTCCCATGGAACTAAATGGAACAGAACTTGTAGAATGAGGTGCCATGCAGAACAAATAAAGATATCATATCCTAGCCAAAAGTAAGTATATTGCAATATTCTGTAATTGATGCATCTCAATGAGTGAGAGACAGTTTGGCATCATATATGTACATACTCATACCCTGTATGTGAATTTTTAATCTAAACAGGTTCAGAGGCAAAAAAAAGTAGCATGGAGAAGCATTAATAGACAGAGGGAAAGAAAAGAACTACAATTTGTGTGAATGGCGCTAACAAAGTATTCTTTTAAGTGGATTAAGCAGATTATAGCTCCCTGGTAAGTTTTACAGGCCTCTTCTCTAAGATCTTGTGTTTACTTAAATGCAGAATTGTGGAAATATATAGCTACCATTCTTTAAGTACTGTGCCTACTCATAGATCTGAAAAGCATTGTCATAAACCTAATGGCAACAAGAAATCTAACACTAAATAATATGTACTCTCCATGTGCCAGTTAATTAACTTATTTTATTTCTGTCATGAAAGATTCCTTGGTAAAAGGTGCTATGCTACTCAACTATTAGGTGTTTAAATATTTTAAGACACAGCAAGAGAAAGCCAGTTCTGTTAGATCTGTTTTACTGAGAAAAATATGAATGCATTACAATGATTAAGAGGTCAGAAATAGAGAAATAATGACAGAAAGGCTGTCTTTGAATAAGCATTTTAGGTTACCACATGAAAGAGAAACATTCTGAGAACCTTCAGGGAGTATGATGTAAATAGTTAAAGACAAATGTAACAGGAAATTATTAATTTAAATTATTTTATTTTCATAATCTCAAAGCCATTTAATTAAGGTGAAATAGACCTCACTTCAAAAGATAGAGACTTGGTAAAGAGTTGAAAATACCCTGAATCAACACATGGCAGCCATCAGTGACCACTGAATAAATTGAAGATTTTTAGCCCGGTGGGCACATCTACACATGCTGTTAATGCCCTGTCTGCTTCTCTCCAGCAGCCAGGGGAAGCTCCTGGCTTCCCCGGGTGCCAGCAGCTTGGAGAGCAACATCCAGTTGGTAAGTCTGTTGGGGGGAAGAGTTGGGGGGAGGGAAGGGATGGGGGGACAGATTGAGGTCCCCATGGTGAGGGAGGGAGTGGGGCTGGAGCTGGGGTAGGCACTGTCCAGCCAGGATGGTGCGGGGCACAGGACAGAGCTGCAAGTGGCTGGTCCAGTAGGCATGGGGGTGGGGAACGGGTCCCACTGTGCGCACCCCCATGGAAGGCACGGGGGACTGTGTGCCCTCTGGATCTGTGTGCGGGGTGAGGGTGGAGATGGCACTGGGCTCTTCCCCTGCAGGAGGATTGGGCTGGGGCTGCACTGGGGTGGGAAGCAGCAGCACTGGGAGGAGGGCTGCAGTGAATTTTGGGGTGGCTATAGTCCACCCCGTAGCCCCCTCTTCCAGTGCCACCATCACTTGTCCTGAGCGTTGCCCCAGCCCACCACCCCCACTGAAAAGACCCAGCGCTGCCCCTGGCCACAGCCCACAGTAGCAGCCCACCCTCATCCTGCACACAGATCTGGGGGGCACATGGATCCCCATGCCTCCCCCAGGGGTGCTCACAGCAGTGGGAGCTGCCCCTCCCCCTACATGCCCTGGACCAGCCATTCACGATTCCATCCTGGGCCTCACCCTGCCCCAGTCCCACTCCCTCCCTCACTGCAGGGCCCTTGATCTGCCCCCCCCAAGCCCTTCTCTCCCCCAGGCCCCTTCCTTCCCCCCCACATGCCCCTTCCCCACAACAGACTTACCAGCTGGATGCTGCTCTCCAAGCTGCCAGACTGCACTCCTCGCCATGTTCATGCTGTGGCTATGCCCATGCACATAGCATTTATCAGCGACATTATTGGCCACATCAGCCAAAAAAGCCGAATGCCGATAATGTCAATTTTCTCTTCGTTGATGCCAATACAATATGGACCAATGCAGTACACCTCTAATAGAGGCAGGTAGTATAACCAGGGTTCAAAAAGGGATCAGACAAATTTGTGGAAGACTGGTCCAGTAATATCTATTAAACACAACAGTTGGAGACATATACCTTTTTATACAGACATGCCCTTTTCATATACTCTCCCTCTAAAGTATCAACTACTCATTGTCAGAGACAAGATAATGGACGAGATGGACCGTTGATCCAACCCAGTATTGCATATTTTTATATTCTTATGCTTTCCTTGCAAGGTTTTAGCATGACTTTCAAAGCATCTTAGTTCGCCCATGCTATTGTGAAGCCAGCCTTAAAACTAATGAAATTGGAGAGTGCACTACCTATTCCATTGTGATATATAATCCTTTGAAAATATTTCCTTGAAACTGATGTTACCATACCACAAACTTGCCTGAATTATGTTTAAGCACTTTTCACTTTTTAGAGTTTGTATTGTGTAGTGAGGTTGTTATTGACAATTTTAAAATTAACTTAGAACTTTTTTCTATTAGGTGGCTGATATTTATTTTCTCAGTGAAACAAATTTATGGGGTAAGTGATAATTTTAGTAGTCATTGTTGTGCCCTCTAACCAGATTGAATTCCATCCAAGGTGAAGTATAACCGTGCAAAAGCACTGAGTTTTCTCTGCCTACATTTAACCTACGGCTAAGTGTTGTTAACTTTTTCACTCCACAATATTTCTAAAATCCTCTCTTTCCTTTCTGTCCCTATAATCAAGTTGGGTGTCCATCCCCTAATTATCTCCTACTTCAACTACTATTATCTTTTCTCAGGTCTTTTTGATCCCAACATTGGAACCCTTCTATCAAGCTGCTATCTAAATCGTCCCCTTCACCTTTCACTTTGAGCATGTCAGCTGCCTCGTGCAGTCATTTCAATGGCTTTCTGTCACTTTCGATATCAAACTTTCATGACCCTACCTCATGCAGCCCTTGTTTGACTATTTGCCTCTTTCCTTGCACACTTCTCAGTAGGTATGTTATCTAGGAAATGAGATAGTTGTTCAATATTTTAGCAGTTACCCCTTTTGAGACTAGCCCATGGTATCTCAGTAGGAATGAGATATCTAGTTAGCAGATACTTTTGAAAATTCTGTTGTATTTGACTTAACCAGTAGATAGAAAATCTGTGGCAAAACCCAAGATAGCATGGCATTTTTTGTGAGTCTCCATGTAATACATTAGCTAGTGGACATTCTTTCTATTCCACCTGCCCCTGCATCATCTGCTTCACTGTTGAAATGAGTGGAACAGTTACATAATAAAGGACTGCTCAAAGTTAAGTATCACAGAATCCAACCTGATAGTGCTCTAACCATCAGGAGAGGATAGGCATTGTCCAGTTTTTTCTGTAGCCTACCTTTTGAAGCAGGCTCACTGGGCATGTCTACACATGCATTTACTTTAAACTACTCTAGAGCAAGGGTTTTCAACTTTTTAAAAGAAGTGTACCCCTTTTGGTGGTGGTGGCCAGACATGGGGGGGTGGGGCTTGCACACCACCGCTGCCACCCGCCACCCCATGCCACCACCACACCTCACCTGCACGCCACCCCACACCTCACACTGCTTTTCCATGGCTGGTTGCATGTGTGCAGAGGCAGGTTAAGGTGTACTGGGGTGAACACAAAATTTGAGGTCCACTGGCCCCATGGGAGCTGGGCTGTGGTGGGGGAGAGCCCCCTTTCCCTCCTGGTGCTTGCGGGAGAGACTGGATGGACCATGGCAGGCTGGGGGTGGGGAGGCACATGCCCATCTCTTCTCCCTGATCCCCATTCTCCAGTATGGCCAAACATGCACACACACAAACATGTACATGGGCACACGCTCTGCTCTTACTCTCTGCACATATATACACAGACACAAATGCATTCTCCCTGCAATGAACACAGAGATACATACATACATGCATGCACACACAGACGCACATGCACACACAAAGATGGACATGCAGAGACGCACACACACGCACTCACACGTGCACATACAAACATGCCAATGCACACAGAGACACATGCAGACACACAGGTATGCATGCTCATACATACAGGGCTCATTGTAATTTGGACAAGTATATGCCACAGGTGAAATACTGCATAAATGCATCTGTGAAAGTACTAGTTAGCCATTTAAAAGTAAAATAGGATTCATCCTTTAGATTGCAACTGCTGAACGAGGGGCTGAGAGTTATATCAGGACGGTGAATAAGCTAGATACAGCAAAATTTCCCCGGGGCTTCAGACAATACCAGTAGTTCAGGACAAAATCTGTACTGCACCCAAGAATCTGGCGCAGTGATTAAACAGCCAGTGAGCCTGCAATATTAAATCTCATGCAATAAAGCCTGCATGAAGAGATAACCAAAGTTTAATGGTATATAGAACTCAAGATCTAACACTGCTAATTATCAAAGTTTAAAGATCGATTATACATTGCCATTAGAAAGAAAACTCTCAAAAATATAAACATGGACCAACCTCATTCAAATAAACCAGATTTTCATAAGTAAGTGCAATTAGTTCACTTTCAAATGTACATATCATTGTAATGCCCAGATCAATGTATTGCACTGGCAGCTCAGTTAAATGTATAAACCTCCAACTACATAAACAGATTTGTTTAAGATTTTTGCTGCTGAAGTTCTTAATTTCTCTCCATGAAAGGTTAATGGTTAGGTATTCCACAATACTTTCTTTATACTTCCTTTAACAGGTTTTGACAGGATGGGACCACAATATTCCTATTTACAAAGGTTGTTCCATTTGAAACACACTCAGTCATGAAGCTGTTAAAGTAGTGTTTTTTCCAGTATCTATCCCATAAATAAATCAGATAAGTGCTTTACTGTGCTAGAGCCCTGGGATGTCAAACATACACAAATGTGGAACAGAACTGTTGGCAGAATGATAGTGTCATACCTGACTTGCTGTTAATAGCTGAACAATGACTGCTACAGTGATAGAAAAGCTGGAGTACTTCCAGTCCTTATGTTATTATTCCGATCTCACCAGAAAATGATCACAAGAAAGTAGGATATTAAAGTGATGTGCAGTTAATACTGTCATAGATTACTGTTAGGGAAGCAATTTGAGGTCACCATTTAACTCTGAGACGATGTATACTCCCTACAATAAGGATTTTAAAACAGCTGTCCTCTTCATCTTTGTTTTGACTGCTGTAGTATTTGTATCTTTGGTACAAAGCTATAAACTGAGGTAGGTATTTAATTAAATAAATAGAAAAACAGCTTTACTTGTTAGTATAAAATGGCATTCCTTTGACATTCCAAGAGAGTCAAGGTTTTATGGCAATAATGTAGATTACTATTCTCAGGGGAAAGACTGTATAAAACAGAAGCATGACCTCTTATTATATCTTTTAGTTCTAAAATTCAATTAAGTGAAATTTTCTGAAAATATTTTAAATAAGCTGATTTTCCTCTTATCTGATGTTTTTTAATACCAGTAATTTCTGCTTGAAAAACTGAATATGAACCCTTGCTGTTACTGAAATCAGTGGTAAACTGTCCACTAAATTTGCATATTCACATGTAATTTTCAACTAATTTATCTAAATTAAAAATGTATGAATAGTCTCTTTAATATTTGTGTTATTTTTTCAAAGTCATCTAGAACCTTTAGACACCCAGAAGCTGGATATTCAAGTTGGCTAAACAGTGTTACAAATTTCAGCCTTTACTATGTGATGCAGAGGCAGTGTCACCGTTCCTTTACTTAATAGTGCTCATTTTCTGGAAGTGTGACAAAATTTAAAAACATTGCTTTTGGAGGGCAAAACAAACAATCAGCAATTCCTTTGCTAAACGCAATGTAAATCAACTGTAATGATATATTCTGATATATTAGGCTATTTGTTTTGTTTACCTTATGTCAAAGTAGCTGAGAAGCAGTCATGTATTTCCTTGTTACTAACAGTGTATTTACAGAAGTTTGAGATGGAAGAGAGAGAGGGCATTTCTAGACCAGTTCAATGCCATGCATTTATGATCCATGCAGAAATCAGTTGTCAGTTACTATATTTTTCTTGCATACCACACGCACCCTTTTCCCAAAAACAACCTTTGGTGGTTTGATTCCTGTTGCTTTGATTCCTTTTTCGAAACCAACTGCCTAGCAGCAGCAATAGCATTTCTTTTCAGGTAGCTGAGGGAGTCATTTGATTTAATGGCTCATTGTTCTTCACTCCAGAGACGTTAATGATCATCTCTCCTTTTTAATGGCCCTGATGTTCCATTAATCAAGCTATCCTTTCTTCTGGCAGTATTGCTCCCTGCTAGATATTCTTGGTTACTTTTCTATTTCACAGCCTTGCATAGTCCTTGCTCTATGCAGACATGATTCTGGAAAAAATATCTCCATTCTGCCTTCCCAAAACAAGGTGTATATCTTATCCCAGGGCATGTTGTGTGTGAGAAAATGCATTATTTTAGGTTCAAGTAGATGACGTGCAAGATCTTTCTGTGGGAAAAGTCTTCCAGCTATTTAGCCTGGATTTGGGATGTTTTAACTAGATGACCTAACCCTTTGTTATAAGCACCTTGTAGCACCTTTGTTATGATTCCTCTCCCTCCTTGGATTTACTTCTTAAAATGTCTGCAGATTTTTATGTTGGATGCTTGTTTTCTGTTTAGCTTTTTTAACCATTCCTTTTATGTCACTTCCACCTTGATCATTTTGCTGGCTTTTTTGTAATATCTTCTCATTCGTTAATATTTTTGGTAATCAAGTGTCCAGAGATTTTGGCAGAGTTTTATGTCTGAATATTAGATTTCATTAATTGATCTGGCAATTGAATGTTGCAGAAGCATCCAGTGGTATTGATAGGCACATTCTATGCTAACTTTAAACAGACATATTTGGATCTTTTTTCCTACTATATCCGTATGTTCTACCTAGTCCTAGTCTACCTTTTCCACCTCTGGACTGAATGACCCACCCGAGGTCACAGGCAGATGGGCAGGAGCTAGAACTTGGCTACCATTGCTGCTTTTTCATGTGGCAGCACGGAGAGAGAATGCCCCCATATCAGCAGACCAGATCCAATGGCTGCACAGGTATTGATTCTGGGCTGATGGTTGCCAACCTGTAATCTAGTAAATTGCCACAAGTAATGCTGAGGCTTTACTGTTCTTCTTTCTCCTCTAGAAAAGTAAAACATTAGAACTTTCTAATATTGTCCTATAACCTTTGCATTCAGAGATTTTCACCCTGCCAAACAATGTCAGCTTGGATCCCCAACTGCTAAGAGAAGCTGGAGCAAGCTGCTTATGAGCATGGCTGAAAGCAATGCGCAGCTCAGTGCAGAACAGTATATCGCATCTTCTCTTTACTTATTCAGGTAGAGTAAGGGCACAGCAAACCCCATACGCTAAAGCGTGGAAAAGTTATTTTTGCTGCATAGAATAGGGATTTGAACAGGATTCACTTCTGTGAGGTTGGACTGTTTATAAAACATACTATAGTATTACTTAAGAAATTGCCCAGTCCAGTGAATTGTTGTTGGTTAGATTTTAACTTCTGAATCTGTCCTACATAAGAGTAAATATATAGCTGGACTGTCCCAAAAACAGTGGGAAATTAATTGTGACTTAGTTCTTTTTTCTCTATGAGGGAGCACATTTCTTCAACCCTTCTGAAGCTTGCCTATTTTGTTGCAGTGTGCTCCTAAACTACTACTCTGGCCAGTGTGTAGTAGCAGGAGATCTTGGGTTTCTACCACTTCTTTTGGGTTAAATACTTTATAAATACATAATAAGATCTTACTGTTTAAAACAGAATGGGGCGAGGGGGAACGAATGCTTGGCTGCTGCCGTGGGCAGCAAAAATGGGCATAGACAGGTTACGTGATTGACCAAAGATCATACAACAGGTTAGTGGCAGAGCTGGGGATAAACTCCAGTTCTGTTTCTTTTCTTGCTCTTAGTTTTAATAAGTCCCAGACATAACACTGAAGAATCTAAGATAATAATTCACCCCAGATGCAAAAACCATCATCATGAATACATTGGGTTAGAGAGGCTTTACCACAGGGGTGTCAAACATATGGCCACATGGACTGGATCCAGGCCATAGAGCTGGGTCATCTGGACCACAGCCTTGATGGAGAGGACCTTTCTGCTGCTCTAGCCAAGCACCCAGATGATGGCCACAGTCCTGGAGCTCCATCAGCACTGTGGGAAAGAGCTTACCATGGCAGCAGCCAAGCACTAAAGAGCTTCATTGCTGGAGTGCCAGCAGCATCATAGGAAGCCCGTGGCAGCAGCCAAGCATCCCGAATGCCCAGTTCTGGACCAGAAGGGAAGGGTCCATGGGTCTGACCCATCCCACATCATTCATCCAACCTGCAGTCCAATCCTGCATTTTACACTCTTGCTGGAGCATAGTTTTAAAGGTTACTCCTAAACCAAATATCTTGTACAGTGGGACATTATTCTTGACATACCATCAGGGTGCATCAGGCAGAACTCTACTAAAACAGGCTTCAAAATAAGATACATGGCCAGTCAGAAAGCTCTAGTGCCTTTCTTAATTATTTATAAAGAAGCTGTCTTTGGAAGACCTTTTAAAGAAAATCTAGGAATCTACATGACATTTTTAACAGTGATTAATTTAAATAAAAGTGTCCTTATTTTAGAAATTCTTGAATTACTCTGTGATGCTATTTGCTTCACTTAAAGTAAAATTCATTGTATGGTTTGATGGGTGGATGCCAAGTGAAGAAATAACCCCTCCCTCCCTTTTCTTATAGGGCACATATGCATACATTGGTCCATGTGAAGGCCGTGATTGTTCAGTTTGCCAGTGCTTTCCTGAAAAAGGATCAAGAGTAAGTGATTAAATTCTAATTATTATGTTGTTATTATGGGTGCACTGATAAAGATTTTTTTGACCTACACCAATGGCCAATTATTAACAAGCCATATTGGCCAATACCAATCTGATTGCTAACATGCAGCCTGGCAGCTTGGAGAGCAGCATTTGGTTGGTAAGTCTGTTGTGGGGAAGGGACCTGAGTGGGGTAGATCAAGGTCGCTGTGGTGAGGGAGGGAGTGGAGCTGGGACAGGGGCAGGTGCTGCCTAGCCATGAGCAGTTCATCCAGGGGGCGCAGGGAGGGGGAGTGCCTCCTGCCACTGTGCGCACTCTTGGGGGGGTGTCCCCCCCGGATTGGTGCATGGGGTGAGGGCAAACTGCCGCTGCAGGCTAGGGCCAGGGGGTGGCACTGGGCTGTTCCTGGCAGGGGGGGTTGGGCCAGGGTTGTGCTCAGGGCGGGTACTGGGAGAGGAGTTATGGCAGCGGTGGCCTACATGCTCTCCTCCCCACATCCCCCCAACAGACTTATCAGCTGGACACTGTTCTCCAAGTTGCCAGGCTGGCCACGTTATGCTGTAGCTGCACACAGCATTTATCGGCAACATTATCAGCCACATCAGCCAAAAAAGCCAATTGCCGATAATGTCAATTTTCCTTTTATTGGCGCTGATATGATATGGACTGATGTATCGGTGCATCTCTACTTATTGTAAAATACTGGTCATTTTGGCTGCTTGCAGTCATGGAAAAAAAAGGCACTTTACTTTAAACTCAGTGTGTTCCTACACCGAGCCAGCTTATGCCCAGAATAGGCAGCACGTTAGTTGGACCTGGCTCACCTGATGTGTATAGACTGGGCGTTTTAATGGGGCTTTTTTGACACATCTGTCTAATAGCTGATTGAATCAACTTTTTATCTGAAAATGCCAAAAAGCCCCACGGAAGCATCCAATTTATACAGATACTATGGAGCTGGATCAAAGTAATGCACAGCTTCTTCTGGTAACGTGTGGTTTTTGGAGGTTTTTTTTAACATCTGCAAGCAGTCTTTGTGCCTGTCTGTATTATTCAGTGTCACTATTACTGGTCAGTATTGGCACTTAGAATCGTAGAAGTCGGGTCGGAAGGGACCTTGTAGATCTTCAAGCCCGACCCCCCACCTGGGCGGGAAAAAAAGACTGGACTCAAATGAGTCCAGCAGGTAGGCATCAAGCCTCTTCTTAAAGATCCCCAGGGTAGGAGCCAGCACCACTTCCCTAGGAAGTTGGTTCCAGCTCCTAGCCGCCCTAACTGTGAAGTAGTTCTTGC
>NW_017728910.1:35730935-35748621 GCF_001723895.1 Crocodylus porosus
GAGGTAAGACTGATGGGCCTATAGTTGCCCGGGTCCTCCCTCTTCCCTTTTTTGAAGATGGGGACCACATTAGCTATCTTCCAGTCATCTGGCACCTGGCCCGAGCACCACGAGCGCTCGTAGAGCCGTGCCAAGGGCCCTGCAATAGCCCCAGCTAGCTCCCTCAACACCCTGGGGTGGAGAACATCTGGACTTGCTGACTTGAACACGTCCAGCCCCTCCAGAAGCTCTCTAACCCGGAAAGACAGAAAGGCCTGTCAAATCTAAAGCTGCCATGGGCATGTAGTGTCAAAGATGTGGAAGGATATAGATCATTTATGGACAGATTGTCCACCAGAGGTAGGCTTGTAATAATGTGGTAGTCTTCAGTTTAAAGAGATAATGGAGTTTTCAGGATCACCAGAACAATGAATAGAATGCAGCTTTTAAACACTTACGTTTGAAATCAGTCAGCTTTTTCAGATTTTGTCTAAACGTCTAGTTAATGGAAAATAGTTGTTTGCCATCTTACACTTATATCTTTACAAGAGTTTAATTTTTATTTTCTTCAGGTTGATGTGAAATGTTGTTTGTTTTCCTTAATCTTTATGACCCTTTTCAGGATTTTTAGTTAACTAAGTGGATGTCTTAATTATAAGTAAATCTCAGTTGTTGTTTCTTTGCATTGGCTTTAAAGTATGAAGTACAGCATGGATGTTTTCATTTAATGAAATACCCCCTTCATAGAGGTTCTGTAATGCCCACTAGGTAAAGATATGCCAGGGTCTGATAGTATTTGCAATCTAGATACATTGCTACTCTTTAAAAAAAAATAAAAATGTAGACCTGCTGTAACCAGTTTATGGCAAAATATGTAGCAATAGAAGAAATACTAAATGAGACTGGTGGGGAAGATTCAGAAAGTAACAAAAGTCTGTTGATTTGGAAATGGATACATTCCCTTATTTGCAAGCAACTAAAAAACTGATTCTTAAGAATTGAATATTTTCTTGCAAATCATTAAATGTGAAATTTCAGGACACGTCAGAAAGCATAAATATCACAGCTTAATTTCAAGAAAAATGTAGAAGGAAAGTCCTTTTTGGTAGGTAAGGTTTTACTTCTACCGTAATGGGTCCTGTTCTCACTTGGTAGGAACCAAACAGTGTATAAAATGGAACACAGGCTAGAGTCCTATACAGCATACACATTTTTGAGCTTATATTTATTACTGTATTTCATAGCGTATAAGCTGAGGTTTGAAGCCAAAATATTTACCTTTAAATTTCCACCTTGACTTTTACACTGTTCCCTGCAAGCAGCGCTGCCTGGACCCCACACTGGCAGCCTGCCACCCAGAAATGCAGTGTGCTGGTGGGCTCCAGGGAAGTTAGATCAGACTCCTGGGAGCTCAGGCAGCACATGGCCTGTTGGCAGCCCTCCTGGCTGGCCCTGGGCAGGGGGCACCACCATGGAGGGAAGGACCAGGCCCCACAGCTCAGGGGCTGCCCAGCCCACCAGCAGCTCACCCCTGGGCACACGGGAGGGGGTAGATTCTGCCAAAAGCAGGATTGGGCCTCTCACCACTTCTGCCTTCAGCAGGCTGCTGCGGCTGGCAGGACACCTGGCACTACCCAGAAAGGGTCTGCCTCACCCAATGAGCAGTGCGGGGTGTCAAGCAGGGGTGCGGGGTGTCAAGCAGGGGTGTAGCCAGGCAGGCCCTGAGCTGCAGGGGACCCAGTCCTTCTTTCTGTGGTGATGGTGCCCCTTGGGGCCACCTGAGTGGGCTGCCAGCAGGCTGTTTGCTGCTGGAGCTCCCAGGGGCCTAATCCAACTTCCTCGGAGCCCGCCAACATGTCATCTCTCCCACGAGCCCGTCCCAGCTTCCAGCACCTCTCACACCATCCCCACCATCTTCTGCAACTGCCAGCACACCCAGTCACGCCCCCCCACCAGTGAGATGGGGTCAATTTATACACCGGATTACAAAAATCCTAATTTTTTTGTATGGAAACGTGGGGTCGACTTACACATGGTGTTGATTTATACACCATAAAATATGGTACTTCTGGCTTTGCCAGGCCACAAGATGTCATTGTTTCTCTGTGTCATCTCTCTGTATCTTCTGGATACCTGCCAACACAGATGACATACAAGACACTGGAGCACAGCTGGTGGGACTGCTTCACACTGGGGATCTAAATACCATCAACAAATTATTTGTTTAACCTCCTCTAATTATTAGGGGTGTGTAAAATGGGCCCTATTCAATTTGGATTAGGATTCAGCCCAAATGAGGGACAGTGATTCAAGTCATTGATTTGGATCACTGTCCCTGATTTGATTTGACCAAATCCAAATCTGAAGATTCGATGCTTCTGGTCCACTCCTGGGTCTGTTGCTGAGCACGCTGGGGACCCCTCGCACTCCTGTGGGATGCTCCATCCGCCCCAGTATCACAGCATTCATGAGCTGCCTGCTGCCTTGAAGTATGTAGAAAAAACATTTAAAGCTGTGTCTATATTCAAATCATTGAATTTTTCCGAATCAAACTGGAACCCTCCAAATCGATTTGGAGAAGTTAAAGGGTCTCCTGATTTGATTCAGATTCACCACCAAATCAGGCTGAATCTCCACCGATTCAAATCAGCAACTGAAGCTTCGCACAGCCCTAATAATTATATCAGTTAAATGGTCAACTGAGAATATATATCTAGTCCTGGTTGGGTCACCACCTGCCCCGCCCCACTTTGGGGGAGGGGCCACAGCCACAGCTGCCTGCCTGGAGCTCCACGGGGAGCCAGGGGCCGGGGGCTGTGCACAGACCTGCACATACACAGCTACTGCTGGAAGCTGCTCCCCAGAGCCTTTGATGGTTGGCGGAAAAGGCAGTGGCAATCCTTGCCAGACAACACAGTCCACATAAAGCCACAGGGGGCAGCAACAGGTGAGGGGCTTTTCCAGCCCACTGCAGCTACCAGCAGGCTGGGAGGGAGGGAGCAGACTATAGTACCAGTACTCCCTCACCCCTCCCACTTCCCCTTCCCCTTCTCTTTCTCCTCACCCCTCCCTCCCTCCCTTCTTCCTCCCTGATGCCCTTCCTGTTTCTGGGCACTGCACTGCTTCCCTTCCCTGTGCTAAATGTTAACCAATAATTACACGTATAACTATACTTATTGTTTAAGTGTTTAAAGACTTAACTTTTGACATCCATATTCAATACCCGTAGGCTGAGTATTGTATTTTTATTGTATCTGATTGTTCCCTGCTGTTGAACATCTGAACCTGATTTGGATGTGGGGGTGAAGAACTCACTGGCCAAGTTCATGGACAATATCAAGTTATGGGGAAGCATAGTCATGCTTGAAGCTAGGCTGCAGATACAGGTGGACCTAGGGAGGCTGGCAGGTTAGGCGGATCAGAATCAAATGAAGTTCAACACTGAGAAATGTAAAGTGCTGCACCTGGGGACAAGCCCCACCCCCTACACATCCACAGGCTTGGCAATGCCAAACTGACCAGCACCACGAATGAAAGGGACCTGGGGGTAATAATAGACCACAGTATGAATATGAGCCAGCAATTTGATGCTGTAGCCAACAGGGCAAATAATACTGTGGCATGCATCAATCGATGCATCTCCAGCAAAACTAGGCAAGTGATTCTTTCACTCTACTTGGCATCGATGAGACTGCAGCTGGAGTACTGCATCCAGTACTTGGTGCCACACTTCAAGAAGAACATGGTAAAGCTCGAGAGAGTCCAGAGAAGGGCCACCCGTATGATCAGAAACTTGCATGGCAGGCCATACGAGGAAAGGCTGAGGGACCTGGGACTCTTCAGCCTGAAAAAGAGAAGGCTGAGAGGGAACTTGACAGTGGCTTACCACTACATCAGTCGTACTTCAAGGGCTCAGTGAACAGCTGTTCACCAGGGCACCTTTGGGGAAAACCAGGAGTAATGGCCATAAGCTCCTGGAAGACTGTTTCAGGCTCAACATCAGGAAAAACTTCTTCACAGCTAGGGTGACCAGACTGTGGAATAAGCTCCTTCCAGAGGTGGTGCAATTGCCTACCCTGGAAATCTTCAAGAAGAGACTTGAATGGTCATTTGCCGGGGTCACCTGACCCCAATTGTCTTCCCTGCCTGGTGCAGGGGGCTGGACCCAGTGATCTTCCGAGGTCCCTTCCAGCCTCGCAATCTATGAATCTATATCCTGGACCATGCCACCTGCATTTAGTTGGTCCATCTCTCTAGGAATTAGGTGTCTTAAAATCTTTGAAGATCTGGGCTCATGTCACTATAGTATATATTGTGAAAAATACACGTTAATATAAAATTTATAATAGTTAAACAAACATAATTCTGAGAATTGCATTTTATTATGAAATAATTTTGAAGCCTTCATATTGCTGAAAAATTCTCCCAAATTTAACAGAAGTTTATATTCATTACTGTTAACATTTGTTTACATCATAAAAAGTGTTGTGAATCCGCTTTATGGAAAATAGCAACATTAATCATCATCAGTTGAGATGTGAACAAAATGAGATAACTTGATGTATGTACATATTTCCTGAAACAATCCTGTATGGGTTTCTGTGGTGTAAGATTACCTCAAGTCTTCTTCCCTCCTTGTTTCTGAATAGCTAACAATAAAACAGGCTCCTTTGCAAGCCACTTTTTGGTTTTTAAATTCTGGCATACCTGACAGTCTTTGCAGTCCCTTTGGAGCCTACCAATCACAAAGTAACCTATGTTTACTTTACTTTGAAATTTAGCTACCCAAGAGCCAAAACATCAAGTTTACTTACATTTTAATCTTAGATGTGATAGGACCAGTGGATCATGTCGGACACCATGAAGCAGTGCATCAGCTTGGCATAGTGGTGGGAGATGTGTCAGGCACACAGGACGCTCTTGTTGCTGGGGTCCCAGGCTTCGAGCATTCCCGTGATGAGCACATTGACCATCACGTCATAGCCACAGCCCCTCAGGATGTCAGCCAGTGGGACGTACTTCTCCCACTTGCGAGCCCAGGCATTGGTGAAGGTGCCGGTTCTCAAAGGGGATGGTCACATCCATGATCATGATCTTTTTGGCCTCTTCATTCATGACCACGATGTCGGGATGCATCTGGCTCTCACAACCTGGGATGGTGCAGTTCGTGGAGATCTCTCCTGCTGCAGCCAGGATGGCCCTCACCAGGAGGCCCTGGCAAGCATTGTGGCAGAGGTGCCAGGCTCTGGTGTGCAACCTGCAGCTGCACAGCACAGGGGAGAGGGTCTCTGCCATGTAGCCACACCGTCAGCACCTCTTGTCCTGGAGGCGAAAGCAGATGACCCTATTCAGAGGCAGGTACTTGAGGCAGTTGCGGTGGAGGAAGTGCCAATCCATGAAGTGTGTGAAGCTCCCACTGGGCATGAAGTGGTTGCTGGAGTCCCACTTTGAGGTGATGTTGAAGACCTTGCCCTGGTCAGGTTTGGCCCTCAGGTCGCCAGTGTACTTGTTTTCGGTGGCGTCCTTCAGGAACCACTCCAGGAAGGTCCTCATGCGGGGCGTCATGGTGATGTGGTCAGTGAGTGGGGCACTTCCCAAGGCGGCATGTGGTTTTGCGGGCTTGGCTCCACAGTGAGGCAAAGTCCCCACTGTCTCTGCCAAACTCGCTCTGCAGCGAGCCACTAAGGAAGGTGGCCAAGTCATGTCCGCTCAGTTGCCTCGCAGTTCTCTTGTGGGTGGTCTCCTCAGGGGTGCTGGCAACAGTGATACTTACCGTCAGGCCCAGGCAGGTCTGGAGGTGGAAGGCATAGGTGACCACTGCAATGTTGCAGAGGTGTTCCATGTGGGGGATGTTGGTGCATCCCTGTCAGTAGGGGACGTGCAGGATTTCATTGCTGGCCTTCAGCAGCAGGTGCAGCCACTTCTTCAGCAGCCACTAGATCTCAGTGTCCGCCTGCTTGAGGGGAGCCTTGGGGAATACCGAGCCTCTCAGGATAAACGTGACATGGAGGATGAGGAAGGTGTTCACTGCATCTATCTTCTGCCAGGGGGCCAGCAGGGATGAGTCCAGCTTGTGGGCGTCCTGCACGATCCCGTTGATGGTCTCTTCCGGCATCTTCCTGGCCCGGTGGCCGGTGGGCATTCCCCAGGTGTCGTGTAGGTACCTCATTGCCTGGCTCTGGATCATGATGGTGGAGTCCAGGACGCGGCTCTTCTGCCTGCCATCAATGTGCAGGGAGGCGCAGGCCCATCCACCTGGCTGCCTCGGATGTCATGTCCAGCATCTAACTATAAAAAATTTCTAAGGAAGTCAAGGTAACTCAGTCCCCAGAGACATCAAGGGCTGGACCCTATTCCTCCTATTAGATGTACAAGTAGGATTCTACTCTACCCTTCTTGAGTCCCTGAAAAAAAATGCAATAGGTGGAAAGATCCTTGAGATTCTATGATATCACCTTTAGGCTAAGATGAAGCATGCTACAAAACTAGATATTTTAACAGTTTTTTCTGGGACTTGAGCAAGCTGGAATAGGATTGCACTTAGATGCCTAAGTACCTGTTAGGTGGCATAGGTCTGGCTCAAGTCTCTGAAATCATATACAGCTGGGCCTTGATTTACATGGGTTGTTTTTTTTTTGCATGGTTTCAGTTATGCATAGCCAATTAATTGTGACCCTTTATTGTTGTACACGGTATGGATTCACTTTTACATGTTGCAGCATGGTCACCAAGATGTTCAGATGTGTCTAGAATCAGCTGGTCACATCCTGAACCCCTCCACCACACTGCTCTCAGTGTAGCTGGTAAGTATATTGTGTTGGTGGAGGGGGGGAGGAGGGAAGAGGCATGGGGGGTGGGGCAGATCAATGGACCCTGCAGTGAGGGAGGGAGTTGGGCAGGTATTGCCAAGCTGGAGTGGGGCAGGCACGAGACAGAGCCGCAGCTTGTCCGGGCAGTGTGGGGAGGAGGGCAGCTCCCACTGCTGCACACACCCAGGGAGGGCATGGGGTGAATGGGGTGTGTGCCCCCTGGATCTGCGTGGGGCAGGGCAAGCTGCACCTGTGGGCTGGAGCTGGGGCTGCACAATGCTCTTTTCAGTGGAGGCTGGGCTTGGGGTGGGTGGTGGTGGCACTGGAAGGGGGCTATGATGAAATTTGGTGTGTCTGCAGCCCCCCTCCGTAACCCCATCCCAGTGCCGCTGCCACACACCCCAAGCCCTGCCCTCCACAAGAAAAGCCCAGCACAGCCCTGGCTCCAGCCTGCACTTTAGCCCATCCTGCCTGCCCTGCACAGATCCAGGGGCTTGCCCTGCACAGATCCAGGGGCATGCCCTCCCAGAGTGCACGCAGCAGTGGGAACTGTCTCCCCTGACCCTGCAACCCCCAGAAGAGCCACAGCTCCATCCTGCACCTGCCCTGCCCCACCCTACACTGGCTGGCAGCATCAGCCCCTACCTCACTCTTCCCTCACCACGGGGGCATTGATCTCTTCCCCCCGCACGCCCCTTCCCTCCCCTTCCACCACACCAGACTTACCAGCTGCATGCAGCTTTCCAAGCTGCTGGGATCTGTTCCTCACTGCCTGCATGCTGCACTGTGGTTGCATGCATGCACTGGCACTTATTGGTCAAATTATTGGCCTCATCTGGACCCGAAACCATTATTTCCCATAGATCCTTGGTATCTTTTTACATAATTTCTATTTGCATGGTGTTTTTTCATGAATGTAACTACTGTGTAAATCGAGGCCTGACTGTATAAATGCTGGCAAAATAGTGGGTCAGACTCACCCCTAACCACAGTTTCATTAGAAACAATGAAATTGTATCTGTTTTCATCAGTGGTGAATTTTGCCCAGGAGTTTTATGCTTCAGTGCTTTTCTACATGTAGTATACCTTTTCTAACATTAAAAAATAAAATTTGTTTTCTGTTAAACAACATGGTATTAGGGAATGGAAATGGCTTACTCAGGAAAGTGAATAGTAACATTTTCTGTGTTTTAGCAAGATTATAAACTATGTACAATCTGAAGTAACTTTCTACTCACCCTGAATCGGTTCTTAATCTAGAGAACCTTGAAATGCAATCCTTTTGTGCTTCTTAGTGAGTTTCTAGTGTAGACACTGGGGGCGAGGTTGGCCCAGGTTCTAAGGTGAATGGTTGACAGCCCCAAGTGCTCATGGTGCAGCCCTGTCAGATTCAAACAAATCTGCAAATTTTGCTAAAAACTTTGTCACAAGGATGCAAAAAAGGAAGGAAAATAAGTTTAGGCACTATTTTTTTCTGCTTAATATGAAATATGTAAAAGACATCGGGCTTGATCTAAAATCAACTGTTTCTAAATGGGCTTAACATTAGGACCATATGAGATATGCCTGCCCCAGCTCCACTCCCTCCCAGCTACAAGTTTAAATCC
Organism: Crocodylus porosus; assembly: GCF_001723895.1. Lineage (NCBI taxonomy): Eukaryota > Metazoa > Chordata > Crocodylia > Crocodylidae > Crocodylus > Crocodylus porosus. Next base: position 35,739,331 of record NW_017728910.1, read on the forward strand.
AGGATATTTATTTTATCACTGTAGTTGCATGACAGATTTGCTAATATTTGTACATGCATCCAGAGACAGTGATGGGCATAGTTTTATAAACTGTAAGACAACAGCTGAAAAAGTGAATCTATAGTATATTCTTTATAGTGACTATTTTTCAGTATATCTCAAATACTTGTAATCAATAGTATCTTAAACATATGATTCTATGTAGCTCCAGACTATGGTAATGTCAGGCATTTCTGATTATGCAGAAAATACAAACATTTGAGTCTAAAAAATGATGATATCTTGCCATCCTGTGAGCAATGCCAGATTGCCATATTGCATAGTCAAGGCTATGGTTAAAAAATAGTTTTGTGAATTACAAAATATAAAACTTTACCTATAGTTTAGAGAGAATATTGACTTTAATATGCTTAACTGTGTTTCAGGTGATATTACTGTGGAATTACAAGTATTCTCTATGCTTCCCTAGAACATGTCCAGATTTGTTTTGTGTCTTCTTACAGACAAGTATAAATCAACATGATTTAATTGTAATTAATAAGGATAGGTGATCTGTGACATTTGTTTATGCTTTATAATGTTAAGACTGATAGGAAGCTAAAAATGTTTCAGTGTGTGCCATGCAACTGTAGGCTTCCTAAATAAAAAGTGTAAGGTTAAAAACTTTTAAGAAAGAATGAGAGTCTAAAATTAAACTCTTATGTCCACGTTTAGTTCTCCAAACACATGGAATGGTTTTCAGATGTGCTAAGAGCTCAGAATTTCCCAAAGACTTCTCAACCTGACTGTTAGGTCTTTGGCATTTGTTTCTATCAATTTCTTATATGAAGCATATACAGTTAATAAAGGCTAGGAATTGGGGGTGTAAAAAAGGTATGTGCCCAACTGTGATTGAATATTAATGGTAGTGGGTCCTTAACTCCTATTTTTGTCTTTTAAAAATCTCCCCCATACAATGACAGCATAAGAAAAATTCTTCACCATTCCATGGCGGGATAATTTGAGAAGGTGATATGCCTAAAGAAAGGACGAAACTACCATACCACAGTAATAAACAATACAAACAGCCATAGGCATGCTTGAATGGATGGAACCTCTGATCGTTGAAAGGAAATCAGGAAAAAACAGAGGGACATGAGCAAATAGTCATTGCTATTTGATTGCTGCTTAGTCTTAATTTTAATTTTCTGGATTTTGTGAATGTTTGTTTGGTATAATAAAAGCAATCCTAAATTCTTCATCATAACATCCTGATACATGAGCTAAATCTTAACTCTGTTTTATATAGCTTCTCTAATAAATTTATATATATATATTACTTTTCCAAATGTAGAAACCTGTAGTTGTGCACAAAGGGTTGCATTTGCCCAGTTTATGTAATCAAAGACTCAGTCTGTGAATACAAATTAGGTATGTGCACATGGCTGTTTAGGAGTTTAATAACCCCTGTGTTGGTGCAAATACTTGATTTGCATGTGCACATCAGGAATTTGCATGCATAAACTGGCATGTGTAATTGTATATGTTCAGTTATGCATACATAAGGCTCAAATGCTACAAGCACTTGTATGAGTAACTCTAATTGGACAAATAGTCCATTTGATGTCAGTTGGAATATTCACACATATGAAATTACTTATGTGTAGAAGGATCTGCAAGACTACCTGAAATTTTAAAAATCTTGTGCTTAGATTATGTCTGTACATGGCAGGGGAACAATGTTGCTGAGTTATCCAAGCTAACTCTGCATTCACTAGGTCTCAAACCAGAAGCTGTGAAGCTGCATTAGTCCTGCACTGCATTGCACTGCACTGCACCTGACCTGATCAGCAATGTTAAGAAGCAGTATTTATTAGCCAAGGTGCAACCCAACACTAATGTAACTATGCTAGTTTCTGTTGAGAAGGTAGGGTGTTCAGAGTTATTTTGAATCATAAAGACTTCTATGTGTGAGCTGGCATGTTTGTTGCTTGCTCATGGACATTGTTCTGCAAGAATTAAATAATGGATACTTTGAAAAATATACAATAAAATGAATAATTAAAAATAAATTTATTAGGCAATAGAAAGTAGCCAGTGGGTCAAGTTTAGGGTGGGGACTCAGATTGCTAAAAGATTGGGAACTCCCAAAGCCAAAATTGACAGACACACAGCCAAACCTCTGCATGTTTATTAAACTCTGTCTCCTAGGCTAAGTACAGACATTCAAAAAGCCTGAGCCTGAATTGATAGAATCTTTGCAGGTTAGTCTAAATTGTGTAGATTGAACCAAGATGCATGGACAACTGGTGCCACCTTAACACGTGCCCCCCCAGTGACCAGTCAGTGACTTGGGCGGGGGGGAAGGTGTCTCTCCCATGCCCAATCTTGCTGGTCCCACTAGAGCCAGTCAGTGACCAGGGGCGCCTGATCCTATTCTGTACATAGAGTACATTCACATATAGTTCCTGTTCTAATTGAAGACAATGTCAAAACTTTCATTGATTTTACTGGCAGCAAGAACAGAATTTACTGCAACAACATAGCTCAGAATCTTCCAAGGTGACTTTTGTGTTTTCCATTGCTGAGTACCTAACTTCATGCTCCTTAGATAGTAGATGGTTGGGGCTTTCTGAAAATTAGGTGTTTGTATAGGGCAGGAAAGGGTAATTATTTTGGCTGGGCCACTTTAAGAACTTTGGTGAGCTGTTGCAGGTTGGGGTGGGGTGGGGTGAGGGGGGTACTGACACAGCCTGGCATGGCAGTGAGGAGGGTGGTGCTGACCTGGTGCAGTGGGGTTATAGGGGGGGCAATTGATCCTATCTGGCCCGGGGCTGTCTGCCTTGCACCCAGTGCTGAAGGTGCTGGACAGAGCGGGTAGGCATGGTCTCCATGGAGACTGGCTGGGATCCCCTGCGTGCAGAACATGCTTAGTTAGGTGTATGGGATGGGGCCACAGGCACCTGGGAGCAGCATCTAGGAGTGGGATGGACAGGCGGGGCCAGAATTGTGGGGTGGTGACAATGTGGGGCCAGAGCCTGGGGCAGAGCCGTGATTGCTCCCTGCACATCCTTGGGATGGGTGCTGGTTCCACAGGCAGCGATGTGCAGGGAGCAGTTCACAGCTCTCCCAGACTCCACCCTGGCCCCAGCCCTATGCTGTCACCACCCCACAATCCCTGCCCCCACCCACCTGTGCCACTCCCAGACACTGCTCCCTGCCAACCCATGACCCCATCCTATCCACCTGGTTGAGCCCTCTGCCCACAGGGGCTCAGGCTGGTCTCTATGGATACGCTGTTCACCTGCCTGCTCTATCTAATGCCCCCAGCGATGGGTGGGGGCAGACAAGCTGGAGTGCATGGACAAAGGGGCTGGGGCTGGGACTGGCACTGGGAGAGACAGTAGTGGTGGCAGCCAGAACGAGCCACCACTGCGGGGGTTGCCAGGAAACAAGTGTCCAGCCCTGCACCACCATTGCCCTGCTGTGCGATCAGGGGCAGTGAGACTGGCCACATTTGTCACAGCCTAGACTCCCCCCACACCAGAGCCAGGTGGAGCCAACAGACCTGCTGCAGGCTGAATAGAATCTCTTGGCAGACTGGATCTGGCCTGCAAGCCATATTTTGCCCACCCTGGTACAGGGTCTCAAGTTGGGAACCCAAAACAAGTCACTTTTGAAAATCCTGGCCAATTACTTTGCAAAACAATGCCAAGTGTTTTACTACACAGTTCAGAAGTATTTTCAGTCTTAGGAAGCATGATTAATTAAAAAAAAATGAGGCTTGTGGGGTTTTTTTAAGAGTCAGCTTCTTAATGCAGGTCAAGCCCAGGTTATGCAAAAATAACAGATGATAGTCTTGGCAAGTTCAGTTCCTGACCTAGACAATAAGGCAATGAAAATCCTAAAGGAATGTATTCTCATCAGATGGCAGAGCAGGCATAATATTCTATTTAAACCATGCTAATTTGTAATTTCCATATGAGCATGACTACCTTCATCCTCTTTATTTGGACAGCTGTCCTAAGACTGTAATGCTGTGGTAGTCACATTGGATGGGCACAAATAATAGATGTTATGACATGGTATCAGTTTGGTCTTTAACAAAGCTCCCAGTCATTATCAATCTTTGAGCTGAAAAAAAGAGACAATCCACTGGCTTCCCATGGCATGCTAAAGTTGTATCAGCTGTCAAACGTATTGTGAAGTCTAGATCCAGTGAATCTGTTTAGTGACTTTACCACCTACTGAAGTCAGAAACCATGGAATCAATTAAATGCATACAGTAGCAACAACCAAAGATATGATGTATTGCATTTCCCAGGGTGCTTGTTGATTAATTATGATGTATTCTTGCTAAAGATCTCACATAGCATCTAAGCTTTAGTATGGGCAATTAAGATAATTATGTTATTTAGCTCCTAAACTGTTCAAATATTAGATTTTTTCTGTTGAAACTCTTAAAATAATTCACATAAATTAATAATTAAAAATATTTAAGTTGCTACAAAAACTGCTTTTGTGTTGAGATTGACACATCAAAGAATAGTGGTGCAGAAGCAAGCAGTAGAATACTGCCTTTTTTTCCTTGTTGATTATGAATTGTAAGTCATGTGAGATAGCACTAATGCATTTACTAAGAAACAAATGCACTACTCAACAGGTCACTGTTAGTGGAATTGTTATAGTGCCAAGGTTTATGAAACAGTTAGAACAATTTCATTTTGACGTTTTATTCAATTAAATTCATATTTCTTAATTAGCATAATCATGTCATAATTAAGTCCCCCTAGTCTTTTAATATCAAACATTAAAACGGCCTTGATAACTAAATTATGAGTATTTTTAACAGATGCTTTCCATTTTACAACAGAGGATTTGCAAGGCAATACCAAAATGCACCTTAGACAGATTACAATTCTTAAGGCAAAGAAATACTCAAATTAAACAACTCACAAAATCCTAACTGCCCATTCAGTGTTACAAACCATGCAGAATCTGCACAGCCTACAGCTATCAGATTGCTAGTCACAGCAGTCTACATTATTAACCATATAGCAAGAAAAATAACCCTTTGTATGCCCAAAGCCAAAGGATCAGATCCTGTACTACCCATTAGGTGCCTAAGTGTAAAATAAGTCCAACCTGCTTGAGTCCCTGACAAATTGTTAATACACTTACTGTTTTAACAGGCAATCATTAAGCTTTAAAATTAGGTCACAAAAAACAGCAAACAGGAGGAGAACCCACCCACCTTTTATATTACCTGTTTTTTAGGGACTTGAAATAGGATCACACTTAGATGTCTTAAGTCCACAAAAGGTCTCTAATCAGTTGAATAAGATCTACCCCCCAAAATTACTACTTTCTTGAGCAAATTACAAAGCCCAGGCCTGTATCTGTTCATGTCTGATCCTGTATTTGGGAGTTTTGCCATAGACTTCAACAGAAACAGGATGAAGTCCTAAGGGAAGAACCTCACTGAAGTCATAGGATGTGTATGGGGGAGGTGTTTCTGTTACCATCATACCATGCATAGTAATGGGCTCATCTCAGCCTGCAAGAGACCAGCAGAGCATCATTAATACGATTAGAATGTTATGACTTGGTATAAGTGTAGTCCAGACCACTCATAGAAAAAGAAAATGTACTGTGATGTGAAGTCTCATGGCCAAGACTCATCTGCAGGGGAAGTTCTGTGTCTTCAGTTTATATCTGAAAGAGACTTCCTATTTCCCACATGGTGATAAAAACATTTGATCAACTAGCTTGTTCCAAATATGTACTGATATAGTTGAATAGACAGATTTATTTGTAATCATCAGTGGTGCTTGGATGCCTTGGAAACCAACCAAGAGAGAATTGCCATCCTTTTCACAAAGCATAGCAGAGCACAGATCCGTGCTCAGCAATTGCATAGTCAAGTGAGTCCAAAGACAGGCAACATTCCAAAGATGGTGCTTGGTATTTCCAGTTAATATGAGGTTCAAAAGCAGATTCTGAATCAAAGAGGAGGCCCAAAGCTCCATCAGTTGCTGATTAGCACAGAACTATCTCACTACAAAAAAGGGAAGCAAAAATTTCTTCCACATCCCTACATAGTCAAATAGTCAATGCCTGGTGGTTTGTTACATCTAGCATACACGGTAAAGATAGGAATAACCCTGTCCATACTGTTGAGCCTATTATTATTCAGAGAACAGGATCAATCCAATACTTAAGCAAGTGGGAGGTGGTAGCTTTGGTCTCCTTGCCAAATTCTTACTCAGGCTTTAAGGACAGAAGGGATTATGATCATCTAGTCTGATCTCCTGCGAAACGGAAGCCATACAACATTATCCAGCAATTTCAATAGGTTGTGGCAAATTACATTTTTCCTATGCACATTTCTTCTGCTTTTTCAGCTGTGTATATTTGTTCTTGGCCTCTTGCTCAAAGCTGTTGTGCGGAGTTGCTGCACCATGTCGAACAGCTGTTGAGTTCCACTGGAGTGGGGAGATACATTTTGGCAATATAGAATGACAGAATCAGAGAGAAGTAGGGCTGGAAGGGACCTCCAGAGGTCATCCAGTCCAACCCCCTGCCTGAAGCAGTATTATCCCTATCCAAACCATTCCATACAAACCATAATCTAAACTTTATTTAAGACTGCTATCAACCTTGACACCCTAACTTGCCACAGGTAAAGCAGGGAAACCACAGCAGGCAATGTCCTGCTTCTATGAAATGTTGTCCATATACACTCAAGAGATCCTGGGTACAGGAAGGTAAAAGATCCACTACAGAGGAAGGTAAAACTCCCCACAGTCCATACCAGTCTGACCATGGGGTAAAATTCCTTCCTGATCCAAAATATAGTGATTGGTCTGACCCTGAATGGAGGGGCAAGACCCTCTGGCCAGGAACCTCTGGCTTTGGCCTCAGCAGGAGGATTGGCACACCCCAGTCAAATTCCCCAGCCCGTAGCCAGCACCCAAAGCCTCTGAAGAAGGCTTAAAGACTGTGGGTGGGAACTAGCAAAGCCCAGAGCAACAAGAAATACTTCTAGTAGAAAATAGGCATAGCTAGACCTAAATCACCCCAAGCAGTGGCTGTACAACCTCTTCTTGAACACTTCCAGTGATGGAGAGACCACAACTTCCCTAGGCAATCTATTCCAGTGCCTCAGTGCTCTAACAGAGAAGAAGGTTTTCTGGATCTCTAATCTAAACTTATTTTGCTGCAACTTCAAGCCATTGTCCACATTCTCCTCTATGCAGCAAGAGAGAAAAGGTGCTTAAATTCTTTCTGGCAACCCTTCAATTATTAGAAGACTGCTATCATGTCCTCTCAAGCACCTTTCCACAAGCTGAAAGTGCCTAGGTCCTTCAGGCTGTTCTCATATGACTTGCTTGCCAAGCCTGGGATCATCTTAGAGAAGATCCAAAGGTGGGCAACAAATTTCTTCACATCCTTTTTAAAATGTGGAACCCAGAACTGCACACACTACTCCAGATGAGGCCTAACTAGTGCCGAGTAGAGAGGCATGTCATCTCCCATGTCCTGCACTTAATGTTTCTATTGATGCATCTCAAAACTGCATTCACCTTTTGTACAACTGTATCACAGTAGCTGAAGGGATTGTTTACCCATAATTTTTCCTGTAACTCACAGGGGTGGGTTAAGACTTAATTAGCAAATTAACTCATTGTGCATCAAAATAAAGAAATGTGAAAATACTGTTTATTCCTGGACTAATGTAAAAATATCTCATCTCTAAATGGTGAGACAGTTCAAGCCAATATCCAATCCCCCATATTAAGCAGAAAAATTGTGTATCCAAAACCTGGTGTGGGCATGGATATTTTGGGGTATGATGTGTTTAATTGGATAAACCTCATGGTCAGGTCTTAGTATGTTGTGCTTGAAAGTTTGTATAAAATGTTTCCCAATCATACAGTTGGTTCAATGAAAGATATCTCACCCACAAAATATCCTGGACCATCATGGCTACCATACTCCAACACTACTAAGTAAATGGGAGGCACTTACAGTTCAAAGAAATGATTGCATTCATACAGAATCAGTTTACATAGACATATCTAGACCAGATAAAATTTATTTGAATTCCACCATTTCTTGGAGTTACTTTTCTATTGAAAATAACCGATATCTGTCTATCTTCCTTTTAATTTATGATGTTTTAAAATATTTAATCCATTCTAATAAATCAGGTGCGGGCACTTATTTGGGCCCATGGGCCACATAGGGAGTTTTGGTCAGCTTTCCCGGGCCAGGCCAGGTCATTACCTACTCCCCCACTGCACAATAGCTCACCAAAACTCCCAGGGCACTCAGCCAGGAGGGTAGGATGGGGCTGGAGACAGGCGGTAAGCAGCATCCAGGAGTGGTACAGGTGGACAGGGCCAGGACTGGGATCAGCAGTGACAGCATGGGGACACAGCCCAGGGCAGAGCTGTGGTCTGCTGCCAACTTGCCCCTGTGATGGGCTGAGGTTCTGTGGCCAGGGGCATATGGGGAATGGATTGTGGCTCTGGGATGGGACTACGGGTGAGAAGTGAGCTGTGTTTGGGCTGGGTCCAGGATCTTGGGTTGGCAACAGTGTGGGGATTGGGCCCAGGGCAGAGCTCTGATCTGCATTCTGCTTACCCCTGCCTGCAAAATCCATGCCTGTCACAGGGGTGTGCAGGCAGTGGATTGTGGCTCTGCTCCAACCCTGACCTTATGTTTTCACTGCCCCAAGATCCTGGTCCATGATCCTGACCTTGCCCAGCTGTCCTGCTCCCAAACACTGCTCCCTGCCTGCCTGTGGCCTCATTCCAGTCACCCAGCTGCATGCCCTGCCTATGTGGGGTTTGGCCCCAGCAGTGGGTCCAGGGCAAATGAGCTGGGGTGCCTGGGCAGCAGGGCTGGGTTCAGTGGCAGTGGCAGCAAGAAGGAGCTGCTGCCACCAGAGATACAGGGTAAGCAAGTCTGGCTGCCATGCCATCCCAACCTGCTGTTTGCCTTGGAGCACTGGGACTGGCCACATGCACCATGGCCTGGGCTGCCCCCCATGCTTGGGCTGGGTAGGACCTGGGGACCTACTGTGGGCCGGACAAAATCCCTCAGTGGGCCGTATCCACCCCATAGGCTGTGTTTGGCCCATCCCTGCAATAAGTGAGTGCAGAAATTAATGTGAATAGACTGAATTTCGAAATTCTTTGATGCCCTCAAGTGGTCTTCCTTGAACCATATACTTTTCTCTCAAAATGATTGTGCTCAAACATTCTCCTCAGTAGTTGATAATTAACTCAGGGACTAAAAAAAAAA
>NW_017728910.1:35748998-35782471 GCF_001723895.1 Crocodylus porosus
GGCTCCAAGCCTGGGGATTTTTAAAAGGAAGTTAGATGAGCACCTTGCCGGGGTCATCTGACCCCGGTGCTCTTTCCTGCTCAGGCAGGGGGTCGGACTAGATGATCTACCTAGGTCCCTTCCGACTCTAGCTACTATGAAACTATGAAACTATGTGCAGAATATATAAACTAGAAAAAGTCATAATAGTACAATGATGACTGTGAAAGAAAGCAAGAAGAAACCACTAAGGCCTACTAATTTTTGTAACATCTCTTTGGCTAGGGACAGACATTCAAAAAGCCTGAGCCTGAATTGATTCAATCTTTGCAGGTTAGTCTAAACTGGCTAGGCTAAATCAGTTTTGTAACTGGACAGACATCCTGGAAATGCAGGCACGTGCCTGCAGTGGTTCAGGGTAGAAGCTGGAGGGCACTAAAGCAGCCCTCCCTTCCCTTGCACAGAACTGAGCTGATGGGAGTGAGGCATGGCCAGGCCCCAGTAAGTTGTTCTGATTAGCTCAGCTGGGAATTGATAACAGTATTTATCATCCCATTAAGAAAACAACAGAGGGACATTACCACCTACTTGTTGATTCTGCCTGTTGATTCAGCACAGACTGTCACCAGCATGTAGTCTGGTAGCTAATGGACAGACACCTCTCTGCAAGGGAGAGGGGATGGGGGAATTCCTACTTAGCAGGGAGTGGTGAGGGGGGAGTGGGGGAACAGCCCACAGTCTCTGGAGCTGCAGCCAGGGAGCAGAGGGAAGGGCCCAGCTCTGCTGTTGAGCAGAGAGTGCCGCCCAGGCAAGAGAATATGCCAGGATGCTAAGGGAGTCCATTCATCTTAAATCAGCAAGGGGTCTGGGACAGACATTGCATAAATCAGTTTGAGTCAAATCAGTTAAGTCTGATACTACATTCAACCAGGTTTATTTCAAACTGGTTTCAACCATTTTCAAACAGGTTTATGTGATCGGAACATCTGTTGTTACAGGTTTAAACCAGTTTCTAATCACTTAAATTGGTTTTAAATTCTAATCACTTTTAAATTGGTTTATGTGTAATGTCTGTTCCTAGCCTTTGACTATGCTCATCACTCCTGTGAGACCTAAAACATGGTGCTTACATGATTCTAAACCATTCAGAAAGTAGAATAAAAGAAGTATAACCCTCAATGCTTATCATTTTTGCCAGCATCTCATAGAAGATATTGGAGACCTGGTAAAGGTACAAGTAACAAATAAACAAGTATGCCTTTTGAAATTAAACTCTTTTCTCATGGAGGAGAAATGCAGAGGACAAGTTTTCAGTCTTTACAGCAAGGTCTTTTGAACTATGAGAAGGCCAAAAAGGTTTATATCACTTTCACAAACAAAAAAAAGTCATTTTTCTAAGCTCAGCAATGCAGCGTAGCTTCTGACTTGTTTGCAGCTCTCCTGATTTTTTAACTGACCTCGCAGTGAGCAGCAGACATCTCAGAAAGAGAAATGTTGGAAGCAAGTTAAATTTGGATTGGATTTTAAAAAAGTCTTTCAATCTTTATTATAGTGATTAGTCATTATTGTGATACTGGCTAGATCAGTTTCAGAGGAACAGAATAAATCTTATGTTAAATTTCTGATCAGTTTTTTTTTGTTTGGCAATGTCATACCTGGTACAGTTTTAACTCCTAAGATGATTCGTAGCCAAAAGTGAAAAAACTTGTTCTTCAGTACTGTTTCTAGCCCTCCCCTGGTGGCCTACACACTAAGGTAGACTGGATAAACTATGGTCTTTTTAGGGTGTGATGTGTAGATTTACACTTGTTCTCCCCACGTTGCAGAGCAGAGTGGAGGATGTTTAGTATTTCCCATGCTTCTGGGCCTTACTGGTTACCACGTGGGGCTGGGAAGGAATTTTTTCCCTTCTTGTTGCTACATGTGTTGTAAGGTTTTGGGGAGTTTTTTACACCTTCTTTCAAAGCATTCAGTGTTGACTACAGGCAAGGTTCTGTATTTTGACTGAAGTGTGCAGACGACTAGGGATCTTGCCCATTTCCTCAGGGTCAGACTGATCGTCACATTTGGAGTCAGGAAGAAATTTTACCCCATGGTCAGATTGGTATAGGCTGTGGGTATTTTTGCCTTCTCTTGTACTGGGGGGCATTGACTTCTTCCTTGGATATCTCAAGTACTTTTTAAAAATCCAAGTAGAAGCAGGATACTGACCAGCATGTCCTTCTGTTTCACCTGTGGCATCTCGTAAATTTGTGCCTTGTAAATTTGGGATAGACTTCATTGTATAGTTTTACTAATAGGTTAGACAAGGATCTGTATGACATGGTTTGGAAGGGGGTGATCCTGCCTCAGGCATGGGGTTGGACTATACGATTCTATGTTTTCAGGTTTTTTACTTTGTGCATTTGTCAGCAATTCATATATTTCTACTGTTTCTCCTGTGTAGTCAGGCAGTTTCTACCTTGCTGTAAAGAACCTTAGAAACATCAACAGAAGATTAAAAAAGAACAGATGATGCCCTTTATAGGATATTTTAAAGAAAATCCCAACTATTCCATTTACATTTACACGATTCGCTTTACAGAAATAGACTTCTTAATTATAAAACTGTTCAAACATGCCTAGTGGGATAAGAATCTAATATCAGGTTATCAGTCTCATGCCCCATTAATACTTCTAAACTTTCTTTTATCTACCTATACAGACATTCAAAAGCTACAAAAAGCAGCCAATGTTCTAGTGCATATCACAGTAATTAAAACACCAGTAGGGCTTAGTCTTTGAAGTAAAGTGACTATCAAATAATTTTTCAGAGTCATTGAGATGTACAGAGAGTATATGGTATCCCTAAACTTCCATTTTATACATAATACAAATCTGTTTGCCCCAGCATCTTCTCCTATAACTCTTGGAGGAGGTTTACTGTGTTTATTTAGGTATTGTACTACATCCAAATAACATCTTCGGTTTCATTTCAGGGTCAACCTGGTGAATTAGGGTCTCAGGGTCCAATTGGGCCTTTGGGGCTTACAGGACCAGTTGGTTTGCCAGGAGAAAAGGGACAGAGAGGTGAGAATGGGCTGCTTGGGCCAGCTGGAGAAAAAGGTGATAAGGTAAGAAATACTCTAGGGAGCTCATTTTCAATATTTACAGTATGTTGCAAAATACCACCAACTGGAATGATAAAAACCAGTACTGAATGTTTAAGTTATATTAACAAACTTATGTCACCTCTCAAGCAAAATTTTCATCCAATTCACTTGTAGTTTTGCCTGAAGTTTAGTTCTAGGTTATTAAATTAATGCTGTTGGGGAGAAAAGGGAAAATCTTCTTTACTGTTAGGATGGAAAAGCAGTGGAACAGGCTGCCTAGGGAAGTTGTAGAGTCTGCTTTATTGGGGGTTTTTTTTCTTTTTTTTTTGTAAGGTACTGGGCAGGGCTGCTTCAGAAGTAGCATTCTGGCATTTGTGCAAGGGGTTAGCCTAGATGACCTTTGAGGTCCTTTCAAACCCTATGTTTCAGTGAAAGGGATTAGGTCCTTGATGTGTCCCACATAACTCTTATTAACACTAAAAGAGTTAATGTTCCATGGGGATGATACTGTACAAGAGATGTACAGTATCATAATTGGTTATGGTAAGTGATACCATCATAAACACCGCCTTTTGTCAGTAAGTCATTTTTCAAAGTCCTTCAGTCCTTGGTCTTGACTCTTGACATTTTCTTCTGGCTTTAATTGATTAAATTATGTTGGCTTTATTGGAGCTTTATATAATTGAGCCCAATAGAAGATCTGAATTTCGCTACTTGTGATATACAGAACCTGAACCTGTTCCTTCTAGAATCACTGAAAGTCCTTGACTTCATGGGGAACAGACACAGACTTATGATATGACATGGAGTATTATATAGCCAAATTCCTCTTCTATACAATTCCATAAGCCTCAATGAGTTAATCTGGTCTTACAAATTTGATGTTGTCCTCCAGTACCATCTAAGGTATGCATGGCTATTGGCAATAGTTCTTTCAGTTACATTTGCCAAACAAGCTCATGTTGAATTTGCCCACATTTTATCAGATGTTTACCTTACTGTGTGGAGATGTTAGGCCCTCACTACACTTTACATTTATCCCATGATTAAGGTGTTAATTGGGGTATACCTGGACAGGGTGCTATAGATGCACCCAATTTAAGGCACCATAAGATGGGAAACAAGCCATAAAAATGTTCCACATATTACGTAGAACATTTTTATGGCTGATTTATATAGCACCTTAAATTTAAATGTGGCCAGGGCTGACAATCAATCAGCCAACAGGCCCTGGGATCCAGACTGCACTTGGGTATAGAATGGCCCCGGGGCCAACAGTCAGCTGACTGAGGGCCTGGGCTTGAGGCTGACAAGGGAGGGGAAGGCAGGTTGGTGGGTGGAGAGTCAAAGGGCTTTCTGTGGGAATTTTAAACCCCATATCCAGCAGCTCTGGCTAAGGTGCTGGACACAGGTTTAAAAATCCCCAATAGGAAAACTCCTTTATCCCCTCCCTTTGATTCCCTGTTCCTGGGAGCTCAGCCAGAGCTTTTGACAGTCAGTGTCTGCTCAGATAGCCCTGGGTAAACCATACTCTGGGCTGTCAGCTGATTTTCAGCCCTGGCTCCAGGAGTGCATGGGGGGACTCAGGATGAGCCCACCATGGTCTGGGGCTGGGACTGACAATTAGCTGATTGTCCACCTTGGCCCCAGACCTCACAGGAGCTGGTTCAAATCTCCAGTGCAGTCCTGGGGCTGGAGGTGACAGTCATCTGATTGTTGAAGGACAGATAGGTGAGGCAGCCTAACTTGCTAGTGCAGGAGGAACCAAGAATTATGATCCTGGGCTTCCTTTGCCCTGGCAAGTAGTACTGGCACAATTTGGATTTGATCCTTGATCCCAAAATTGTTCATTCTGCCATGCATATGTGCCAGGGGCCTTAGAGTCATGTTTCAAATGTGGCAACTTACAACATCAGTTTGCAATATCACAGCTTTTTGATGTTCACTGCTTTTAAGAGTTAAGGACTTTAACAGGTTTTTTTAATGCCCCATTTTTAGGGCCCCACAGGAGTCCCAGGCTTTCCTGGTTTAGATGGCCTGCCTGTAAGTTTACTTTTTCTGTATACACATTACAATTAATCTAAAACCAATATTTTAACAGAATGCTTTACTAAACTTGATATAATACACTTCTTATCTATTGTTATTGCATCCTCCAAAGAATCACTTATTTGGTAAACCTGTAAAGAACAAGATGAACTATTATGACATTTATTATGGATAATAGTACTCCACACATATTTAGGACTCCACATATTTTTCAAATCATAATACAAACAAGGTAATTAGAATTAACAGCACCTCTCTCAGATAAGTATATACTATTAGGTCTATTTTACAGAAAAGAGATAAAAAGCAGAGCAGTAACTGAGACCTGCACAAATCCAAGCAGCAAGCAGGGGTAAAAAGCAGAAGTTCCTGTTTCTAGGTTTTGTATATTTGTCTCAATGTATTTTGAAACTAGCAAAAGGGGTTCTGAATTACTTTATCCTTTCTGCTGAAAAAAAAACCTGATCCTTGTTCTGCATGTCTTAGTCAGATAAAAATTCCACTGAAACAAGTCCGAGTTTTGCTAGAATAAGAACTGCAGAATTGCATCCTTCAGAATTAAGGTGCAGCTAGTCACAACTTTGTGCACAAATGGTCTTACATAAATGCCAGGGTTTCTACTATGAAACTGGTGAAAAGACATGGCATGTACTTGGGCTCGATTCTATATTTCTTGTTGTATGCAGGAAAAATCACAGTTGGCCCTTTTCTGGTGTAAGGAATATATAATTGAAGCTTAGATGAGTGGTCCTCTGCCACAATCTGGGATTACCAGTTTGTACAGTATGAAAACCTGTACTTTAATAATAAGGTAATGTACTTACATATAAATTAAACTCTCTGTAGGGGTTACTTGGAGTTGGAGGACCTAGGGGCAAACCTGGCTTGGATGGTTCCAATGGTTCAAGAGGAGATCCGGGATTTCCAGGGGGGAAAGGATATATTGGACCTAGAGGCCCACCTGTAAGTTATAATATTTTATTAATTGTGTATTTATACTTTCTCTTCTGCCAACACATTTTAAAATTAGAGGCATTGGTTTTGTGGCACTGGGTGCCTGAGTTCATATCTTGATTTAGGGTCTGTTACCATACCACATCTTGTGTCATTGTTAATAAACGTGATTGTGCGCTGGGCAATCTGTGCCTTTCAAGGCCAGGTTTTGGTAAAGTATGAAATTAAGGTTGTTATTCCTTAATGTGTGTTTATCCACAATACAAGTAGCCAAATTCTGCTCTCATTCACATGGTGTACATCTTGAATAACCACACTCATGGAATTACTCCAGAATTACAGTGATGCTATCAAGAGGAGAATTTGTTCAAAACCACTACACAATTTGTTAACGTTTGGAATCTTGAACTGTAATAGCTGGAATGATATCAGGAGGGTATGGTATGAAGTGGAAGTTTCAATGGGCCTAGATTCTGTTAGCTTTAAAATGAAGTTTTTAGTAGTTGATCATAGCCATTGTAAAATTAAGACGGTCTGTGGTGTAACAGCTACCCAGCATTATGGACTGGAGTTGTGTCTGCTCATTTTGTAGAGCAGGGTGCCTGCCACAGAAACACCTTCATGAATGCCCTGTGCACCCACCTCGTAGTAAACCACAGTCTGGTTCAGTGGCATTACTATTTTTAAATTTAAATATTTAAAATTACCTCTCAGATTTTAGCTTTTCTGTCTTAAAGAAGAAAGTATATTAACATTATTCAAATATTGAGGTTTCTGAATGAAGATCAAATCTCAACGTTAGCTGCTTACGTGATGTAAACTGAGATAGCTTCAGTGACTCCACTGGAAAGATGCAGGATTACACCACTTGTGAATCTGGCCCACAATTGACCTTCTGCAGGACCAAGTTTTCACTTGGAATGATCAGTAACTTGTAAAGATTTTGAAGAGCTGTTCTAATGCTTTCAAAATGAAACTATATATGAAATGAAACAATAGAAATTCTGGATCTTGTGCTACATTTTGACACATATCTGAAGCAAAAATATGTACTGAATCAGGCCTTAGAGGAAAACAAACAATATTCAAAGAATAAGGCAAAGTGATAAACCTGATCAAAACACATTCATGAAGAAATCCTGTATTTATGTTTGCACAATTGCTTTAAGCTGCAATATGCTATCAACGCAGTTGATAAAAAAAAGTAATAGATTGGACTACGGCTCCTTTATACTTTCGTGACTTCTCTTCAGCCTGGGAAATCATTCACTATAAGAGTTTCACATGTAAGAAGTTGGTGGATAACACACACACAAACCCAAAACCAAACCCAAGATTTGACATAAATTATAACCCGTATGCAGCTGGCTCAGTGAACAAAGGCATTAATGAATCTATTACTTGCAGTCCATAAAATAACTTAAATAACAGAGACAAAGCTTGGATTCGAACTAAAACATCAATATTCATGAATTTGGTTTTTCAAGAAAACAAAATGGAGTCTCCTCAAATAATTATCTCCTTGTGTACAGTGTCACTCCAGGGTCTGTGTAGACATTGGCTCACCTGTTTACAGATTGATTTGCTGCACCAAATACTGTTCCGATTACCTAGTACCAGCATCACAATGGACTGTTAATGTCTTTATGTTACTTTCTGTTTATAAACGTTTCCTGTATCATTTAGTATATATACATAAAATAGTATGTAACTTATTTTAGATGCATTCTTCATGCTTCAGTTTTATATTATTTAGGGCCCTGCTACTAATTCAAATTAAAGCTGGATAGAAACCAGCTACAGAGTTGTTACACATTTTCAAGCACTAACTTTATAACTAGTTGACTCTTTTTATAGCTAGATAGTTATTTTCATTGTCTGATAATTGCTTTGCATATGTGGCCTGTCTACATGTATTGAGAGACTGACCAGCTAATTGAGCAATGTATGCAACATGTAGCAGGGAGCATATTATATTATTGGGATTTTTTATATTATTTAATAGTAGCTATCTTACTATTACCTAGTGTTATAATATCTATTACCCTTGCTTGAGAAATTTATAAGGAACAAGATTCATTTAATAAGAACGTATCTTCCTGTAAAAAGAAATCAAATACGAAATTTGTCAAGAGACATGGCTGCAGCAAAGGTAGCTAGATACATGTTTCACTGAGACTTCCAGTGCAGCCTCTCTTTGACCTGTTATCTACATCCTGTCTGCTGCAGCTCCCTCTAGCTATAGGCAGCTGTTCAGCTTATTACAGCATTTAAGTGATAAGTACTTTTCCCATTCAGCTCTCTAAGCTGTGAAGGATCAGTGTAAGACTACAATGCTGTGGTTCACTAAGTACAGTTACTGGGGATTTGAGTTCCATGTAGTCTGTGGACACAGGTATGTTGGCTCCTTTAAAGTTCATAACAAAACTCTCATGGACTTTAACTGGGATAGGATTCCACCCAGGGTGTTTTTTGATTTCTCATGAGGAAAAAGTTAAGAATAAGTGCCACAGCATATATCTATTCATGTGGTTTGTAACCAGTGTACCAGTCAAAATTAAATATGGTTGGGATATGCAGAGAGCATTGATGTAATCAAAGCTAAGAAATTAATCAGTGAAATTCTACTGTGTCAGTAAACAGATTGTATAATACGATATATTGTTACATCTTACTCCAGAACATAATCTCATTTTTTATTTTAATTTTTGATGAATTATTCAGGGCTATCCTGGGCAAAAAGGAGAAAAAGGAATGTCTGTGTATGTTTCACATTTCAGGAGAGGTGATCCAGTAAGTATATTGTTGTGGAAATAATTGTAACATGCAGGAAAACATGTATAGTGATTAAAATTGTTCTAATCGCTCCTCATTGTTTTGAGAAGCACATTATACTTGGTCTCTTTTTTAATAAGGAATGTAAATGAAAATATAGATAGATAGCACGGTACAGATTAAGATTTTAAAGCCATCAAAGTCAGGAAGTTCCAACAGCTA
This sequence comes from Crocodylus porosus, assembly GCF_001723895.1. Taxonomy (NCBI): domain Eukaryota; kingdom Metazoa; phylum Chordata; order Crocodylia; family Crocodylidae; genus Crocodylus; species Crocodylus porosus. The sequence continues at coordinate 35,758,070 of NW_017728910.1, forward strand.
TAAGTTGCTTATATGCTGTTGATAGCTATAAGATGTTGGGGGTCAAAGTTTAATATTAAATATTAAATTCACATTTAACAATAAATTGCAAATTCTACAAATTTTGGGCGGCTGCTTTGTTTAATATTGAATCTGAAAATATGTGATCAACTTATATGCAGGTTTAATATATAATCAGAGAATTACTGTAATTTTGATTATGTATTACTTTTTTTGAGTTGTACTTACAAGATCTTTGGGTGCACACATATCTGAAGTCATCTGTTTTGGTTTTTTTCCCCTTAAAACACTAAAAATTAGAAAATATTAGAAAATCAATTTTGCATATGGTTTGGAAGTTACTTATACTACCTATGTATAAGTCTATATTTGGAAGTTTATCTCAGTGCTAAATTTCTTTTTTCAGTCAAAACCTTAACGGTATTGAAATTATTTTTCTATTCAGTGAAATCATCTATTGATCATAAAACAAGGATATAGCAAGTAGTCTTGAAAAGCAAATGCAAGAAAGCAGAAGTGTGATTCTTTACTTACCAAAATGTTTGCAATTACAGGGAGACAGAGGTGATCCAGGAGCCCCTGGTGTGCCTGTAAGTACCTTCTACCACTTAAAGATATATTTTTTGTTTTGGGGTTTTTTTTAATTTGATTTGGTTTTGGTTTGGTTTGCCAGGAAAGTTTGTTTTGGGGAGAAGTCAAGATATTGGGGGTTTCACAAACAAATTCACCTTTTGGTCTTTTTCCTCAGGGATCTAGGGGTGCAAGGGGAGCAGTGGGCCCACATGGATATCACGGCCAGCCAGGCTTGCAGGTAAGAGTGACAGTTATGCAGCATTGTATTTTGAAGGTATATATAAGCGATTGTCCATTTATCTAAAAGCTCACCCAGATGTATATTCAAGTCGAGCCATTTCTTATGAGGAAATTCACTAAAAGTGCTAGATTCTGCTTACTGCTTACATAAACCTGCAGTGTAGGAATGAGGGCAAAACTTGTGTGCATGTGAGTCATGTCATGGCAGAATTCCAGCTCAGGGCCACAGAGGAACGCTGCCAATGCTCTCTCCCTACTCCCCTCCCACGGATTCACATGAGGCCTGGGGGGGAGGCAGGGAAGTGGTGGAGCCAATGCTCATTTCACTAATTGACCAGTACAGCTTACCTGGAAAGAGAAGGCTGAGGAAATAGGACCCCAAGGGAGGTGAGCCAGCAGGAACATGCCCTAAGTGTATGCTGGGAAAAATCCTGCTTCCAGGTGTTATCCCTGGGAAGGGGCAACTTTGGAACATTTTCCAAGCTTTGGCTTCAAATCAGAATATTAACTTTTCTAAATCTTTCTTTAAAGGGTGCTCCAGGCCACCCTGGTTTGCCAGGTGAACAGGTGGGCATTTTTTTAATTGAGTTTGTACAGTCTCAGTGAAATATATATTTATTCTAAACTTTAAAATGTTGTTTATGATTATTTCTGTTAGCAAAGTTTTCAAAAAAATGTCTTTTAATTGAATTATTATGCATGCATTTTCCTGGTTGTCTTCACTTTGCATGCATATTTTTGCTTTTTTTTTCTATCAGGGAAATCCAGGCATTGGAGTCGATGGACAGAAAGGGGAATTGGTGAGCAAACAAATAATGGCATGAAGAGTGGCTTCACTGTAGGACTAACTATAGACTTTTATTAGCCAAGTAGAATCCAGCATAACTCAGATCTTATCAAAAGATAAAACCTCAGGGAGTTTTTACTTTTAGTGCCTTTCAAAAGGCAGTTACTTTAACTACTATTGCTTTCTCTAAGAAAGCAGTTATCCGCACCTGGCCTAGCCTAATACTAGTACTTGCTTACTGATTGCATGTTGAACATTTTGATGTATGCAAGCTTAAGGACGTGTCACCCATATATTAGACCTATGTTAGGTCTACGACTTGTTCCTATCTGTATGGTGTTTCAGATACCAACCACACTTGAGGCCCACAACCCTCATGGACCATAGTGTGTGATAACCTCATGCTGCCACTGAAGGGAAAATAATATCAGATCCTGAGTTACTACATTTAACGTGAAAGGGATTCTCTTTGATAAACTGGGCACAGAAATTAGATGTATTTATGGGGTTAGGGTTTTTAAAAAAATATTGAACATTTGATGTGGAACTTTTACTTGGACTAATTGGTACTGTCATTCAATAGTGCTAATTAGCCTATGTTGAACAACTACAGATTTAGCAGACAGCCTATGCAGAGCAGCACTGCATGCTTGATAGCACTCCTGCAAGTCATGGGGGACTTGACCCCTCAGGCTATGTTCATACCTTACTTCCCTACTTCTCAGAGTCTTCCCTTTTTTAGATATACCTTCATTTCTGGAGCTAAATGAAGTGGGCAGCTTGGAAATAAAGAGGGATTTTCCTTAGGTCAAACAAGAAGAAGTGCAGCTCTACTGAGCAGAATTGTTTTTCCTGAAAGAAGACAATGAGTGAGCAAAAGAAGCCCTGAAGGCCTGTCTTCCCCTGAGTCAGACAACATGTGCATTTGGTACAAGTCTCCTAAGGGCTGAAGAACAGTCCCTTAAGAAATAAAAGTCTTGCTCTCCACCATCTGTGTTTCCATACTCCTACCAGCCAGTTGATTCACCTGCATTGGTACATGGGCTCCATTACACCCAACTCAGACCTGCCATTCTGGGTTTAATGGCATTTTGTATTCATGTAGCAGTCAATCCCAAGACCACAGTCCTAGAAAAGACTTTTATCTCATTTAAGCAAAAGAAGCATGTTAACTAATGGGAGCAGGAACCAGTCTTAAAGGGCTTTCTTTTGTTTACTTACATTATTTAATCACAAGATCATTTTCATGAGTGGCAGGAAAAAAAGAAAAGAAAGGGGTAGAAATCTCTCTTTATCTTTCCTTCAGCTGTTCTGTAATATTGAGTAGGTATAAAGAGATTTATCTTCCTTCTTTCAAAAGTTTGCAAATATATGGACAGGCCTCATTGCAAAGTCCTGTTTACCTACAGGTAAGAGTAGAAAGCATTTGTTCAATGAGTGTAAAAATATGTTAGTGCTGTAAATATAAATAGGTATCCCAGCTTCTTACTGAGTTGGCTTGGTGAACAGGATGGCTGGTTGTTTCTCTGACTCTTATAGGGTGATGTTGGATCTCCTGGACCTCCAGGACAGCCACTGTTAGTTGGCCCTCCAGGTGCCATACTGATGAAAGGAGAAAAGGTGTGTAAATGAAAATCCACTTGTTTGTATAATTATATTCAGAATATCCATTCATTGCAAGCACTATCCTATTACAAACTTTTGATATGGATTGCATAATAAAATAAGTACATTTGCTTTATGGTGTGATATCCTAACATCATCAGTAGAAATCCTGTTATCTAGCACCTTAGCTTCAGGCAGACAGGAGCCAGGTCAGAGTCTGCTGTAGTGCATTTCCGCCCATATGTGTGGGACTGTCCTATTTCCCCTTCTTCTTACCCTTCACTATTAAAGGGCTCTTTTTTATTTACCTGTGCTCTTTAATGAGGTTATTCCCACTTCTGTATTCTGTACTTCACCACTGAAAAACTACAGTCCTGTTTGAAATCTGGGCTGAGTTTGTACTCATTATCATAAACTTGTTAAAAGATTGAGCCATCTCAAACAAGGCATCAACTGTGACACTGACTCTTTCCTAACAACTCACAGTAGTCCATTTAGAACTTCTGTATTTAGTCCGTTATCCTTTTTGGGAGGTATTGGTTTTCTTCAACAACCCTCAAACTCAGCTGAAGTTCTGTTGAAATATCAGCAACCTGGCTCACTGAATTACATATGGAAATACATATGGTCCTAGCATTGATTTTTGAATATGAAATCATCTTCTTAATTACAATAATTCTTCCATGACAGACCTGCTATAACCATAACTGTAGTCAAAATGGATAGAGTAAACCTAGTAACAGGGTTATGGACTGTTTTCTGCTGTAAATCCTAAGGCATTTAAAATATGGTGCTCTACAAAGCAATTGTAAAAATTACATTGTGGAATCCTGTATTACATTCTCAGCAATTCTCAGGCTCACTCAATATACAAATGAAAAGATAAATCTAACTGCCTGTTCTGCAGACTCCATGTGGGCGAGCTCTGATACAGACCGACTCTTTGGGCCAAATTCATCCATGGCTGCATCTTATTTTATTGATTCATTCCATTTATATGCCACCCTTCCCAAAAAAGATTCTGGGCAACTTATTGAGGGTAGTAGTGTTATTAGACTTTTATCCTACAAACATTTAGGCATACATATTGTATTTAAATCAGTAGGACTACTGGTGTGTATTTGCGGGTTCAAGGCTTTAGTTAACAGTTCTTTTGACTGTGAGAGAAGGCATAGGACTCATCTTATTAACCATTGCTTTGTTGATTCTGCAATATTAATTGGAATAAAGGGAAATATATCAATTCTGTCACTAACCTAAGCTTCTGTGACAGGACACACACAAGGAGAAATCCTAATGAGTAAGAAGGTGCTGTTCTTTCATTGGTTTTACTCAGAATAATGTGTCAAAGAGTTATAATAAGGCTATTATTACTATACACTATGTCAAAGTGTGTTTTTCATATGAAAATGAACAGCTTCTACATATTTATATTTAGGGTCAAAAAGGAATGCCTGGAGTGATAGGTTCTAATGGATTGCGGGGACCAAAAGTAAGTATGAAAGAAAGCACGTATTTTATCATGCTTTGTTCCATTTTCTGTATGATGCTCTCAACAGAGTTATCTTAGATTTTTTGTTATTGAAAAAAAACTTTATGAGAGAATGACCTGAGAAATAATATAGTATTTATACCACTGAATTTAAATACCACCTACATGAAAATGGAAATTCTTATGAATCCTCTGGAAAAATCTCTCTTGTAAAATTCCTTTTATAACTGACTGTCAGATGCTACCCCTCATGAAAAGTTCAATCTTATTTCCTTTAAGAAGGTGGCATTTTGGTGAGTAGTAGTAGTCAGCAGCAACCTTTGATATTTCTGGATTGTGGGGTATGCATGAGAGGTCACCAGAACCTTCAACGCATATACCTAGACAGTTGTATTGGAAGTGGATGCTGCTCAGACCTTCCATCCCCACCTTTAGACCATTGAGACAGTATCCAAAGGCCAGACTGAGTCCAGACATTCAGTGCCTGAATGGCTGTAGTTAAATGCACATCTGGGAATCTAATTCAGTCTACCACTGAACTGAATTAGGCTTCTAATGAGCAGGGCTTTGAAAAAAAAAAGAATCAGAGGTTCAGGCAATCCATTACCAAGCAACGGAGTAGACAGGACAGTATGCTCCACGTTCACCTCTGTCAGCTCTTGCACACCTGTGGCTCCTCCAGCAGTTTGTTCTGCCTTCAAAAGAGTTCCATGCTTCTATGCAGTAACAGCCAGGAGAGGAACTGGCATCATGAATTCCAGCTAGGTTTTCTAAAAATTAATCCAGGCTATGGGATTGCCTGGATGGAGAGGCAGTCAGGCTCTTTTGTGGGAAAAGGAAGGGTTTCATAGTAAGAGAATATGGTGAAAAAGTGTTTGTGTATGCGTTTGTTGCTTGTTATCCTTTAAACAGTAGCATAACCAATCCTCCTCTCTTTCCTGTTTATTTATAGTGAATACATGTTATAAAAAGAATTTTAATGTCAAAATATTAATTAGAACTAGACAGAACCTCTTTGAAGGCACAATAAAAAAATTAAGAAAGTAAAGTAGAGAGCAAGAGCAGTTACATCTGTCCATGGATAAATCAGGCTAAGTAGACCGTGGGCATGATGGGATGTTAAGTTATTCCAAAGTGTTTGGCCTTAACCATATCTGTAGATGAAATCCTGACCTGATTTTTAAAATGTTTTTTTGGAAAATGCACATATTGTAAACTCTGTATTTTTTTTGAGTAATCTATGTAAACAAAGTGTTTTAAATGGTAATAGGGTACACCTGGAATTGGGGAAAAAGGGGAGAAAGGAATTCCTGGAGTCCCTGGAATAAGGGTAAGGAAGTTTCAGAAAAAAACACTTCAATTGTTCACAATTAGTTTATAAGATACTTGGGAGTTAAATATTCAAGAACATTTCAACTAGGATTTGTAGTTGGTTTAAACTAATATTAATTATTTTGCATGTAGAATATTTTGGTTCATAGAACAGGGTAGTCAAGTGTCCCAGGATCAAACCTAAACCCATTATGAATTTTATGCCTTCTCAAAACAACATAGTTAGGATTTGATCTGGTAAACATTTACTTCTGGACAAAACAGTTGCTACTCTGAATAGTACCGTTAAATGGATGAAGTTACAATAGTAAGCATTAGCAGAACTCTGCACTTGATTTATATAATCTTTCCAAGGCACATTTTTGATGCAGTATGGCAAAAATTAGAATCAAGCCCTATTTAATTTGCCTTTTTCTAGGATTTAAGGTTATATCCATCTCTATTAAAATTATTTATAAATAGTGGGGGTAGTAGGTGTTGTGGAATATTATAGCAAATCAATTGTTTGTCAACAGAAATATACATAAGAAAGACTGCTACAAATGAAAAAAGTACTTAAAGTACTTGGACAATTTTTATTGCTTTCTACTTGCTTTCAGTAGGGTTTCCCTGGTTCTCCTGGATCTCAAGGTTCCATAGGAAGAAAGGTAGGAAAATATACAATAAAAAAATGTGCCCTGATAGGGCAGATGTGTTGCTAATTCACTTTCCACATAGTTTATTTTTACACTTTCATAGTTTCAAAGGTCGGAAGGCACCTGAACATATCAAGTCCAACCCCCTGCCCTGGGCAGGAACGAGTGCTGGGATCTTAATCCAGCCAGATATCTATTCAACCTTCTCTTGAAGACCCCCAAGGGAGGGGAGAGGACCACCTCCCTTGGGAGCCCATTCCAGAGCCCGGCAGCCCTAACCGTAAAGTAATGCCTCCTGATATCAAAATGAACCTACTGTCAATCAATTTGTGGCTGTTATTCCTTGTTATCCCATGTGATGCCCGGGGGGGGGGGAACAGAACCTCACCTAGAACCACTGTTCCACCCCGGTGAGTTTATAGGCAGCTACCAGATCCCCTCTCAGTCTTCTCTTGTGGAGGCTGAATAGATTCAGGCCCTTTAGTCCATCTTCATAGGGCCTGGCCTGCTGCCCCCTGACTATGCGAGTGGCCCTCCTCTGGACCATCTCCATGTTGTCCACATCCCTCTTGAAGTGCGGTGCCCAGAACTGGACACAGTACTCTGACTGTGGCCTGACCAGTGTCGCACAGAGGGGAAGGATCACCTCCCTGGACCTGTGTGTGATGCAGTTCATAGCCTTCTGACTCATGAGATACTGGTTTCTAGTACTGTCCTCTGTAAAGCTGAATTCTGAATCTGTAGCACCACAGCAAATAAAAAATGTACATTTCCTATCTCACTCCCCAGTTGTTTTATAATTCTAGTTGAGGCCATAGTTACGTTAATTGTCAATTGCACTAGTGTGTAAATAATTCACATCTGAATGTTATGCCTAATATGGTTGTTTTATCTTCATTCCCATCCTTTATCTACTGCTCCACCCAAGCACGTATTGAAGCCTTGTGGGTAAATCTGTCCATTAAACTGAAAAGGAACTAAGGTGCTACTGCCCTAATTAGAGTTGAAAGACGGATGCTTCCCATTCACTGATGGCTGTTCAATGGATCAGTCAGCAGCCAGCCAGCCAATTCTATTTAAAGTGAAAAAAAAGGAATCTGTTGACTAGCTTACTCTCTGATTCAGCCCAAAGTATCCTTGGACACTGTTCCAGTAAATAGGTGAATATCAGAAAGGTCACCTTTTGTTAAACAAAAGAGGTCCTTTAAAAATTTATATAAAGTTCTATGAGACAAACTACCAATACTGTTAAAAGATGACAGTATTGTGTGGTGTGATACAGCAGCTAATTTCTATTAAAACTTAAACTACGGAACAATCAATCAACTATGAATCAATTCATAGTTATTTTCTAATTAATTTCAGGGAAGAACAGGATTTCCTGGTGCTCCTGGCCAGCCTGGCTATTCAGGCATGAAGGTAAAAAATAAAAGCTCAACAGTGCGTGTTTTGGTCAGCTAAGATAATTCTCACAAGTATCAAGCTGGTACCCTTTCCCCTTTCAAAAATATTTAAGATCTATTCCCTCCTCAGTGTTTACAAGTGAGGACACAGAGGAAACAGCATTCATCTATGTACCTTGAGCCACTTCTTACTGTTATTTGTATAGCACCAAGGAGCCCCAAGTCATGGGGCAAGGTCCTACTGTACTAGAAGTTTACAAACATGGAACAGAAAGCTGGTTTCTGCCCCATAGCGGCTACCATCTAAGTAACCATGTGACCGTGGTGCTGTAACCTTCATCCTTCCTTGACCCATGATGTTAAAATTAGCTTTTAAGATTTTAAGGGCTGTGACAAAGTCTATCCGTTTGTAGGTACTTAGCTACCCCTTAATTATGAGCTGCTGCATTGTGCACTGGTGTTTATCAATAAACTGAATCACTGAATTCTTACAGGGAGATCGTGGAGAACAAGGGCTACCAGGCCTGCCTGTTTCTTATGGAACACCACTTTCACCTGTGAAAGGTTTCATTTGCTTTGAACTTCTGTTTCTACTGTACCCAATTACCTAATGTGTTGGAGTAGTCAATGGGCGTTGAGGGTGCTCTGCACCCGAGACCACCAAGTCCCAACTGGCCACACCCTCTTTACCTACACCTATAAATATCAGTGGTTATTGCCCAGGAGGTACGGGAAGATGGGATATGACTCTTGACATGCATTATACACAAAATACTATATTTTCATGCACAAAGTCCCTACAAATAAGACACGCACCTTGTTTTGGGAAGGCAAATTGAAGACAAAAGATTTTTCCAGAGTCATGGCTGAATGCAGGTCTCATGGAGCAGGCATGCAGTCTCTTTTTGAGCATCATTCACTCTCTCTCTTTGACCTAAAGCTTTAACCTTGTACAGCCACTGTCAGATTGGCAGCGGTTTTTGGCTGAGCAGCCAGTTTGGCAGCAGCTGGGACAAGGTTAAAACTTTAGGTGTAAAGAGACAGTGAGTGATGAGTGGGCTCTGACTTTCCTGGATGCCCGTCACAGAGCAGCTGTGGCAGCCATTTCAGCATCCCCGTGCCTCTATTTTGGCATAGAAATCAGTTTCTGTGCTTAAAACATGCACCCCAGTTTTGAAGGGATAATTTTTATGGAAAAGATGTGACTGGTTTGTGAGTAAATGCAGCAACTGTTTGCAAACCTATGTGCACACACAAGCTAACCCAGATCTGCTGACCTAGTTCTTGATTTAAGCCTATGTAGGACATAGCCATAAGAAGAAGTCCCCTATGAGTACTGGAATGGATATAAGCAGGTGAGGCTTCCTTTAATGTTGTAGAAATCTCATATATAGAGTTACTGCAGCACAGACAGTAGGCTAGGCTTCAGCTGAAGCCTGCAGCTTCATGTCTGAGACAGAAATTGTAGTCTTTTTGAAGTCAATGACAAAACTTTCTGTAGGCCAAGATTTCACCCCCATGGTTTCATTAGCTTTTAAAGCTGCATCAGATGAATATAAATTCCAAAAATTGTTTATTGTACCGTAGTGTGGTTTTATGGTGTGCAAGCTTGTAACAAATTTTAAGCTTTCGAAAGCATAATGCAATATTATCATTAGCAGCTAAAATGATCACATCTAACATGTGAATGCTATTGAAACAGAAACACTGTAACAAAGAATTAGCATACTGCATATACAGTGGGAATAAATTCTGCTCTTGTTTACACACAGCAGCTCACAGCTGAGGCCTGAATTCAACAGAGCATCTCTATTCAGTTGCCTTTTATTTGATTAATGTCAATGGACTTTCAGATCAGGTCTCAGAATGTTTATTCTTTTATATAATTTTAGACATGGGATTAAGTGGAAAATAAACTTAAAGCTGCCTGTAAATGGTAAGGGAAAAGGGCATGGCAAATAGTCTCTAGATAAGCCCTGCATCTATATTCATCCCTGTAGTATCCATTCTCTGCCACCATAACATATAGGATACTGGGCTAGATGGGCCTCTGGTCTGACCCAGTAAGACACTTATGTTCCTATAAGTAACTAAAGTCTCATCACCTTTTAAAATTTAATTAATTTATATGTAAATGATGTAATACAGACTAAAGAAAGGGGGATGTCTTTTAATTATGAAGGTTCCCAGATCATAAACATGAAAGTATTAAATCACCACTTCCTATGATTTCATATAGGTCCTAGAGGAGACCCGGGATTTCCAGGTCCTCATGGAGAAGTTGGGTCAGATGGACCAGCTGGTCCTTCAGGCCCACCAGGAAGACCAGGTGAAGATGGAGCAAGTAAGAGGCCATAGAATGGAAAGTAATCATATGTGAGCTCTATACGGTCCTTAACTGACCAGCCAGTAGAACCTGTGAGCACAAAGCCAGGGCAGTCTTTTATTATTTTAGCCTTTGCATAATTTTAGGATACAACTTGAATTTTGAGGAGGCAGTGTGAGGTTGAGTGATGAAGGATTATATGGCAGTGTGGAGAATTCCTTGGATCCTTCAGCTGCACAGTTCATATTTTCTAATGTTTGAGGTTTTTAAAAGCTGAAGATTAATTTAAACTCTTTGTCGATCTCTCTGTTTTTCTTTGCTTACAAGCATTAGTATGTCATGTATGACTTGAATTGTCTTCGACCATAAAATGGCATTGAAAAGACCTTTCAAGAGAAGAGTGTTGTATTCCTCTTCTCAACAGCCCCCCAAAGCACCTGGGAGCCAACACCATGTAGTTTGGGCTCTGTTTGCTTTGGAATGGGGTAGCATGTGAGATGGGGCCAGGCAGTGGAGGCTTTATTTTACATGGTAGGATTATTATTATGCTGGTGGAAGTATAACCTGCCAAATCAAGAACACAAATGACTCTGCTAACATAAACTTGCTCTTTGCTGTTCCTTCACATGGGATCAGTGGAATACAGTGGGATTAAACAATGGAAGCAGGAGCAAAGTGGCAGCACTAGGAAAACAGGTCCTATACAAAAGAGGGAGCTTCCAGTTCCCATGAATCCTGGAGAGCAAAAAGGCTTGAATAGCTTCAGTAGGGTTGGAGTGTTATTGTAGCTGTGATCATTCAGGAAAAGTATTGGAGGCAAGGGGTTTTTTTGATGACAGCTTTTATTGGACCCACTGTATAGTTGGGAGAGGTTTGCACGAGCTTTATGACATTAAACTGAAGAAGGGTGTCTGAAAGCTTGGCTAGCATATACAGTTGGTCCAGTAAAAGATATCACAACCAGCCCTTGCTCCTTGAATACCTCTGTCCCCTCAGCTGCCCCAAAGTCTTATGCCTCTAAAGCAGGGCTGTCCATTTTCAGTACAGGAGAAGGCCACATGCTAAGCCACACACTTAATGAGCCCTACACTGCAGGAGCAGGCCCTCCTTCCCCTCCCCTGCTGTGCAAGCTGCATGGACTGTGCCAGTGGGAGAGGTGGCTGCAGGGACCTGCATGTTGGACAGTCCTGCCCCTGGAGCTTTGAAATTTCTGCAAGCTAAACATCAGAGAATGTGATTTTCTTGCCCTCCATATGGGGGCTTTTCCACATGAAGGTCTTGTTTAGCCACTTGTTTCTTTTTCATAACTCTTAAATATTCATCATGATGCTACACTATTCTTAGTTCATTATTTTTCCTACAGGCCTTCCTGGCCTACCAGGAGTGACTGGTGCACAAGGCCATCCAGGTTTTCAAGGTGACCCTGGTCTCCCTGGAAGAGCTGAATCAAATCCAGGAAGACCAGGGGCTCCAGGCACACCAGGGTTACCAGGAGCACCAGGAAGACGTGGAGTGTCTGGAACACCTGGTAAGCTAAACAACATAAAAGGACAGAAAAAATATATTATATGAGTGAGGATCATTATGAGTAGACAGTTGGGTGTGGGGGCAGTCAATAAAAAAAGGCTAATAATAATGGTTTATCGTTTCCTTTAGGTTTTCCATATAGCAGTTCATTTGCTATTCAGAAAATGACTGAAATGCTTTTCTTGGTTTAAATCTGTTTTGTTGGTTTTATAGTAGAGGGTAGGCTTAACAATCTTTTTTTTCACCTTAAGTTCGTCCCCCAACAGAATAATTAATTGTACAACTAAAACTGTACCCCTTATCATACGAGGTAGATAAAATGTTTTTTACTGTGTTACTTGCTCATAGGAACTGTCTGTATTTCTCCCTTCGTTTCTCCCTTAAAACTATGAACTACACAACATCTGAACTTTCATCAGCAATCAGTGAGGTAATGTGGGTATTCTGGAGTCACATCAGTGTCACTACCTGGAATCAGGCCTTGCTTGCAAGTGTAGCAGCAGTTCTAACAGACAGTGAAACTAATAGCAGAAGAAGGAAAACTTTAACATAATCTGTGATGCTATCAACACTATCACTTCTTTGTTAGAAACTTGTGGTCCATGCTTCTTTATTGGGGAATAAAGATTTGGATTTTTTCCCTCCCTGATTTTGGATTTTTTAGGAGGTCATTGTTTTAAATTTATCTTGAGATTTTTAAACCTGTCTAGGTGATTTAACCTTGTAATCCAAAAAAGGGTGGAAGAAGCATATCAAATCACCTCTTTTCATAGATTTAATAGATTTTTTTAGGGTCAGAAGGGACCTCAGTAGATCATCGAGTTCAACCCCCTGCCCTGGACAGGAGAGACCAGTGGGGTCAGATGACCCAAGCCAGGCACTTGTCTAGTCTCCTCTTAAAGGCCTTCAAGGCAGGGGAGAGGACCACCTCCCTTGGAAGTCCATTCTTGGTTTTGGCAACCCTCACCATAAAGAAATTTTTTGTAATGTCTAGTCTAAATGTGCTCTGTCAGTTTATGGCCGTTGTTCCTAGTAACACCAAGATGTACCCTGGTAAACAGAGTATCTCCTATTTCTTGCTGCCCTGCCCGCCCACTCCTCCCTCCCTGCCCCCCCTACCAAATGAATTTGTATCACCTCCTTAGACCTGTTCGTGATGCACCTTCTAATGCATGAAAGAGTGCAGTTGGCTTTACTTATCACTTCATTATATTGATGACTCATGTTCATTTTCGAGTTGACTATGACTCCAAGATGCCTTTCTGCTGCTGTGCTGCTTAGAAAGTGACCTCCCAGTCTGTAGGTGTGTTGGTGATTCTTCCTCCCTAGATGCATCACTTTGCACTTATCTTTGTTAAACTGCATCTGATTTTGTTCTGCCCACTTTTCCAAGCTGTCCAATTTTGCCTGAATCCGCTCCCTGCCCTCCAGTGTGTTTACTATGCCCCATAATTTGGTGTTATCCACAAATTTGGACAGAGTGTTTTCCATTCCTCATCCAAGTTGCTGATGAAGATATTGAACAGGACTGGTCCAAGAACAGAACCTTGGGGGGAACTCCACTAGCCACGTGTTTCCAGGTCACAAACGATCCATCCATCACCAACTTCTGGGTGTGTCACATAAGCCAATTCTCCACCCACCTGACCACGTAATAATTTATGTCACAACCACGTAATTTGTTTGTAAGAATGGGATGCAACACTATATCAAAGGCCTTTTTAAAATCCAAATAGATGACATCTGCCTGAACACCTGCATCTAAGAGTTTTGTGACCTGGTCATAAAAAGAAACAAGATTAGTCAGGAAGAATCTACCTGCTGTGAAGCCATGCTGGTTGCCCTTCAGCATTATTTTTCCTACTGGACTCCCACAAATGTGATCCTTAATTTTTTCAAAGGTTTTCCCAAGGATAGAAGTGATGCTAACTGGCCTATAGTTACCCAGATCATCCATTCTCCCCATCTCAAAAATAGGGACCACATTGGCTCTTTTATATTGGTTGTCTCAAGATAAATCCAGGCAGTTGACACCCACAACTCAGTATTTCTTCAGGAGTGCTGTATATAAACTTAATGGCTGCTTACAGACATAAAAACAACTCCCCCCTCCCCCAAGAAATAGCACTTTACTTTAAACTTGGCATGCCGCTACATGGAGCCCAGAAGAAGTGCATGCCCAAAAGAGACATCATGTTAGTTTGATCTTGTTCATCCAACATCTATACAGATTGTGCACTGCAGTAGGGCTTTTTTGGGTGTTTTTATCTAATAGCTGATTCTATCAGCTATTAGATAAAAGTGCCAAAAAGCCCTACTGAAGCACACAATCTATACAGATGCTGCAGAGCTGGGTCAAACTAAGTCTTTGTTTTTTAGTAAAGTACAGGGGTTTTTTTCATGTCTGTCAGCAGCAATTCTGACCTCACCTCTTAACTGTCCCAGTTCCAGGAATGATGCTGTAAGCCAGGGTTGGCCAAAATATGGCCCACAGGCTGGATCTGGCCGATGGCGGGTCTTTTTCCAGCCCACTGTGGGTCCCTCTCTCCCACCTGACCCAGTCACCATCCAGCTGTAGCACGTCCTGCCCCTCTTCCCCCGCCCCAGGCACACAGTAGGGTTGGGGTGGCTCCGCAGCTGGATTGCCTTTCTAGGTAGCCTATGTGATGGCAGCTCTTTCCAGCTGCTGCTGGCCCCAGCCCGACAGTACTGATGGGGATACACACTGCATAGACCCAACACTGCACACACCATACCTGCTCCAGGCTCGCCCACCCAGGCTCAGCACCAGCAGCACAGGATAGAAGCTGTTGCTCAGCGTGAGGGAAAAGTGGCATCTCCCCCTCACTACTGCTGCCCATTCCTGCTGCAGCCACTTGGAGCCTGCATCCAGGTTGCTCTGTCTATGCTGCATGGGCTGCTCAGTAGCAGCACCGTGCTGGCAGCACAGAGCAAATGGAGGGCAGCCTGGCACACACAGGCTGTTGTGGGGGCAGGTGCTGACCGGCTCAGGGGGGCACATGCAGGTGTCCCATGCACACCCCACCATACCCACAAACCATCCCCTACAAACCCCACAATCACACCCTCCCCCGCATACAATCACAACCCAGAAACACGTCACCCAATCACACCCTCCCCCCACAAACCACCCCTCCCACCCACACGTCTCTGGTGGAACCCTGTTCACTGCTACACCCCCACCCCCCACCACATACATGGACCACACCTCCCCATGCATACCCCACACACTCCAAGCCATTCTGCCCTTCCACACATACCCCCCAGCCACCCTCCTCCCCCTCCAAAGACCCCACATCCCCACAAACACCTCCCACAAGCCCCCTGTGACAGGGGGCCGTCTTTGGCTGCAATTTTTTTTTTTTTTTTAAGTATGCCAGTAAGTGTGCCTCCATCAAGTCTTGCTGGATTTTTCTTCTCTGGGGATCAGCTTCCCCCCACTTTATTCGCCTGCCACAATTTGATGTTACTTGGTTCTGAAGAAAAAGGGAGGCTGACCCATAGGTTTCCAGACAGGCTCCAGGCTCACCACCCATAGGATAATGAGGTGTTGCCATAAGGGCAAAAATGCATGCCCCTACCTGCCCTTTGACATGCCAATTGCCTCACTTATGGTTTTATAAATTTCTCTTTATGTTGGGGTCTCAGCCGTTGTGGGCTTACCCCCTATCTCTCTAGCTAGGCTTGTCAGTCAAAACCCAATAATTGGGGCTTGACTCTGAGGCTTTAGCTCTCTAACTCACTTGCGCTCAAGGCCCTCCGTTCCATGCTCTCTGCAACTCGAGGCCTACTGGCCCTTCTACACTGTGTGCCCCCGTGACGCCAGACTTTTGGGGCCTCAGCCCCATTTGGCTTTGCCCCTCTTTCTGTAGTTAGGGCCTTTCACCTAAGTCCACCCGCAAGAAACTGGCTTCAAGGCTCCTATCTCCTTTCCAAGCGACTTTGGGCTTGTGGCCTTAGTGCAGCATCCCTAGTGCAGCAGGGCTTCTTGAGCGCTTTATCACAGTGCCCCCTGGGACTAGTGAGGCCTCCTACAGCCTCAGCCACAAACCACCAGCATTTTTAACATCAAATGTAAACCATAGGCTCCTATGGCCATATAATGAAAATAATAATAAAGAAATAAGACAGGCAAAGTGCCTGCTTACTTTGTGTAATTGTGCTTCTGTCTCACAGTGTGGCATATTCTTTCCAAGGAGGATGCTGCAGCTGCACTGTAGTCATCGGGAGCGTGCCTCTCTGGCCTTCTCCACTTGCAGTTCATATGGTTCTGGCCTTCCCCTTTCTGTCACCTGACCAGCTAGCAGGGCTCGATCCTTAACCCTTACTCGACCAGCCGGCTGTGCCCGGAAGGTTCTGGGTTTAAAGGGACTGCCGTGTTTCTTGGTAACAGGGCTAGGGTTCCCTGTTACATCCCCGCCACCATACCTACCCATCCATATCCACACATGCCCCCACACTTTCCCCCACATCCCACATACACACACACCCACAGCCCCATACAAACCGCATACCCAGCCACCCATACCTTGCCTCAACCCCGCTCCTGTCTGCAATATACAAGAGTAAGACCTCATTTCGAGCTCTTATTCAATCACCTCTCTATATATGATGCAAACACACAAATCAGGACAAAATATTTTTTTAATCAAATTAAAAGATGTTATTGTCAGTGTTTGATTTTTAGTATATAATTTGTTTTTTTTCTCAGTTCGAAGATGGCAAACCCCCTTCCCAAAAGGAGTGCTTCTGGGGGCAAGGGGAGGGACTTCCGGTGGCAAAGGTCAGGGGCTAGGGGGCAGGACTTCTGGTTCCAAGATGACAACCAAGGTGCGAGGCACCTGTCAAGGGGTGGAGCTACCCTTGTAGACCTTGACAACTCACCAAAATTTGTTAGGCAGCCCTCCAGTTGAAATAATTGCCCGCCTCTGCTGTAAGCAGTGGCTTGCAAAGCACTTCATAAGATCATGGGGGTGTGGGTGGAGAAAAAAGAAAGAGAGAGAAACAGAAAGAAAGGGAAAGAGAGAAGAAGAGGGAGCAAAAGAGAGAGAAGACATCTCCTGAACTGTAGGAATGTTCAACATGTTTTTTTCCCCCTTAAGGTAGAGTTTGTACTAGCAATGGGCCCCCTGGACAATTGGGAGCAAAAGGCCAAATGGGATTTCCAGGTCGAAACGGTGAAAAAGGAGAAAAAGGCAAGTACACATCAACAGCAATAGTTCTTTGTGGGGACCGTAGCTGTGCTTCATTCAAATAGCTCATCATTAAATGCCTAAACCTGGTAATAAACACATGTGGTAACTTCACAGACTTTAATGATTCCATCAAAATAATGACTCAAATTTGGAGTCAGTGCAGTGCTACTAATGTCAGTGGCCATGCACCAGTAGAGTACTTGTCCCACATAGGGCAAAAATAACATGGCTTGGATATGGAGAGAGACATGATTTTCTTTTCTAAAGGGAGAGGTGGGATATAATGACAGTGTAGTCACTTACCTGCTAGTTGCCTACAGAAAATCTCTCAATGCTCTTTATATTTCACAAGCAGTTCAACATCATTTTTTACATTCATACAGGGCGTGAAGGTCGCTGCTCATGTGGTCCTGGTCCTGCTGGACCACCTGGAGTACCAGGAGCGCCTGGTGGTCGGGGACAGAAAGGAGAGATGGGATATCCTGGAAGGGGTGGAGAGAAGGGTGATTCAGGCTTGCCTGGTACACAGGGATCAACAGGACTCCCGGTGAGTGTCTCCTACATGTTTCAATATAACAATAATGTCAAGCAGCTCAACTGTCTAGGTAGGAAGCATTAATTCAGGAGGAGGGGGCAGAGTAGCCAGACACATGTATTCTTGCACTGCATGGGGCAGATTCAGCTGAACATATCTGAGGCTAAGGCTAAGAGGCTGTAGCTTGCAGGATCATACTTCTGTGAGGACTTTAAATTGATTTTGCATGGAAGAGGATCCTGTCCCTTGCAGGGGGACAGGCCAGAGGAGAAAGGCAAGCTTAATATCAGCTTAGTGGAAAGTTTTGGGGAGGGCTGGTTTTGCTTGGTACCTTATTTTCTCTTGTATTTCTAGTTTTAAGAAACTAACATTTTACTAAAAAATGTTTTAGACATGTACAGTTTTTTTTCACAGAAGGCTGTGGTTTTAGATTATGAGAAAAGACTCCCTTTGAAAAGGCAAGAAACATTACATAACATAATCAGGGGGAGAAATAAATTTGAATCAGTTGACTGCTTGCCCCTGTTTCTTAGAGAGGGAAACAACTGTATGGAGAGCCTCAGATAGGGAAAGGTGCTTGTTAGGAGCTTCAAACAGCAGGTCCCTCGGAGTTTGTAAGCTGTAAGGATTTACTGCTGAGCTAACTGCTCTGCAATGATACAGCTGAGTAGAGCCCTACAGGGGAACCAGGGCACAGGTGCAGCAGCTAGGCAACACCAGTAAGCTGCCATGGAGTTAAGCTGGCAAGCCTAAATAAAGAATACCTGTGGCCAGCCCAGGGAAGTTTCCTGACCAGAAAGAAGTAGTGCCTGGGAGATGTACAAACCTAGGGCTTAAGCCAGGGTAGATAGTCTGGCTCTGCAGGCTGCTAGGGAAGGTACTTGGGGTCAAGATGGCTGTGGCTTGATTTACTGACTGAGGGGGCAGCACTGAGGACTAAAGTAAAGGACTGAAGGCTTACAAGGAGGTAAGCTCCAGGATGAGGAATGTTTTGGTTACATTGCCAGCATGCTTAGAGGGGCACCAGGGGTTGAGGGTGGGAAGCAGAGAGAACATACACGCGGAGGAACAAACAGCCCCTCCCTTAGCCGGTGCCAGGGCTGTCTGTCAAGGCAGCCCCCAAGTGCACCCAACCCTCTGCACTCTAGTTTTTCTGCCTGGAGGAGCAAACAGCCCCTCCACACCCCATCCCTAAGCTCTCTCCTCCCCTGTCACTTTTGCCAGAGGAACAAATAACTCTTCCCCTACTCATCCCTAAGATTTCTCCCTCCTGCCATCCCTTGTCCCTCCCTGCCTGTCTGTCAGAAACGATGCAGGGTAGACAGCTGCTACTGCTGTTGCTGCCTCTTCTAGAGTGGGGAGGTTTGTGGGCTTTTCATTGGTGACCAGAGACCTTGGAAGCAAGACCTCTACTCTTGCAATTATACCCGGCCCTAAATCTGGCCCCATAGTCAATCAGGGGGCATAGTGGGGGTTCCACAATCTGTGCATGAAAATAGAGGCCCCTACCATGATCAGGCTCCAATATTAGCGAGCTGGGCCTGTGATTAAAACCAGGCTGTAATTATTACTAATGAACTGGATAGGGACTGATGAGGAGGTTTGGAGTGCCAGGGAGGCATGAGGCTTGAGTTGGCCAGAGGCAGGGAGCAAGCTTCTGTGCCCAGGAAGGTAAGAACTACTGCCAGGGACCCAGCTAGAGAGACAGAGAGATGGGGCCAGGGGCTCAGAGCCCTAGAGGGGTGCAGTCAGAGCCCAAAGAGGGGCAGAGATTGATGATGGCATAGAGACCTGAGCCCAAGAGTGGTAGAAACTGAAGATATACGTGGTAGAAACTGTGTGATAGACAAGACTGGGAGAAACTGAAGACATAACAGGACTGAACAGATTAGAGCAGAGATTGGGGCTAAATGCTGATGGGTGAATAATTGGTAACACCTGCAAGGCATGGGTACGGCTGCAGAGGAGGTTAGAGGCCATGAATAGCCATTAAGGTGAGTACTGGAAGGCAAGAATGAGGCCAGAAAGGCCAGAATTAGCACCTAAGGGCAGAACAGGGGCAGGTGGGGTTTGCCAGGAACTGGTAGACTTGAGGAACACAAGGGCTCACTCTGGGATCCTGGGGAAGCCTCTCTTTTTCCTAAATAAAATATAACCAACAAGGCATGGCAGATGAAAGCAAAGAGGGAGGGTACCCGGAGAGCCAGAGTCTGGCAGGATTCGTAAGACCACCAGGTAGCATCATGGCTGCCCCTGAGACTCAGTTGTACCACTGCTCCGTACCTTCATAATAATATCCAAGTTCATACAGGATAATAGGACATCCTTTCCCAGAGTTCCCTTAACATTACTACGTATTATAATGGTTTTCTTAGCAATAATTTAATTTTGGAACTAACTCTTGCTGTTGATTGGTTAAACAGTTGTGAAGTTGGCAATGTTTCCTTTAATCTTAATCATATAAAAACATTTCCTTTATTTTTGTCTAAAAAATTATTTGAAAATTTTAATGCAGCACTCATTTGCCTGATAAGGAAATATAACATAATATAGACTCTACTGTTCCTTATAAGCACTAGAAGGTAGCACTACTCTTTTAGGTATATCACTTAACAGCACCATACTAATTGTCAACCCCTTGTTTATCATCACTATACAGAAAAAGTTTGCTCTATCAGGATTCAGCCCTTAAATAAAATTTACTATTTTTTTAATTAAATGGATACTGGCAATAAAGCTCTAATGGAACGAAGCTATGCTAGTAAGCACAACATTTCCATACTGGGAAAATTACTAGAACTCCCAAATTGGACTTTTCATGTGTCTGCACAGGAATCTAAAAGTAGATAGGACTGTGAACGTAGGACTTAAAAGAACCATCTTCACTATTACCCAGGTTACAGGTAACCTTGCAGGCAGGCTACTGATAAAAGATACAGGGTCCATAACCCAACCTTTTATTTGCTTGCACTTCAAAAACACAAAAACAAACATGATCCCAAAGTCCCTCTAGCTACCTGTGACAGCACAACAAAGATTGTCACCTATACTACTGTGATTGTTAGAGTAATTGTGAAGTTGTTAATTTTCAGTGTAATCTTTAATTTCTTTCAGGTCAAACAGGTTGCCTTTTCCTTTCCTAAATGTTTATCATAGTTAATTTAATCTTAGTTCCATCTACATACATTTAAGAAAATTTGTTGGTGGATATTTTTTAGTGTTCAAGCTGCACCAAGAAGAAAAATTGTTAATTCTATTTTTCCTCAAAAGACTGAATAGTTTTCATAGTAAAATTTATATTTTTATTATCCTTTATTCTTGGATTATTTACATCAAGAGGACAAATACAGGGGCAAAAAATCAATTTGTCAAAAATATATTGATAAATGTATGAGGTGTTCAAACTCATTTTCATTTAAGTTTCTGTTCCTTTTCTGGTCTTTTATTTATTTCATAAATGTCTCATTTATTTTGAAATATTAAGGGAAGTGCACTGCTAATCCAGTATCTGGAAAGTTTAAAAAAAAAAGTCAATGGTAGTTTCAGGCACATTATCTTTCTCTGAAAGCTGCCAATATTTTAAGGTTTACAATCACATATTCTTGTTTACAAAATATTTTTCTCTTCCTTATCATTTGAAAGCGCTACATGGCAACAGGGGAAACTGATTAATTAATGACTCAGTCCTGCAAATCTGTGGAGCTGAAGCCTCCTACACAAGAAAATATATTCCTGTCTTTCATGTTTCAGGCCCTACCTGATTTATAATATGTGAAACAAATTATACTGACTGGGACAAAAGTGCTGTTTCACATAGCAAAGAAAAAATACCTTGACTCCTTTAATTTCTTTCAGTCAGAGAAGACTGATTCCACTTTTTAAAAAATGGGCAGAATTTTTGGATACATGTGAGATTTTAAATTGACATCATTCCTTTGAACATAGGCTTAACCCAGAAAGCAAGCTTCAGTAGACTCAGAAGTTTTTCCTTATGCACCACTGGGCTTTCACATAGTGTGAGCTTAATCCAAACAGCCACTGAAATCTAAAATGAAAGATCACTGTTAGCATTGGAGGATGGGGGCCTATAATGGGAAGACCATGTGAACCCTACAACTTGCTTGAATATTGTTACTCTTACTTGAATAAAGGTCATGTGGCCCAGTTCCTCTCTGCATTACAGTGATTTTTTTTTTGCTTCTGCATGTATTTCAGTAGTGTTATGTGAAGAATGCATTACTGATCCCGAAGAATGGGATCAGGCATGAAGAATAAGGCCCCCTATATATATATATTTTGTTAGTGCCACCTTTTTTGGTGGTGGTTGTTATATTGTTTTTTGTTTTGTTTTGTATTTTTACAAACTCTGTATTGGGAACAGTATGGGGAATAAACCTAACATCTATCTGTTCATTTTGTGAGTTAAATTATTTAGTACATTTTCTTTTTCAATAAGGGACTCCATGGTACCCCTGGAATGCATGGGGAGAAAGGAGAAAAGGGTGACCCAGCTAGAATCAGAATCAAAGGTAATTCTGCTTCTTCCTTGTGCCCAGTTTGTTTCACTTCACACATATCGGGCATGTCTATACCTGCATTTTAATGCACTGTAGCCTATTTTACTGCACATTAAAGTGTTGCATAAAATATGTGCAAATATTCTAGTGCACATTAAAATAGGCTACTGTGCATTAAGCAGCACTTAAAAAAGCATGCGCTTTTGCTACTGCGCATTAGGACAGGCTAATACACATTTGTTTAGGAAAGCGCATTAATGCATGTGTAGATGCACCCACTTAGTGATAACATGGGAGTACTCATGGTGGTAAAACTACTCTGGCTCTTTATGAAGATGACTATTTACAGAGGTGCTGCAACTCCCATTGGCATTGCAGGTGTGTATACAGAGCACATACTTAGTGACTTCTGTAAATATTTTGCTATTCTGCTATTTGCACTTCCCTCCATACTCAAAACAGGTGTCTGTACTTTGTGCTTCTTTTCATTTGTAGGTGATCAAATGATTATTTATGTGCATGTAAATATTATTTAGCATCTTACAGAGAACACAGCTAGGAGCAAGCAAAATGCAACCTACTTGAGTGTGAAGAAAAATCATTAATTTAGAATTGTTTCCTGGAGTTCCTTGAGCCTGCTTATTGTAGGCTACCTCTCCCTAAAGCAGTGACTTCATCCCAGAGAGAAATTCTAAATCTGAGTGTCCTCAGAAATCCTGCTCCTGTTTGTAAGGATCACACCTAACTGATCAAGGAACAGAAAAAATGCGATACATTCCACAACTTGAATTTTACATTTCACATTTTTGCATGGAAACAGTTCACAAGTTGTCCATAGGCCTGTGTATAATTTAGAAAAGATTGGGAAAGTAATAGAATCATGTAACAAATTAAGAATAAATGTAATTGCTAACATTGCAATCTTTGCATAGAGATTCAGTGGAAACAAATATACTGCCTTAGCAAAACAGTTGATTCAGCTCTTAGTAAGCTTCTGTTTGAGCTGCACTGGGCACATCTACATGAGCTGTTTACTGCAGTTGCATAATTAGCTTCTCAGTAAATGTTTCGGTGTCTACACATGTGGCCCTGTTAGGCTGCAAGAAACGAATGAGCTCTTCAAATACAAGTACTATCCTGCCAAGGAGTTTTTCTGTGCACAGCAATGCACATCCTAACCTGACTGCCTGGGGCACAAGGGTGCTTCAGTGTGGGAGCTGCCTGCCACCTGCATGCCTAGCCTCATGCTCCAGCCAGCCCCACTGTAGCACATTGAGCTGGGTCAGTCCCAGCTGGCAAGCTGACCCCCTGGACCTCTTGCCAGCTGGGGCTGCTCTGACACAGCTCAATGTGCTGTGGTCCCTGGTGCACTTACATAGCACTTGGGATCAATGAGCTCTGGCACAATGTGCACCCGAGTTTATTGCTGCACATTAATATGTATATGTAGACGCATCTATGTGGTGATTTGGATTTTGGAACACAGCAACTTATTCACTGGTTTTTATTTACAAAAGATTTCACATGGTGAGGTGAACTTTTTGCCTTGAATATTTTTATGAAATTAATGTTGTGCAAAAAACTATACTTTCAGAAATGTTTATGGAAAACAAATATAAAATAGTTGTGAGAATAGCTAAAGGGAATATCATTAAAAATCAGTTGTTCCAAATGATGAGTGGGGAAAAAAAGACTTAAATCCTGTATTAAAGAAATTCCAGTTATGAGCTGAAGGAAATTCTTATAAAGACTTGGCTTTTGTTTAAAATTTAATAATCATTTATCTTTCACCTGAGCAGAAAGTAGGAGATGACAGGCTGGGGTATATGGCACACTTAACTTTTTTATTATACTAAGGAAAAAAAGGAGAAAAGGGTTTTCCTGGGATTCCAGGATTTCCAGGACAAAATGGTAGTGCTGGCAGAGATGGAGAGCGGGGAATGCCTGGAGAAAAAGGACTTCCGGTATGTTTAACTTTCTTAGCAATAATTAAAGTTCCTCATTTGTATTAATGTTTTTAATATTTTACCTTATAAACAGATCAATTGTCAACAGAGAAAAATCAATACCACCTAAGATTATTAGAATTATTTATAACACGAACATCACGAGTTTCCTGGGGCTGGGCAGGTATGGTGACTGCCCTCAGGTGGTGGCGGTGGCAGCAGCGAGAGGGGAGCTCCCACAGGCAGCCATGGCGGTGTTTGTGGGGGG
>NW_017728910.1:35782571-35790378 GCF_001723895.1 Crocodylus porosus
TAATACGTTTCTGCATGGTACACTGAGCCACTAAGTCATAGCTTCTGTGTATCTACCCACCAGTTGTTCCTATTAATACCACCTTACTTAGAGAGCACAGGTTACGTAATGCTTAAAGGAGTTGCCTTCAAGTTGTATATGTGGTGAAGATATACTTAGTTTTGATCAGGTCATGTGTTTTAAAATATTTTTCAACAGCTTCATTGTAAATGAGCATCAGAAATCAGAATCTACTGTCTGTTATTCCCAGTCTGCTTCAGTGACTTGGTATGTCACCCAGGCTTTGAACACTAAGCATGGGTAAGGGTAATATCTCACTTCAAGAGAAGAAACTGGTCCAATGACAAATTCATATGTCATGATGAAAAGTCACTGAATGAGCAGGTTTACCATTCTGTCATTTGATGGCATAAGAGTGACATATTAAATATTGCTGACATTTTGTACTTATAGATAACAGAAAACAATGGGTTATTCTTACGTATTTTCATTTCCAACAGAGTGATTACAGACCACCACTGCCAGGTGATAGAGGATTTCCTGGAGCCCCAGGACATCCTGGTGTGAGAGGGCCCCCAGGACTACCAGGCTTGGGAATTCCTGGCCCAAAGGGAAACAAAGGCATCTTGGGGGACCCAGGCAGCCCTGGTGTAATTGGGCCACCTGGTCCAAAGGGCTCAAAAGGTAACTTTGGACATTTAAATTAAAAACTATCCTGTGACAGATGTGCTTGGTAGGATGCATTACAGTATCATGTGTGTTCCTTGTAACGGCACTGGTGCAGTCTGATGAAAATGAGTAAGAGAGAGCTTCAGGAGCAGACGCAGATGTGACCCAACCAATGGGAAGCATCTATGAATATTGACTGAGTCAAGGCCTGAACCTGAAAACCTTTACTGGTGTGACAATAGATTTACCTCTGGCAAGGCAGGCCCTGTTGATGAATGAACAGGGAAAAAATATGCTTAACAGTATTCATGCAATACACAACAATTGCAGATTCATGAAGCAGTGCTAACATAATATATTGAAAGATGACACAACCAGACAAAAAAAAAAAAGGGAAATAGTATAAGAGAAGAATAATTAATTGAAGTAATAGCATTGACCTTAGTAAAGACATGTAAATGTGCTTTCCAGAATATATATTTTTGTTAAATAAATACAGCATTATATTTCATCACATTCAGTGCTGTTTATATATACATCTGAAATTTCAAACTTCTACATTCCCTATTGTCTTACTTTCAATGTATTCTCATAAATAATCCTTGTCTTTTAACTCAAATTGCTTTATGTGGAAACTTAATTCTAAGATCTTGCCAAACATAAAAGCTGCTTTATAAAATCCAGTTAATTTTTCTAGATTTTAATTAATTCAGATATAAACATAGGGTTGCTCATTTCAGTAAACTGAACTAGATCTGGTCTTTACCTATACTTTAAAATATAGACTTTGTATTTAAAAGAGGCCACATATTTAAATGTTAATACTGGGAATATTTCCCTGTTTTCTGGTAAAGCTTGAGGCTTTTTACTAGCTGACTCCTTCCCTTATAATTAGGGACCTGCTGGATTTGTGGTGGAAGTGGGCTGTGTGGCAGTGATTTTAATTGTGCAGGTTCCCCTCTACTGAATGACAAAGGGGCCTTGCCACTCGCTCCTGAACAGCAGGGAGGTGAAAACCATAGTTTTAAATATGGCACTGTTTTTGCCTCCTTCCACTGATTGGCTGAGGAGCCCCAGCAGCCTTGCTGCCTTCTGCTGACCACCTGGGAAGCAAAAACAGTGCCATATTTAAAATTGTGGTTTTTGCCTCCCCACCAATCAGGAGTGAGCAGTGGGGCCCCTCCACCAATCAGCAGCGGGGGGGAAGGGGGGTGATGATCCAATACACGGCCCACTTCTATTGCAGATTCAGTCAGTCCCTACTTATGATACTTTCCATGCCGCTCAATTTCCTCAAATTTCTCTCTTCTACTGATCACTTACTTCATGTTAGAGGCTGTAAGATTTTTTTTCAATTAAACATCTTAATTGGTTCATCAAACATGTTAAAGTAAACCTTTCTCTCTGACATACACAAACACACTGACTTCTCCAGTTCTTGGACTCTGTTTGAATCCTCTTTTGAAGTACAGTGGCTCAGTGATGGATAAGTTCAACTGTGAACAAGTTACTGCTACGTCCACTTGCCCTTCTTGCAGGGATAGACTGAAAACTGTGAGATGCTGTTACTGTTTCTGTGCTGCATTTTATGCTATCACACTGAATTGTTTTGTGCACTGTGTACATCTCTTCTGCTGAAAAGGACATTTAAAATTGATTTAAATTGTTCCTACTTCAGACATGTTATATCATAAATGCTGTGAGATCTGAACTACCTTCTTTATCTGATATGCATGGTGAAAAACCATTTTATGGGAGTCCAAGCCTGAACTTCTTAAGTAGCAGAGGTTATTTGTGTTAAGGCAGGTTTGACACAAAGTAGCTATTTACTGCAGACTGAAATTGCTTTAACTATTACGGACTTGCATCCCGACATATAACGCACACCTTGTTTTTGAAAGGCAGCATGAAGAAAAACAATTCTTCTAGTAACTGAGCAGCAGCAGGTAGGGAGCCAAAATTGCTCCTGACCCTGCTGCTGCCAGCCCTACACTCCAGATAGGGCCTGTGGACCAACTCCACATGCTGTGTCCACCGTGCACTGGGTCTGTCCCTGTGTGCCAGGTTCAGTTGTGGACCAGCCCTGCACATTGTCTTAATCTGGTGCACAGGACCGTGTCTTCCAACTGGAGGACTACCCATGAGTCCAGACTGAGTACTACTTTATTTGGTAGCAGGGGAGCAGTGGCAGTGTTAACTGCTGTGGCTTCCACAGCCATGGCAATCAATACTCTGCCGCTCCCCTGTCACTACATTTCAGGACCCATGGGATGCCCAGTGCATCAGTTTCCCTTCGAGCACTATTAGCAGAACCTGTTTTTATGATATTTCCTTGCATGTAATTGTCGGGAATATGGCCACTACCGCCTCCCCGCGTCGGGGCCTCTTACCAGTCGCCCAAGAGCAGCTAACCTGGGGTTGGGCATTTTACACGCACTTGCCTCACCTGCCATGACTTTGATGTTAATATAATTGGTTCAGATGGTCCAGCACGTGTCATCCAAATATGAGACTCCTCGGCATCCCGCTGGTCCTGCGTTGATGAGGGCTCTGCCTCCCCTACACCCTCGCCTGTTCCGCCGGGTGGTGGCCACCTATCTGGCCAGGCCATGTGTCTGTAGATCACCCAGATTGTCCATAAAAGAAATGCAAGGGTAAACACAAATGCTATGGCCGGGGACTCTCTGGCTCGTGGTGACTGCTTCGACTTTCAGCAGACGACCTCCGATATCCCCTGCATGCTGTGGGGTTGCAACCCCTTCTCTAGCTCTCACCGAGCTCCTCTGTTATCATTAGGGCTCCCTGTGGCCACTCTGCCCCTCTTTATAAGAGCTACGGTTGCTACAGGCAGTGAGTGTCCTTATATTAGAATATATACGGTACCCGGCTTCTGCCGGGTTCCAGCCGCTCCTGGACGGCAACAAACAGTCCGCGGCCCTGCAAGGCCAGCTGTCTGGGCTCAAAAGCCCCGCTGGGGCTTACTCCTCCTCCAGAGGATCCTGCCGCGTTTGAGGATGGCTCACATCCGTTGTAGCGTGCTCCGACCGGCTTCAGCTCCTCCGCTGCCTTCTTCCGGTTCCGCCTCCCCTCCTCGGGCCGGCTCCGGTCCCTCTTTTATGCCGGCCCTGGTCATGCCGGCACCTCCCTTCTCCGCACACCTGGAAAAGGTGAGTTCCCGCCCAGCGTCTTGGGCCTGCGGGCGTGGGATTAGCGGGTTTACACTTGGGCATGGAGCCCTGGAGCCTGCCGGCTCCTTCTGTCCCTCACCATGATGCACACTCCAAATTCCACCAACAGACTTTGGGGGAAGTTTACATGTTATATGTGATAAAATATGCTACTGTTCTTCTCTTGGTATGTAGACCCTACAGGTTCTTCAGCTTCTGTCAGACTACATGCCTCTATCTGGGGCATATTTTTCTTATTTTTGGTAATTCATAGTAAGAGCTCTTAGATCTTGCTCAATATTATCCTTCCATCTTCTCATTGGTTAGCCACAAGGTCAAATACAACAGAAATTGCCTCCTAAGAGGTGTTTATTAATCTAACAGCATGCTCTATCTGAAGAGGTCACTGAGATTTTTACTGTGTATACTGAATTTTTTTTTTGTTTACTGATGTATGTATTACTCTGTACATCATTCACTTTTTTCCTGGTACAAAATTCATCTCAATATTTTAGTCTTTTTTTATTCCTATTAGTAACCGAAACACTGTCTCGAACAAAATTATAGCATTACTTCCATAAGAGGTATATAGTCGCACTAGGGGGAATGCCTTACTGGGCTTGGTGTTGGATATGGTAGGGGACCTGCAGATTTGTCACCTTAGGGACAGTAACCATCAATCAGTCGAATTCACCGTACAGTGTAAGGTGGGAAAGATAACTAGTAGGGCGGAAGTGCTTGAATTTAAGAAAGTTACCTTCAGTGTGCTCAGGACCATAGTCAATGACGTGCTGCAGGATAGGAGAATTGGCAAGATAGGAGTCCAGGAAGGGTGGTCGTTCCTCAAGGAAGCAATCCTTTGGGCATAGGAGGAGATGATCCCATTGTGAGGGAAAGTGGGAAAGGAGCCAAAAAATCTTCCTTGGCTAAACAAAGAAATCCAGGGAAGCCTAAGGGCAAAAAAAGAGGTGTATAGGCAGTGGAAGCAGGGGGAAGCTTCCAGGAGGAATATACCTACTTGGCTCGCACTTGCTGGGAGGCAGTTGGAAAAGCCAAAGTGAGTACAGTGCTGAGGCTGGCAACAGAAAGACAACAACAAGTCTTTTTTTAGGTAAGTAGGTAGTAAAAGGAAGGTGCAGGGCAGCATAGGACCCCTACTGAACAAACAGGAGCAATTAATGACAGACAGGGGGACAAGGCTGAGCTCTTCATTGAGTTTTTTGCCTCAGTGTTCCTGAACAAGAGTCAAGACAAGTCCCCTAATGGGTTCTTAGATGAGCATCAGAGGGACACCAGCCCACCAACTGTTGACACTGGCTTGGTACAGCTTGGATGGACTGGATGTGTTCAAGTCAGCATGCCTGGATGAGCTGAATCTGAGGATACTGAAGGAACTGGCTGGTGTCATAGCAGAACCACTGGCATGGCTGTTTGAGCACTCGTGGTGCTCAGGTCAGGTCCCAGAGGACTGGAAAAATCCCATTGTGGTCCCTGTTTTCTAGAAGGGGAGGGAGGTGTATCTGAGTAATTATAGGCCAGTTAGTCTCACATATATCCTTGGCAAAGTCTTTGAAAAAATTATTAAGGATCATATTTTGTGAGTCCAATGGGAAAAATAATGCAGCGGGACAACCAGCATGGATTTATAGGAGGTAGATCATGCCTGACTAATCTGGTTTCATTTTATGACCAGGTCACAAAACACTTAGACACAGGAGTAGAGGTGGATGTCATTTACTTGGATTTTAGGAAGGCCTTCAATATGGTATCTCATCTCAGTCTCATAAATTAAGAGGCTGTGACTTGGATGATTATACAGTCCTTTGGGTGGCAAATTGGCTTGGGGGTTGCACCCAGAGAGTAGTGGTGGACAGGTTGGTATCAACCTGGAAGGATGTGGGCAGTGGGGTCCCACAGGGCTTGGACCTGTACTCTTCAATGTCTTCATCAGTGACTTGGATGTGGGTGTGGGGGTGAAGTGTACTCTGTTCAACTTTGCAGATGATACTAAATTGTGGGATGAAGTAAACACATCAGAGGGTAAGAAAACGATTGCAGGTGGACTTGAACAGTTTAGAAAAGTGGGCAGAACATAACATGATACAGTTCAACAAAGACAAATGGAGAGTGCTGCACCTAAGGTGCAAAAATATCCAGCACACCTACTGGCTGGGGAATGACCCTCTCAACAGCACAGAAGTGGAAAGGGATCTCATAGTGGACTCCAAGATGAACATGAGTTGTCAGTGTGCCGAAATCATCAGCAAAGCTAACCACACTTTATCATGCATTAGCAGATGCATGACAAATAGGACCAAGGAGGTGATACGTTCCCTCTATGCAGCATTGGTCAGACTGCAGTTAAAGTACTGCATCCAGTTTTGGACGCCGTACTGTAAAAAGGATGTGGATAACCCTGAGAGGGTCCAGAGGAGGGTTAAGGGTTTACAGGCCAAGCCCTGTGAGGAGAGACTAAGGGACCTGGATCTCTTCAGCCTCTGGAAGAGAAGGCTGAGAGGTGATCTTGTGGCTGTCTACAAACTCATTAGGGGAGTGCAGCAATGAACTGGAGATGCTCTGTTCACCAGGACACCTCTTGGCATAACAAGGAACACTGGTCACAAACTGACAGAGAGCAGATTTAGGCTGGACATCAGGAAGGACTTCTTCATGGTAAGGGTGGCCAGAATTTGGAATGGGCTTCCAAGGTGGTGCTCTCCCCTACCTCGGGGTCTTTAAGAGAAGGCTGGATAGGCATCTGGCTGGGGTCATCTTATCCCAGCACTATTTCCTGCCTAGGCAGAGGGTTGGACTCTATGATCCAAGAGTCCAACTCCCTGCCTAGGTGGGGATGGAGCTCAGGCTAGTGACCAGGATTAAAGACAACAAAAAGTCCTTCTTCAAATACATTGGGAGTATGAAGAGAGCACTGGGTAATGTAGGGCCCGTGTTAGACTCAAATGGTAATCTTATGGCTACGCTAGATGAGAAAACCAAAATTTTTAACAAGTTCTTTGCCTCTGTTTTCTAGGACAGGGACCAGGACAGCTCTCCCACTACAGGTAGGGGCAATCTTGAGGATAGCACTGCCAGGCCTTGGGTCTGCACAGATGTAGTTAGGGATCTTCTGGAAGGGCTGGATGTTTTTAAATTTGTGGGCCCTGATGCCCTCTACCCACAGGTGTTGAGAGAGCTGGTGGGGGTCATTGTTGTGCCCTTGGCCTGGCTGTACGAGCGATTGTGGTCCACAGGCCAGGTGGCTGGAAATTGGAAACTAGCCATCTATAAGAAAGGGAGAAAGGAGGGCGCAGGAAACTATAGGCCCATAAGCCTCACATCGGTCTTGGGGAAAATCCTTGAAAAAATTATCAAGGAACACATCTGTGAGGGGCCAGCAGGAGAGATCATGCCCAGGGGAAATCAGCATGGGTTCATCAAAGGCAGGTCCTGCCAGGCCAACCTGATGGCCTTTTATGACCAGGCAACTAAATCCCTGGATGATGGTGTTGCTGTGGACATAGTCTTTCTGGACTTTAAGAAGGCCTTTGACACTGTCTTTAACCCCGTTCTCATTAATAAATTGAGCGTTTGTGGCACTGATGCCTACACAGTTGGATGGGTCAAAAATTGGCTGATGGAGCGCACCCAGACAGTGGTGGTGGAGGAGTTGTACTTGACCTGGTAGGATGTAAATAGTGGGGTCCTCCAGGGCTCAGTCTTGGGGCCTGCACTGTTCAACATCCTCATCAGCGACTTGGACAACAATGGCCAGAAGCTGCTGGAGAACAGGTTCAGGTTAGAGATTAGGAGGCATTATTTCACTGTTAGGGTAGCTAGGATCTGGAACCAACTTCCTAGGTAAGTGGTCCTCACTCCTACCTTGGGTAAATTCAAAAAGAGGTTGGATGAACACCTGTCTGGGGTCATGTGATCCCAGCGTGTGCTCCTGCCAGTGGCAGGGGGTCAAATTA
>NW_017728910.1:35790983-35829449 GCF_001723895.1 Crocodylus porosus
TTCTGCTTTGTTTTAGGTGATGCACACTGCTCTGTTCCACCAGTTCCTGGAAATCCAGGGCTCCCAGGTTTTAAAGGTGTTCAAGGTATGATTAGTTACGCTCTGAAAGGTAGTTTTCTGATTTCCTTAGACATTGTATTCTGTGCTCAAATCACAGAATCATAGGGCTGGAAGGGACCTCAGGAGGTTCTTTAGTCCACCCCCTTGCTTAAGGCTGGACGTTTCACAACCTCTCTAGGTGACCTGTTCCAGTGCCTAACCACCCTCATAATCAGAAAGTTCTTCCTATTACCTAGCCTAAATTTCCCTTGTAACAGTTTTTTGGAGAGTAGAGGGAAGTTTCTCCTCTACTGGGAGTACGGGTCCAGACTATAACCCAGGTTCTGCTCCAAATCACCACGAACTCACTAAGCTACACAACATCTACTTGATTCCCTAATAAAAAATAGGTAACTTTGTAAAATCACATCACATGGTAAGCAAGTTATTTCAACAGAAACACAGTATGTGTCAAAAAAACAACTCTGCAAATGCACAGGAAGAGACTATAAATGAATTACAACTACAGATCTAGGCCCCAGATTGGTCCAATTTGTGTGGTCACCATAGGGTGAGAAGGAAAGTAAATTGCTACTGTACAGTAGTATACATGATTGCCAGTGGTCATGAGAGCAAAGAGCAGCTTTCACAGGGCTGCTACTCTACTGCCTCAAAGCATGTGGATGGGACGGTCAGAAATGAAGGGGGTGGGGGCGGGGAAGAGGGAGGGCTTGTTCTAACCACTAGCTAGAGTATGTACATCAACAGACCAGGGGAACTAAGCTGTGCCAGGGACAGACGCAGTGCTAGAGTACTTCCTTGCCAGAGCCCAGAGCTGTCCACAAGGCAGGCAGTAACATTCAAAATCATAATTCTGAATGTTGACGAGGAGACACCACCTGAGCAGACGAGGAGACACCACCTGAGCAAGACAGGTGACAAATGCAAGGAGTGCCCAGGTAAGAAACAGGGGTCCAAACAGTCTCCCAAATTGGTGGGTGGCACACACAGCAAGACAGGGCCTTAAATGCCTATATACCAATGCTTGTGGTATGGGGAATAGGCAGGAGGAACTCGCCCTCAGAATAGCCAGTTTAGACCCAGACATAATAGGGCTTACAGGAACTTGGTGGGATTCATCCCACAACTGGGCAGTTAGCATTAGGGGCTATAGGCTTTACAGGCAAGCTAGAGAAGGAAGGAAAGGCGGGGGTGTGGAGCTCTATTTCAAGGAGCAATACACGTCCTCTGCCAGCAAAATTGGGTCAGAGGGGCAAGTGGAAGTGCTCTGGGTCAAGATACAAGGGGGCCGTGGGGAGAGGGATCTAACGGTGGGGGTCTACTACAGACCCCCCAACCAAGGGGAGGAGCTGGACCGGGAATTTTCGGGCCTGCTTGCAGAGGCACTTAAGGCAAGGGATGTAGTTGTCATGGAAGATTTAAATTACCCGGACATCTGCTGGGAGGAACAGTCAGCCAAGTTGGACCGTTCCAGGAGGTTCCTGGCTGAGATATAGGACCTCCACTTAATTCAGGAGGTGCACAGTCCCACCAGAGGAAATGCCCTGTTGGACCGTGTCCTAGGGTCTTTAAGAGGAGGCTTGATGCCTACCTAGATGGCATCGTTTGAGCCCAGTTTTTTCTCCTGCCCAGGCAGGGGGTTGGACTTGAAGATCTACAAGGTCCCTTCTGACCCTACTTCTATGATTCTATGATATTCTCCCCATCGGCTACAAGGGTGTGAGAGGCATATGCTGACCACTGTACAGAATTTATAGCAAAACTACAATAGATTCTTGAAAGTTTTTTTTAATATTTTTTGAGAGAGTCATCCCTTACCTAATTCCAGTTAAATCTACATGCCTTAACCAAAGATTGATCACCAGCAGTTTGTGGCAAGATTCAAAATGTTAGAAAATGGCAAGAAAATATAACTAGCCCATAAGAACCATCATTCAGCAATTCATTTTTATTTTATTCTAGTGCCTTAAAACCACCACCTTATTAGCTCAGATTAATTTTTCTGTTCTACTTTGGAGATTTACAGCTGAGTTCCTATGCAGAGTGGAACAAACAGGTAGAAAAATGCAGCAGTCACACCTGCTCAAGCCCACTTGCGTGATGCAAGGTTAGAAACATGTTTTTCAAAGCTGCTGAAAAAGAGAACTTCCATATAAAATCCTACATAATGCAGTAAATTAATTAACTCCACCATAAAATAATACTGTTGGGGACAGAACTATCTTATGGTGGAGTACTTACCTGCTGAAATGCACATGTAGATGGTGATGGGCTGGCTGGAGAATGAGGGTGCTGAAGTGTGGGGGGCTGCCTGTCACCCAGCCCCGCATTTTAGCAACATTATGCCTTAGTCAACCCCTCCACCACCTGACGCTGTCATCCAGAGCCAAGGGCTGACCCTCTCCAGACTTTCTGCCAGCCAAGGGCTGCTCTGCTCCAGCTGAAAGTGCCCCAATCCTAGGCATACATGCTGCGCCCAGGGCAAGTTTATTGCTGCACCTTAACTGTGCATGTAGATGCACCCAAAGAGACTTGATAGGTCGCAAATATGCAAACAAATCGGTATTCTCTCTGTGTATTGTCAGGACCAAAGGGAGAAAAAGGAACACCTGGTCTCCCTGGGCCAGATGGCTTTGATGGACAAAAAGGACAACAAGGCAAAACAGGCATAGGAATTCCTGGACCAGAAGGTAAGTGGATGAAGACCTGTTTTTATCTGTGAAGCGTGAAGCTGTGCAGAAATTGAATACTATAAATGCCTACCTGGACAGCTAGAGGACAGGGTTGTTACCATGGTAGTTTTAAACATCTCCATCTCTTTTCTTTAATGGACACGGTGCCTGTCTGAAGTTTAGGGGTATGGTTGCTCAAGTTGGGATGGAAAATACTTCTGCATTAAAGTTGATGCATACATAAATCCTTTCTTGGAGGCTTTATTACTACCAGCAATAGAAGATCCTGCTGCAACTTGATCATTTCAGAACTTGGGGAAGAGCATGATCACTCTGTAATTTTTGCAGACATATTAAAGACACTATTAGCAAGAGGATCAAAGATACAAATGGGAATACAAGAAACCTGTACTGTCCCAAACAAAATCACAGCATCACTTCTATAAAAATCCCAGTAATCATTGGCTTAAGAAGCAAATGCCTCCTTGGTTTCTCATGTGATAGTGTTGTCTAGAGAGAGATCTGAAATGTAGATGTTACATTATATATATAAGTTATACATGAAGGGAATAATTAATTCTGGTGAAGTTTGAATTAACATTTCACAGTTATAAAATTTATCTTCTGAATTATACCCCACTTAGTATGATCTTTACATTAACAGGTTTCCGGGGCAATGCTGGGGAGCTGGGTGGTGAAGGTGAAAAAGGCTTTACTTCAGATGGAAGCACAGGCTCACCTGGCACTCCTGGAAGAGATGGTCAGAAAGGAGCTCCAGGTGATACCATTTATGGTCCCCCAGGAATTCCAGGCAGTAGAGGATCAGCTGGATCACCTGGCATGCAAGGCATGAGAGGTGATCCAGGCAGTCGTGGACTTCAAGGTAGGAATCTCATATTTCTGTGAAATGTGTTCAAACTACAAGGACAAAAACCATGGACTGATGTTACATCTGTAGCACTACTAACACCGATTATACAGATGTATGCACTGTCTGTAATACCATAAAAATGGCAAATTCACGACACAAATATTCCCCTTTCAGAGAGGAAATGTTTGTAACACCACGTGGAACACCTTTTGGAGGGAGGGGGAGCAGACAGCTCCTTGACAGCATGCTGCCATGGTTTATCAAAGAGCCATACTGGCAGCCTGCTGCCATGCTTCAGGATCGCCAGCAAGAGCTGGTGCCCCACAGTGCTTGTGGCCATTACAAGAGCACTGGCAAGAGTCCCTATTTCTGCAACAGCTGTAGTTCGTTCTGCTACCACTCGGCAGTGGGAACACCAGGAGGCATAGCAACTCCTGCTGCTGGCCCAGCTCCCCAGGAACAGCTGGAAGGTCCCCTGTTCCTGCGGTGGCAGCAGCAGTGGGAACAGCTGTCACTTGTACCATGGGGAGTCTAGGAAGAGCTGCTGGGTTGCTGGAGCACTGGCAGCCTGCTGGAGATGGCAGGTTGCCAGCAATGGGGCTCAGTGACAGGCTCCCAAAGAGGCAGGCAGGAAGCTGAAGAGCATCTTCTTATTGTCCTCTGGTGGAGAGCAGCCTTTGAGGTAACTTTATAGCTCTCCAGCTACACACTGCTGAGTCACTTTCTAGTGCCACAAACACCTGTTCAGAGCCAAAGAGAGATGGGACCTGTTTGCCATATTACTGTGGCTCCATAATAACTGCTGTGAAGCTACTTTTGAGTTTTACATCAGTGTAACTGAAAGCATCCAATCCCTTGAGCAGAAGATTAAAATATTGTGTGAAAGAAAAAATATTTCTCCTGTTATCCTGGATACACACATTATCAAAATCTAAAAGATAACAGCACTAACTTATGAGAACAGGAAATGGTCTAAAGCATAACTCAGCTACTTGTGTTTATAAACAATTGGGATATGGTGAGACCTGGACAAAATATGTAAATTTATGGACCAATTTAAATGGCAGGAAAATACCAGACATTTTGGAAACGCGTAGAAAAGAACCATGCAAGAACATGGGCACAATACAACAGCAGCCAAATGTCACCTCAGAAGTACAGCCCTGGAGCATTGAGGAGAGATGGGTAAGTAGGTAGGAAGCCCTTTTTATTATCGGAAATGTTGTCTGTTTTAGGACAGCCTGGTACACCAGGATTTCCAGGTGCTAAAGGTCGCAGAGGCAAGAAAGGAGATATGGGAGCTCTAGGACAGCGAGGCCTACCTGGTGAGCAATGCGACACAAACTTACCAGGGCCACTGGGACTGTCAGGCCCAAAGGGATGGCCAGGCCCTCCAGGTAAGTGGTGATCATATCATTATTACCTCATAGCTCTTAGCTTTATCCATTCTTTTCTTTCAAATAAACACTCTCAAACTCAAATAGTCCCTCTCTCCTTTTACTTCATATGCCATTGGCTTTCCACCTGTGACAAAACCTGTTCTTGTTTCCAGTGAAGCCATTAGTCAAAGTCCTGTTGACTTCAACAATAACAGTTCCGAAACCTTTATGAAACTGTCATTAAACATTAGGAAAATATGAGCTAAGAATGACCAAATTGTGGAAGTTAGTCATCATGTGAAGGTGCAGCTAACTGGTAGAGTGTTTCCTCTTCCTCAAAACAGCTTCCTTCGCACAATTAGCCAATGTTCCCACTAGCTTGTGGACAGGTTTTCCTTCTCTTAGCTCTTTGTGCATCATATACGATGTGCAAATAAATTTGTTGAAACATTACATTGAATCCCTGTTCTATTGTAAATAGCAATTCATGTGCCAGCATGTTAGAATTAACTATCTAAGTCAGACTTATAATTAAAAACAGCAAAAGAAAACTTTATAGATACCTTTTCCTACTGTGTTTCTATGTGCTACCCCTCAATGCAGTTCAGCCATGTTTTTGTTACATATTTTGTATTTTATTTTGTTGCATATTTTGTGAAATGCAGCAACAATTCCATGGTAGTGAAGTTGGTAGGGGAAGACAGTGTTATAGGGCTCAAAAAGAGACAAACTTCTGGGGAACTTTGGATAAACAAAATACTATGTGATGTAGTTGGTCTGAGCACAGCTATTAAGATTTTCATTTGTACATTTATTCTGGGATTTTTGTGCCATTTGATTCCCTTCTGCTTCTTAATCTCATGGTTGGTATATCAGATACAATCCAGTGAGGATCATTGTTTCTGGCAACACATAGTGCCACATATTTTATAGACTCCCTTTAGTCAGTATGATTTCATCTCGTGCATTGATGGCGTGAAAAAAAAATCAGAAGTCCTTCCCAAAACCATTTCCCATAACACCGTAAATTGCTTAACTGGCCCACTAAATATATATTCATTATGCTTTAATACTACAGGAAGGTTAATAATCTCCAATATTGTTGTCATCCTCATTAACTTCACTGTGCTGTTCATTTAATGCAGTTACAGTTTAGCTTAGACTTGGGTAATACTGCATGGAAGAGGGCTTGTAAAAAAGTTTCTACCAAAACTATTTGATGATATGAAATTGGATTTTTAACTAAACAAAAATTTTGCAAAAAATTGCGTGCTTTCCAGGGAAATCTTTGATCTTTCATCAGACAAGACACATATCCAAATCCAAAATATTACAGCCCTAAATCAAACTATTTATGAGAGCAGGTACTCCCATCTCACTGCTCCAATGATGTATTGTGGCACAATTTAACTTTTTTTTTAAAACAAATTTAAAAAAAAAGAATTTTCTCCAGAAGAGGAAGAGGGTAGGGAGAAGGAAACCAAACACATCACTTTTTTTATCAGCTCTCTTACTGAGGGATTTTTTTCTTTTCTGAGTAAAGGGAAGGACACAAATGTATCTTCATTCACTGTAAGCTTGAGTAAAGTAACACAAACTGTTTTCTCAGGCTTTCCAGGCTCTAAAGGCCACCGAGGAGACATGGGTTCACCGGGATCAGTTGGAAAAAAAGGTCTTCCAGGACCTAATGGTATACATGGGCACTCTGGTCCTCCAGGGTCACAAGGATCATCAGGGCTCCCTGGGGATAATGGACTGCCTGGTCTCCCAGGACTGAAAGGTATCTGAGCATCCCAGGACTCATCCTCTTTCCATGTACCTCTCTTAAAAGGATTTGCTCTTGGTGTTATAGAAGTCAGCAAGAATACTATGCATCTTATTCCCACCCAGCTTCTAGAACATGGCTCAGTGGTTTTTCTCCTGTAGAAAAAGAAAAATCCCAAAGTTTGGGATTACAGGGAGCTCTAACAGTACTGTTATTTTGGTTGCTTTAACAATGTTATAGGCAGATTTTTTCCTGTTTGTAATATGCATTACTTTTTATGAAGTGTCTTCAGTGAGAATGTTTTGGAAATGCCTGGTGTGCCAAGGAGATATACTGATGTAATTTGAAGAGTACCTTTTCCCAGCTGAAAGTCCTGTCTAATGTTTCCAATACTTAGGCAATCATTTAGTAAAACATAACTGTTTAGAAACTATTTAGATATGTAAGTAAAGATGCAATTCACTTACTCCATGTACTAACTTACATTTTATCCATGGGAAGACTTGTGACTCATATTTTGAGCTGGGGGTATAGGTAGGAACATAAATTCCTTAGGCCAGCTGGGCTGGTTCATTAGGGTGACTTGATCCCATAACAGGGCAAAGTAGCATTTTAAGTGCCTGGAACTAGCTGATAGTATCTACTTTTCATACGCTTAGGAAAAGGTGTCTCTGAATCTCTACTACCTACCATACCAGCCACATTCCACCCTGGAGTAAGGGTAGTGGAGGGTGGGTGGTTGCAACACAGGGGCAGTGATAAAAGACAGCCCCTATTATGTTTAATCTTCACTCATGTGAGGTCCAAGTTTAAGTTAGAAACCAACTTTTGCCAGGGCTGAGTAGAGGAGTATTTGGGAACCACAACTACTACTTTCCATGATGCCTCAGCACAATCCTGTTTGTAACCTTTAGCAGCTTAGATATTACAGTGATGATTAAGTTATCTAGGTAGGTAGCAGACACATGCTCTGGCAAATTTTGTGTACCTATCAAGTTGCTCTTCAGTATGAATTAAATACATCCATTAATTTTTGAGAGTTCCTTTTAAATGCTTTTCATTTTATTTTGCTCCCTTTCTTGGTAACACAGGAGACAGTTTAAAAAGTTGGTATCTTCATATTATTAACAGGAAGAAAAGGGATTCAAGGGCTCCGAGGTTTTCCAGGATCCCCAGGAAAACAAGGGGAGATGGGAGTCCCAGGTGAAAAAGGTGAACAAGGAGAAATGGGTCCACC
This sequence comes from Crocodylus porosus, assembly GCF_001723895.1. Lineage (NCBI taxonomy): Eukaryota > Metazoa > Chordata > Crocodylia > Crocodylidae > Crocodylus > Crocodylus porosus. The sequence goes on from NW_017728910.1 coordinate 35,798,968, forward strand.
TGGGCTCCCTGGAGACCTGGGGGATGGAGGGCAAAAAGGTATGCGGAAACAGTATTGCCTCTGCATTACAACTGCTTCTTTTGTTACAGCATTGTATGCTTACATTTTTTATTTGCTAAAAAGGGTATCTTTTATTATCTAGTCACCTCCATTTTCAAAGATACTGGGCCTGACTGTTCTCTCAGTTACACTCCTAAAAAATCAAGGATGCTTCCACTGGGATCCATGTATGGATTGAAATGTGTGTGAAAAAGGGAAAATCAGTCAATTTAAACAGTCTGATTAATTCACAAACCAGTTTCTTTTTATTTGTTTCTTACACTTAGTGGTGCCTCCAGCACAGCTCTTCCTAGCAGTGAATGCCAGTTGTATGACACTACCAACAGATTTGAAACAGACATTCTTCAAGGTTGTTATATTCTGTGTTGCTTGGTTCATATATATAGCATGTGGGCAATAACATCTGCAAATTACTCCATCCAAACGGAGTAGTTCCAAACTAACAAAAAAAAGGGGGTTAACTGGCTAAAACAAAAAAGAGAAGGGAAAAAACAGCTTTTGCAGCAAACTTGTTGAAACAAATGGGACTTGAGTTCCAAAAAGATGAGAACAAAGAACTATGGTAAGATATCCTCCGGGAAGAAGTTCAACTATTAGAATGAATTCGAAAGACATATTCATCAGCTAGTATTTGTGTATATTTCCTGTGTTCTATTTCAAAGGTGAAAAAGGGCCACAGGGAGATCCTGGTTATATCATCATACACCATGAGAAAGGACAAAAGGGGGATCCAGGTCCTCCTGGTGAGCAGGGATTTCTAGGAGACAGAGGTAATCAAAAAATAGAGGAGTGCATGGCTGCTAGTGCATAAAAATGCCTGATTTTTAAACTGGCCACTTGTTGCCAATATTGCACCCACAGTTAATTGTAGATAGAAATTACAAGCATAATTCTGAAGGAACAAATTTGAGCATTCTGCTGTGTTGTTGTGTCTACAAGTTCTTTAGTTAGTTGCATATGTATTCTGGGCAGTCTACAAATTATACCAACACACAGAAATGAACCACTAAAGTGTATCATATAGGACATAGGAGGATGTTAAAATAGTCTTTTATGATGGGATAATTTCAGGGGACAAAGGCAGCCCTGGAATCAGAGGGCTCCCAGGATTACCAGGCACAGATGGACTCCCAGGGCCCCCAGGTGAATCTGGCATTGGTGGACAGATAGGTTTACCAGGCCCACCAGGCTCCCCAGGACCACCAGGCACCAGAGGAATTCCTGGTTTCTCAGGAGCCCCAGGTGATCAGGTAAGCTAAGTGCAGCGGGTGCAAGACCACAGGCACATAATACTGCCCTTTGTTTTTGTACATCTTAGGAACTTGCACTAGTTTGACACACAGTGGGTGTATCTACACATGTCCCTACGACACCTTTGTTACTGCACCATCGTTTAATACTTCCTTTTGGAAGTGCTGAATGACACTGGAGTAACAGCCTGTACTGAGCCGTGTGCACAGTTATTTTTAGCTGGTACGTTGCTGTAGTGACACGCTATAATGGGGGAGTGCATTGCTATGGTGACATCGCATCATGTGTAAACACACCCAATGGTATGCTGCAACTGGTTTTGATGCACAAACTTTATGCTACTTGCCCATTAAATCATATTGAGAAGACATTGTCAACCTGACTTGCATGGTCCACAATGTGAAATGGCTTTATTTAAGGTTTTTACTTAATTTTATTTATAAAAGCCTAAACCTATATTTGGGAATTATATTGGTGCCCCTCCCATATACTTCAATGATGTAACCGTATTTTCCTGGTATTTGGACTGGCTTGGTATGCTCTCACTCATTCAAAGCCTTCACAAGATTTCACTACAATGGCAGAAGCTTGGCACTGCCTTGTTGCATTTGGACACATACCTACTGCATGGAGCAGCACACTAAAATATGATATTTTTAAGGGATAAATATCAGTAAATGTGATACATAAACTTAGAAGCAAATTCTTTGCTGGTTTGTCCTATACAGCAAGATAGCAGGATTACACAAGATATAAATCAGAGTTGAATTTAGTCCTTTATATATATATTGTTTCTGCTAGGCCTTTATCTTACTAAACTGTTTTGAAGTACCTTTCGGAGTATATTTGTCTTCCTGATGAGACTCCATTAATTAAAATAAAAAAAGAGGTGGACTTCAATATTTTTAATTTTTGGTCAAAGCTAATTTTTCATTTACATTTATAATTATGTATGCCTTTGAGTAATGTGTATCACTGAAGTTCATGGTTTAGATAAACTACAACTGTTAAAATACAGTTCTTTTAATTGGGCCAACTGAAGGTGTTCAAGATGTTGAAGTATTATATAATGTGTATGTGCCCTGATCTAATTAAAAAATCATTGAAGTTTTCTGAGTGCATCAAAAGACCAACGTTTGGTCACTGACTGGCACAAGTTAGTAGATTAATCAGCTAGCACCCTTGACAGAAGACACCAGACCTAGTCTTCCTATTCAGATTTTTACTAGTCTGTTCACCAGTGAAAGAAAGAAGTGCTTTTGGTAGATTGTGTCTGTTGTATATACTATGTTTGAAATATACCTCTTTTTTATACTGGCAGGGTGAACAGGGTTTACCAGGAACTCCTGGAAGTCCAGGACCAGATGGCAGAAAAGGATGCAAAGGTAACAAGCTGAAATGCACAAACTGCATGAAACAGATTGTTAGGTTAGTATATACTTTGATATACAAGATGCACCATTCAGAAGAGGTAAAGAGACAGATCCTTCAAATATGAAAAATTACTAAAAGCAAGACTGTGCAATCCCTAAATCCAATTCTTTCTTTACATTTTGATTTATTACTTTAAAAGTGGATCTTAGTGACTTAGTATCTTAGAAAATCACTGTAATAGGGCAAGGCACAACACAACTACTACATAGCAATTTTCCTCCATAGCAAATTCAAGGTTCATAATGAAAACTGAGCTTGAAAGACTTTTATAGACAGTGGGTGTGTCTACACAAGACACTAACTGCACAGTAGCCTAATAATACTGTGCAGTAGCACGTCACAGCACAAACAGTGCTAGTACACTACTGCATAGTACCACCATTAAAAAGACATTTGCTAGCACTACAGCACAACAACGCTAGTTATTGCACATTATGAATGTATAGTTGCGTACAGTATGGAACAAATGCTTAAAAGTTGCCTGTAAATAGTTTAATACTTTTTGGCAAAGTAGGATTATCTCTCTCAAGTCTTAAAGGGTTTGCCTACTATTTAGCCTTCTGTCTCTAAATTCAGAACATTTATCTTGAAGTATCAGCCACTATCTCTTCACATCATAGGACTGTAGCACTCATCAAGGCTCTCCCATCAGTGTTTTTACACTTTTACATCAAAGACTGTTACCAACTCCTACTGTTTCCACTGTGATTGAATCCATTGGCTAAGATAACTTTTTTCTGAGTAAATGAACTTAAGCTGGGGTAATTTTTTATTCCTTAGCTATTTCTATAGGAACTGTGTCTACTTCACTATAATCACAGAGAGGATGTATGTAGCACTTTCCTAAATCAATGCACTTTGCAATTATTAAACTAGTTCTTGAATTCCATACTGAGTCTTCACTGTGTCAAACTCGCATTGAAGTCATTGGAAGTTATAGTGAATACTAAATGAGTTAGGACCTTAGGAAATGGTAATTGATTAGACAATCTAAGAATTAAATGATGTGTGTGTGTATGTATGTATGTGTGTGTGAGTGCGTGTATATATATATGTGTGTGTATATATATATATGTGTATATATCCACCTATCACTGTTGCTTTGATTCAACAAAACACCAGTATATTCAGTAAGCAGAAAGCCAGGCCAACAACAAATGTCTTTAAATGTTCAAAGCAACATTATTAAATTAAATAGTAATACAAAGGTATAATCTATTAATGCTGTGCCTGTGTCTATTCTTATCTCTCTCCTAAAGCAGAAATAACCCACTTCTACAATCTTAAGCTTCCTGACTGCTAGGAATATAATTTCATATTTCTCTTTTGTGTATTTGTCTATGGATTGCATTATAGTCACTAAGTATATTATGATACTCTCTTTACCTTTGTCCACAGCTTTAAGACTTAGGTATCGATCTTCTTTCATTAATAAATCCTGTGACAATCTTAAAAAGGAAATGAAAGAAAAAATCTTTAAAAGGACAGAATCCCCAAACCTGGTGAAGCTTTCAAAATATTGATCAAGGCAGGGGGAGCCAAACATCTGGCAGGCATATCATAGATTAAGCCCCATGCCCTCCCCAGGTGCCATTCCGATCTCTTTCCTTTGCTTAATCTGCCACTCTGCTCTTTTTTCCCTGCCTGATCTGTTGGCCTGGCTTTCTGCTTCCTGCCCTATCTGCCACTCTGCTTCCTGTCACACACAGAGGCTGTCCATGCCGCTTGTGGCATCTTGCAGGTTGGCCACCCCTGGATAAAAGTACCCTATTATACTTATTTGCATGGCATCTAGCAGTAGGGGACCTCATTCCTGACTGAGGCCTAGGTGAGTGTTGCACATGTATTATTCATATTTAATATAAAAGCCTAACAGAGTTACTTACAGAGAAGTTTTTCCTTTGCCCCACCGTCTTCCTGTTAGTGTAAGCCTGTCAAAAACTATTTTCTAGTTTTTATGGTCTCTTAGTCCACAGTAATAGGATTACTTCTGTCATTTAATTTTTATCTCAATGTTTGTAAATTACTAGCCTTCAAAGGTACTAAACTTGGGCCTTGTGGATAAACAGATCCATGTCTGACAAAAGTTGTTATTATTTCTAATTTAACAGGGAACAGAGGTGACCTATCCAGTCAACCTGGTCTCCCGGGTCCAAAAGGGCCTGTAGGAGAGCCTGGCTTACCAGGTAATATAACCCATATATCTTGGGGAGTAGGGGAAGAGGGAAGCTGAAATAGTTTCAGATTTGCTTGAAGTTAGTTTTTGTTTGTTTATTTGTTGTGCTTTTGGACTGCTTCGCAGTCTAATGCTGATACACACGTTTTGGCTTTCGGGCCTTGTGACAAGAAATGCCTCACAGCCTGTTACATAGCCCAGAACACAAAATTAAAAGACGAGGTAGGGTCGGTAACTCTTTGGATGCATTAGTGATGAGCAATCTGCTAACTACCAAAAGGTGGCTCAGCATCATTACTACTACATCATGGCAGTTCTGGGAATGGGTCTTCCTTCTTCAACTTCATGGAAAGTTATAAAGGAAGACCTTTTTCTTGCCATGTGGTTGGGAGTTGACAGAAAGAAAGTAATTTCTTCTCTATCTCTACATTAAATGTAGTCACAATGTACCATCACCAAGACGCCATAAACATTTTTGTATTTGAAATGCTGAAGTATTTGTGTAAAAGCTGTTTCATTGCTCAGAAATATATATATGACAAGGCACACAGAGCTTGGATTTGTAAACATTCCACAGTACGTAGCATGTATATCTTTAAATTAAAAACTAACATTTATCTTTTGTTAAGGTCCCCATGGATTCCCAGGTGAGCCAGGTTTTCCTGGTGCCCAAGGGCAAACTGGAAGACCAGGACCTAAGGGGATGCCTGGATACCTAGGAGTACCAGGCTTTCCAGGTGAGTTCAAGTATAAAAAGAGTGGATGAGGATCTGTTCCAAAAGGACAAAAAGGGAGTTGAGCTATACTTCAGTGTGCTTGTAAACAATGCCACTGAGGAAGCATAACTGTGGGGAGTAGGTTGGCGTTCTAGTGCAGATGAGGAGAATCTTAGAATTATAGAGCATGTCTAAATGAGACATTTACTGCGCAATAGATTAATTAGTTGTGCAGTGTATGTCTCAACATCTATACACGTGCCCCTGTTAGGCTGGAGTAAACTAATTTACTCTGCAGTAAGATAGTACTTGTAAATAGTACATATAAATAGTATTTACAAGTACTGTCCTGGTGCAGAGTAAAAACTTTGCACCAGCGCATGTGTAGATGCTGTCCCAAATGGCTGGGGCATGAGGGTGGTTCAGTGTAGGGACTGTCTGCTGCCTAGTCCCACACTGAAGCATCCTTGTGCCCCAGCCAGTCCCTCTGCAGCACATTGAGCTGGGTCAAAGCAACCTCAGGCAGGTAGGCTGACCCCCCAGGACTCCTTGCCAGCCAGGACTTCGACTTCAGGGATAAGTGCAGACACACCCGGTAGTAATAAGCTCCAGAACTTGTTGCTGCCTATTAACAGACATGCGTAGACATGCCCATAGAGATGTTGGGCTGGCAGTGACCTCTGTAGGTCATCTAGTCCAACCTCCTGCCTGATGCAGGATCATCTATATAAAGAAGGAGTAGAGAGTCTGCCAAGAAGGGCCACAATGGCAAAACAAGAACTGATAATTCATTTAGAGAGAATTTATGACTTCAGGAACCTATGAATAACTTATGAATAAACAGTGTCTGGACAATAAGGGAAAACACCAATGTAGAGGGACCCAAGCCAAGCAGCTGCACTAAGATGGGGTGTGTGCGCTCAGCAGGTGTCTTGCTCTCTTTCAAATCTTACCCATCACAACTAAATGTAGTTGAGAAGAGGTATAGGAATTTAGTACCAGCTTAGAGAGCCGACTGAGGTTGGCATGGGTCACTGTTGGGATCTTCTGTGGGGCTTCTCCTCCCCTACCCTCCACCCCTTTCCACTCCAAGTTCCAGTTGGTGTTGGACACATGTTTGGCCATCTTGAGTGACTGCCTTGCAGCTCAGATGGAAAAAGAAGCAACCAGGTTGTCCGGCATCAGTGTGTTTTGGCTATGCTGACTGGATTCTGCTGTGAGTTCAGAGTCAGCTGGGCATGGCCCATGTAAAAAAGCAAACAAACTAACAACAACTCAAATAACCATGCCCTAGGCCCTTCTCTGGCCATCCAGGCAGCTTGGTCACTTTTCTTCAGGCAGTCTCAATCCCACATGGGTTACCCTATAATTGCTCAGTCTGTGTAGGTCTGCTTGTCCTAGGCAGACTCCCAGAATAATGTGAGGCCAGGGAAGTCATGAACCCCAGCTTAGTCCTGAAGGGTACCTGACTTCTCCTGGCAGCTTGGTGATCCAGCATTCATCTGGAGACCTCTGGAGACCTTCAGGTCTCAGGCTCTTTGTCCCCTGTCTCTGTGAGGAAATGTGACAAGATTTCTCATTCCTCGGTGTGTACCACCAGTCCTGGGGTTGGTATGGGCTCACATAGGGGTTCCCAGGTTGGCAGAAACCAGTCCGGCCCCTCATTCAGCCCCATATGCCCAGCTGCTATCAGCAGGTGTTAAGAGCCCCTCAGGGGCTCTTTATTCCCTGCAGCTGCTGCCTCCAGGCCTCAGGTGGTGGTCCATACACCAGCTGCCTGATACCATTCTGGGCTGCAGCCCGAGCCCATGTGGGGCTGGGGTTCTGGCCCCTGCCCGGCTCCAGGTGCAGAGCCCAGGGGATGCCTGTTGCATGCTGGCTGCCTGCCCAACAGCACAGCAGAGCATGCCCTAGTTGCACAGGTTCACCATTTCCCCACAAGTCAGTACATGGCTTGGCTGAGCCCCTGTTAGAACCACCTAATGACTGCAGTAAATAGAAAGTTTTTCACTCTCAGGTGCTGTGGGTGTTCCAGGATTGCCAGGTGTTCCAGGTGACCAAGGTCTTATTGGACTCCCAGGGCCTGCAGGATTGCCAGGATTCTCTGGTTCCAAAGGCAGGAAAGGTAAGAATTACAAGGACTCTAGCCATAGCAATGTATTACTGTTAACTGCATGGGAACCAATGGAACTGAAAGTCAAAGAGGAGTTTTAAAAGAGCTTTACACTGGCCTAAAATCTTCCCAAAGTTTAGAGTGGCCCCACTTTGGCTTAACTAGGACAGTTAGGCCAACTCAAAGCACCACTATTGTGCAGTCATTATTGCATATTTATGTAGTACTGGTATGAGCAAGTACTAAATGAACATGCAGTAACTTGAGTTACTGTGCAGTAATGCCGACAAACATCTTTATTGTGTTGCATGAAGCTGCTACACAGTAGTATCGGGCTACTGTGCAATCAGCATCTCATGTAGATGCAGCCAGAAAGTACAAAAATTGTCCAAGGAAATGAGACTAAAACCTTAGGTAAATTAAACGGATACACAAGAGATCAAGTTCTTCTTAAACCAATGCAGCCAAGAGCAGAATTTGACACAATGAAAGTAGACTTTCTCTGTAATCATTTGGATGCTGTGCTAACAGTTATACTGTGTTACACTTTGTGACCAGCCAGTGCCACTGTTACTCTACGTATAGCAACTAGGTATCTGACTGTTGAAGCAGACTGAAGGGGAAAATGGTAACTTTGTAAACGGCATTCCATTCAAATGTCTGAAATCTTGTGTGACTGGTACATTTTATCAAATTGTGATAGTGAGATAACTACTATTTGCAAAAGGTGGTCTCTAGGTCAATTTACATCTAAAAATGTTCCAAAAATATGAGAAATTCTGCTCTTACTGGTGATCACTGTGTTTGAATTGAGCAATGGCAATCTAAAATTCTTTTATCCATGAAAGTTTATGTGTGTGCACACACACAAGTACTCTCTCTCTCATATACTCAATATATATTTTGAGTATTGGAGCTGTTCATTAAAATTAGATCAATGTTAAGCTAAAAAGATTTTAAAGTTCTTTTGTTTTTAAGTGGCCTCGGAGTCGCAATCTGTATCCTAAACAGTTCCTGGGATAGCAGAACAATAGGTGGCCTCATACTTCAGTAGGGCCACAATTTTATCCAGAACATATTCCTTTTAGGAAGGACTATGAATTCTTGTAGAGGGAAAGAGAAGTTTTAGCTTTTTGATTTCAGCCTAAAGCAAACTTGGGCAGTTCAATTATAAGCCACTGAAAAATGAGGTTTACAATGAAAGTTTTTGCTTTCTACAGCAAGGCAAGGGTGTTGATACCATACAGTGATGATAAATTTCTCATTGCTATGTAATCTGCAGGGAGCAGTTTATCATGTTGCTGAGTATAATTATATATTGCAGCAAAAGCAGGCATGCTGCAATGACAAGGTTTTCCAAATATGCTTCCATTTGAAAAGAGGCATCATGCACCTGACTACTTGTTAGTTGCAAAAGTATCCTATTCCTCTTCTGTATGGACAGGCATTTTGTTTAGACCGAAGCAGACACATCTCTTCTACATTTTACTAAACTTGTCCCAGGGCCTGCAAAATGTGATAGGGGGCCAACTCAATGCCAGGTCTCAACATCAGCCTACCCACCTGTCTATATGGAGCAATCCACCCAGTCTTTCCTGCCATGACTTGCTGATTAATAAACTGGTGTAAAATGTGGGAGGCTGCCCATTTTAATGCCCCGATGCCAAGGGGCATTGTACATGGCTCCTTACTGCTCCTACACTGTCCCATGCCTTGCAGACGGTATAAGTTGATGATAGCTCTGGCCTGAGGCCTAGCCAAACTCTGTCCCTTGCTGGGCCTCCATCATTCATGCCGACACGCTGCCATTTATAGGGACTCACTCAAACCACCCACTCTCACTGGGCCTATTGCACTCTGCCCCCTCTCACCTGGTCTCTTTCGTACCGCCTATCACTGGGTCACTCCCAATCTACCCTGCCTTGTGTCTTCCAGTCTGCACATGCCTTCAGGCTTATGTACTCTCACTCTAACTGGGCCCGATGCAGCCTCTTCAGGCCACCGCTACACCAACCTTACTCTTTGTGGGCACCAGCCTCATACCTCACACTGAGCCAGACTCAGCCTCTGGCCCCTCTCTGGGCAGCTCATATACATTTTTGAGGGGGTTGGCCCCTGTTCAGCCCTTCAGGTTGCCCTTCAACCCTACTCTGCATACCCCTGGTGCAGCCCTTCAGGTCCACCCATGCAAACCTTACTCTATACTTGGCTGGCACAGTTCTTCAGGCTGCCACTGTGCACCTTACTCTGTGTAGGCCTCACATGCACTATTGCCTCCTCTCTGAGGCCCCACTACTGTCCCCTCTCTATCTGAGGCCTCTGGGGTCATACATTCCCCTCCCCCTCCATGGGGCCTCTGTAGGTGTAAATGCCCTGCCCCCTCCACTTTCTGTTCCTACACATAATTACCCACTGAGTAGTGGGGGCTGGGGTTATATGGCACCCCTACCCACCTTTCACCGAGGAGGCAACTGGCCTGGCATTTCTGGGGAGCTACCCCACCATGGGTAGTCCCACCAGACCGTCCTTCCCCAGCAGGGTGCAGTTTTCAGTCATACCCAGGACCAGGAGCCTCCTGCCATCCCCATAGCTCCTGCCCTTACTTCCAAGAGTGTTCTGAGCAGCAGCTCAGCTGGGTGGTGTTTCCATGGCTGCAGCCAGCAAACTGCTGCCTGAGTCCTGGGAGCTCTGGATCTAAAATGGAGGCTGCTCAGCCCTCTCCTCCTATCCCAGAGCAGTCATGTGACTGCCAATTAGGGCTAGGCCACACCTGCAGGCTGCACTGCTACCTGCTTTCAAGCATTAAAGTGGCAGGCACCATAGATTACCAATATGTGAACAGAGGCTGAAAGATAGCTTCAATGAAAACAAATTCCAGAGGAGCTGAGCAAGAATTAGATCTATGTGGATTAATTCTTTCAGTGCGGTTGAGTAGCAAGATGATAAACTTGGAAATGTATCAGGCATGGCTGGTGAACTCAGAGACAGGTGGGGTGGGTAGCGTAAGCGGAGGGAGAAAATTTTTTGGGGGGAGGGCTGAATGCACTCACACATGGGCGCACCCCCCCCCCCTTCAAGGAAAGTCTGCGGGACAAGGAGGATGGGGATGGGGATGGGACCAGGCAGGGATCAGATCAAAGCTGGGGCCGGGATCAGGGACGGGGCCTGCTGCACCCATTCCTTCCCCTGCACCCATAGTCATTGCCTGGCACTGGTGGCCCCTGTAAATTCACCACCCTGCACTGGCCCCAGCCCTGCACCACCCGGGGTGGCCCAGAACGGGGCCAGCCTTGGCTGCACTGCTGACCCGGAAAGGATGGAGCCCGCGAGACCCCCCCGCACCTACCCAACATCATCCCCAGAAAGAGCCATGATCTTTGCATGGGGCATAGGTGGGCTGCAGCTGCAAGCTTCACGCTGCCTGCTCCATGCCTTGCGGCTGCCTTTGAAAGCAGCGCAACATGGAGCCATGTGAGTCCCACCGCTGGGTGGTCCAGGCTGGGCAGCAAGGCACATGGCACTGGGCTGCACAGCTTTCAAAGGCAGCAGCGAGGTGTGGAGCAGGCAGAGTGCAGTTCACAGCTGCATTCTGCCCGTGCCCTGTGCAAAGACGGGGGGGGGGGGGGGAACAGGCTCCCCTTTGCTGCTCGGCGTCATGCCCCTGGAGGAGCTGCCAGGCTCCGATTGTTCCATGACCTGGTCCTGCCAGGGCCCCATTCACCATTAATGGAGCCCCAGCCAGGCCATGGGACAGTCAGAGCCTGGTGGGTCGTCCAGAGACACGGTGCAGGGAAGTCAAAGTGGGGAAATGTGCCCCAGCTCCCCTGCGGTGCACACAGCCCTCCCCCTCCCCTAGTCCTCCCATTCTCCTGGACGACTTACCTGCTGGAGCTGCTATGTAGGCTGCCTGGGTTCGCATACATGGCACCCCCTGTCTTCCACCTTCCTCCCAACAGCTCTTTACTTGGGCTGGGGTGTCAGTACAGGTACCCCACTGCCCACTTAAAAAAGTAGCTATTTCAGTTATTTAAACTGGTTGTTTCCACTGCGTATGCACCATTGATGAAGTAAGGAGATAGCCCCAAGGTGCCTTACTGCGCATATGTGTAGTGGACTAGACCAGCCTGTATAATCATGACATGATTGATCATGTTGTTTTGAAACTGGCGGAGCAGTGCCCAAGCACCCCCTATTAACCAGCCATCACTGAAACTTATCCATGTATATGAACGTAAAAGAATTGGTATGTTTAGTATATTGCAGAGCATAGATCTTAGATAATAAGTGACATAGTAACAATAGCAACATTGTAATAGTAGTGATGATGCATCTGTGACTATCATCAAAAGTGAAACAGTTTAATTGTTCATTATTAAGGACAGAGTCTTGTTAGCATAATTGCTTCTCATTTACATTATAGGTCTCAGGTCTGAACAACTTTTGGAGTAGGAATTGAAGTTATAGGGCAGTTACCAGAACAAAACCACTATCTCTTTATTACAGATATATCTCACTAATTAAGGGCCTGATTCTGCAGCCCTTACTCATGTGAGTATTCCTCGCTCTAGCAAACAGTCACATTACTTTTAGTGAGACTACTTGTGTGAGTAAAGGTTGCTGGATTGATCTATAAAACATGGAAAGGATGGTTCATATATAGGTCAGCCAATTCAGCTGTACCTGGAAATATGGGACTGTAACAGTCCAAAATCTAGAATTACAAGTGTTGATGTTATAATGGATTGTTGGCAAATGCATTAGAAATTCCCTGGAAAGCAAAGTAAATCAAGTCATCAATCCTGACTGAATATGCTAAAGATCAAAAGAATTTTAAACAGCAAACTGGATTGAAAAAATATCAGAGTATGTAATCATTTTAGATGTGCCATTGTAAAGTCCCCAAATTGGCTAAATAATTCTGATTTAAAACTTTAATAAGGAGCTCCTCTGCAAATACAGATGACGCCACAGTACACAGGATTGGAAAGGTAAAAAAATGCCATGAAATGTTATCAAAAGAGCTGTGAACTAAAGGCAGACAGGATATTATGGGCTAGACTTCTCCTGCCCTTTATTACTAAGGTTGGCCTGATACTTCCAAATAAAGTCATATTTTCAGTTTAGCAATTCAGTCACATATTTGAGTGCCTAAATATGGGCATGCTGGACTCATACTGTGATGAAGGTACCTCTCTCCCCAACTTGAACTGAAGTACTTGTGCATGCAGCTGATTGTAATTTGAAATGTTGGCAGTGAAGCAGAATAGTGAAAGTTCTCAATTTTCAGCTTTGATAAAAGAAAAACTTAAGCATTTACATTAAAATCACTCACATAATTATCCTATAGTAGTACAATCTTGTACCATTGTTTCTGCACTAGATAAATACGTAATATATCATCAGTATCAGAAAAATGTAATTTGCATTTTTAATTGTAACTTCTATTTTGATTTAACATGTTTTGTTTTTTAAAATTGGGAAAATATATAAGTTCATGAATAAGAATATTTATTATACTTTAAAAAATGAAAAATTGTTAGTAATTCAAGAGTAGTTTTATTATGAACATGATCAAAATGTTATCCCATTTTTTTGTGTCAGTTATTTTTCTCAGTTTGTAGATAAAAAGATGTTCTTTCCAAATTTTTATCCTGCAGCTCACTATCTGGTAAATCCATCTAGTAAATCATCACCAATTACAAAGATTCTGCATAATAGCACATGTCTTCAGTTACATGTATGCAACCCCACTGTGCTTAAAAGGGTTTGCACAATTGAGGATTTAGACTTTTTTCAAATAATCCTGTACAAAATAGAATGGAATCCCCCGAGTACTCTTTCCATGGGATTAACAGAAATAATAAAAAAGTGGTAAAATCATACTTTTATTACTAAAACTGGTAGATTATAACTGAATTCACTGAACAGATGTGGTGCCATTTTAAGGTCACTTTTCAAAGTAAACTACTCAGGTATGCGTACACTACAATCATAGAAATAGCCTGAGACCGTAGCAGAGAGAGACCTGAGCCAGTCTAAGACTAGTTAGCTCAAGTACCAGGAGCTATCAAGCCATGGCAGGCAATGGTACATGTGGGAAAATTGCAGAGTTCTGTGCTGCCAAGGCGAGACTGCAGTCTAGGCATATCCTACAGGATTAACAGGTAGATGTTCTTATTGAGAATAAAAAAGGGGAATTACTTTTGCTAGTTTCACTTTCTTTTGCCACCTGGAAATCTACAAATGACACTTTCCCATGCAGACCACTCTTCCATTGTCAAAACACATAAAAAATAATACATATTGAATAAAAAACATGCATTCAGTTATTTTATACATTATTTACTTTTTTCAATGAATGTTCTGAAGGATTTTGTCATGTTCCTAAGTATGTCTGCAATACTTCTAAGGTATGTCTGGATTGCCTGGATTAGATGGCTTGAACGGACTCCAAGGTCAAAAGGGTTCACCAGGAGTTCCAGGTAAAGAATAACATTATTTACTTGGGGGCACAAATTCTTTTTAAAGGTACACATTGGATGGTACACTATATTTTGATGTACAGCTTGTCCAGAAGACATTAATAATAAACTTTAAAACAAAACTGAAGGTTAGTGATGTACTGTGACACACCAGAAATCATTTGTGGTAAAAAGACTTAATGGCCGTGTGTAGACAAAATGAGAGACATGTGTGCACGACCCTTTGAAGTGGGCTAAATGCTTTTGCACCGCTTTAATGGCGTCGGTGTTTGCACACGGCGGCATATTGTGCATTAGTTCCAGCCACTGTAGGAACTTCAGCAGCGTAATATGCCTTAAATGACTTGGGACACAGTAAATTAAAACTACTTCGAGGAATTTTAGTTTCCTGTCCCTACAGCCATGGAGCAAAGCACCGGGCTCCACGCAGCTCCATGGCTCTGCAGGAAGCCCTGCAGGCAGCCTGACAGCAGCCCAGGAAAGCTGCTCTGCCTAAGAAAAGCGGTGAGCCTGATCTTTTTTTTCTTTCCCCACGTGGAGCCTGCCTGAACTGTGCAGGGTCCTGGTGCTTCCCTCCATGGCTGCTGTGCCCTCCGGGACCGCCTGAGCCAGATGCCTGAGGGTGGGTGCCACTTGTGGGGGGAATGCAGCTGCTGCAGAGGGAAGGACCAGTCCAGGGAGTGCTCCACCCACTAGCTGCTTGTCCTCCCCTTCCCGCCAGAGAGGCAGGTAAGTCAGCAGTGTGTGTGCACAACATGGGGGTTTAATCAGCTGAAAATTAAGTGCTGTTTTTTAAAACCCACCACTTCAATTTAGGGCCCTTGTTTCGTCTACACACGTCCAAAATTCCTTGTTTTAATAATCTGACAGTTTTGCTGGAATTCTTCAAACCTATTTTTACCATGAAGGTGACCAGTGAAAAGTTCCAAGTGAATCCAAGTCACAGAGTTTTCTTATATAAAAGACAACAATATAAAAGGAGACTTACAGGGGAAAAATTCTGGCCCCAAGGAGCTTAACATTTTTGAATTGAGGTGAATGAAGGTCAGATTCAAAACTCCATTCAGCTTCCACATGAGAAGTAGAAGCAAATGTTAGGGTGATCTTAAACAGAAGAACTTCCACAGCTGGCATTTAATTCTGTGCATCTTTATTCACATTCATAGTAGATTTCATATACTGTAATTATTTTCCTATGAAGGTCACAGCAATACAGGGCATCCAGGATACCAAGGAGAACCTGGACCAAAAGGAGACAAAGGTGAATCTGGACAGCCAGGAATTTCTCTTCCAGGTCCCCCTGGAGAAGCAGGATTGCTAGGACTGCCAGGTAAGAAATGCCTTTATCCTCAGTGTTGAATAGGCAACTGTTGATCCTTCTGGATCATGGTGTATGCATGAGAGGTCACCAGGACCTTTGAGGCACTAAAACGAGTGTGGAGGAGTGGAGGCTGCCCAAACCTTCCACCCCTATTTGGATCACTGAGACGGTATCCAAAGACCAGACCGTGTCTGGACATTCAATGCTTCAATGGCTGTAGTTATATGCACTTCCAGAAATGAACTGCAATGCTAAAATGATAACTCAGGTAGTCTTGTCCACCTGGTCAGTGTGCATATGAACTATGTGTCTTTGGGATCTCTTCATTAGGAGAATGATTTTTCTCTTTCTAGTGCATTGACACCTTCTGACTTTGTACAAGGAAGGAGTGAAAGCAGAAGATTAAAGACAATGGACAAAATCAGGGAACAGTTAAGATCTCATCTCAGGAAGAAATTCTCAGGGAAAAGGAGTGCTAGAGAGCTGGCAGTTACTAAAACACCATGTTAAGGATACAACAGCAAAGTATCCTGCTGCAGAAAAACAGGAAATATAGTAAGAGACTAACATGTCTTTCTCAGGAGCTGTTTAATGATAGGAAAATCTGAAAGGAATAATCCAAAAGCAAAGCATACATATAAATAAGGGATAGATATGAAGAAATAGCATAAGCACCAATCAGAAGGCTGAGGTACAAAGTGAATTAAAACTAGCAAAGGCCATAAAAGATGAGAAGATACAATTCTAAAATTACATTAGAAGATGACAAAATGAGGGAAAGATCCATTACTGAAGGAGAAAAAAGAACAAAAACCATACGATACAATAAAGGAGACTGGAATAAATTGTCTATGTCTCTTTTGCTTTAGTTTTCACAGAAACGGTTATGTTTTATCAAATGTTTAACACAGTTATTTTTTTAACGGGGGGAGCAGGAACAGAGGCCACAGCATGGAAGGAAGAATTTAAAGAATATTAATGTAAATAAAATGTATTTGGTGAAGAGGTCTTAAGAAAATGACCAAAGCATTCTCTGAATTGTTGGAGATTATCTTCAACTCAAGGAGAGTGGGAGGTCACAGAGAACCATAAAAACCGAACACAATGCCTATATCTAAGAAAAGGATTGGGGGGGAGGGGCAGGGGGAAGGAGAATCCAGGGAATTATAGGTCGACAGGCCTAACTTTGATCCATTGCCAGATTCTGAAAATGCTTGTTGTTTGTAAGGACCTAGAGCAGGGCTTCCCAAAATTTGGTCATCATGACCCCATTTATGACCCCTTTTCTCAACATTGCCCCTCACTCCCAACCCACAAACACCACCCACCAGGTGCTTCTCGGTCCCAACCCACAGCTCCCACAGCCCTGCCTCTCACTCCCAACCCACAGCCCCCCAGGTGCCTCTCCCCCACAAGGCAGCACAGCTGGAGCACAGCCTGTGCTGGGGGTAGATGTGGGCTGCCTGCTACGTGCTGCCTGCTGTGGGCTTGGGGCTCCACACCCAGCTGCCCTCTCCCTGGGGACCTCCATGGCCCAATGGGCGGGACCTGTTGTAGTAGGGCAGGGAGGCTTGGTGCCACTGCCAGAAACCCCATGGCAGCCATGGCAAGGTGCCCCCTGACCATCCAGCAGCAGCAGCATGGAGTTGTGCCTCCTAGAGAATAACTTGGTGAAACAGCCATTGTGGACTGTTGAGAACAAACCAATTTCCTTCTTCGATGAGGTAACTGTCCCAGTGGATGAGAAGCAAGCAGTAGAAGCAGTATATATTGACTTTGGTAATGCTTCTGACTTTGTCCCCCTTGACATTCTCATAAATGAATTAGGAAATTATGGCCTAGATTAAATTACTGTACAAATCATGATTAAATGATGATCAAGTGATTAAAAATTGTTTTCAGAGTACTTATCAGTGGTTTGCAGTCAAGTTGAGAGGACATTTCATGATTTGTGTCAGTTCTAGTTTTATTCAGTACTTAACAACTCTGATGTCATACAGGTCCCTGGCAGATGTTACAATAATGACATGATTGGGATTGAGGAATTTTATGTCTCATCCAAAGCAGGACATGCAATGTTTTGGGATGGGACGTAACATTCCTCACATTCCAGTTGCACCACCACAGAGCTGCCTCCAGCCTAATTTCTAGATTAGACAGGGTGCGGCTCTGTCCTGGTCCCTAGAGCTGCCTCATGTCTGGCATCAATGCTCAGCTGAGCAGTGGCATCTGGCATGGGCAGACTTGGTTCTGGTTCTGGTTCAGGCTGTCCCCAGCCTGATCTAGGGGACCAGCACCAGGACCTAGGGCTGTTGAGCTAGTGCTGACAGTTAGCTGACTGGCAGCCCCAGCCCCTGTCCCAGCCCCAGGCAACCCCAGGGTTTAAGCAGCATCCTGATCCCAGGTTCCCAGTGTCCTGGGACTTCTAAAAAACATGTGTGTAGCCCAGCTTCCCATAGCTCCCTGGGACTCAACATTTTAAAATGCCTTGCTTTGTAGCCCCTACAGGGGATGCAGGGCAAGGCAGGAAAAACTGCCAGGTGCAGTGGCTGCCGGTGAGGGGAGCCCCATGGCAGCCCATTTCCTGTATTGAACCAGGGCTTCCCTGATCCTGATGCCAGCCCCCATTCCAAACCCATAAAGCTGATTGTCAGCATCAAGATGGGGACGTGCTATGCACTCAATTTATGGCTCCATTCAAAGGAGCCACAAAAATAATCCACATTTTATGTGATATCTTTGTGGCCAGTTTTTCACTTTATGGCACCACAAATTTGCTGGACATGTTACACTGTTACTATTTATGGTGCAATTAATTGCACCATAAATGTAATGTGTGTCAGGGCCCACAAACTTCACTTATAAAATTGGTAGATAACAACCATCTGGGAAGAGTTCAAAACACTTTGGAAAACAGGAATAATTTTTAAAATGAGTTTATTAAATTAAAGGAACATCCTGAAATCAACAATTTATCAGGCAACAAAGATGAGTAAAAAATTTGGAAGGCATGACTTATGAGAAAAGGTTGATGGAATTGGGCTTATTTTCTTTAGAAAAGAGAAGATGGGGTGGAGGAGATGTGATAATCATCTTCAAATATAAAATGGGCCATTATTAAAACCATGTTAACTGCTCCCTGTGAAGCCCAGCTGGAGTGGGATAGGAGCAACCAGGGACAGCAGGAGAAGATGGGGTGGAGGGGAGGGGAGGGGAGGGGAGGGAGAAGCACAGTGGCAGAAGAATTATCTATTCTATATTGGAAGACTTATAAGAAAGACAGTGACCAGTTCTTCGCACCTACTGGACAAAAGTAATAGGCTTAATTTGTAGCATAGACTACGTAGAACAGATATTAAGGGTAGTTAATCATAGAAAAAAAACTACGTAGGGAAGCTGTAGCATACTGTTAACCGGAACTGTCTAAGAACAAGTTCTTAGGCACAATCTCTTTCAGACTGACATATTTCTAGTTTCCATGACTATAGAAATTATAACTTTCATACAATTTGTGGAATCAGTATCAAGGAATGATATATTCTGGGACATTTTAGTTTCAGTGGAGTTTATAGAAAGAAATGAACACTTTTAAAAAATATATTTGCTTTCCTTTTTTTTTGCCAAATGCCTCAGTCTTTACTAGATCATTCAGTACTCAATTATAGCATTAACCCGACGGTCTGGATGACTTTACATCTCACTCCTCTAGTATCATAGTATCATATCATAGTGCTTAAGATTGGAAGGGACCTAAACAGATCATCAGGTCTGATGCCCTGCCCTGGGCAGGAAAGGGTGCCAGGGTCATATCACTCCAGCCAAATATCTGTCCAGCCTCCTCTTGAAGACCCCCAAGGTAGGAGACAGTACCACCTCACTTGGGAGTCCATTCCAGAGCTGGGCAGCCCTAACTATAAAGTAATGTCTCCTGATGTCCAGCCTGAACCTTCTCTCTAACATTTGTGGCCATTATTCCTAGTAATCCCAGGTGGTGCCTGGGGGAACAGAGCCTCCCGCAATTCTCACTGGTTACCCCGGTGAGTTTTAAATGGCCACCAGATCCCCTCTCAGCCTTCTCTTGTGGGGGCTGAATAGGTTCAGGCTCTTTAGTCTCTCTTTGTAAGGCTTGCCCTGCTGTCCTTTGACCATGTGAGTGGCCCTCCTCTGGACCCTCTGAATGCTAGCACATCCCTCTTGAAGTGCGGTGCCCAGAACTGGACGCAGTACTCCAACTGTGGCCTGACCAATGCTGCATAGAGGGGAAGGATCACCTCCCTGGACTTGCTTGTGATGCATCTGTAGATGCACAACAAGGTGCAGTTAGCTTTACTGACCGCTTCCTCGCATTGGCGGCTCATGTTCATTCTGGAGTCAACAATGACTCCAAAATCTCTTTCTGCCACCATGTTGACAAGAAGGGTGGTCCCCAACCTATAGGTGTGTTGCTGGTTCCTTCGTTCTTAGATTTGTACCTTATTTCTGCAATCCAAAATATAAGACTGAAAATGTAGTAGCTTACACACATGATCTGCTCTTTTAGGTAGATCAGGAAGTCCTGGGCCTAAAGGACATGTTGGAAGGGCTCCAGAAATCGCTCCACATGGTCTTCCAGGGGATCGTGGGCCACCTGGATCAGGTGGCAACAGAGGTAAAAGAAAATCAAGTGATCATTTAACCAAACTCTGAACTTAGCATTACTGGCAGTCTGTGTGTTAGTACATGAATGCCTGGAGAAACAGAAGATTTTTGTGGATGGTATCTTCTATTGCAGCAGCTCTCCTCCCAGGCCAGGGACAGAAATTACACATAGACCGCTATAAGTGATTGGAAATTGGTTCAAATCTGTAACACAACAGAAGTTCAGCGCGCATAAACCACTTTCAAAATGGCAGAAACTGGTTTAAGATAAGCCTGGATGGATGTAGTATCAGACATAACTGATTTAGATTAAATTGGTTTATTGAATTTCTGTCCCAGATCCCCTCCAGAATCAAGTTAACTCACAGACCCTCAGCATCCCAGGATGTTTTGCACCTCCCTCACAAACCCTCCCTTGCAGGGTGGGCAGGCTAGCCTTAGCCCAAGCTGTTTGCTCCAGCTGAGCACAGAGGCATGCTCTAGCATACCTGGCTTCTGGCCTGAACCACTGCAGGAATGTGTCTGCATTTCTGGAATCAAAAGTGAATGTCTATTCACTTGCTTATCAGTTCAATTAACACAGCTTAGAATAACCTGCGAAGCCTGAATTGATTCAGCCTCGGGCTTCTTGGCTATCTGTACTTAGCCCCAATGTGCAAAGTCCCTTATCAAAGCCTTCCTGTTATAGGTACCACTTCCCCAGTCCTCTAATAGATCCAATAAATTGCATAAGGGCAGGCCACCCTGTTATAATGAGGATAATGATATTTATTACCTTTGTAAAGCACTTTTCACACATTGGTCTCAAAAAGCTTTACGAAGGAAATAAACATCCCTAATGGTCTGGTATAAAGGTTTTATGTGTATGCGTGCAATATGTAGACCTCCATGAGTTCCAGTAAAACCTTTAAAATGCACCAATGGCAATGCATTTATTGTATATTAGGAATTTTATTCAGACTGTATTTAATATTTCCCAATATACTTGTAAATATAGTTATTACAAATCTAACTCTACCAGGCTAAAGATTACATTAAAGAACCCTCCTTACCCTAAATAAATTAATGGAAAAACTATTTTCGGATAAGTACGATGTTGGTTGTAGCTGTGTTGGTCTAAGGACATGGGCAGGCAAGGTTCCTCGGGTAGATGTGATATCTTTTATTAGATTAACTAAGATAGTTGGCAGACTTGTTCTCTGCAAGCTTTTGGGCACAAACACCCCTCTTCAGGCATAGGGAGAGTCTGCTGTTGTTTTGTGTGGTCTCCTGGGTAGAATAGAGGCCAATATACGAAATGCAGGTTTGCTCAGGAGGGTGTTTGTGCCCAAAAGCTTGCAAAGAACAAGTTCGCCAACTATTTAGTTGGTCTAATAAAAGATACCACATTTACCCAAGGAACCTTGCCTGCCTATGATTTTGAAGTCTAATTTCATAGAATCTTTAGGGGACAGAAACAAGAGTTGCAATTTCTACTGAAAAATTAGGACCGTCTCCTTTTCAGTGTCTTCAGACATTTCCCTTTCTAGCTCTGCAGGCTTCCTGGATACCACAGCTCATATGTGCTATTGCTTTAAAACTGAATGTCTTATATCCATCATCAAGCGTACTTTCTGGCTGAGATCAGCTACACATATCAGCCCCATGTTATCTACTTTTGCTGACCTGGGTTGAGCTCCTGCTTTGGGTTCATCTCTGCCAGAAATAGTATTGTAGTTTTATACAGGTTCAAGACAACTGAATATTTTGAAAGCAGTCTGGCTGAGAAATTGTTATGATTCTTCCAAAATGTGGACTTTTCCCCTTAAAATGAAATCAGCTGGAGGACTAGAATCATGAAGGGTTGATATTCAGTCCAGGGCAAATGACAGACTTACATTCTAGCATCTCACAGTCCCACAAAGCTAGAACAAGGAGTTTTTTACCCTTGAAAAGGGAACTCCCAGACCTTCATGAGGCTGCAGGGCACTTGGTCCTGTAGTACTAGGTTTTAAACTTGCAGTATTTGTAAATAGGTTTTCTGTGAGCGGTGCATGTTTTTGTGTAGAACCTCATGCAGATCTTATAATCAATTTAAGAGCAGGTGACTGGACTTTCCAACTGCAAATGAAGGCAGGAGGACTTGTAAATTCCACAAGTCCTGTAATTCTGGCTGAAGGGATTAAAAAGCACCTTAGTTTTATTAGCTTGGATTTTTTTTCTATTTTTATTGAAATAAACAAGGAACTGAAATAGAAAATCTTTCAGTGCCAATAACTGCCCTAGACCTTACTCCATTGAAGTTGCAGTGCCAAAAATGTGAGAGTGGGGGAAGGAAGAACACCTGGGGCACCAAGCTGGTGCCTCATTGACAAAGTAAACCTCTACAACTCCCACACCCCCTCCCCACCTCTCCTAGCTAGGATACATCAGAGGCTGGCGATTAGGAAGAGAGGCTCAGGAATGGCCAGGAGCAGCTCAGAGTAGGTCTGAATGCCCCTCACCCCAAGATCTGTTCTGGGCTTGCCCAGGATAGAGAACTTAAGAGTGGCTCTCAGACATGCAGTTTGGGCTGCCTCAGGTCATCATTTTACTTGATTACCACCTGTCTCTTGTCAGCAGCGGACCCAGAGTCAGGACAGAAGCAACACAGACCTGCTTACTGGTTCTCAATTCAGACAGCATTACCCTGCTTCTCACTGGCTACAGAGGATTTGAGTGGTTGCAGGGCAGGAGGCAGTTCCTGGAGATCTCCCCTGTACTATCCTGCAGCAAGGCTTAGGGTAATACTTTCCTAAACACTTGGGTGATTTAGGGCCTTAATTTCCAGTGAAATCTTATAGGGCTTAGGTGCTCTTAAAAATGCTATGCTTTGTGCCAGTATTACCAGCAGTGGTTTTGTTTAGGTCCACCTGGCAGTGCTGGCCCTCCTGGAGAGATCATCTTTGTGAAGGGAGATCCAGGCAACTTTGGCATTCCAGGGGCAAGAGGGTTTCCTGGCCAACCAGGCCAACAAGGAGCCAAAGGCTTTCCAGGAAAACAAGGAAGAGAAGGCCTACATGGTATGATTTAATTTGTTTCAGTGAATACCTGCACACTCATGTGCCAGACCACGCTCCACAGAGGCATGTGCAGAGTCCACTTCTTGCCAACTGAACGGAGAGAGTGTCAGGCATCTCTTGACACTGCTGTTATTATGGATCTGTGCATGGGGAAAGGTCAGGGCAGAAGAGGATGCACACTGCGATCCACCAAACAGGATGCAGCCAGAAAATAGTTCTGTCTGAGGCACTGTTGATTTCCTTTTTGGAGCATCCTCTGATTTTGGGTGCCCTCTGGCTAGGAGAGGTTTGTAAGTTTGCCAGAGTAAACCCTGGCAGAAAGCTTCAGTTGAGTTGCGTTGCCAGACAGCTGAGAGAGGCAGTGAAGGTGATAACATCGTCAGCATTAATGGCTTTGTACTTCCAGCAGATTTCTGGGACTTGTAAAGAATACAAGGTCTAGATTCCCCACTTTTATGATAGGCAGAGTGAATCCAGAGAGTGCCATTCCCCTCCTACCTCCAAAAGGAGGAATTACAGGAAATACCACGAGGCTTTTCCCTGTGTGCACAAACTGGTTCCAACTATGCTATGTTACTCCAAACATGGTCAATGATCCAATGTCTCACCTTATTGTGTGTCCTGTGCCTTCAGTTCCCTTGGGTGATGCTGTATTTAACTGCCTGTTATGAGTAAATCTTTCAGTAATATCAGTGACCCCAACATTTTCCCACCATTTTCTTTGTAGGTCTCAGAGGAAACCCTGGTCCCCAGGGTCCTCCTGGGCGAGTTGGGCAGCCAGGAGACCAGGGCATTGAAGGTCATCCTGGGCCTCCAGGTCCCAAAGGTATTTTTGAATTGATTGTTCCTTGCCATTCATTGGTATTTATATTTGTATAGAACACGTTTATTAATGTTCATCTACATGGACAAAATTTAAACAACCTCAAAAAAATCTGGTTGCACAGTCACCTTGGAGGAGTATAAATATATTGAGGAGGAGTTAAATAGATTTGTTTTTCTTATTATTACCTTCACTCTTGTTCCAGTAAATTTTCATGAATTGCATTACGTTAGTTTTAAAAGGTAGCTGTTGCTTTTAGTTGTATTGAAATTTTTTGAGCCATTGATAATAAAGGACAATTTAATAAATGATCATTCTGCTCAAATACTGTCACTAAGTTTTTAACAAAAAAAAAAAGAAAAGGGAGAAAAAGGGCACAAGATTATGGTCCTTGCAGAGATGTGCAACAGATGCCACTTAGTACAAAATTTCTTAATGTGTTCTGCCACCATTTTCCTTTTTGTATATAACATGCATGTCATCACAATAGTATATTAACAGGGACTCCAGTGACACAGTTAAGAAATATTACCTCAGCTTATTGTGTCAAAATGAGAGTCTGGAAATAATTAATCTTGAGAAACTCCTTTATTTGCCAGTTAGAAACTATTTCTTAAAATAAAGAACAGATGTTTTCTCATTATGCAAATCTGAAAAATATTTTAAGACAATAAAGTCCCCAGAGTTGTTTATTTAATTTAATCATATATATACTGCTTTCTTTACTGACTGGCATATTGATTTCAACAGAATAAGGGTTATTAGGAACTTTGTAGAAAAAATCTTGAGGTCTTTACCTGTGTTTAAACTCAACTTTTCCTTCAGACTCTAAACAGACTTTCCTTTGATTTAGTAAAAGCTGAGTATATATGTAATAAAGGCTTAAACCCAGATTACCTCTGTTACTCTTACCAGCAATGTTTTCCCTAGGAACCTCTTCTATATCATGTATTCAGATGACACACTAACAGCAATGGCTACTGAGGAACAACATAACAGTTGCATGTTGCTGCTTACACAAAGCAGCTGCAATGGAGTTCCTTGCAAATTGCTCCTTTAGTTTAGATTTGTAGAGGGGGGGGCAGTCATTCCTGTAACCTTGCGTCAGCTCCCGTCAGTGCTATATCAGTCCTGCCTTTTGCTTTCTTAGGCTCCTCACAGAAACTGAATCTCCCAGATATTTCTATATGACAGTCTGTCAGATCACCAGATTTGTAAGCATGTCCAACCTGTAATCCTACCACAATGACACATGCTTGGGTATTGTTGGGGTGTATGAACATGTAACAGAGGTGGTATTTCCCTGCTTTTGTATAGTCCTAGTCAAGGTCCTCACCTAGATAGCCCTCTCCACACATGGTTCTAGTGAGAGTTCTAATAAGGACTCCAGGATTTGACACTGAGGGCATTTTTTCATGAGTATCTGACATGGCACTGGACACTTTTGATTAGCAAGTTGTGCTAATTAAAGCATATTAAATGTGTTTTATTTCAAAGCACAGTGCTGCCATTTTCTAGTGCAGAGGCACTCTATGCTGCTAATACACATGGCACACGAAGCTGCCAAAGCACATCAATTTACGTGCTGCAATCGAGTCTGCTCCGACATGCTGGATTTCCAGCACATCAAAGCAGGCTCCCCGCATGTATGCAAGTACCCTGAGACTGCCAAGAAGAGACTGACCACTCACAAAAAACACTTCCTCATGTAACAAATGCTATAGTTTACAGAATTCATTTGATCAATATGTGATCCTTTGTCAATATGAAAAAATCTCATCCTGTGTCCCAAGACCTGTGCTTTTATATATTTTGCTGTGGGATGACTAATATTACCTTCCTGAGCTATTTCAGTTCTAATTCCTTTCCATTCCATTCCGCATGCTAATTTACATGCCTGAAATTTGTTTCCACACTGCATCACAATGGCTGTTGTGGTCTGCTTTCCCTGGTTTGAATCCTTCAGGCTTCAGAGGTAAGCTGGAAACATCTCTTTGACAGAAAGTTGTTCTGTAGGTCTAGGTTTCTTTCTTTGCTTTCCAACCTCATGGGATAGAAGTCATGTCTGATAGCTAAAAGTGATAGATACTGTTTATAACAATGCCAGGAGTGGCACAGGAAGCTTTTGCATGTGGCAAGTGACAGACTAGGAGGAATACATGCAGCATAGCAGCAGACAGGACAGGAAACAAAGCAAAGCAGAATATTGGGTAGGGGAAGGGGATTGAAGCAGCAATTGGGAAGGATATGGGGCTAATTTGTGACATGTTTGATAAAAGGTTGGCCTCCACTAGTAGATAGGTGGTGTTTCCAGGCTGAGTAATATACTAGCGTCATGATGAGGAGCATCATAACTAAGTGCCTGTATATAGAATGACATATGCTTGACATGTAAAATATGGGGGTTTCTCTTAAATTATTTTTATTTCATTTTATCTGCTGCCCCACAGCCTTCTAACTAGCTGAAATCCACTAACAAAGTCCATGTTCCTGTTACCAGATTTGAGGAACCAGATACTGAAACCCATTGACTTCAGTCCAGTAGATCCTCTTAGTCACTCTGTTTTATTACAGAATGCAAAGGATGAATGAAAACAATCACAGAACGGGTATTCTGTCAGATGTTTGTGAGTATTCACCTTTGCATTCTGTAATAAACACCACACAGGGGTGTCAGTAGGTAAACTGTAGCCATTCTCTGGCTGCTCTTTAATGTATGCAAGCCCTGTGGGATGCAACATCTACCTCCTTACCTCTGATCTACACAAGAAAAGGCAGTCAGTTACCTTCTTAACATAAGGCACCATAAGCTGTAATGTATACTGACAAGGTTCTTTGGATAAAAATGATATCTTTTATTAGACAATTAGGTAGTTGGAAATATTATTCTTTGCAAACTTTCAGGCACAAACACCCTTCATCAGTAATGTATGCTAAACTCTTAGGTTAGGAACACATATTCAAAAAGCCTGAAGAGATTCAGTGTTTTCAGGTTAGTCTAATTTGGCTAGGCTAAATCGGTTTGTAACTGAACAGACATCCTGAAAATGCAGGCACATGCCAGCAGTGGCTCAGGCTAGAAGCCAGGGGGCGCTACAGCAGCCCTCCCTTCCTTTCCACAGGGCTGAGCTGAGGGGGGGCATGGCCAGGCCCCTACATGACACCATCATTAGGGAGGGGTTCCCCCCCCCTTGATAACAGAGCATTTATCAGCTCTGTTATCAGCATTTAACACAGAGCTGATGATTACCTCCAAAAGCCCTAAATGGGCACTGTCCTTATCTGCCTTACACAGCATTAGGTAGTATACCACATGCTGGCTACAGTCTGTACTGTGGAAGAGGACCACAAGGGATCTCTGCTTAAGCAGCGAGTCGTGAGATGGGGGGGTAAGACAGGGGAAAGCCAGGCAGACCCTGCTGTGTCTGCAAGTCTCTGTCGAGCTCCAGCCAGGGAGCAGAGGGGAGGGGCCAGCCCTGCTGTGGAGCAGAAAGCCCCACCCAGCTCAGAGACCATGCTGGGACACTGGGTGTGTCTGGTTTAGCTTAAACCAGCAAGGGGTCTGGGACAGACATTCCACAAACTGGTTTGACCCAAGTCAGTTAAGTCTGATGCAACATTCAACCAGGTTTATCTCAAACTGCTTTCAGCCATTTTCAAACTGGTTAATGTGCACTGAACATCTGTTCTGTTACAGATTTAAACCAGTTTCTGGCCACTTAAACTGCTTTATGTGTAAGATCTATCCCTAGCCTTATGATCTAGGTTTCCCCCAGGTTTCAGCTCAACCAATTTAGGCCATGTGAAGACAAGATATAGATATTTAGCACACATTAACACACATGCTAATCATGCCATTACTTCCTTGCCTAAACAAAGCTTGAGAGCAAAATTAAACCAGTGAGACTTGTTGATTAAAGTTTTTAGAAAACTCCATTTAAAAGCACAATTGAATACTAAAAACTAACAGGTTTTTATATTGATATCTCACATGGGAGCCATTATCCACGTTTTGATCCAATTTCCTTCCTTATTTCACATTCCAGGTGACCCTGGTGAACCAGGAAAAGTTGAAGACAGCTTATGCCCTAAATTTCCAGGGCCTCCTGGCAGAATTGGGTCAAAAGGACCTGAAGGGCCTAAAGGATTACAAGGGCCAAGAGGCTACACTGGATTCCCAGGTATGGCCTCTGTACTAAATGCCTGGATGGATATTTTGAGACCAATAGAGTATTTAATATATGTGTTTAATATATTAACTATATTATATAAGTATTTAATATACAACTGAGTACAGGTGGTGAGAATGTTTCCATCTTTTTCTCTTTAATTTTATCATTTCCTTCTTTCTTCTTGAAGATGCTAAGGACATGGACAACTGAACAAATCAGGAGTTAAAATGGGGAGCGGGGTTAACAACTGTGCAGCTGACATTCAGTTACATCTGTGGGCTCAGTCTTATGCTGCTGTAAGTGGTAGTTAAACAGGCAGCTTAGTGAAATAGGGTTAAGTTACTGTGGTTTACTGTGGGTACATGAATGGTTAGCATATGCCAGCTGCTCGGTAATAAGGTCCCTCCCCCTTTTAACTTGCTGTCATTCAGTGATTCCCAAAAGGTGTTCCACGGTACAGTAGTGTGCCACAAGGCCTCCCGCACTCCCATCGAAGGAGATAAATGCTCTCTTCCTCCGTTTGGTACCCTGAGCCTGCCCTAGCTACTTCTCTGGGGACTGTTGCTGCTACTGGCTTTCTCCACGCTTCCTTGCCCCCAAGTCAACCCCTGTGCCAATCCTCCCATACTCCCATCAGTGTGCTTTGCTGCAAGCAGGCAGACACGCAGAGTGAGTCACACTGCAGCCCAACTTGTCCCTTACACTTCTCCCACATTCCTGGCCAGTATGTGAGATCCTGCAGGAGAAGCCTCAGAAGCAGGGGCTGCCTTTGCCCCTTGAGGTACAAACCCTGGGCCAGCAGGGGGCAGAGAGGGGGAAAAAGCAGAGCATGGTAGGATGAGGCCCTGTCCTTGTGGTCCTTAAGGAGCACTAGCTAGATTAGGGATTCTCAATTTTTTTTAGTTTCAAGGTTCCCCTCCATATGTTTTCAGAATTTAGATCTATCTTAGTGAATTTCAACTGTGGTGCCACAAAATTCAAAAAAGATATGGAAGAGGGAGGCCTGTAAAAAGATTGAGAATCTCTGGAACAGGAGACTAATTCTTTGATTAAAAAATATGTATTTGGTGTCACTTTTTTTTTTTTTTTTTTTTACCAGTAGATAATATCCTCTGGGGTATGGAATATGTGTAATACACCCCCCCACCCCCACCCCTTTTTGGGCATATCAAAAGTTTGGGAAACGCTGTTGTAATTCCTTCATCAGTCCACAACCTAATGAAGTACAGGAAACCCTCGTTATTCGTGGGTTCAGCATTCGTGGTTTCAAATATTCATGAATGCCAAATCCACATTTTAAATACACTTTATACACTTACCAGAGGTCCTCAGGAGTTTTGTGCTTGCTGCCAACGGGCTCCTGCAGCCACCGCCGGGCTCCCACCGTCATCACCAGTCATGCCCCATTCCACACCCCCAGTCACTGGGGCACTGCATTCATGAACACAGTGCCTTATTTGTGGATTTTGCCATTTGCAGGGGATATGAGAACATGTCCCCTGCAAATGGTGAGGCTCACCTGTATAGTAGGTCAGAATACCAAAAGGACAGTGAGCAGATTGGTGTGGAATGTTAACTGATTTATGGCATTCCTCATCCATGAAAAAAATGCAAAAGCAGATTTTTTTTCCTGTGAAAGACAGAGGTGTGTTTGTGTGAGATTTTTTTTCCTGGACCAAGTGGGAGAGCTGGGAGAGATGTAGACAAACTTTTGGGCACTCAGGTCTGAGAAAGAAACAGGTACAGCTTAAGCTAAGTAACTAATAGAACAAAAGTCTGTGTAAAATTCCTTATGTAAAGAATAAGTCTGCTTAGAGGGATGAAGCTGGACTGTGAAATAGAAGGAGAACATTATTAACAGGAGTAACTGACAGACGAGAAATGCAGGAGAAAGGATTATTTGACTAGTGTAAGAACAAAACCATTCAAGAGGGAAGGGGGTCTTGCTCTTACACTAATCTTGTCATCTTTTCTAATGCATGTCTCTGTTCTTCCTTCCCCACACTGTAGTTATGTCCAGTAATCATATTTTCTTCCATCCTGCAGGCTGCCTAATTAAACAAGCCAGGGTCCTCTCAAACCAGGTCCCTACTCCCCTGATTATCCTTGCTTCTTCTTTTCATCGTTTCATAGTTAGTAGGGTTGGAAGGGACCTGTGCAGATCATCGAGTCCAACCCCCTGCCATGGCAGGAAAGAGTACTGGGGTCAAATGACCCCAGCAAGGTTTTCATCTAGCCTCCTCTTAAAGACCCCC
>NW_017728910.1:35829549-35833610 GCF_001723895.1 Crocodylus porosus
TTGTGTAGAGGCATTTGAGGCCTCCTGAGGATGTGTGCACTGGGCCCCTACTTTCAGCATTGCCCTGGCCCCTGTTGCTTACCTGCATATATGTTCCGCTCATTGGTCTAGGCTGGGCTGTACTTGTGGGTGTTGCTTGGTTTGGCAGTCCAAGGCTTCCTCTGCCCTCGTCTTCCCCTTCCCCCAACGAGCCTAGTTTAAAACCCGCCAGAGGAGATCCACCAACCTAGAAGAGAACACACGCTTACCTTTAGGGGAAAGATGGAGCCCATCCCATCCGAGCATGTCTCTTGTCATGATGTATGGGTCGTAAAGCCGTGCGACCCCTGGCACGGCTTTATGTGATGTATTATTCATTTCTGCGATTGTCTCCCCCTACCCAGTGGCTTCCACAAATGTTTTGTAAAATACTGGGATGCTTAATGCTGGTGACCTGAAAAACTTGGCTACAACATGTTACCTGAGCCTGAGAGCATCACTGTGTTCTTTCTGAAGGACAGGGCATTATGTATTGGCAAAGCTGAGCTCATCATATAATGATCCTCCTATTCACAATCGAAGTAGGAAACCACAAACCCTCCATGTACTAGGCACTAAGCTCATATTGTTCAAAAACATGAGCTTTGACATTTAACAAGATTAATTAACAGGGTTCTGCTAATGAAGGCCTAAAACACCCTAATAAGCTGGATGGATACAAGACCAGTGTGCAATTACTAGAACTTGAAAGCTGGATATGTGATAGTTATAGTAATAATAAAAGAAAAAATAGCCAGAACAAGAGCTTAAGAGGAAACTCATAAGACAAACCGTTGATGGGGAATTCTGGCTATCTTTAGGTCTTCAGAGAAGGATCTTGAGATGGTCTTTGAAGAAGAAGCTATTTTTACCACATTACTTAGTTTGCCACAGTGAACCCATTATTCAACCAAGAGTCGTCTTTGGGCTTGAGGCATAGTGTTTCTGTTATATAAATCTTTAAACAGTTTCTGTAAAATCAGGTGCTACAGTAATACCTGTTGATGCTGGTGTGACAGGAGAAGTACTTAATGATGCCTTTTCTTTTACTGACATAACAGGAACCAATCTTGCCCCTGCTGGGAAAGCTATACAGGCAGATAAAGTGGAGATTTTACTGGGAGAAGGGAGGCATAATACTAAAACTTCCCTGTGCTTGAACTTTGGCAAAATAGTTAGGCAGCAGCCCTTCAAAAGCTGTTAAGCTATTTTGACTGTTTTAGATTTTCTTAATGAACGTAATAAAAAGTAACATGTGGGGAATTTTTAAATGTTGTCTCACACTATTAAAAAAAACATTCAGTCTGAAGGCTAAATAGTTAGTGCAGCTTGCAAAGAAGGCTAAATAGTTACTGCAACGTACAGTTCTCATTGGAGTTGCAGAACCAACCCTTTCTCTTAGGAAACATGTTGAACTGGAAATACTCCTTCACTAGAAGAGACAAAGACTGCCAAACACTACAAAATCCAACATGTGGAGCTCTATCCAAGTCAGACAATCTGCTTAAAAGTATCCAGTGGATGGATCCAGCATTATCCCCTGCCTTGCAATAAAATCACCTCTAGCAATAATCGACATGTCTACACTTTAGCATCAGCTGCTAATCAAAAATGCACCAGAACATCATTTATTGCTTATCCAAGGGTGGGGAAGAGGTGACCTTATGAGAATATGAGGAGCCTTTTACCTTTTCCAGTAATAAACAGTACAGGCCCTGTCAACAGTCAGTCTCTCTCTTCAGTAAAGCAGTCAATTAAATGGTGGTGTTAGATTCATACAATCATAGAAAACCTCTCTGGGTAACATGTTCCAGTGCTTCACTACCCTCCTAACGAGAAAGTTCTTCCTAGTGTCTAACCTAAATTTCTCTCACTGCAATTTGAGACCATTTCCCCTTGCTATGTCATCTGCCACCACTGAGAACAGTCTAGCTTCATCTTTGGAATCACCTTTCAGGTAGTTGAACGCTGCTATCAAATTTGCTCTCAGACTTTTCTTCTCCAGACTAAATAAGCCCTGTTCCCTCAGCTGTCCTGTGCCCCAACACCCTAGTCATTTTCAGTGTACTCTGCTGGACTCTCTCCAATTTCTCTACACCACCGTAGTGGGGGTCCTAAAATTAGACATAGTGCTCCAAATGTGGCCTCACCAGTGCTGAATAGAGAAGAATCACTTCCCCTCAATCTGCTGACAACACTCTTACTAATGAAGCCAGGATGCCATTAGCCTTCTTTGCAACCAGGGCACACCATTGGTTCATATTCAGCTTATTTTCCACTGTACGTGCTTTTCCATCCCTACGTGCTTCTCTGCAGAGCTACTGTATAGCCAGTTGGTCCCCAGCCTGTACTGGTGTATGGTATTGTTCTGTCCTAAATCAAGAACTTTGCACTTTGGTCTTACTGAACTTCATGAGATTTCTTTTGGTCCAGTCCCCCAATTTGTCAAGGTCTCTCTGAATCCTACCCCTATCCCTCCAGTGTATCTACTACTCCCCACAGCTGGATGTTATCTGAAAACTTGCTAAGGGTGCACTTGATCTTATATTCCAGATCGTTGAAGAAGATATTGAAAAAAACCAGCCCCAAGACTTGATACTTGATACTGCCACTTGATACTGGCTGCCAACTAGACATCAAGCCATTGGTTACTACCTTTTGAATCCAATGATCCAACCAGTTTTCTATCCACTTTACAGTCCATTCATTCAACCTTAGCTTGCTTGCAAGAAACTTGTGGGAGACCATATCAAAAGCCTTGCTAAAGTCAAGGTATATGACAACCACTTCACTCTCCATATCCAAAGAACCAGGTATCTAGTCAAAGAAGGCAATTAAGTTGGTCAGGCATGACCTACCCTTGGTGAATCCATGCTGACTGTTCCTAATCACCACCTTCTCCATGTGATTAGAAATAGATTCCTTGAGGCCCTGCTCCATGATTTTTCCAGGGACTGACGTGAGGGCTTTAAACTAGGTTTGCTGGGGGATGGAGACCAAAACCTTGAGGTAAGTGGGGAAGGGGGAGACCTGGAAGAACAGCAAGCAGGACAGCGCAACAGGGGAGGTGCTCTCATACTTCTCAAGAAATCAGGGCAATTAACTAGTTACCACAGGTGCCTGTACACAAATGTGTGGAGTCTGTGAAACAAGCAGAAAGAACTGAAAGACCTTGCACAGTCATTGAACTATGACGCAATTGGCATAACAAAGATTTGGTGGGAGCTTGCATGACTGGAGCACTGTCAGGGTGGGTACAAACTGTTCAGGAAGGGCAGACAGGGGAGAAAAGGAGGAGGAGTTGCACTTTATGTAAAAGTGCAACTCCTATGATTGCTCTGAGCGTCAGTATGAAGCTGGAGATCAGCCTGCTGAGACTCTCCTGGTTAGGGTCAGAGGGAAAAAACAACAAAGGTGATGTCAGGGTGAGGGTGCCACGAGACCAGGAGGAAGTGGTGGATGAGGCTTTCTTCAAACAGCTAGAGGAAGTTTTCTGATCACAGGCCTGGTTCTCACTGGGGACTTCAATCACCATGAAATCTGCTGGGAGAGCAATACAGCAGTGCATAGGCAATCTAGTTTTTGGAAAGTGTTGGGACAACTTCCTGGTGCAAGGAAGTTGGGCTAGGATTCAGAGTGACCTAGACAAATTGGAGGATTGGGCCAAAAGGAATATCATGAGGTTCAGCAAGGATAATTGCAAAGTCCTGCACTTAAGATGAAGCAATCCCATGCACTGGTACAGGCTTGGGGCTGACTGGCTGGGCAGCAGCTCTGTAAAAAAGGACCTGGGGGTTACAACAGACAAGTTAAATGTGAGGCAGCAGTGTGCCCTTGTTGCCAAGAAGGCTAATGGCATACTGGGCTGTAGATGTGTTGCTACAAGGTCAAGGGAATCATAGAATCAATCGTAGAATTAATGAGTCAGAAGGGACCTAGACAGATCATCTAGTCCGACCCCCTGCCATGGGCAGGAATGAGCACTGGGGGTGGGAGGGGTCATAAGACCCCAGCCAGGTGCCTATCCAGTCTCCTCTTGAAGA
>NW_017728910.1:35834312-35841063 GCF_001723895.1 Crocodylus porosus
TGTATTCACTTTACCCCACAGCTTGGTGTCATCAGCAAACTTGAACAGGATGCATTCTACACCCTCGTCCAGGTCACTAATGAAGGTGTTGAACAGCACCGGCCCAAGGACCAAGCCCTGGGGGACTCCGCTGCCCACAACCTCCCAGGTCGACTTCGACCCATTCACCACCACCCTCTGGGTTCGCCCCTGGAGCCAGTTTGCCACCCATGTGACCGTCCATTCATCAGTGCCGCAGTTCCTCAGCTTGCCCACCAGAATTAGGTGGGACACTGTGTCGAAGGCCTTCTGGAAGTCCAAGAAGATGACATCGACTTCCTCCTTCCCATCTCAGCTTTTTGTTACCTGGTC
Organism: Crocodylus porosus; assembly: GCF_001723895.1. NCBI lineage: Eukaryota > Metazoa > Chordata > Crocodylia > Crocodylidae > Crocodylus > Crocodylus porosus. The sequence goes on from NW_017728910.1 coordinate 35,834,664, forward strand.
ATAGAAAGAGACCAGGTTAGTCAGGCAGGATCGGCTTTGCACGAACCCATGCTGGTTACCCCTCAACCTCACTTCCCCTGCAGGGCTCTCACAAATGTGGCCCGTGATAATTTTTTCAAAGAATTCCCCAGGATAGAAGTGAGGCTGACTGGCCTGTAGTTGCCAGGCTCTTCCTTCCTCCCCTTCTTGAAAATAGGAACCACATTGGCCCTTTTCCAGTCCTCAGGGACTTGGCCCAAGCACCAGGAGTCCTCGAACAGCCATGCCAATGGCTCCGTGATGACACCAGCCAGTTCCTTCAGCACCCGCGGATGAAGGTCATCCGGGCCTGCTGACTTGGACACAGCTAAGCCCTCCAGGTAATCCTTAATTAGGTCTGAACTAACAGTTGGGGGACTCACGTCCTTCCTGGGCCTCTCTACGCTGTCACCTGAGAGCACCCCATTGTCAGCAGACAGGAACATGGAGGCAAAGAACTTGTTGAAGAGTTCTGCCTTCTTTCGCGTGTCCGCCACCAACTGCCCTGCCCTGCCCTGCCTCGTAGGGGTCCAATGTTACCCCGAGACTTCTTCTTGCTACCTATATACTTGAAAAAGAACTTTTTGTTATCCTTAATCCCAGAAGCTAATCTAAGCTCCAGTGCTGCTTTAGCCTTCCTTACCAAATCCCTACAAGCTTGGGTCAGGGAGGTGTACTCCTCCTTTGTCCCTGCCCGCTGCTTCCACTGCCAGTACGCTTTTTTCTTTGCCCTCAGGCCAGCCTGGATAGCCACGCTCAGCCATGAAGTTTTTCTTGGACCCTTTTTCCTGCCTTCCTGCGCAGAGGAATTGCATCCTGCTGCGCCCCAAGGATAGCCTCCGTGAGGAAGGACCACCTTTCCTGGACCCCCATGCTAGCTACCCCCTGGGCTCTGAGTGCCTCCCTGAATACTGCCCTGAGCACATCGAAGTTGGCTTTCCTAAAGTCAGGCATTTGCACTGTTAGTTACCCTCCCCACCTTTCTTTGAATAGCAAACTGGATCATTTCATGATCACTGTCCCCTAGCCTCCCTTGTACTAGCACCTCCCCCACCAGGTCATCTCCAGAGGCTACCACCAGATCCAATATGGCATTTCCCCTAGTGGGGACGAGTACCTCCTGCATGAGGTGTAGGTCCTGGATGCACATCAGGAACCTTCGTGAGCGGCTAGACCTGGTCAACTGTTCCTCCCAGTTGATGTCAGGGTAATTCGTATCACCCATGACCACAACATCCTTTGCAAGCATGGCCTCCCCAGGCTGCCTGGAGAATTCCAGATCCAGCTCTTCCTCCTGATGTGGTGGCCTGTAGTAAACAGTGATTATTCCCCTCTATTCAGCACTGGTGAGGCCACATCTGAAGTATAATATTCAGTTTTGGGGCCCCCACTAGAAAAAGGATGTGGAAAAATTAGAGGGAGTCCAGTGGAGGGTGACAAAAATGGTGAGGGGGCTGGTGGACATGACTTATGAGGAAAGACTGAGGGAACTGGGCTTATTTAGTCTAGCAAGGAGGAGACTGAGAGGGGACTTAATATCAGCTTCAACTACCTGAAGTGGGGTTTAAAAACAGGATGGAACTGGACTGCTCTCAGTGGTGGCAGATGACAGAACAAAGAGCAACCATCTCAAGTTGCAGCAAGGGAAGTTTAGGTTAGGTACTAGGAATAATTTTCTCACTAGGAGGGTAGTAAAACACTGGAAAAGGTTATCCAGAGAACCTTGGAGATTTAAAAACCCAGCTAGATAAAACTTTGGCTGGGATGATCTAGTTGGGGACGGTCCTATTTTGAGCAGGGGGTTGGATTAGATGAACTCCTGACGTCCCTTCTAACCTTAGCTTTCTATAATTCTATACTGTGTACTTCCCCAGATCCTCCTTCTTCCTTTTCTTAAAAACTGGCACTATATTTGCCCTTTTATAATGGATAGTGGCTCTGCAATCATATCAGCCAGTTCCCTGAGCACTCTTGGATACTGTCCAGCCCCATCAACTTGTACATATCCAGCTTTTCTAAATAATTCCTACCCTATTCTTTGCCACTGTTTGGCTGCTCACCTCCTCTCCAAACTGTGCTGCCAGCTGTGGTAGCTTGGAAGCTGCCCTTGTCTGTGAAGACTGAGGTTAAAAAGGCATTGAGTTCTTTAGCTTTTTGTGCATCATCTGTAACTAGGTCACCTCCCCCATTCAGTAAGGAACCCACACTTTCCCTGATCTTTCTGTTGGTGCTGACATACTTCTAGAACCCTTTCTTATTATCCTTCATGTCCCTTGCCAGCTGCAACTCCAGTTGCACTTTGGCCTTCCTCATTTCATCCCAGCATGCCTAAACAATACTTTTATACTCCTCCCTAGTCATTTATCAAAGTTTCCACTTCTTGTAAGCCTCCTTTTTGTGTTTTAGTTCACGGAAGAGTTTAGGCCAAGCTGGTCTTCTCCCATACTAGCTAGTCTTCTTGCACCTCAGGATTGTTCATTCCTGAACCCTCAGTAAGTTTTCTTTAAAATATAACTGTGAGGGACTCCTTCCCCACTCAGAATGGCCTTCAAGGGGATCCTGCCGAGAAGTTCCCCGAGCAAGTGGAAGTCTGCTTTTCTGAAGTCCAGCGTCCTTACTCTGCTGCTCTCCATCCTTCCTTTCCTCAGGATCCTGAACTCAATCATCTTGTGGTCATTGCTTCCCAAGTTGCCTCTTCTTTTACATTCCCCACCATTTCTTCTCTGTTTGTGAGCAGCAGGTTAAGAAGAACACAGTCCCTAGTTAGCCTCTCCAAAACTCGCCCCAAGAAGTTGTCCCCAACACTCCAAAAACTTCCTGGATTGCTGGCACACTGGTGTATTACCCTCCCAGCAGATGTTAGGGGGATTGAAGCCCCCCATGAGAACTAGGGCCTGTGATTGGGCAACTTCCACTAGCTGTTTCAAGCAAGCTTCATCTACCTCATCCTCCTGGTCTGGTGGTCCATAGCAGACACCCACCAAAACAGCATCTCCGACTCTAACCCAGAGACTTTCAACAGGACTATCTCCTATCTAATGAGATTGCAGTTCATACTTAAAATATCTGTTGAATTGGACATGAAATGGATGCAATGACCCAAGTTTCCCCTGGTTTCAGTTTTAATTACAAATGGCCTTTAAAGAGGACATGAAGTTCTGTTGATGTTAACATACCCATACTTCTTTCCATTGCCCTTCATTACAGCCTGAAGAAATGAATGTAACTCCTTCCTCCCCACTTCCCTCTGCCCAGTACACATCAATATGAAGATTCTGTAAAAATGTTGATTTTTTTAAATGTCATTTTTGAGTATTTCCAGTATATTTGGGACCATTAGCAGCTTGTGAATCTGGCCTCTGCACTCACTACTGTCTTTGTAGACTACATATTGTCTGGCTTTTGTGTAGTCATATGATGTGAACATGACTTCTTTATCTGTGTCTAGGGAAAAAAGGTGAAGAAGGGTCATCTGGCTTGACAGGTCAAGATGGTCCCCCAGGTCTGCCTGGTCCTCCAGGTGACCAAGGTGATGTAGGAGAACAAGGATACCCTGGGCCACAAGGTAAGAATGATCTGTTTCATAGAATCATAGAATAGTAGGGCTAGAGACCTCAGGAGGTCATCTAGTCTGGCCCCCTGCTGAATACAAGATTGTCCAACTAAATCATTCCAGCCAAACATCTGTCTCAAGTGCTTTTGAAAACATCCAAGGATGGAGATTCCACAACCTCTCTCAGTAGCCTATACCAATGTTTAATGACTGTCATGATGAGGAAGTTCTTCCTAAAAGCTAATCTCCATTTCTCTTGCTGCAATATAAGACTTTTGCTCCTTATATAGATTTCTGCTGAAATCACATATGAAGGTAGATATAAAATGAGGCTGATGTAAAATAAGGCCGTGATTCAGGAAACGAAAGAACAAACTTAAATCCAATACTATGCTTAAAACAATTTAGAGCATACTTAGGCACCATACCTGAGTAGGGATGCTTTTTTTGAGTCAAAGCCTTAGGAGTTCAACTTTCTGCAGGTAATTAAAGTTGCATCTCAAATGTGACTTCTGTTAATAACTTGGTCTTCTGCGTACTTGAAAGTGGGATCAGATGTTAATTCATGTTCACTGTTAATTTACAAATTCAAATCCAAGCCAGACTGATCAGTGTCTGTGTCAAATTACTAGCTGATCTTAGCCCACTGCTTAATCCAAGGGGCACAGTTAGCACAGCTGACAGCATCAGGAAAAGGATCAGAGGATTCATTGGCTATGTGATGGAACTGCCCTCCAAATGATAGGGTAGCAGGAACTACCTGGAGTTATTACTGCTCAGGATAAATCACAGGTACTGCAGTTTGTATTGTATCCAGTCTGGAACCTTTTATTAACTGCACACATTTATGGATAATTTAAAACCTGCACCAGTAGCCCTTGAGGTGTTCATACAAACAACTGTGTTTTATCTCGTCTCCTGTGTATAAGGTCCACATGGCCAAACTGGGATCCCAGGAGCACCAGGGCCTGAAGTTATAACTGCAAGTGGATTCCTGCTTGTCTTTCACAGTCAATCAGACAGAGAGCCATTTTGCCCCCAGGGAATGCCAAGATTATGGACTGGCTATAGTCTGCTATATCTGGAAGGGCAGGAAAAAGCTCATAATCAAGATCTTGGTAAGTATAGCAGTATATGATAGTCATTCATTATTGGACCGAGAGCACTTAAAATGTTCCATGCCTGATGTACACTGGTCAGATACAGTTAAAGCATTGAAGCATATTCTGTTAAACTGTGTTGTACATTATTTGCCCCCTGTACCTAGGGAGATACACTCGTCCTAATGTGAGAGTTCCTGGGCTCAACTCTCTTAAACCATGACAAAAGTTACAACTATTACAGGTATCCTGTTTCTTTGTAAATCAAATGTTTCATCTAAAATAATTCTCCACTGATACAGAAAAATAAATAATTTTTAAAAATAGTTTTTGAATGGCATTTAAAACCCAGCATCATACATGACATCTGTGATAGAGAATTATATCCTTTAGAAAGGGTTAGCCATATGTTTTGAGTACATGGTGGAGCCAAAATTCCCCTGAATTCTAATACAGGTATCTTGTGCCATGGACTACAGTTGGTTGGGAGACCTTTAAACAAATTTTCAGGTACTCGAATATGAGAGGGAAACAGGTACAGCTTGAGCTAAGTAACTGATAGAACAAAGGTCTGTGTAAAATTCCATATGTCAATAAGAGTTTACTTAGAGGGATGAAGCTGGACTGTGAATAGGAGATGAGAGACATTATTAACAGGAGTAGCTAATGGACAAGAGAAATGCAGTAGAAAGGACTAAAATTAGGTACCAAACAAGCCATCTAATTTTTAGAAGTGGTCAATGTGTGCAGCTCCTGTTAAGAACAAGTCCTGGATCATCATTATAACTATTGCACAAAAGACAAAAGGAGTCATTTTTCTTTTTTCATTGTAGTGAATCATCTTTGGTATTAAATATTTTCATTTTCACTCACTTGGCAACCTCCAGCATAACCAGAGTTATGACAGCAGAATTATCTATCAAAAAGTCTTAAAGGTCAACTAAAATAAAGTCCCATTATGTGTTATTGTTCACTCCTATTCTCTATTTCTAATATATGTTTCTTTCAAGGTCCTTTCCTTTTTTGTTAGGCCCCGGTCTTGGAGTAGTATTTGGTATCACAGACCCTTAGCAAATTCTTTTGCAGGCATGGCATCATAAAAATGTGAGCTCTTGCAGACAGCATAGAATGATGGAAAAGTAGGGCTGGAAGGGACTTTGTACAACCTTTCATGGAAACAACAGAATAATCCAAGTTTAATCTTAATAGGCATGTCCACACATGCAAGCACATGCACTTGCAGCAGCTCAAATAGAAGCAGTGCAAACTTGAGCCAGGGCTTTTTGGCTCAGTGCACGTGCTCAGACATGCACTTTGTTGTGGAGCAAATTGTGCCACTTGGGGCAAAGTAACCCTGTCTGGCTCTTCATAGATCTGCAGCCAGGGGGAGCTAGAGCCTGGGGCCAGCACCTGCGCTATCCCCAGCAGTATAAAAACCTGCCCTGTCCTGGCCCCATCAGTACAAAAAGCTGCCTTGGCAAGTAGCTCAGAGCTACTAGCTCTCAGGAGCTTCTGGGAACCAGCCAATTGGTACCTAGGGACACTACCCCTTGTGTCAGCTGGACTGCTGAAGCAGCTCTGAGAGTTCCCTGCCCCCTCTACCCACTTCACGGGTCTGGCAGTGAGGACTGCTGCCTGGCTGTGACCTACTGCGCACCTGCCAGACTCAGATGAGGACCGCACAGCCAGTAGAGGTATCTGCACCTCTGGACCAGCTGCCAGTGGGCTG
>NW_017728910.1:35841983-35851101 GCF_001723895.1 Crocodylus porosus
GGGTGTGGCCAGCAGGGGACCCCCATTGTCCCCTCCCCCTTCTCCAGCCCCCCGATCCCTTACTTACCGGCACTGGAGCCCTGCTGCTGGCACACTGCTTACCCTGCAGGGAGAGGCAACGTGCTTCAGCACCAGGGCGAGGGCCAACCACAGAGATGCTCTGGCAGCCAGAGTGTCTTTGTGGAGGATCCAGCCTCCTGTTGCTTCAAGGCATGGTCCCCCATCCCCTGCCCTGCTTTTTCACTCCATTTTTTTTTACTCCTGTATATCCAGGGGTCTAATTTTGCCCCTGCCCTGCAAACTTGCTGTGGGGGGAATCTTTTCCTGTTCCTTCATGTGTCTCTTGCAGCATCTCAAAAGCAGTTTGAGATGCTGCAAGAGGCACGCGCAGGCTCATCTGGATGCACCCAATGAGTTGGCACCAATGGCTTGTCACACATTATAACATTGTTTAGTTGGGCACATCTATCATTTCTTTTTTTAATGCTCATAGCACTCCTTCCTAACCAGATGTCTCTTCTTGCCCAGGTTTTTTAGTTCTTGCACATTGCAAAGTACTTGTTATTGTAATTGTTCCTATGATGATAAAGTGTATCATGTTGAAACCTGGACTGTGACCCCGCAATACTAAATATATTGGTAAAAAGGGAGCTGATGCACAAGATATTTCTAGCTCCAAATACAAAATCAGCACTCTATTTAAGAAAAAAAAGGGCTGGGAAACTAAAGATTTAGTGGACTATAACATTCTGTTAACTCAGCCAAATTTGCAACAGAATGGCTTGGAGTATTAGTTTCATATTGTCTGGAATCAAAATATAGGAACTGCAAGACTTTCAAGTTCAGGTTTTTGTTTTTTGATCTTTTTTTTTGTTTTAGGTCTGGCAGGATCTTGCCTTCCTTTATTTAGTACCATGCCCTTTACCTACTGCAACATCAACCAAGTTTGTTACTACGCTAGTCGAAATGATAAATCTTACTGGCTCTCAAGTGCTGCTCCTCTACCAATGATGCCACTCTCTGAAGATGAAATAAAACCATATATTAGCAGATGTGCTGTATGTGAGGCCCCAGCTCAAGCTGTAGCACTTCATAGCCAAGATCAGTTCATTCCTCCCTGCCCACAGAACTGGAGAAGTCTTTGGATAGGATATTCATTTCTAATGGTAAGATTGTGGGTTCCTGGGATACTGCAAAATCTCCTATGTCACTTTCTGTACAAAAGATTTTAGTTTGTGGCGAAAAGAAAAACTATAAATTAGAGCTTGAAATGCCTAACATACAAGATACAAAAGTAAAAAATGGCTCCAGTTAAATAAAAACAACTTCAAAATATTGAGCTTTCTTTGTTTAAAATTCTCATCCCTAAGTTAAAGGTAGTTTTTAAAAATATAGAGATGGCACTTGCTACTCTAAATGTCATTACTACTTGCTACTTAGCTGTATTTTCAAACAATGCTGTATTTAGGAAAATAATATAATACGATCTTCAAACTACAATTTCCTCTCTAGGAATATTACCTTTTGAATTATTTGCTCACTTCAGGTGTGAGCAATAGAAATTATATTTATTTATATAACTTGTCAATTGTACATAAAATTAGAGAAAATTCCTTAAATGCAGTTCAGGATGCCCCTGTCCTCCCACACTGCTTTTCAAGGAAATACTAATTTTGGTCTCCATCTAGTTGTTTGCCAATTTTATTTATCTTAACTTCTATAACTTTTAAAAAAATTTAACAACAGAGCTAGGTGAAAAAAGTGTCAACAAAAGAATTTTACAAAATTTCAGAAATTTTGACCATGATTTTAAGATGTTTTATTTAAAATGGGAAGTACCACCTGCTTGTACTTATTTTTCACCTGAGACCTTCATTTTTTTTAAGGAATAATAGTGGGACAGCTAAAAAAAACCCCGCCCATAAAGATTACAGATGTGTATTTTTCATATAATAACTATGCTTGTCACTGTAGCTGTAAATATTTTTTTTGATTTTAGATTTTATGTTGTTGTTATGCAAACTTGTCCTTGTTGAACCTTGTTGTTATGAAAAATTATAAACACAAAGAAGAGCCTAATGAACCTGACTCTTCTTTCAGTTACATAAATCTGAAATGGATTCTACCAATTACTTAACAGAGCATCATTTGGCCTGGTGATCCAGTCCCAAATAGATTAGCGTTACTAGGGAGAATTTCCTTCTTTCTGAAGACCTGAGGCACATGCATGTATTTTACACCTTTGGAACTGCCAGTTGCAAATTAGAACAAGCACAACTTAGTCTAAAGTAGGGCTGACCAAGATATGGCTCACATCCTGGATCTGGCCCACAGAGCCATGTCAACTGGCCTGAACAGCTTCCCATGAGTCTGGAAATTTGGCAGCACGGTTGACAGCACGGGTCAAAACATTAACTGCTGAGGCTTCCAGAGTTGCAGAAATTAACACTGCTACTATTTGTCCTGCCACCAAATTTCTGGACCCATGGGGAGTCTCATGGGCTGGTTCCAGAGCACCAAGCCACAGCATCTGGCTTTCAGGGTTCCACGTGGGGCTGGAAATTTGGTAGTGGGAGAAGTGGCAGCTTCCATGATTCTGGAAGCCAGAGCAATTAACACTATTGCCTCCACATTCCATCCCTATGGTCCTGGCCAGATGACATGGCCTGGCATTCCACAACCACCCAGCAGACTGGCCCCATGCTCCACATCTGCACTCTGCATCCAACCCACAGGGCTGGAAGAATTGATCATTGCTGGTGTACAATATAGCGTTCATCTGTACTAGTAGTAGTAGGTAACTGTCAGTCCTTCTGGATCATTGTGCATGTGTGAGAGGTCAACAGGACCTTCAAGGCATATACCTAGGCAGGAGTATGCAGGAGTGGAGGATGCCTAAACCTTCCACCCCCCACCCCTCATCCCTTTTAGACCATTGAGACAGAATTCAAAGGCTGACCAAGTCCAGACATTCACCGCCTCAATGTGCATCTGGGAATCAAACCCAGATTTCCCATGTAGTGGATGAGGATTCTACCAGTGAATCACAACAGCAAGTTGTCACCTATACTAGCACTAGAGGAACTTGCATCCATTGGAAATTGCAGGTTATGTAGATGAGACTTACATTCTTAGTCGTCTTACCTAACCTAGCTTGGAATAAGTCTAGATAAAGCTATTGCTTAAAATATACAACCCTAATTGATCTACAACTTCTTTTGACCTGGCAGATCCCAAGCTAGAAGAGCAAAGCTGGTTCTAAACTTTTGAGATGAGCTGGTATAAATCCGAGTCTTCCTGATAGAATAAGATGTTTACTGTAACTTAGGTTCCCCAAGGAATATACCCATGCAGATTCTTTTTTGGGAATATTTGCCATACTGGAAAAGATCCCAAACATAATTACAAACAACAAAGACAGTAGGTATACTACTTATCTAATTTGTTCACTATTGTTCCTTCCAGCACACTGGATCTGGAGACCAGGGAGGTGGACAGTCTCTTATGTCACCTGGGAGTTGCCTTGAAGACTTCAGATCAGCACCATTCATTGAATGCCAGGGTCAGCAGGGAACATGTCAGTTTTTTGCTAATGAGTACAGTTTCTGGTTAACAACTGTGAGGCCAGAATTGCAATTCACATCTGCTCCTCTGTCACAAACTCTCAAAGAAGGGCAGGAACAGCGGAAAAAAATTAGTAGGTGTCAGGTCTGCTTGAAGTACGGCTAACAAACAAAACAAACTTCCTCAGAGATGAAACAGGTCGCGCTGAAGATTTAAATGGTACTTACTTCTGAATTTCATTTTCAAGCATGCAATTGTGTTTCTTCTGCTTAAAGCTGCATTGATGTGTGCATACAGCTGCATAACTAAGTGATCAAGGGACCAGCAAAATTAAGTTCTATTACACTCTTCACCACTGTAGCATATAGGTGACAAATAAAGCTTGGTCTTGCACCGAAGGCTGAATGCAGTGGTACAGAAAGCCTTGGAAAGCTTTAAAAATGACTAGTGGATATCCTAGTTAGGACTGGCTCTTAGAGCATGTGTGTATGTGGCACACCATAATAATGCTCTTACATAAATACATCTGTCTATGGAGAAATGTAGATACAGATACACGCCTACACAATACCCTATAATAGTTAAATTTTACTACTTATAGTATTAATCCAGACTGAACATTTAATTAATTTTCTAATGAGAATTCATAAGAAATGAAAAGCAAAAAGTTGCCAAAATATGCTAATGGATGATTATTATGTAAGAAAATAAATAACCCCAGATAATGAAGGCTTAAAATGCTGTTTATTATCTTTGCAATTAATTTCTCAGTGCAGTTAAATGGAATTGTTAAGCTATAATCCAAATAGCCGGAGACAACAAAACAAATGTCAACGTTAATTAAAAAATGGAACCCTATACTACCAAGCCTTACAGCAGCAGGACTCTAGAGATGCTTTTTATTAATGGAAATTATCTATTATTGAAAAGGACTAGCCGCTTTTTCAACAAGTGGAAAATCAAGTTATTTATCCAGCTATGAAAGAATAAAGTAGTACATAGCTAAAGACTGTTTTAAGATCAATAAAACTGCTGAAAATTATGATTACAGAAGAACTGAAATTAATCTTGGTGCAGAAGATCTGTATCACTGACATGAGTTAAATTTTAGAGGGGAGTAAATTCTAAGAATGTGGGGAAAAAATGGTTTCACATCAGTAACACCAACTCCTCATTTCAGAGGATTTTCAGACTGTTTCCACAGAGCCATGTTGGAAAGTCTGAACTCAGCCAAAACTCCCTCAGAAGTTGGCAAGAAAGCAACAGAGGAACCAGCCACTTCTGAGAGCTGGGCTCATGGTCTCCAAGTGAGGTCCCAATAGGGAGGAAAGGCTGTTCTGATTTTAGCTACAGAAGAGCAGAATGGTCACCAGGCAGCTTCCTTTTATTACAAAACCCCCTAGGCTAGCTTCATTCTGTTTTATCAAAGTATGCATACAATGCAGGGGGTCACTGTCTTCAGACGAACCAAAATGTAGGGCAGGACAGCACCTTAGGGCAGTGGTTCTAAACCTGTTTAGATTTATAGTACCTCCACTTCCCTCCATAACTTACCTGAATTCAGCAAAACTTCATTTTTCAGGAGGTGTGTGCAAGGCCACACCAGGAAGTGGCAGGACAGGATGCCCCTGCATTAGGTTTATCAGATGAAACTAATGCAGATAGGAATGCCAGTTCCTGCCACAACTGGCTTCCAGTCTGGCCTTTTATATACCACCTAGAAGCAGAGGCAAATAAGGGAGTTTCACCTGGCTGTGGTAGTGGTGGTGGTAATGGTGCTGTGAAACCCCAGTTGAGAGCCACAGTGTTAGAGACTAACTGGTTGAGAGAGACATGAGTTTTTATAGGAAACAGCCTACCTTGTCAGATGCTAACAAGACAGGTGATGAAGCAGGCTATCACCTACATAGTCTTATGCCTCTCTGAACAAAGTAGTTTCTAAGGGCATTTATACATGTGCTCTGGGAGGGGCACTTTAATTAGAGAGGCTCTGAGAGTGTCATGTGGATCAACATCCCCACACTGAAAAATGGTAGTGGGGTGCTTTAACTAAAGCTTGTGGTGCTTTAACTAAAGCTTGTCAAACAAGCTTTAGTTAAAGCACCCCCACTGCCATTTTTCAGCACATGGCTGCTGATATACGTGATGTTGGAGTCTGCTGAAGTGTGGTAATTACCATGCTCCAGCAGATTCAATCTAGTCTGTTCGGACACGTTGTTATCACAGCACATCGGAGCAGCTTTGCTACATGTTTATAGGTGCCCTAAGGTGCCAGTCTACCTTGCCCTCTGCCTGACTTCTCACTGACCATGGCTAACCATCTCCCTACTTCTCTTGGAATCACTTCTCTCTTACTCTCCTTTTTATGGCTTAGTGGCTAAATCCAGACACTCAAAAAGCCTGAGGCTTAATCGACTCAGTCTTTGCAGATTTAGACTAATTTGCAGAGATTAAACTGAGAAACAACTGGACAGACATTCATTTTTGACTCAGGAAATGGAGCCACATACCTGCAGTAGCTCAGGCCAGAAGCCAGGGTCTCCTAGAGCATGGCTTTCTGGACATAGCCAGCATGGGCTGTATGTTCACATCCTCTTCCTGCTGCTCCCCCAAGGTCTCTGGGATTTGCAGTCCAGAATCAAAGCAGCAGGACTCTGCAGGGTGTTCATCACTTCTTCATGCTTCCAGGTACATCTGGGATTTGTAGTCCACAGTTGCAACCAGCAGTAAGTTTTTAGCAGGGCAGGGCAGCTCTGTACTTGGGGGAAGTGAAATTAACCCCTCTTCCTGGCCCCAGCCCTCAGCCAGGGTTTGCCTGGAGGTGGGCAGCCCCTGCTTCCCCCTTCCCTTTCTCCCAACCATGCTCTGCCCAGCCCTGCCCAGGGCTGGAAAGCATGCTGGGATGCTGGGGGATAGTGATTTAACTTGAACCAAGAAAGGGTCTGGGACAGAAGTTTCTTATGAAACTTGTTTGACACAAATCAGATAAGTCTGATACTACATTCAACCAGGTTTATCTTTAAAAAGTTTCAGCCATTTTGAAACTGGTTTATGTGCACTGAACTTGTGTTCTGTTACAGGTTTGAACCAATTTCTGATGACTTAAACCAGTTTATGTATAACTTGTCCCTAGCCAATGTGTATAAAAGCTGTCTACCTTCTAATAGCCTAACAGTCCACAGCTGCCAGCTCATCTCCCACATATAGCATCTCATTTTTTGAGTTTTCACCATTCTGCATAAACTTGCCGAGCAACTTCAGGTTTTTATGTCAAAGACCCATATAGAAGAGCACATACATTGGCTGCATGGTGCTAAAACCATACCAAGTGTTCAGAGCACTTTTGAAAGTTAGCAGTGCAGCTTCCAAACTGGTTTTCATAGGTGCTCGTCAAAAAGCCACATCAGCATCTTGCAAATAATGACACTGCCTCTATGCACTGTCGCTTCTTGTTTTAGCTTATCATGTCTTTAGAGAAGGGACAGCATTTTTGCTGTATTTACTGTGCTAACAGCAACATAATACCTAAGTAAAGAATTATGAAGTATTTGCATGGAATCCTTCTCTACTACTGTCACTGAAAATGTTGCTTAAATAAAGTTGGTGTTAAAAAAAAAGTGGGGAGCGGGAATGATGGATCAGCATTAGCTGTCTTATAATTTGTTGTGAAAAATATCCTCAAACCAACCCTCAAAACAAAGATTTTCTGAAATATGAAATAATTAAGACATTACTTTGCCTGTCTCCAATGTTATATTTTATCATATATATGCCTTTACTTGAGATAAATGTCACATTTTCTTAGCTTTTCAATACATTTTTGCACCTTTTAAATTATGTTTTACTGTGAAGAAGAAAGATTGCCTAGCCTACATGTGATACATAAATATATAGCAATCCCATTTTATGCTCAATATGATCTGCAGGACATAGATCATAAATACCATGTTAATTCAAGAGGAGGTATGCATACATTTCTGTAAGTTGTAGCAGCATCATTTTAGTAAACTAATTTTTTTTGTGTAAACTCAGTGACATGAGACATGGACTAAAAATCTAGTGACAGGCACTTTCATTCTCTCACCACTTTGTACAGTGTTTGCAAGAAGAGAATAATTAGATAAATGGTTCATATAGGACCTAATTAAATGAAATTATGAGATAATTATGCAGGAAACCTTCAGAACTGTAAGATAGCACAGTTCAGCTGTTTGCAATGGATTGGGCTGGATGGTTGAAATTCACCTCTTGGTAAAAAATCCCATGCTTTTCACATCTAGCCCATTATCATAGAAGGGATGTGAGTACCTAGTCTCTTATGCAGGAGTGAGTTTTACCTTAGGGACACTACAGAAATAAATCAAGAAAATTTTGAATTTCTTATTCTGGCTTTCTTCTGGCAAATTTTGGCGTTATTTATACCAATGTAAATTTGGATTGACTTACAATTTGGAGAGTCTCCCTGGAACCACCTTAGGAAGCAGTTAGGTCTGTGAAGCAGATAGTGGTATTAGTTCTCCTCAGTTACAGGGAAATCCCAGAAGCAGCTGTCATGTTCCAGCTCTGTTCCCTCTGCTCCTCTTCTCTTTCCAGTGGGGAACCCCATGCCTGAGTGTGAACTTACATCAGGGTTTCAGAAATAATGGAAAGATAGTGCTGTGTAGGCTGAACTCCTACCTGCTCAAGATAGCAAAAATCTGTCCATTTTAGATGGATTCCCTCTGAATTCCCTCTTCTCCATGGGGAAGCAAACTGAATATTCATATGTCCAGAAAGCATTCTAAAGGGTCAAGGAAACGAGTCAAGCAAAGCATATTAATAGAAATGGCATCACTAATTTTATCATTACACGGATGTGTTACATTGTAAAAATTCTAATCTTTGGGTGCTGCTGAGGTACTTAATAAAAATGTTGTGCCATTTGACTTGCAAAGAAACATTTTGCTACTCACTGTGCAGCTCTTGATCTGAAAAAACAGACACCCATACAGGATAATAGAAAATACACTTAAATCCCAGAAACATTGAACCAGGAAAGCGTTTTTCTCCCTCTCCAGAGACCATCAGACAGCTTGTTTGAGAATGATTTGGAATTGAATTAAGGGGCAGTCACTTGTGAAAGAAGTGTGACACCATTTTCCTTCCATTACCTTCCACTGGAGATTCTGAGATCCAGTCCTTTGAACACACCTTACAAAAAAGTACTATGGAACGCACCTTACAAAATGTCCAACTATGAAAAAATATACACAGAACATTTAGTTAAAAAATAAGAAATGAATCAGAAGACATAAAACAGTGAATAAAATGATCACTACTGTAGAGTACTTAACCTAAAAAGATAGTACCATTATATGGCAACTGAGCCTACTCAACCAATCCAACTTCCACTGCAGAGCTGAATTGGCTACTATAGTCCTCATGAGTAGTATAACTAAGACAGGGCAACAGGGAAGCAGCTCTGGGTGCCTTGTTGGGGAAAAATAACTACTGCTATAACAGCTGCACATTCATGCCAACAGCATGGGGGGAGCCAGAAGATTTCACTGCCCCA
>NW_017728910.1:35851201-35857191 GCF_001723895.1 Crocodylus porosus
CACTGTAGTGCTTATAATTTTCTATTCAAACCAACTGAAGAGCTGGCCAACTAGGTTCATGCTAACAACAGAAAACTAATCTGATGGTTCAAACAGCTGTTCTAGAACATTTTTCTTCAATTTCAGATTTTTAGCTGAGCCTCTTTTCTAGCAACTTTGTAATCTCCAAAATTAATTAGAGGTCCAGGATGCAACACTATTTTATGAAGCAGATGGAAGAAAGTAAAATACAAAATGTGGCCTTATTTAAATCACTTCGGTTTGAGTATCTTAAGTAAACAGCATTGCTCAAATGCAGCTAGACATGATACATAGCCCCCTACCTTTAGAAGTATCTTAATGAAAGCCATACCTTCTTATCCCTATTACACTATATAATGTAACTCAAAAAAAAGCATTAGTAACATAGTACTTGCTTTCGGTTTTTGCACATAGCTGGGATAAAATAGGAACTCCAATAATAGGGGCTGACAGGATTTTCTAGCAGGATTTTCTAACTCCCATTCCTAATGAAAGAAGAATGCATTAAGAATTTCTCTGGTATGGATAACAGATGAAAAGAGGAGTTTTGAGTTGGAATAAATTATTTGCTGGGTGTGACATTATTTAAACAATGCTCACAACTAAGTTGCACTACTAGACATTGTATAATCTTGTGGGGGATATAGCCTTCTGTGTGCTGATTATTAAAATCATTCATGTAAAGCTGCTGTGGACACTTTGCATTCTTTTGCAAATTTCCATGGTGGAAGCCAGAGATTTGTTTTCATTAAGGGCAACAGAGCTGCTAAAAATTCCCCACAGGGAGAAAGTAATAAAATTCTACAGGGAATTGAGGAAATCTGTAATACAATGTTTACTCTGAGACAATCACTGCTTTATGCATCAGAACTGATGCATACTATATTTTTAAACAGCAACATAGATTAGCACTTTCAAATGCTTGAATTTTATTGTGCTTAAGTATTTAATGATGCATGTAAGAATGTAAAATGTGCAATAAATGGTACTGACTCTACATAACCTGTGGTTATAAAGAGAGAAGAGCTGCACCTCGACATATATAATGTATATGCTTGATAAAGTGCAGCAACTGAGATTTAAGTATTATAACTACTCTTCAAGAAATATGCTTTATCACTACAAGGTTTTTTAAAATGAAATGCATCAGTGATCACTCATTGTCTGTCTTGGTTTTATTTACATTCTCCAACTTCCAAGTAAGTTTTTACCGTGCTAAAGAAATATTGCAATCTGCACACCTGTAGCAGGAAGAAAAAACAGTAAATGTGTTATTGCAGTCAGTACAAGTGTCAGCTCAAAAAGTGACTATACTATTACACTGATGTCTTCTAGTCTAATAGGTACATTAAGAATAAACACATCTATCATATCCCTGGGCCTGATTTAGGAAAGTGCTTTGGTCAACCTAAACACATATTTCACTGAGGATATGTCTAAATGCTGCCCGTAATTCTTATGTTCTCTTGAAATCAAAAAAAATCCTCTCTATTCTAAGATCCTGAAAACAGGATGAATATACTGCAAGTGAGAAGTTTAAGCCTTTTACACCTATTGTATCAAATCGGTTGTCTGGATATATTGACCCACGTTGGTGGCTATATTGGGGGGGGGTGTGCGCATGCGTGTGTGTGGGTTGTGGGGGAGGGTGGAGTGTGGGAGGTATGTTTGTGGAGATATGTGGGTGGGTATGGTGTTTGTGGGGGGCTGTGGTTGTGGGGGGAGCATGTGAGGGTGGAGGAGGAGGGTGGCTGCGGGGAATGTGGGTATATGCATATGGTAGGTTGTGCATGTGGAACCCCCCCCCCATAAACATACCCTTTCACATGTCTCTCCATGTTGCACACAGCCCCTGCTGCCAGCAGCAACAGCAGGCAGTAGCTCCTCAGGGTGTTCATGGCCCCCAGCAGGTGGAGCTCCCCAGTGGCACACAGTCCCAGGGAGCCCCGGACTGCAAGTGGCTGAGCCACTGGCTCCATTGCATAGGGCTCATATGCACATGCCTGCCAGCAGTGCGGGGCATGGGGTGTGGCCGGGGCAGCAGAAAGAGGGGTGAAGCTGTGGGGTCTGGCCCCACAGCACGGAGCTCCTCCTTGTTCCCCATAATATGCACATAGCAGTGAGCAGGGTCATGCAACCAGCTGCATCACACAGGGCTCCCCCCAGAGGCACTTGGCTCAGGCAGAGAACCTGGGAACTGCATGCAAGCCCCACACAATGTAGCCCCACACACCCCTGCTGGCCTAGGCTCTGCTCTCCTGCCACCCTGCCCCCAGCCCTGGGCACTAACACAGGGCCTGCGCTCCCACCCAGCTGCCACTTTGCTTCTGCCTGCTGCCACCGCTTCCCCTTTATCCACCTTCCACTGCCACTTCCCCCTGCCCACTGCTGCTGCTGCCACCCTTCCTCCACTCACTACTTCCCTACCTGCGAGGCTGGACCACGGGCAAGGGTGGGAGAGCAGCACACACTGCCCCCACAGGAGTGAGCAAGGCTTGGCCCCATGCAAACACAGCAGGGGCAGACCGGGGTCATGAATTGGTAGGCACCCATGGGCCAAATAAAATCACCTGGCAGGCCAGATCCAGCCTGAGTGCCATATTTTGCCTACCTCTGACCTAGCCCAATCCCCTGCATGAAGGCAGGATCAAGTATCCCTAGACCATCCAGGACATGTGTCCAGCTTTTCTTATAAACCTCTGAAGAAAGACATTCCAGAAACTCTAGATAGTATTTTCCAGTATTTCACTACATTAGCATTAGAGATTTTTCCTAATATCCAACTGAAATCACCTTTGTTGCAAATTTAACTCCTTATCCTTTCCCTAGGAAACAAGAAAACAAATTGATCACCCTCCTCTTTATAGCTACCTTTTATGTATTACCAAGCTGCTCATCTCTCTGCCCAGTCTGGTCTTTATTGGACAAAACAAACTCCATCCCTTCAGCATCTTGAGCCTAGGATACTTAAAAATAGAAGGAACTCATATGGCAATGGGCCTTTCTCTGATCTGCTTGGCTCCTGACCATATCATTTAAAAAATATTATTATCATTATTGTTATTATTAGACTTGCCCACAACAAAGAGGGCCATTTTCTCCTGCACTGTGCTAATACAACAATTGTTGCACTTTTCATTTAAAGCTAAAAGTAGTCACTGTACACTTAAAAACTCTGAAGAGTCTAACCAGCAGTTGTTGGAATTAAATACCTGATTTGTAGCTTGTTTTCATACAGAACCAAATGCAGAACATTTAAATAACCAAAGGTGAATACATTAGTGCAGCCCCAGGGCAACAGTTACTCATGCATAGACAATTTATTCTGGTTTGATATGCCAATTTACTCTGCTGTCATGATAAATGTGCTGTTACCATAGCAACTCTCACAGTAGGTACTTAGACTGTCACAGAAATACTATCAACCATCGTAAATGTAAAACAGTTTTTCATGGAACTTTTTTAGAATAGTGTTTTCTAAAGAAAATAATGTATTTCATTGGAAACAGGTTTTTTTTCTCTTTGTAACTTGACAGTTTTGCCCTAAATTGCTTGGTATTCCCATCTTTCTTTAGGCTCACAAATTAATACAACTGTATATCAGAAAAGTTTGTGTTTTTATGAACCCATAATTTTTGTTACAAGGACTCATCAAATGCGCTGCATGTTTGTACACTTATGTATACAGGGAAATGTACAGAAGGGGACAGGAGGTACCATGCAGAATGGTGTGTGTCAAAAATTACGATGCATTTTCCTCATTTTAGGAAACACTGAAATCTTCTTTTATTCTAATAATGGCACAATTGATAAATAATGTTCAGAGCGTACGTAAAGGGAAGGTATTAGCACTATAGGAATTATGAGAAGCAGTAACACAAGGACCTGCTGAAAACTCTCATTACTAGCCAGATTTAAGGCCTCATCTGAAGCCTACTGAAGTCAAGGGAAGGAGTCCAACAGATTCTAGTTCTCAGTACAAGAGTCCAAACACTGCTAGTGTAATTAAACCAATGTATATGTTTACACGGAATCACCGAATACAACTAGCGACACTAAAGAGCACACAAAACCATTGTTTCCAAGCATCCCTGTGGAAACAAATCTGGCGATATAGAAGAAAATAACAAGTGATCACTGGAAAGAAAAACTACGAAGAAAAAAATGTCAAAAAAGGATTTTTTTCCTCACCCTTTGCTAAGTGTCAAGCTTATTTTATTACTGCACCAGTGGAAGTCAGGCATGAAGGATGTGTCCAGATGTGCATGGACATTTGGTTCCCAGAGGACAAGTAGCAGCAGTAAACTGTGCACTGCAGCTACCTGTCCATTGGGAACGCCCATGCCACACATGCTTTGGCATGCAGCAAGTTGCCCTGGATGGGGTAGGGGAGGCTGGGGCCAACACTGTGCTGGCTCCAGCAGCCTTACTGGGGTCCTGGGGGCATCCCGGGGCTGCAGCTGCAGTGATTCTGCCAAATGGAGTCTGGCTGGCACCTGCAGCACAGTTCCAGGCGGCTGGGCTCAGCTTTTCATCAGCGTGTGCTGCTCGAGCATGTGCAGCACTGTGTTTTTTTTTCCAGGGGTTTGTTTGATCCCTGGATATCCAGCAGTCAAAAAAACCAGTGGGAAAAAGAACCCAGCACAGCTCATGCTCAGCTAGCACACCCTTGCAGATCAGAGAACATTGGACTGTGCAGTATGCAGGGCTGCAAAGGTATTTGACCATGCTTGTCTGAAAGCACCCAAAGGGTGCGTCCACACATGCAAGCATGTGTGCTTGCAGCAGCTCAAATAGAAGCAGTGCAAATTTGAGCCGGGGCTTTTTGCTTCAGTGCCCGTGCTCAGACATGCACTTTGGTGTGGAGCAAATTGTGCCACTTGGGGCAAAATAACCCTGCCTGGCTCCTCCCAGCTCTACAGCCAGGGGGAGCTAGAGCCCAGGTCCAGCACCTGTCTTGGCCCCAGCAGTGTAAAAAGCCACCCTGACAAGTAGCTCAGGGCTACCAGCTCTCAGGAGCTTCTGGGGCCCAGACAGTTGGTACCTGGGGACACTACCTCTTGTGCCAGCTGGACTGCTGTAGCAGCCCTGAGAGTTCCCTGCACCCTCTACCCATTGCTGGGATCTGACAGTGGGGGCTGCTGCTTGGCTGTGACCTGCTGTGCACCTGCCTGACCTGGATGGGGACTGCTCATCCAGTAGAGGGATCTGCCCCTCTGGGCCAGCTGCCAGTGGGCTGTGGTTGCAGGGTTGGCTTCTGTACGGCGCTACTGCCATGTGTGCCCCCAGCCCGGCCATCTGGGCAGCTATCGCCCAGAAGATGTTCCAGGTGTCATGGCCTGCTTTGAACTGTCAAAGCATGTCCTCCTGGCCCCATTTGGCCAGGAAGTCAGCCACAGCCAGCTGGGTCCAAGGTGCTAGCTCTGAGCAGGCAGGGTCCTGCCACTGGCCTCCCTAGCAGGAATTCTGGTGTTCCCCATTTGAAAACTGAAAAATCCCTGATAAAAGAATTCCCAAAGTCACTCTGTAAAATACCTCCAAATCCATGTTCCTCCACAAGTAAAACAAAAGACTACTATAATGAGAGAGAAAGAGCAAGACAGAGACAGCGGTCAGCTGGACAAAGTTTTATTGACATATCTACAGTGTTAAAGCAAGTCTCTTATCATAATAAAGTGAACTCTAAATACGTGTTTCATGAATTCATGAATACATGTTTTGCTGCACTCCCACAAGGAGATGGCCCCCACATAAGAGGTTTGGTCCCCCAACATGGGGTCCAGCCCCCAAACAAGGGGTTTGCCCCCCCAACAGGGGTTTCAACCCCCAAACAAGTGGTACAGCCCCCAAACAAGGGATTCAATCCCCAAACAAGGGGTACAGCCCCCCCAACAGGGTTTCAACCCCCACACAAGGGGTTCAGCCCCTCAATGGGGGTCAAATGGCCCCTGCAGGGGCTACCACCCCCC
>NW_017728910.1:35857775-35884462 GCF_001723895.1 Crocodylus porosus
ACCAGCACCAGCACCCTGGTGCTGAAACATGCAGCCTGGCCAGCCATGTGTTTGAGCACCAGGGTGAAGGGCCAACCATGGAGATGCTCTGGCATCCAGAGCATCTCCATGGAGGACCCAGCCTCCGGTTGCCTCAGGCACCGCTTTTTTAAACTTCGATTTTTTTAGACCCCTGAATATCCGAACGCTTTTTCGTTCCCCCACGTGCCTGTTGCCCCACCTCAAAGGCGTTTGAGGTGGGGCAAGAGGCACGTGCGCGATTGACTGAATGCGCAAGGCAAAGTTTTGGAGGACCTCCCAACACTGTCCAGGCCGGGACTTATCAGCTGCTGATTTCCATAAGCAGCAGAAATTAAAATAAATAAGCAACCGTACACACAAGTACCATGATTGCAGGCATGCATAGCTAGCTGAAAAATTGTTGCTTATTTACCAAGAAATGAGCACACATTAGTAGAGACATGTTGATTTGTTCCTTCTTGCTTATTCATTTGTTTGAATTGACCATCTTATGCACAATGTACTGGCAATGCTACTTTCCTTCCTGACTTGTGAATAAAGCTCAAGTTGTAAAAGGCAAATGCAACCGTCAATACAGCAACTTGGCTTCTCAAGTTCTGCTCTTTCTACTTTTGTAGCCTGTGAACTAAAACCTAGCTAAGCCTGGTCAAAATGCACCCCTGCCAAAACAGAGAAAAAAAACCCTCTTAAATGGTCTGTTTTAAATAGTAATTTGGCCTTCTGTTTTTCTTTGCTTCCACCTGATGTGGCTGAGCTTGGTCAAGAAAGGTGTCCGTTTTATCTTTGAGGCCTCTAGCCCTCATCTTTCCCCTGAGTCTTTACATTCCTCCTTTAATGAAGCAATAGTTAGGGTCCCTATCTACCTAGTCATGGATATCAATAGCTTTTAATTAGCTACCCATTTCCCATCCAACTGTAAAATATAATAAAAACTAATGAAAAAATCCTCCTCAAAATAAATCCCCCTCACTCCACTCAGCTGCACACAGACAGCCTGGCCAACAGTCTCTTCAGCAGTGTCAGATAACATCCATGAACATCATTTCCCCTCCCCCCCCCCCAAAGCAGCATTTTTTCCTCCTTCAAAAATGCCAGTCTGCACATGCAGAGCAAAAACAAAACAGAAGGGACAGTAGTATAAAGAGCTTAGACACTCAGCACCTTCCACAGACTTTAATCCTCAAGAGAGTTATTCATTCAGACCATTCAATTCTTAGTATCATGAGTGAGGCTACAAACAATTCTGTTTATCAGCATCAAGCAGGCAGGTGGATTTTATTACATGGGTAGCTGGTCACAAAAAGTAAAGCAAGACACTTAACCCATGAGAAAATCACAGTACCTGAATCAGATGCCAACATTTAATAAATCAAACCATTTCTTGTTTTGGAAAAATCACTTATTTTATGGAAAATTGTTCAGTCAGAGAATAACTTTAAGGAATCTGTCAGTGAGCTAAGCATTATATTCTGAATAGCAAATTCTTCCTATCCTGGAAAACTACTGATGAACAGAGAGTACCAATGCCTTTATTGCCTGAGTCTTCACAGGCAAGGACAGATCCCAGACTACTGCACCGGGCAGCAGTTTGGGAAGGAGGTGAGCAGCCTTTAGTGGTGAAAGCACAGGTTAGGGAGTATTTAGAAAAGCTGGACATGTTGAAGTCCATTTGGCCAGATGGGATGCACCCAAGGGTGCTGAGGGAGTTGGCTGATGTGATTGCTGAGCCGTTGGCCATCATCTTTGAAAACTCATGGTGATCAGGAGAGGTCCCAGATGATTGGAAAAGGGCAACCATACTTCCCATATTTAAGAAGGGGAAGGAGAATCCAGGGAACTACAGACCCAGTCAGCCTCACCTCAGTCCCTGGAAAAACCATGGAGCAGGACCTCAAGGAATCCATTTATAAGCACTTGGAGGGAAAAAAAAAAAAGGCGATTAGGAACAATCAGCACGGATTCACCAGGGGCAAGTCATGCCTGACCAACCTGATTGCCTTCTATGATAAAACAACTGGCTCTGTGGATGCAGGGAGACTGGTAGATATGGTGTACCTTGATTTTAGCAAGGCTTTTGATACAGTCCCACAGCAATCTTGCAGGCAAGGTAAGGAAGTAAGGGCTGGATGAATAGACTGTAAGGTGGATAGAAAATTTGGCTGGAGCATCAGGCTCAGAAAGTAGTAATCAATGGCTCAAAGTTTAGCTGGCAGCTGATATCAAGTGGAGTGCTCCAGGGGTCTGTCCTGAGGGTGGTTTTGTTCAATGTCTTCATCAACAACTTGGAAGGTGGCATAGAGGGTACCCTCAGCAAGTTTGCAAATGACGCCAAGCTGCAAGGAGTAGTAGATACACTGGAGGGTAGGACTAGGATTCAGAGTGACTAGACAAATTGAAGGATTGGGCCAAAAGAAATCTCATGAGGTTCAACAAGGACAAGTGCAAAGTCCTGCACTTAGGATGGAGCAATCCCATATACCAGTACAGGCTGGGGGCTGACTCAGCTCTGCAGAAAAGGACCTGAGGTTACAGTGGACAATAAACTGAATATGAACAAAGCAGTGTGCTCTTGTTGCCAAAAAGGCTAAAAGCATACTGGGATGCATTGGTAGATGTGCAGCCAGTAGATCAAGGGAAGTGATTATTCAGCACAGGTGAAGCCACATCTGGAGTATTATGTTCAGTTTTGGGTCTCCACTACAGAAAGGATGTGGACAAATTGGAGAAAGTCCAGCAGGGGGTGAAAAAATGGTTAGGGGGCTAGAGGACATGACTTATGAGGAGAGGCTGAGGGAAGAGGCTTATTTAATCTAGAGAAGAGAAGACTGAGAGGGGATTTAATAGCAGCCTTCAACTACCTGAATTGTGGGGGAGGTGAAAGAAGATGGAGCTAAACTGTTCCCAGTGGTGGCAGATGACAGAACAAGGAGCAACAGTCTCAAGTTGCAGCAAGGGAAGTTTAGGTTAGATATTAGGAAGAATTTTCTCACTAGGAGAATAGGAAAATACTGGAACAGGTTACCCAGAGATGTGGTGGAAGCTCCATCCTCGGAGGTTTTCAAGACCCAGCTAGTCAAAGCTTTGGCTGGGAAGATCTAGTTGGGGATAGTCCTGCTTTGAGCAGGGGGTCAGACTAGATGACCTCCTGAGGTCCCTTCCAACCCTAACTTCGTATGGTTCTATGATTCCAATACATTAACAGTATTGCATATGCCATCATCAGCATTCTCTCCAAGCTGCATGAATTCTTTTAAGGAAAAGTTTTCATTTTAATTTAATAAAGTGCAGGGGTAAACCCTGACAGGAAACCAATAATTCTCTATTTCAGGGTTTTCAACCTTTTTTGGTTGGTGTACTCCTGGAGGCCCGTCAAGAAGCAGGGAGAGTCCCCCAGCAACCAGATGATGAGCAGGGAAGGTGGGGGGGGCAGTGGGTGTCCCCTGGTGGCTGAGGATGGTGGGTGTCCCCTGGTGGCTGGGGACAAGCAAAACCCAAAGTGCCAGCAGCAAAACTGGAAGTGCCAGCAGTTTCTCTGCACCACTGCCGTGTTCCCCCTGGGGCCTTCCAAAGTACCCCCAGAGGTACACGTACCCCAGTTTACAACCTCTGCTCTATTACATCAATAAACTATTCCAAAGGTTACACTTCCACGACAATACAAAGAGCTGAAAAAACTAATGAATTCAATGGGAGCAGAATTGGTCCTAAACACAGATAAACTCTTTAATTAATTACCTGATTAGTTGTCATCTCTAATACACTGAAGTATTCAATGTATAAAAATATGGCAACTTACGGGCTTGCTCACTTATTAGCTATTAAAACATGGAACAAATGGACAGACAGGCTCAAAATGTAAAAGATATTTATTTCAACTTTGTACTAAGAAAAAGGTGCAGTGGCCATATAGTGAACAAGGTTATTTGTGAATGTTTCATGACAAAGCTCATTACAAAATGGCAGTAAGGAAAAAGCAATAAAGAGAACCCTAACCCATGATAATATGATGGTGCACAGTTCTGTGTCAAGAGGAGCACAGTAATAAACTCCCCCCATACCATATAACTTTATAACTTTACAAAGAAGCAATGTATTAAAAATGGGATACTGGTTTGGGTTTGTTTCAGCACTTTTTGCAGTTGACTAATAGTGCCATGAAGCCACTGTTCATAAACAATATTGCATCCAGTTTGGTTTGTACGGTTGCTGGAATCACTTAAATAATGGAGCTTCGTGAACAAAACCAGCTAAAACAAAACTCTGCACCAGAGCTTTTAGACCAGTTTTGCTAGGAGATAATGCTGCCTCTTCCTCATGTCACAAAACCATGCACTAACAAAAGTACTGAGACTGGAAAATTTTCTTTGGTTTGTTACATGATTTTGTAAGTGAATGTATAAAATTAGAAAAATCACCCTACTTGAAGATAAAAGAATACATGCTACTTTAATTTGTGACTAGTATATATATATACACACACATATATACATATACATATACATATACATATACATATATATATATATATACACACACACATACACACACACACACTGTGTAAACAGCAGGGATGATTAACAAAAAATCTTTTTATCAGCTATTTCATCCTGCAGAAGGACAGAAATGGACATTACAATACCATGTTTCCTGTACTCAGAATTGGCCAGAAAGGACTGTGGTGAATAGGAATGAATAGTATCTGCTATATATACACACCTTGACACAGACTTTACAAAGATGGTCAGAGCTGCAGCATAGTTCAGATTGTTGGCTCCCAGCACCTAGAAAGCCAAATATATGGCATGCTCATTTTCTGCTTTTCCTTAGCATGAACCTTAATCAAAGATACTAGGAAAAGGGTGGAGGACAACATATGAATTTTAGCCAACTGATTTCCTCTTGTATGTCTGTTGATAAAAATTAGAAGGTACACATATACATCTAACATGCATCCAGCAGTTTCAGATATTGTTTGAATGAACAGTTTCTTGTTTTGTCAGTTTTATCAGCCATTTTATATAATATCTGTAAGAATACAAATCAGTCTGAAACTCCAGAGGAAGGTACAGGTTTCAACATTTCATAGTGCAGGGTCCTGAAAATAAGCTAAAAAAGAATTGCCTGCCCCAACACTCAAACTAAATCAGTGCTTACACATTTCCAGCAGTTCCACATCATATGCCAGCAATCAAAATTTTTTTTTCAAGAGGAGATGCCTTTCAAGACTGAAAGGAATTTCTCCCATCCAGGTTTTCCATTGCTCAGACTTTCTTTTTTAAAGTATGATCTTTCAGGATGGTAACACATACTGACATACTGCCCGTCCCCATCTCCCCTCCTGTTAATTAGAACTGCTATGTTAGCTGCTGTGTGTGACCAATAGCATTCTAAGTTTTCTACAAACCTGCAGCTCCACAATGCCCTGCACAGGTACACTGCAGTGGAGACAGAGCACAGCTGTCTTTTTTTTTTAGCAGCCTCCAAGTGCTACAGCCATTATTTGACTATCTGTTACTGGGGGGTGGGGGCGTGTAGGCTAAGCAGAGTCATGGTGTTGTCCTGATACAGAGCTGCATTAGTACTGATATTGGGTACATCAAGCCCTGCTGTCCAGTGTTTCTGACAGCACCAAGCAAGCAGCTTATCTCCAGCCAACAACATCTTCCCTCTCCCAACACAGCTCACTCTTACAGAAACTATAATTGAGCCAATTACAGCCAATGGGAAGAAAACAGTACAATTACAGTCGTCTGAACATTTACATGGTAGAGTTTGTGTAGCCTAATGCATACACAGAGTTTTTGAACAAGGGAACTAATTAAGTATATAACTAAGGAACTAGCCTCACAATTTTAGCTCATGTCACTTCCCTTGAAAAAAAACAAAAACAAAAATGCTATTAAAGTAAAATAACCCTGAAAAAGGAAGGACATTCAGAGTTGAGGCTCAAGATTACCATGCTGGTTACAGGCAGTCACAAGGTACCGTACAAAGTTACAAATTGGTTTTACTGCAAATGTTCTCTAGACAAAATTGACAATTTGATGACTTGATAACCAAATTTCACAGTAAAATACGTTGTGTTGGTTACTTACTAGGATTGCTACACCTGTACCCAACTTGCACATGCTTTCAAAATCATGTTGAAACGGTATCAGCCAGGCTCAAATGTGCTCATTGCTCAGATGGTGTTATGCAAGCAGTATTTTAAAAAAACCCAAACATTTTACACAAAACATTTCAAAAGATTGCTCATCATGGGCAAACAGAGGGGAAAACTTTTGGAGGAAAGATATGGCTGGTTTAAAAATTAAGAATTGAAAACAAACATCAGAGGTATATTTTCCTTATTTTCCTTGAGAGCTGGACTTAGTTGATCAGTATTTACATACAGCAAATGGTGAGCTGCCAAGGACTGCATTTCGACTCTAAGCTCAAAACTTTGGACCCCTTTAATTTAAGCCCAGATTTTCAGCCCAAGTTTGGCAAGTCTTTTGCACATTTTGCTGGTGGTAAATAATTATGAAGGAAAGTAAAAACAGTATAAAGTTCTGCAACTATTTTGGCAACTATGAAGAGCACTTCACACATTTCCACTGGACATCTGATGATTTCACCTCCTCTCAAATCTATTAAGCCTTTGTCTTCTCATTTCCTCTTCTGACAACTGTTCAGATGGAAACCAAAAACCATAGGGTTGTCTCTCGTGATGATATCTGCCTGCACTGAAATCTGTACAATACAAAATGAAAAAAAGAACAAAAAACAAGGTTAACCACTTGGGTTTCATAATACATCAAGTCATCTCCATCTTGCAATTCTAAGACTGATAAAAGTTCAGGGAAGTAGTGATCTTGACCAACCTTTTTCCATCAACATGAAACATATTTTTTAAATGTTATTGGTTCTGATATCCAACAAGGAGGTTTAACTACCAGAAACTGATGCCACAGGTCTACAACTGCATGCAACTCATCTACCACTTCCTTAGTACGACTCATAGGATATTAATTCAAATCTTAAAATGTAGTGAAAAACAAACAAACAGTCTCACAGGAAGAAAAAAGGCTATATATAAACAAAGTAATTAATAAGAGCATCATCTGTCTTTATTAATAAACTATATTGAACTGAATCAAGTGAAAAGTTGTGCTCAACTGAGGTACATAGGACCCTAACATAAAATTCTAGAAGCTGATTTAGAACTACACAGACTCCTATCCTATTAGAGACTCAATTGTCTTGGAAAAATCCTTTATCATAGAAATGTTTCTTTGAAGGATTTTCTGTGCAGTTTTAATCAGTAAAAGATAAGAAATCTTTGTTTGACAGTAAAGTATCTCTTAGATCAGTGGGGGCCAAACTTTTTGGTAGGGGTGCACTGATAAAGATTTTTTTGGCCAATACTTCTGGTCAATGATTAACCAACCATGTCAGCAAATGCTGATCCATTAATCAATATTTAGTAAGAGTGCAAGAAATTTTAAACTACTAATATACATAAACCCTTTTTTGTTGCTTTTACATTTATAGCACATGCACACACACACATGCCTCCTGCCTGTCTTTTCATTCACTGTCCCCATTTGAAACCATCATCTTCATTGAATTCCAGTGCAGAACTGCTGTCCACTGAGGCTACATACTCACTTTTGGAAGCAAAACTCACGTTTATTGTGACTTGAAGCAAGCCTGCACAAATGATGACATGAACAAGTCTGAAGCTTTCTTAGAAAACTGATAAAACAGAAAAAAATTCTTTCAAACTGCAAGCACTCTTTGGAGTCTCCTGAATTATCAAACATTTTGACAACTTTTTCAACTCTCATAAAGATCTATGAAGAACTGAATTTGCCATAAAAATAATCAGCTGGCAATACTACCAGGGAGTGAGAAAGGTATTTATACCTGGGGCTGAAAGAGACAAGCGGAAATGTAAACTGTTTTCTTCTCCAAAATCCCAAGTTCTCTTTCAGATCTTTTTAATGAACTTTCTTTTGTCATGGATGAACTAAAAGCTGTTCTGCATTCCCAATTAAGCAGATAACAGTGATTAGAGTATAAACTGATGCTGAAGTACGACATGTATATCTGAATAAGAAAAATGGACACACACATGAAAAAACAAGGGACTACACAATTTTTAATGTACCATATTTATTTGAATCCAAGGCAAGTCGTCCCCTCCCCTGCCCAACATGGAGGGAGGGACACCTTGTCTTGGATTTGAGAACCAGCCTGAGGCAGGCACTGCTACAGCTCCAGCTCTGGTTCTGACCTTGTGCTGTCACTGCCGGCCAGGACCAGGGTGGCTCAAGGAGGGCAGACATTGCCAGGAGGAGTATGCCACCACTGCTACCACCTGGCCAGCAATGGAATGGGGGGGGAGGATGAGGGAGGAAGATGGGGGAGGGCAGTGGCCATATCAGACTGCCTGCCCTCCCACCCACTCTTTCCCCGCCACTTGCCTCTCTCCCATTGCTTTGCATTAGCAGGGGTGGGGGTAGAAGGGAAGGGAGCGAATACATTCAAGACAAGTCTCTATGTTATACATGGAAAAGCATAACAAATGGAAAATTATACATTTATATAATCTAATTACTGGAGGGTCATCTTGAATTCAGGTAAATATGGTATATAATGTGTTTAAAATATTTTCCTTTAAAAAGAAAATAGCTTTAAGTTAGACATGATTTTTTGAAAATGTCAACATTTGTATTTCAATGAAATTAAAAATTAGAGGTATAATTTATTGGCAAAAACTGCTCCAGACTGTACTGAAATAATAGTCTGGGTATGAGCTAAAGAAACTCAGCTCTGTAGCATC
Source organism: Crocodylus porosus (assembly GCF_001723895.1). NCBI lineage: Eukaryota > Metazoa > Chordata > Crocodylia > Crocodylidae > Crocodylus > Crocodylus porosus. The sequence goes on from NW_017728910.1 coordinate 35,866,624, forward strand.
AGTCTAGCCTCTCTGTGCTGAATGCTTAGGCATTATAGACAAGGCTCAACAACAAATTCACTGATGCCACCAGTCTTAGCGCAATGCAAGTCCTATTCTAGATAAAGTTCTGACCACTTTTGAGGTTTTCATCACCACATGAAGTAAACCTGCTCCAGATATTTGTCCAGCACAGATCCTGTATTCTAACATATTATTTTGAACTTATATTTTTCCAGGATGCAATCACTATAATAATTAGAATCCACCTCCAGTACTCTCCGGTATAACTTTCTGGTATATCTAATATCAAAGTGATATGCCACCATATATATATATATACACACACATACACACAGACAAAAACAACAAATATTTTCAAGGTTTTTCAATTTAAAAAAATGCTATAAACCAGGGGAAGTTTTGCAGCAGGAATAATTTTCATGGAAGCATAGAAAGGATTTTTGAAGAAGGCTTTACGTCAAACTCTGTTGAAGCTCTGTAATTAGGAAGAAAAAATATTTGCAGATTATCTACAATTGTATAAATCAGGAAAGAATGTATGTAATATGGAAAAACTAAGCTTTTATGAAGAAATATAATTTATTGGTAGAGAGCTAAATAACTGTCCAAGGAAATTTATTTTTTATAGTGGCTGTAAGCTTATTTCATTGCAATAAAATTAATCTGACCTAAACACACATTACTGTTAAGGTTCTGGGCATTTGGACCATGTTTTCAGCATGTTCAACATAGTCATCTATGGTCATCTATACTCAATGAAACAAGGAGACACACAGACTCGTGTAAGTAAAAGTAACTGCAGCTTTTTGACTGGTTCAATGGTTCCATGGAAAACACAGTGCCTATTCATGATTTCTGCAATGTCTAAAAATTAATTTTAAATTCAAGTCTTATTATTAGTATTATTTTGGATAACACAGAAAGACTGGGGAGTGGAAAAAAAGGACTGTATTCTACAAGCCAAGTCTTGAGAGGTGCCGAGCATTTACAATTCCCAGATCAGTGTCATTGCTCATCCTCAGTTCCTCTAAAGATCGTGTTTTTCATTAACATTCTTCAGCACTTCGTGTTAGTATATTTTACAGTAATAAAACATATCTTCAAAATCATGGCTCAAGATGCATTAACAATCTAAGCACCAAAACAGGAATAAACCTCTTACTATGAATTTTGCCTGAAGGCATAAAAAAAGAAAGACAGCATTTGGAAAATTCCATTTGGGCTGTAAATGCAAGAAATTCAATATTACCTAGTTGTGTGTTTAGAAAAATAAATTATCTTCTAAATTTAAACATTCTTCTTCACTGTAATTCATGTTTAGGGGTTTTCTATGTATCCATATTAATTGTTATAATTTTTGAACACTTGCTGAAACTGTTGACTTACAGCACATCCACTACCCGATATTGCATCAGAGCAATTTATGACATTAGAACAAATTGTTATAAATGTATGCTACATACAACTCAAATATGGATGCAAGAAGCACATTCCTTAATGAAACACTTGGGGACAATAAGGGAATGGCCCTCCAAGCCACTAAACTATCTGTTGCAAGTAAGGCAGACAAGTTAAAGTTGAGATTTCAGTCAGCTGCTTTCTTCCTATAAAAAGTTACTATCAGTGAAGCAACTAATACCTCTTATTACCTCTGCCTGTAATCAGACCACCAAGTCTTACCATGTGAGACTTGGTAAGACCTGGCAGGACTTGGTAAGACAAGGCAAATGAGAAACTTGGCCTAAAAGGTAAGATAATATGTTCTATACATTTTATCTCTCAAATATTTTGCTATGTAAAGTTTTCAATCTGTTTGAAGTGAAGTATGCAACTAGAACACTTAGGTGACATTAAATTTAATATTACTAAGAATTCTGATATTTTCATCCATAGACCTAATGGCTGTGTCCATACGAGCATGGCCGTGCGGTATGTGGCACCAGAAACACATCTGCAGCGCCACATACTATACATTCAGTGGTTCTCCATGCTGCAAGGTAGCAGCACTGTGGGGAGGGGAAGGGGGTTGACCCCAAGAGATTCCAGAGTCAAAAAAAACCCACACAAAAAAAGGTGGAACAGTGCATGCAGGGGCAGAGTGTGCCACCCAAAACCAGAGCCTGGCTCCAAGTGGCAGGATTGCTGCTACTGCAGGCGTAGAAGGCCTCCAGAGCCCTAGGTAAGGCTGCTGGGATGAGCCCAGTGCTGGCCCCAGCATCCCCTTCCCCACATGGGGAAACCTGCCGTGCGCCAGAGGGCACATGGCACAGGTGTTCCCTGGGGAAAAGTAGCAGCTGCATCCTGTCCTCATGGAAACAAACGTCCGCACTTGTGTAGATGTAGCCAATGAGTTCAAAACTAAAACTGAAGACAATCATCAACAACTAGCAGGTGTTTTTACTATAGGCATCTAAAATCAGAATTGTAGCCAACTGTATGTATATTAATTCAAACACAGAACCTAACCCAAGAAATGCCCTATTTGTGTGCATCTGGCCAGAGTCACAAAAACAACTATACAGGACAATAATGTTGTAGTTATTGTCACTTATGCTCTAGGTGATCCCATTTGTTCCAGCAGGACTGTATGTGATACACCCAAGACTGGCAGCCAGCACACTACTCCTAAATTAGACAGCCCCATTTTGGGTACATTAATTTTATGAGAAAGGAAAGACGAAAGCCATTGGCAGAACATTTTTCATAATGTGTGTGATGCTCCATAAACAAAATAAGTGCGGTTTTTGATAATAATTTGATTTGGGATCTTTTCTTTGCCTGAGTGGGAGAGACGACTATCACAGCAAACAATGCGTTGACATGATTAAACGGGAGCTATCTGCTTGATGACAAACACATTTATCCAGCAGATGGCGCCACAGTCACAGTCATTCAAGGAAACTAGGACAGCCCAGTCAACAAAGCATTCCGCATAGTAAGCGGTATTAAGGTTATTTTGAAACAGATGGGCTCTAGAGAAGCTGCTGCATCAAATATCATAGAATTGTTTATTGTCTGGCTGGTTGGAAACCCTGGGATTATTCACCAGCATCTAGCAGTTTCTGTGTGACATCAGGTTTCATCTAAACTAAAGCAAAATACAAAGTGAAATCCCACTAGAATACACACACACACACAATTCTGAATTCAGAACTTCAACTTGCTACTGCGTACTGTGTTATAACCAAACACGTGTTCTCAAAAGATCAAAAATAATCAGTGTGCTAACTCTAATGAAGAGTAGCCAGCTAACAGCCCCAATTTGTTGGACACAAGCTAGACGTGTTTTGTTTTGGATTTTTATATCCTGCTACCAAAAATGCTTAAGACCTTTTCCATTTTAATATCACATCTTCAGCATAAGGGACTGCCCTTGGAATTCCTGTGCAGTACACTCAAGGACTTTGCAGGCACACCATGTTTCAAAAGCTTTATTAAAGCTGGAAGCCACCGATAAAAAAAGTATTTTGACTTGTCAGTCTGTCTCTTATGCTATTTCCTCTACTTATGTCCACTTCGTGACTCTTCAGTCGAAACATCTTTTCACCTACTTGTGCTTTTTATGTTACTATGCTTCATATCTGAGGCTGGAACATCAACACAATACTTTAATATAGCCCGTGAGCTGTACTTAAAACTGAGTGGTGAGGAAAGAAAAGACTGAAGGGGAAAATGAAGTCAACTGTTTCAACAGCAACAATTTAACATTTAAGGCAGCTGGTCGCGTAAAAAAGGTTAAAGATATAGATAGAACTGCTGTTTCTAGAAAGAAGAAACTGAGTAAGAAAGGATTCTTTCTTAGAAGCAAAAATCCTTATAGTAAGTCCATGGAGTTTTGCTATTAACTTCACCTTTCCTTTAGCTACTCCAAAGAATTCTTGCTAAGAATTCTGGAGAGTAGGAAGAAACTTACAGCAATCCTGCCTGAAAAGGCGATGATGTGACAGGGAGATAATATTAAGTCCAAGAAGGCCTTGGAATACTGCAGAAAAGGCATTCCGGTTCTCCTTGCTGAATCCTGATTCTTAAAAAGGCATCTTTTCCTGATGCTTAATTCTTTGCCTTTAGTCTTAATTCAGTGTTTGTGATAGAACAACTATTTCCATCTATCATTCATATAGTCTCAAACAGGATTATGATGTTTTGCTTGGCTTCTGTGGAATATGCATGTCAAAAGGAACGCAGGCTTATGACTTTAGGCAAAGAATAAGTGGTAGAAGCAGACAAAACCAATAAGAGATGTATCTTGGTTTTCATGCAAATATTCTTAAGGAGCAAACAGCAGCAGCAGCAGCCTGCAGAAAATATGATTATAAGGAGAATGCCTATCTACTATTTACACATATACAGCAAAATCTGCTAGGAAAAGATTAAAAAAAAATTGCAATGGAAATAGCAAGCATATACTTTAGGTCTAACTTAATATTGGACTCTTCATAAAGGGAAGATTTTTTAAATTGTCAAAATGATGTGCGACTGCAAATATGCCAATCTAAGGAGGACAGAGAAAAAAAAATCCAGCACCACATTTAAACTCTTCTGCCATTTACAGTCAACTGAAATTTAAATGTTGCTGAAAATACCATTCAAGTCTCTGATATGAAAATTTTATTTGTGAAGCTGCAGACTTCTTATTCTGATAATTTAAAAAAAAAGAAGTTATTTATCCTTCAATAACTGTTATTTGAGCTGTGGTGACTATGAGTGGATGTGCTTAAACCAGTATTTTTATTTATTTACTTTTTACTAGCCATGGCTATGCATATGTCCTCAACCACCTTGTTCTCCCATACATGGGGAGAACAGATGTAAACATCTGTGGTTCTTCTGCAGTTCAAAGCAGGGATGAAGGATGTCAAGAGATCCATGCTAACAAAATCACTGCAAAGAATCATAGCCACTGTTGCATAATTAGCCTCTCTTCTTTAGCATGTGTCAGCATGGATGCCTCTTTAAGGGACTGGCAAGGAATATCCTCTCCAAATGGTGAGGGATGAGAAATTTCAACTATGCCAGTCAAACAGGACTGGAGTACTTCTTGCCTGAATCTCACATCTGATCTTGTAGCCAAATCCAGTGCATAATGATTTATAAACATAAGCAAATTGCTCCACATAGCCTTATGGATTTCAGATAGTCTTATATTTTTGAGATGCTGAAGATCTTAACTAAGTTCTAGCAGAGTGAGAACTGATGAAGAGTGAGGGAATACAGCCTCAGCTGGTAGCACAGTGTGATACACTGAGTTATATCCTTGCAGTCTTGAACTTTAGATTAATCTCCAATTGCCACAAACATATAGGGAAAATCTGAAAGACCTAGTCCTAGCTCAGTCTAGCACCAGAGAATGTAAGATATATGTAAAGTAGTGATTCTCAACCATGGTGCCATGGCACTCTGCAATCCTTTCAAGGGTGTCGCACAATGTTAGCATTGTTAGGTTTACATGCATGATTCAGAAGATAAACTCAGAGATTTCAAATAGAAATCCACAGCAGTGGTCTTTCTAAGTTCTTAGCAACAGAAAAACTGCTCTATTATTTTTCTGTAGTAAAAAAAAAGAATGAAGACTAACAGCCCTCATTTTCTGAGAGGTGCTTCGAGTCTATTGTGGCATGCCCCAAATCTAAGGTTGAGAACCACTGATCTAAACCATGCAGTTTATTTTCTCCAAAAGCAATATAGTATGTAACCCTAGCCACAGAGCTACCCATGGCCATGTCCATATTCAGGGTCCCAGGGTGCTAAATAGCCTTGGTCAACCTCCCAGCCCCTAAGGCTGGAGCCACCTCTTCGTGGCGTGCTTTCTTGCGGTTTCCCCACATACAGTCTAACTATTTACACAGTTTATTATTTACAAAACACCCAATATATGAATGAGGTTAATAGCAGAACAGGATATCAATAATCTAATTGTCAAAGGCAGCTATCAATGAACTAAAACACTGTACAAACTGAATCAAAGATACCCTCAGTACAACTCCTCAGCTTAAATCTTGAGACTCTTGCTCTCTGCTCTCGGCTCTCTGCTAGAGCCTGCATGGGGAAGAGCAGCTCTCCTCGCTTCAGCTGTCTGTGGTATCTTGCAAAGAAATACACACTGTCTCCTATCCCCCAAAGCACTGTTCTCCAATTCCCAGACATGGTCCCTTGTGCTGACACCTGAAACAACCCTGGGTTTATCACCCATCTGGCCCCAGGCTGGTTCTCAGTTAACTCTCTCCAGAGCCTTCCCAGATCAACATCCTGCCCTTCTAGGCAAGCTGACCTTCATTCCTCCACATGGGCGCTCTGCCTCAGAAAGGGAAATAGGATACCAAGTCATCTTCTCCATCACTAAGGGCAGGTTCACTTCACAGGCAAGGCTCCTCCTCGAGCTCTGTGGTCTGGGGGCTCCTTCCCTTCTGAGCCTGGCTGAGTCCCTGGGCTGAGTCCCCTTGCTCCCCCCACCAGCCTCAGCAGCCAATCAAAAACATGCAGATGCTCTTGCAAGCAACAACTTTCTGCAACTTTCTGCAAACTTTCCCGCTCTGCCTTTGCAGGGATCCTGAGCCCTGCTGCAAATCCAGCAGCAGCTGTTACAAGTGCATGAAAAAAACCTAAGCGTTAACCTCCAGATGGAACTCAGACACCACCCTGATAGTGTATTTTGTGGGAGGTCTTGGTAGTTTTTCTTTGTAGAACAAGGTATGTGGAACTACAAGCACTTGCAACTCACTCATTCTTTTGTTTGACGTGAAGGCCATCAAGAAATTTGAGTGTGAGATGGGATGCCAAGATGGGAAGAAGCTTTGGGACTGGTAAACATGCATGTGTAAGACCCTAGAGAAGTGTTGATATTAACAAATGACAGAAGACTGAAAACAACTATAGTGGAACATAATAGATCAGAGGCATGCAAAATACAGCCCTCAGGCCGAATCCAGCCCACCAGGCTCCTAAAAAATTTAATAAACTAATATTTATTACCTCTTGGCTCCGTGTGAAAGCAGACAGGAACCAGGGGCAGTAGGACCCAGAGGGAGCCTCGGGAGGCTTGAACAGCCCAGCTACACCCCATTCCTAGCCAGTTCCCCCCTTTCCTTCCCTACTTCAACACCACATGGCTCCTGGCTGCATTGCCGGACCACAGAGCACGGGACCGTGCTTGTAAGTGTGTGCAGGCTTCGGTGCAGTCTGTGTGCATGCAGGCTTGGGGGCAGAATCCCACATGCACAACCCACCATACACATGCACCCCCCCCCCTTGCACTGCCATACACAAACCCCATACCCACCCACACCCCACATATCCACACACACCCCCACATGCTCCCTCACCCCACATACTCACACACACCCACAGCTCCCACAAATTTATACCCACCTTGCACAACATACGAGAGTAAGACTCCATTTGAAACTATTGTGCAACCACCTCTATGTACAATACGCAAACCCATGTAAATCAGGACAAAAATATTTTTTAAATCAAATTAATGAATGGTGTAGATAAGGGGTAAGCAAGGTTTTTTTGGCCGAAGTGCCAAAAAACACCACAGTGCCTACCTTGGAAGATGCCAGAGTGCCGGCATGCCAGAAAAACAAAATGAGGGCAGGGGGTACATGGTAAGATGCCCTGCTTGTGCCCCTTGCCCCCCAGCTTTGCTGACCCTTGACCCCCATCCAAAACCTCTGCCCCCTAGCCCAGGCTCTGTGGCTGTCAGCAGCTACCCCAGCTCTGGGTAGCTGCTGGAGCCCAGGCTGCTCCCAGCAGGGCTTGCAGCACCCTAGCTGCCTCCTGGGAGCAGGCCAGGCTCCTGACTGGCAGCAGCTACCCAGAGCTGGGGCCAGCTGCAGCTGGGAGGCTGCAACCAGCTGTGCCAGGCTCCGGAGCCCCAGCATCAGTTCTGTACTGGCACATGCATGCGTGTCTCAGAGCGGGCAGTGGAGGAGGGGCCTGAGGCAGTGCAGCCCCAGTCTCTCCCCCATTCCTGGCACAGAGCTGTTGACTTGGCTCTGGAGCCTGGCGCAGCTGTTTGTAGCCAGCCTGGCCTCTGGGCAACTGCAGGAAGCAGCGGGCAGGCTGCAACCAGCTGTGCTGGGCTCCACAGCTCTGGCATCAGCTCCATGCTGGCAGCAACTGCATGGGCACCCAGGAGTAGGCTGTACCATCCTGCTGCCTGCCCCAAGGTATCCATGCAGTTGCCACCAGCATGGAGCCCGGCGCAGCTGTTTGCAGCCTTTCCGCTGCTTGCTGCAGCTGCCCAGAGCCTAGGCTGGCTACAAATAAGCTGTGCTGGGCTCCAGAGCTCAGTCACTAGCTCTGTGCCAGGAGTGGGAGAGAGACTGCACTGCCTCAGGCCCCTCCTCCACCACCTGCTCCGAGGCATGTGTGCATGCGCCAGTACAGAGCTGATGCCTGGGCTCCGGAGCCCAGTGCAGCAGTTTGGAGCCTCCCGGCTGCAGCTGGCCCCGGCCAGCAGCTACCCAGAGCCAGCGCTGGCCAGGGCATGCCAAGCAAAATGGCCTCATGTTGCCGACCCCTGCTGTAGATGTTTGCTTTTTAGAATATAATTTGGTATTTTTCTGGTTCTGAGATTGCAAGCCCTCTTACTGAAAGGAGTACTTCCAGGGACAAGGGGAGGGAGTTCTGGTGGCAAAGGTGAAAGATTAGGGGTCAGGGCTTCCAGTCGCAAGATGGCAACCAGGGGGCAGGGCACCTGCCAAGGGGCGGGGCTACCCACATGGCCCTCAACAGCTTCCCAAAACTCGGTAAGCAGCTCTCCGCCTGAAATAATCACCTGCCCCTGTAATAGATGAATCTAAACACAAGTAAAGAAGAGCCTGGAATTTTTCCATTGAGGTAAGTAATGTAGTGCCTTTGGTATGAAGACCTGCTCAGGCACAGTTCATATTGAATTGTCCATATAAGACATTTTTTTTCAACTTTCAGGAGAAGGTCTTCTTTGTGAAGAGACTCCTGCTCTACACCTACACATATGATGGTCAGGCCTTTTAGTATTAATCCAACCAGCATTCACGCTACTGACTGTAGTGATGCCAGGTCTAAGGTATATTTGGCTCTGATTTTGTCATGAGGCCTGTTCAGAGCAGGAGCCTGATTGGGTCAGACCTACAAACACAGCAGATGCATGACTCATGGATATTTTGGAATAGTCAAAAGAGGGACAGAAGGAGAAAACTAGTAACAAAAGGAAGAGCTTTTTCACACAAAATTAAATCTCCAGGAGTTAAATTTCCAAATATAGCCAAAGTGGTCATCATACTATTCAGCAGCCAGGAGGGCTGCAAGAGGGAAGAGAGAGAAACTCAGTCAGCATAAGAAGCAGGGCAAATGCACAGTACCAGTGGATATAATGATTCAAAAGCAAAACACACTTGGAAATGTTTCAAAAAGGAATTATTGCAGCTAAGGTATATACATACAGTCCCTGTGGTGTTCCCCCAGCTGGAATGTTTTAGAAAGCTAACCAGGGGGCTTTGAAGGAGGATGCAGTGACCTGTGGGCCTGTTCCTTTCTCCCCCATAGGAAGGGAAAGTAGAGGAAAGGGAAAAGCAGAAAACTGGAGAGGAGAGGTAAATAGAGGTGAGGGGGGCCTCCTGCACCCCACGAGGCTCCCCCCCCCCCAGTTCCAGATCCAGTTAAGGCGGGGAATGAGCTCAGCTCCAGTTTCAGCTTCAGTTATGGTTCTTGTGCCATGTATGAGAACAAGAAGTGAAGCACTTCATAATAGTCTTATTTCAAGAGGTACTGCATTGTAAGTGCTTCAGCAACATTTTGGAATGTTTCAAAGGGCGTGTATGTCTGCACAGCTGGCTGTTTGCAATGTTTCAATTGTTACTTCTGTTATACCCGGAGCCACTGTATGATATGAACCAACAGATTCTAGACTGAAATTCAAGAGGGTTTTTTTTTTAAGATATTGAAAAAGATTTTTTGTTTTATTCACCAGTTTGACTAAGCAACAGCAGTTTGAGAATTATTTGATTAAGTGTCATCAAGGCTTTGAAACTCATACTTGGCTTTCATTTACTTCAGGCATACAATATGCCTTCTTTAACAACATAGTTGGGACCTGCTAATCATGCTCGAATGTCAGGGCATTATTTCATGTTTCAAAGTTAAAAAATTGCTCCTGGGCATGGTATAGATTGTCCATTATACAGCGATCTCTGTAACATAAGCTTGCTTGGCTTGTTTTTTCAACTTAAAATATCACTTCTATGATATTTTAAAAACCACTAAAATGTTTGGAAACTAGTTACTTACAAAAGAATAAAAGAGCAGAAGTAGCATGAAATCCAATGACAATCATGACAAACAGCAATTTCCCAAATACTGACTTGTGATGTGGGTTTGTGCCCATCATCACTCAGCTCATTCAGTGGTAGTAGAGTGCCTTCCTCTTAGATAGAGGGCAGCAGTACACGGTGCGCCTCTCTCCCTCTCGCCTGCTATTACTTACTACTGCCAAGACAGATGCATTCAGAACAATCGTCTCCATTGTTTTAATATAAATGCTGGCAAATGTAAGTTTGGACTGAATTTGTAGAGCAGAGAGAAAGCCATAGAGCAGGGGTCACCAATGTGTTCTAGAGAAGGGCCAGAACAATATAGCTCAGGTTGGAGGCAGGCAGGCACTAAGATCCAGCTACCACCACTTCGCCCTGCTGTCCAACTGTAGGATGGTGCAGAGAAGTGAAAGCCCTGCTCCATGGAACACGTGCTGCCCAAATGCAGGTAGAGCTCCCCCTCTGCCAAAGCCCTAGGAGGCCAACTGTGGCACAGTGCAGGCAGAGCTCCCCCCTGCTCTGCTGCTGCCTGGTGCAGTGTGGTGCAGAACAGCAAAAGCCCCCCACCACTGAATGTCATTCCAGCCACTGCTCCACAAGTTGGATGCAATGTCAGGGCCATCAGCTACTGACTCCTGCCACAGAGGCAAAAAATTCCTACCACTGTTCAGGAGCAAGTCAAAAGCCTAATTATCTACCATGAGTGTACCTCTATGCAAGATCGGACAGGAAACTCTTCAACTTGTCACAATTTAAAGCAAAGTCTAAAGTTAGAAAGGTGCTCACCAGGGAGCTTCTATTTCCTGCTTTTATAGCCCACGACAAACACCTACTACAAGAACTTATGGATCTCCTTTCAAGAGCTCACAAAACATTTGCTCACACCATGAGCATAAAGAAAACAGTTGGAGAATGTTGTAGAGGCCAACTAGGGGCTGTGCTCTTCTTGACCTGCTGCTCCCAAACAGGGAAGAATTGGTGGGGGATGTAGTAGTGGATGGCAGCTTGGGTAACAGCAACCACAATATGATAAAGCTCAGGGTCCTGAGGAAAGGAAGGAAGGAGAGCAACAGAGTAAGGAACCCGGACTTCAGAAAAGCAGGCTTCGACTTTCTCAGGGAACTGATGGGCAGGATCCCCTGGAAGGCCAGTCTGAAGGTGAAAGGATTCTTGAGCAGTGGGTTGTATTTTAAAGAAACCTTGCTGAGAGCACAGGAACAAACCAACCCACTGTGCAGTAAGACTAGCAAGTATGAAAGAAAACCAGCTTGCCTTAGCAAGGAACTCTTCAGTGAGCAAACACACAAAACGCAAATTTATAAAGAAGTAGAACCTTTGATGAATGACTAGGAAAGAGTAAAGAAGTATTGCTCAGGCATGTGGGGATTAGGTAGGAACATGGGGAGCCATGCAGTATGGGGCTGGGTTGGGTTGGCCCCACACGCTGCCACCATCTGTGGTTGGGGACTGGGGTGAGAGCGCAGGAGCTGTGGTTATGGGGCTGTGTGGGGCTGGCCCTGCCACCATGTGTGGCTGGGGACTTGGGCAGGAAAGCTATGGGGCTGGGCTGGGCAGGCCCCACATGCTGCCACCACTTGCACCCAGGGACTTGGGCAGGGGCTGCGTGTTATGGGGCTGGGCAGAACTGGCCCTTCTCAGTGCCACCACATGCAGATCCAGGAACTGGCACCTTCCAGGGACTCCGAGGACCACCCTCATACACAAATACACATCCACACCCTCCCATACACTCCACCATACCCCCCAAAACATACCCACACCCTCCCACACACTCTCACCTTCCACCATAACCCTACACACACACACACACACACACACACATTCCCACAGCTCCCACCCCAACCACATACCCCACACTCACACTCTTTTACACCCACCCCACCACCCTTCCCCACACACCCCACCTATCATACCCACACCGCACACACACCCCATCACACACACCTGCACCCCAACCACTCCCCCATACATGCCCCCTTACCATCCCTCACACACTATACAAGAATAAGATTGTATTTTGAGCTATACACTATGCAAACACACAAATCAGGACAAAACTATGTATTTTAATTTTATTAAAATAAGTTATACTAGATGTTTGATTTTTTTTTTAGTATACAATTTGGTTTGTTTTCTGGTTTCAAGATGGCAACATCCTCCCTCCCAAAATAAATAAGTACTTCCAAAGCAAGAGGAGGGACTTCTGGTGGCAAAGGTCAGGGATTAGGGTTGGGACTTCTGATTCCAAGATGGCAACCAGGGGTATGCATCAATGGGTAGGGCTACCCTTGTGGCCCTTGACAGTTCATCAAAACTCATTAAGTAGCCCTCCAGCCAAAATAATTGTCCATCCCTGTTCTATGACTAGATGACGGGCTCTGTGTATGCAGAGGGTGAAGTGGATGTGATGTACCCTGATTTTAGCAAGGCTTTTGATATGGTCTTCCACACCATTCTTGCAAGCAAGCTAAGGAAGTACAGGTTGGATGAATGGACTGTAAGGTAGATAGAAACTGGCTGGATCATTGTGCTCAAATCTCATGAAATTCAATAAGGACAAGTACAACATTCTGCACTTAAGATAGAACAATCCCATGCACCAGTAAGGCTGGGAACTGACTGGCTAATCAGCAGAAAAGGACCAGGGGGTTACAGTGGACAATCACTGAGTATGAGCCAACAGCGTGCCCTTGTTGCAAAGAAGACTAATGGCACACCGAACTGCATTAGTAGGAGCATTGCCAGCAGATCGAGGGCAGTGATTCTTCCTCTCTATTTGGTATTGGTGAGGCCACATCTGAAATAGTCTATATCCTTTCTGCAGTACACAGTAATTGGACGAAGTCCAGCAGAGGGCAACAAAAACGGTTAGAGGGCTGGGGCACAGGACTTCTGAGGAGAGGTTGAGGGAACTGGGCTTATTTAGTCTGAAGAAGAGACGACAGAGAAAAGATTTAATATCAGCCTGCAACTACCTGAAAGGCAGTTACAAAGAAAATGGAGTTAGGCTAGGGGTTGTCAACCTGGGGTATTTGAAAAGGCCCCAGGAGATACGTGCAGGTAGGTGGGGACAGAGCGCCACCATGCACTATCCCGCACTGCCACGCAGGCACCGCCCACCCAGCCAGACACGGGGGAAGCTCGCATGTAGCAGCTGCCGCTGCTCCGCATCCAGCTGTGCACTATCCTCCCCCACTCCGCTCTGCATCCAGCCACCAGGGGTATACTGCTCCACACCCGTCTGCCAGAGGTATACTGATCCAAAAATGTTAAAAATTCCTGAGTTAGGCTGGTCTCAGTGGTGGCATATGATTGAACAAGGAGCAATGGTCTTAAGTTGTAGCAAGAGAAGTTTAGGTTAGATATCAGGAAAAACTCTCACTAGAAGGATAGTAAGGCACTGGAACAGGTTACCCGGAGAGGCTGTGGAGTCTCCATCCTTGGAGGGTTTTAAGGCCTGGCTAGACAAAGCCTTCGCTGGGATGATCTAGTTGGGGATGGTCCTGGTCTGGGCAGGGGGTTGGACTAGATGACCTCCTGAAGTCCTTTCCAACCCTAATTTTCTATGGTTCTGTTAAATTAAAGACAGACATTTTTTACCTGCTTTTACTGACTCTTTTGCTGATTATTAAAGATCTCACAGCCTTCAAACATATATGATAAATAACTTATTTGTTCTGCCCAATCTCCAACAGTAGCACTTCTAAAGATGTGAATTCTAATACACACACACTTGCATACATGCATGCATGTGTGCACAGCTTCCTAATACAAGTTGTATTTTCTCACACACACCATGCCAATGAATAAGGTGCATATCTTGTTTGCAGAAGGCTAAATAAAGAAAAGAAAAAGAGAGACTTTTTTCAGATTAGTGGCTGAATCCTGTCTGAATAGGATTCTGACTGCATAGCTGAATCCTGACTGCTACTCAGGCAAAGTTGCATTTTTTAATCCTCTCACTGTTACCAGATTTGCCCATCACTTTGGGGTGTGCTCATTAGGGGTCCGTTTCCAGGGTCTCTGTAATTCTATCAATGTGTTACTTTTGTTTCTATATGGAGCTGTATCTCTCCCTTCTGCAAGTCCTCACCCCCAATGGAGCTACCTTGAAGGATTCTGTTTCAGTGGGGCTGGGTTCCTCCAACCACCGAATCAGTCAAACACCTATATGCAAATACACGCACAGTTTAACAGGGCATAACTAAGTCAGGCCAGGTTATTCAGCATTGACAGGCTGACACCCTCATATCCCTTGAACTCAGTTCATCAGGGCAACCATAAAATGCAGTCAGACACAAGCACATGGGTTAACAGAGCATATCTGAGTTAGGCCAGATTATTCAGAATTGACAGGCTGACACCCTCATGTGCCCTAAACTCAGTTCATCCCTTATTTCAGCAGGACGATAATAAATGCAGTTGGACACATACGCACACTCTAACAGAGTACGTCTGAGCAAGCTGGGTCCAATCAGCACTTTCAGCTGATACCCTCACATGCCTCAAAACTCAGCACGTCCCAATCTCTTGTCACAATGGTCCTAGTAGAAACTCCCTTGATGAGAAGACTCCACCGCAGTTTTGGGCATTACAGGGATCTTTGGCTTACGTAAAAGAAGTGTTAATGCAGAGCAAATGGGGAGGTCAAGGGGAAGGAAGAGTACGTGAGGTTGAAAGAGTATAGCAACCAACTTGACCATAAAAGTTATTTATTGCCAGGTATATGAATTTATGATGATACTAGTTGTAATAGCCATACAAGATAGACAAATAAAACAGTTACAATATTACATAGTTTCAGTTAGGTATTTGGGGAAGTCTAGCTCAAGTTTGATCAGCAAAAGTCAGATTTAGAAAGCTGTGCCTGGAGTCAGAGAGAGAAAGTGATCAGCAAACATTCCGTTTAGAAAGCTGTGCCCGGATTAAGAAAGCAAAAGTCAGGTTCCTGGAGTCAGAGAGAGAGATAAAGTTGGGATCTCATGACTCAGCGAAGCTTGAACCAGTCGAGGTTTCCAGGTGCTTCTTGGAGCTTGCAGACAGCCAGAGCCCTCAGCATGGTTAGTGGAGGGATTCCAGGCAGCAAAGGAGTGGAACTGTGGGAAGGGTGGCAATATTAATTGCCATTGCTCCCTCCCTGCCAAACTTCCAGATCTGTGGGAGCCCCTGCAGGCCAGAACCATGAATGCACGGGCCAGGGCTGAGCACTGTTGCTTTAAGTATTTGGTCAGTTCACTTTCTTCCACATGTAACACAAAGTGCAGTTTCCTTCTGTGTACCCTACCTACATCAATAAAAAGTAGATCCCCAGAATGGACCACTATTACGGCAAGATCAACAAAACTGGTTACAGTTCATTTTGTTGACCCAGAGCTATGACTCTGTGACGGCCAGAACCAAAGGGGTTAATGAGCAAATTATAGCAAAAACAATCTCCTTTTTGAGAGCATCTAGCAATGGCATAATAGTTAATATTAGCTAAGGCAAAGCTTGCAAGATTGTTTCCCGCAGACGTATCCTGTCTGTCATACGTATAACCGTAATGTTAAAATTAACTGTCTATACCAATCATAAGACTAACATGGCCCCTAGAAGTGGAACTAAAAACCAAAACTGCAAATGTTAGCTAATCTAACAGTTCTTGCTTAAAGGTAAACCTGACTACAAGGCAAAATTAAAACTTTTCAAAAAACGCTAATCAAAACTTTTCAAAAAATGCTAATCTCAGACCCCAAAGTAACGTGGTGTGATTTGCTTATTGGGTAAACCCAAGTGTAGGCAGAAACCAATTATGATGATTTCTAACACCTTTTAACCCCATAGGTAACAGCTGTAGGGGAAGATTGTGAGTGGCTCTAAAGCCAACAGATTAGCATAGGACAAGAGATAAAGGAACATGCACATCAAGTGACCAGTAGGAAGGACAGAACAGAATGGTCATTGCTGTTCCAAGCCCAGGCTCCAGACTCCCAGTGTGAGCAAGGACCAGATCCTGACTAAGGGACCTTCCCCAGCGCTCCCTCCGACAGCATAGATCGGGGACGCCTTACTTTGCTGAATCAACTTGGTGTGACCCAACCTGGCACTGAGGGACTATTGATAAGTTGCCAACCAAGTGGGTACTTTTTGTCAATTTGTGTGTTTGTTTTTATCATCACTGCCGATTTTTAACTTTTATTGCTATATTGTCTATTAGCTTAACCTTTTTATTAACTGTTATACGTGTAAACAATATTTTGCTGCTAAAACATATTCTTGCTGCTATTTTGCTGTTTTAAGTAAAATTTATCTTTACTGTTATAAGTAAAATTTGTCTTTGCTTCACTCCCAACTCCACCTCTTTAATCCCAAACGAAACAGCCCAGTGCCTGATACATTTGCAGTGCCCAGTTGGCCTGCAACCAAATTGATACATTCACCGTGCCCAGCTGGCCAGTGAGAAGCTCTAACCCACATTTAGAGTTGTGGGGCAGCACTCTCCCTTCAACAGACAACAAGAGCTTCCAGCCCTTTTCTCACTCAGACATATCAAAAGAACTCCATCTCCCCATTTCATTTCCCTCTGAGGCCAGGATGGAAGCAAGGCACTCCACAGTACTTTTCCCCACAGTCCCACTGAATTTTCTCTTGCTATGTGGTGTCATGGCGCGGGGTCCTAGGAGCAGCCGTGATCTCTCCAGCGCCCCCTACCGTGCCAAGCTGGCGATCAAGCACCCTCGTTCTTGCCCACCGCATCTTTGGTGGTATCTACTTCATAAGGGAGACTGCCTTTTGTCCCCTTGGACACGGTGCTCTTGTTTATCCTGGCCCCTGTTCTGTATGGATTGACTTGGCGCACTCCAGCCTTATGGGCTATGCGTGGCTCCAACCTCCCCTGTACCACACCCCAAGCCTTGCAGATGTTCTGGATATTGTTTGGTCAGTCTTCCTTTCTGCGCCCTCACTGGCATCCCCGGGCTTGTCATGCAGCCAGTGCCCCTCACTGGCGACCCCGGGCTTGTCATGCAGCCGGCACCCCTCACTGGCGTCCCCTGGGCTTGTCACGCAGCTGGCGCCCCTCACTGGCGTCCCCTGGGCTTGTCACGCAGCCGGCACCCCCCACTGGTGCCCCCCGGGCTTGTCACGCAGCCGGCGCCCCTCACAATTGGGGCTCAGGTGGCCATAGCCAGGCCTGGCCCCTAAATTCCCTCCTCGGGTCTTAAAGTGAGTGCCCGCTCTGGGGTTTCTTGTCTACGCCCGCCCTGGGGATTCTCACCATTGGGGCTCAGGTGGCTATAGCTGTGCCTGGCCCCAAATTCCCTCCTTGGGTCAACAGTTCCTGTGGGACTCAGGCAGCCTCATCCTCACCTGGCTCCCAGTCCTTTGCGCCCCTTCTCAGGGCTGGGGTCAATGCCCCCTGAATGTCGTGCCCTCCCTGGGCTCCTCGCCTCTGCACCCCCTCTGGGGCTCCGCCCGCACTGGGGCCCTCTCTCACGCTCGCCCTCCCTGGGGCTCTGCCTGCACTGGGGCCCTCTCTCACG
>NW_017728910.1:35885152-35893015 GCF_001723895.1 Crocodylus porosus
TCGCCCTCCCTGGGGCTCTGCCTGCACTGGGGCCCTCTCTCACGTTCGCCCTCCCTGGGGCTCTGCCTGCACTGGGGCCTTTCTCCATGCCTGGGGCTCAGGTGGCCGTAGCCGTGCCTGGACCCCTCTCATGCACTGTGCCCCTCCTCAGGGTTGGGGCAGTGCACCCCTAAATGTGGTGCCCTCACTGGCACCGGGGTCCCCACCACTGTGGAGCCCCTCTGAGGCCTCCTCCAACCCCTATTAGCCTCACCTGGTCCTCTGGTCTTATAAAACTACAAACAGAAAACTGAAGCCCCTGGGCTACAACATAAACTCTAAGCCAACTGGCTAACCCTCATTCAACTCCCTACCAGGGCTTCCTCTGCTCAGTATCCTGGACCAGAAGCTGCTCAAGTCATCAGGCTTCCCTACTCTGCTTACTCCAGCAGAGCTCCTTCTTCCTCAGCTGCCAGAGGGGAACTTCTTCCTTGCCCTCAGCCTGGATCACCTTTATATAGGTTGGGCCCTGCCCCCTTCTGGTCAGCTGACCAACTGTGGTTGCCCCGGCAACCGGAACCTGTATGTCTTCATAGAAGCAGGGCACCAAAGTGCCCCTGAGACATACAGGTCATGGTGGCCCTGTATTTTATTCTCCTGCACTATATTTCCATAGTAACTTGTACAAACACAATAATCAGCACTGCCAAAGAATACAGTGAATGAAGGTAAAAGCTAGATCTGAAGACGGCAATAGAAAAAGAACATAAATAGGCCAACAATATGGAGCTACACAAAACAGAACTAAACTCTTTGGAAGTTTCCAGAACAGAGAAGAAACAGCAATAAATGGAAAATGGAATTGTGCCCTGCAGCACAGGTAGCACAACTCACTCCTTGGCTGAGTGGCCTCCTCCCACTGTGCTGCCCTGCCCCCAGAAGCAGGGACAGGAACAAGAAGCTGGAGGAAGAAGTGAGTGCCTGGAGACCCTGACTAGGACCACAGCCAGAGCAGTCACCAGGGCTGTTAAACCATTGTGGACTAGGAGGCCTGCGGGCCACCCATTAGCTAGCCCTAGCCCTGATCTAATGTTTACGGCTCTCAGAAAAGGTTTGCTGACATTTTGTCTATTTTTTAAATCTTTTTTTTTATTTATTTTTTTTACTCTTAGTGTTAAGCAATATAAAAGTCTACCTCTCTCAACAAAAACACCCAAGCAATTTTTTTTTCTACTATTGTACTATGTTTCTTTCCTCCTTGGTAGTCAGTTCCTCTGGACACCCTTGCAAGGTTGTCATTGCCCATCAAATTAAATCGCAAGTTTTCTAAACACACATATAAATAGGACGCAGGCAAGAATATCTGAAAAAACTGTTCATATTTTCTGCTATGCCATTCATTTAGCCCTCTCTCCTACATTTTATTTGAATTTCTTTTAGTTTGGCTTCATTAGCACAAAAATGTGATCACTCACTTATTCTAAATCTTGCCTTCACAAAATTAAGAAGGTATAAAATAACCTTTGTGTGAAGAATGACATAACCATTCATTTTACATGTAGACACAAACCTTTTCCTTTAAAATAGACAAAAAAAATTGTGAAATAATCAGCTCAATCACCTAAGCAGAGATCATCACAGATAACACTTCCTTTGTTTAATATATTTTGAATAAAAATGTGTTTTGATACACATTTTTCATGGTATCCAGCATATTTAAAGTAGTTTATTTAATAAAGAAAGTTAATTATGTTTTTTGTACATTTTATTTGAATTCCAATTTTTGTCCAAATGACAAATAATATTATTTACTCTTTAATGTAAGATGCAAAAATTAAGAATTTGAATACATGTACGTTAACTAAAATTACTTGAAATGTACATTGAGATTGCATAATCTTAGTTATCAAGTGCAAAAATTTATACCACTCATAAGAAAACCCCCTAAAAGTGCACATAAACTAAGCTTAAAAAAAAAAAAAAATTTCAATCAATATGACCTGAATGGTTTTGATAAAATATTTAAGAGAGCCACCATACTTTACAATAACCTCTAATATCATTGCAGCTGTCCCACAATGCAGACTAATATGATCTTTCTTTATAGCAGGGGTGTGCAAAATACAGCCCGCGGGCCAGATCCGGCCCATGAAACCATTCTATCAGGCCTGCAAGGCCCCTAAAAAATTTAGAAAATTAATATTTATCTGTCTGGTTCCTGGCAAAAATGACAGGAACCAGGGCCAGTAGGACCCAGGGGAAGCCCAGTGGGCTCCCGCAACAGCAGGAACCACCTGGCCTCGCCCCCCAGCCGGTAATCCCAGCAGGGGCTTCTGGCCTGGGAACATGTGGCTGCACCAGTGCCAGAAACCCAGGTAAGGGGGGGGAGGGGAAGGGCAGGGGAGGACCATGGGCAGGGAAGGAGCCTTGGGAAAAGCGGCCCCTCTCCTGCCCCGTGGCCAGCACTCCCTGCTGCAGACTCTCACAGCCTGCGCAGGGCTGTCCTGAGGAGGCACAGGCAGCCTCAGGCAGGCTGCAAGTGGCTGCAGTGTGGGGCACTGACCACAGGGTGGGGGAAGGGCCACTTTTTCCCCCACTCAGCACCAGCTTGTAACCTACCCCCGCTGCCAGCCTGGGCCCCTTGCCAGCTCTGACCTTGCCCATTGGGGCTGCACATGGCAGCAGCAGCTGTGGCACCCCCACTTGCTGTGCTGGACAGTGTTTGCTGCTGCTGGCCGCTTGGAGCTCATGCGCAGGACAGCACAGAGGCAGTGGTGACAAACATTGCCCAGCGTGGCAAGCAGGGGGTCACAGATGCTGCCACTGTGCACAGCCCTGACAGGTGAGCCTGGAGCCAGCAGGGGGCCCAGCCTGGCTGCAGGGGTGAGTTACAAGCTGGTGC
This sequence comes from Crocodylus porosus, assembly GCF_001723895.1. Taxonomy (NCBI): domain Eukaryota; kingdom Metazoa; phylum Chordata; order Crocodylia; family Crocodylidae; genus Crocodylus; species Crocodylus porosus. The sequence goes on from NW_017728910.1 coordinate 35,888,034, forward strand.
TGAGTGCAGGGGAAAAGCGGCCCATCACTCAACCCATGGCTGGTGCCCCATGCCGCAGCCACTCACATCCCACAGGAGGCTGCCTGTGCGTGCTCAGGATAGCCCTGCATGGGCTACGAGCAGCTGTAGCAGAGAGTGCTGGCCACGGGGCAGGGGAGGGGCCACTTTTCCCCCATGCTCAGCACCAGCTTGCTCCCTGCTGTGGAGCAGGGGAGCGGGGTTGCACACAGCCCCCAGCCCGTATCGCGAGGCAGGGGGGCACTGGAAGTGAGTGGGTGCATGGGGCCCACACCGGCATCCTGGGGACGGTGCTGCTGGGGCCCAGAGCAGGGCAGAAGTATAGAGCCCCTGCTCGCTGGGACCCTGTGGAGCTGGGCCAGTTCCCCCCTCTCCCTGCTGGTGCAGCCCAGCTCCACAGAACCCTGCCAGCCTGCGCCCAGCTCTGGGCCTCACCAGTGTTGGTCCTGAGACACTGGTCCCAAGATGGTGACCGGGGGTGGGGCACCTGTCAGGGGGCGGGGCTACACATGCAGCCCTCAACAGCTTTCCAAAACCGGGTATGTGGCCCTCCGCCCAAAATAACTGCCCGCTCCTACTTTAAAGTATAAAAGTACCTGAATGGCATGTGTGCCACACAGACTCATAGCTTGCGTGTCTTTAAACCTAGCTCTGCAAACTACTACAGTAAGTGATATTTGCTTGGCTCAATCACAAAAAAAATACAGGCTGCAAACAGAGGTGACTTAAAGAAATAAAAAATGTATAGATGGAAAACAGAGTTGGAAACCAGAATATTGCTAACATTGTGAATGGCAGTAGGAGATTTTGCACAGGGAAATATAATACAGTTACAGTACTTTTATCTTCCTTACTGGAAACTGATAAATAATCCAGTCAACTAATCAGGACAAGATTCATAAGCAGCAATTATTACAATATTCACAAGCACTATCTAATGTTAACAATTGTTAAAAGAGAACTCTCTCTCATGAGTAAGAAATCACTGATTTTGGCCTGGAGAACTTCAGTGTGGTTCAGTTAACTGCAATGTTCCCGAAGGAATGAAAAACTAGAGCACATTTATGTGAGAGCAGTTTCTGAATACACTAGATACAGGAAATCACTCAAATTTTTATATCAGACATATAACAAGAAAGTGCATTGTGAAGAATGCTACTGGGAATGAACAAGACTTCACATTTTACAGAATATGGTCAATGTGTTCTAGTGAAGGGAATATAATTCATAACTTTGATCTCTCTCTGAATTTCATAGATATCTCTAATTTTATAATACATTGTGTTCCTTCTCGATCGACATTTGTTTCTGCAGGTGTTGAAAGAAAGGATATTAAAGATTAAATAAGCCAGTGAGACAAGTAAAGAAGACCTGAGAGGACTGTCTTCTTCCAGAACAACTTAAACATTCAAAAAGATGCTTTAATCTTATCCTTAGCTTGCCAAGTAAGTATGTTTCTTACCATTATTTTATATTTGCACCATGTATATGTACATATGTGTATGCACATAACCATGCATATTTTATAAACATAAACTTTTAAAAGTTTGTTTTGGTTGAGGCATTTTATATGCCTAACAAATAACAAAATGATACTTGTATTTATTTACTAACCTCTCCAAAAAGAAACTTAGAACAAAACATCTCTTCAGTGCCAAGCCTGGAAAAAAAAACCCCTCAGCTGGATGCTAGGAAACACACTCCAGACTAGAGTCACTCCATAGAAAACTACTACTACTTTCTCTGCAGAGCAAGAAGGGGAGTTTTTATGCAGCCCACACACAGCTTCTCTTAATTATGCCCACAGCTGTTCAACAGAACTGCATGTTCTACAGCAAGGTGACCCTGCCAAAACCATGGTGGAAAGGACAGGATTTGTTCATTAAAAGAACTGAAGTTATCACTGGGACAATATTTATATTTTAAGTTACAGGCCAGATTCAAAGATAACTGAAATCAATAAAAAGACTTATTTACATCAGCAAGTCTTGGATAAGATTCTAAGGGCTAGGTTTCACATTTAGTCCCAAACCAAGCTTCTATGAATATTTTTTTCCTGTAGCACTGATAATGGTTGCCATGCATGAAATGTGATCCTGGTATTATTAAAGAAATTAAGAAAAAACCCACAAACCCATAACAACAACAACAACACACACACACACACACACACACAAGCTGCATATAGTTGTATGACAAGCAAAATCTTAAATTTCTGTTTAATACAAGCACTATGGGAATTAAATGTGAAGGTGAAGGTGCCTGTTGAAGCTCCAGCTGCTCTCATGGTGGAAGATATGAAGTTTGTGAGAACCTGGGGTCGGAAAATCTTTAATCTAATTTTTTAAACTACAAAAATGTTTGGTTTACATTGATTCTATGAGTGGACTCAAGATTAAGAAATTCCTATTTTAAACCAAAAAAACTAGTTCCTTGAGCAGCAAGGAAACAGCATTTATGTAGAAATCTTTGCAATAATCTTTGCAATAATCAGAGGAGGATGTATGAAATAAATACTTCTAGTTATATTTAAGATGCATAACATTTTAACAGAACAGATCTTTGGTTATCCAATTGCATTTTTTTTGTAAAGATAAGCTTTTCTAAATAAAAAGCAAGCTGAACTGGCAATCTATATCAAAAAGTCATTTACATTAATATTACAGTAAGAAAAATGTATCTCATGGACATTTCGGCATACAGTCTACAAATCCAAACAAACACCTACAGTGTCAGTACTACACTTACATGTTTTAAATCAAATGCAAGCCATATTTTTTGCTGTTGGAGCTGTTGTCTGATTAACTCTTTTGCAGTGACAGAATAATTTTACTCACATGTTCCACCTGGTATTTGGAAACCTTAATCAGAATACAAGGACAGATGTGCAATAACCAATAACTTCTCTCTCAAAGATTTCATTAAAGAAAAAATAAATTAACCCATTAAGGCATCAATCTGTAAATCTGAAACTACACTTTACATACTGCTTCCAAATGTAAGAATGTGAAAATGTTAATATTATTCTCTTTTATAATATCTCAATTCCAAGCTACATGCAGCCAAATTATTTTTTTATTGACTAAGTAAAATGAGGCCCTGTATTCAAATCAAAGGCATGTTTGTTTTCCTGTAATATTACGATTTGAAACACCATATCAAACCAAATTCCTAAATTCCAGAGAAGATTATATAGCATCAATTGACAGACGCATAATGATTTTGGCGAAAAGCAGAAAACCAAGTCAGGAAACTGGGGGAACACAGAGAGTGTCTTATACGTGCTCAGCCCACTTGTCCTTGTAACTAGTTTTGTAATAGTTGATCAAAAAACCAAATGATGGCAGTCACTGCCAAAAAATGAAAATGCCCCTCTAATCTCAGCTCTTTTCTTGCCACAACAGTTTAAAGTGCTCATATGCCATATGCCTGTCACAACAAAACAAGGAAAAATAAATATATTTATTTAGGGAAGAAAAAAGAGAGAGAAATTCGGGTAAAGTGGATATCCTATATAGGGAATGGCAAAATGGGGGAATTTAATGCAAATTACCAGAAAATGCACCTACAGTAGTTTGCATGGCATTTGATAAATACACAAAATATACTGTCCATATTATGAATCATCCAGTGCTCAAATCCCAGTAAATTAGCTTGCTCAAAAAAGACAATTTCCCTTGCTTTGGTGTAAGCTCTGGCAACTCATAATTTACATGGTCACACAACAACCAACTCAAAATTATCATGGTCCTTTCAAAACCCTAAACATCTGAAGCTATTACATTTGACACTGGCTTCAGTTACCAACAAAGTATAAAAATAATGAAATAGAAATAGAGGAAGAGGAGCCAGTTAGATAACTTAATCAAACTGACATTTAGTAATGATATCCTGAAAAACAACGATATCCAAAGAATCCAGATTCTCATTATGGAGGGTTTTTTGGAAAAACCTTAAAGCGGCATTTACATTTAAAAAGCTGAATGACACAGAGCCTGACCTACATAGGTGACAAAGTGGGAATGGTACACAAAGAGATGCCAGGAGCTCCTGGGAAGCAATCTGAGCTTGTTCTACAGAAGTAACAAGTCTGTAACCTTCGAGTTATTCAATGGAAATTTATAGCTGACACGTAACTAAACAAAGAAAACTCCAAAGTTCTGACTCTAGGTAGCCATATTTTAAAAAGATGCTTTAATTCATTGTCAATGTCTTAATTTTAACATCACCTCTAAAATCTATTGAAAATCTATACCTCTCCAACAATTTAATCATGTAGAAGGACCAACATAATCAAAAACACCTCACTATGTCTTTTGTGTGTATTAGAAATAAAAGTTATCTTTAAAAGTTACTTCTTGGCCAATATCTCTCTTTAACGTGAATTGTAGAAATGACTCCTCATGCAATTATTAAAAACTGCAACTTAAGTTATTTTGGATCAAACCATTATTGAGGGTCACATTGTGCCAGGTACTGTATTGCAAACAGAATGAAAGAAACTGCCCAGGTACAAATGTATCTGATACCAAAAGCATTCATTTAAATGATAATGCCTAAAAAGGCATAGTGGATGGACTTGTTGCCCACAAGTCAAATTTGCAGCACTGAATTTTCATCTTTCATCTGTGAACTTAGGACTCCTACCCCCACCTCCCCCCACCTTACCTCCTGATGCTTACCATTTCTCTGGCACCAGCAGGCTTTGTTCCCACACCAGCATGAGGCATGGAGCATGGCCCCAGGCCAGCCCAGCAGCAGCAGAGCCTGATGATGCTAGAGCAAGGGGAAGCAGTTGGGGCAGGGGAGGCCAAAGCTGTAGGAGGGAAGGAGGAGGGGATAGGAGACCTGAGGCTTGGGGGGGGGGGAGAAACGGGGCGGACAGGCAGTAAAGAGAGCCCCAGAGGGTCAGGGCAGGGGACAGATGGGGGTGAGGGCAAGTGGTGAGGTGCCCAAGTGACAAG
>NW_017728910.1:35893115-35894419 GCF_001723895.1 Crocodylus porosus
CTTCCCACTACCGCCTTTACCCCTACCACCTGCACAACTGCCACTGCTTTCCCTGCTACAGCAGTGTGTGTGTGGGGGGGGAAGGGGAGAGGGGGAATTTAAGACCCACTAATTATTTAATTTTCTACATGGAAAATCATAACAAATTATAAATGTTTCATGTATAGAATATATTCATGGGGGAGGGGTCATCTTAAATTTAGGGTCATTTTGGATTTAGGTAAATATGGTAGTTTTCCCAAGCCTGAATTTTAGCATTGTGATTTAAAAAAAACAAACAAAAAAACCCGTCATCATAGTGAGGATTACGGAAACGTGGTGGGACACAACGCATGATTGGGCGGCAAATGTCAAGGGCTATAGGCTGTACAGGAGGGACAGGATAGGAAAGAGAGATGGGGGTGTGGCGCTGTATATTAAGGAGGAAGAAGCGTTGCGTGATCGTCATTGGTGACTCCATCCTGAGAAGTACGCAGGTCCCCACCTGTCGCCGGGACCCCTCGGCACGCGAGGTATACTGCCTACCTGGAGCGAGGATTCACGATGTGAAAGGGATGCTCCAGACCATAATCCAGCCCACCAATTATTACCGCATGGTCCTAGTCCATGTGGGCACTAACGATGCGGCCGGAGGAGCCCTGATCACCTGATGGAGGACTACCAAGCTCTGGGGAGCATGCTGAAGGAGATGGGCACACAGGTGGTTTTCTCTTCTATCCTTCCAGTGAGTGGACGAGGCAGACAGCATGAAACGTGCATCGCGGAGACCAAATGGCAGCTACAGGAACGGTGCTTCAAGGAGGGTTTTGGCTTCCTCAGCCACGACCAGCACATCATGACGAGAGACATGCTGGGATGGGATGGGCTCCACCTTTCCCCTAAAGGTAAGCGTAAGTTCTCTTCTAGGTTGGCAGACCTCCTCCGGCGGGCTTTAAACTAGGCTTGTCAGGGGAAGGGGAAGATGACGGCGGAGGAAACATCAGACTGCCAGACCAAACAGCACCCACAACTACAGCCCAACCCAGACCAATGAGCAAGGCGAATAAACAGGTAAGAGATACGGGCCAGGGTAACACTGGGACTAGGGGGTCAGTACACACACCCACAGGAGGCCTCAAATGCCTCTATACAAACGCTCGTAGTATGGGCAACAGGCAGGAGGAACTCACCCTCCTGCTGGCTGACACCAGCCCAGACATAATGGGGATTATGGAAACGTGGTGGGACGCAACGCATGATTGGGCGGCGAATGTCAAGGGCTATAGGTTGTACAGGAGGGACAGGATAGGAAAGAGAGGTGGGGG